>NC_092159.1:25279839-25879839 GCF_045791955.1 Oncorhynchus clarkii lewisi | reverse complement strand
GCTGGCAAACTCCACCAAGCCACTGATTTGCCCCTGAGACAACTGCTCAGTCCACAAACACCACACAAAAATAAAACATTTATCCATGCCCAACATATTCCAAAAATGAAACACATTGCTAAGCCTATCAGGGGAAAAAGGCTATAGCTCCGGGTAGCAAGTTCCACTACCCTACCCAAATCTCCCATGAGGTACACAGCCGATTTACTCACATCCTCAGACCAATGTCCCAACAGAAAGTAGAACAAGAGTTTCCAGGCTGGGCAGGGCCTGGAAACTAACCATTATACTCTCTCCAACGCAACACACAAACCAAACCACAAAGGCAACCAATACTGGGCCTATCAAAACTCAAACAAAATATGCAAACCAAACATGTACAGAATTTAACATTACCTCCATGTTCTCCCAAACTAATACGTCGGACGAGCGCCCACTTGTCACGAACCGGCTCAAAGCCGTAACAAAAGGGAGACAACATGGAGATAAGGAGTAACAAAACATATATTTATTAAATGAAGTAAACTAAGTACAATATACAATGGTGTGTGTAATCAGTAATGTAAGTGAGTGTTTTGCATGCATGAATGTGATAATGCAAGGTGTTGAAAGGTGCCAAAGCAAACAACCAAAAACCACCAAGATTTTTTTTTATTTTGTTTTGAAAAAAATAATTTATTACATTCAATACCAGGTCTCAAAATGGACCCCGAGAATCCTCAGGGCCCCCTCACAGAGAGATAACCCCCCGGGCACATCCGTCCTACCGCGCCATCTTGCAAAAAACTTTGCATGGTTCAGATCCGCTCCCGACGCTCGGGTGAAATCCCCAATGATGGCAAGGGACCTTGTCAGGCACGAGTCCTTGCACAGCAGCAAGGAAAAGCCAAGAAAAGCCAAGAAAAGCCAAGGCTAGCTTTTTCAAGCAGAAATTTGCTTCCTGCAACACTAACTCAAAAAAGAGAATAAGAGAATAAGAATAAGAACACCTCCTCCCAGCTGCCCACTGCACTGATGATAGGAAACACTGTCACCACTGATAAATCCACCATAATTGAGAATTTCAATAAGCATTTTTCTACGGCTGGCCATGCTTTCCACCTGGCTACTCCTACCCCGGTCAACAGCACTGCACCCCCCACAGCAACTCGCCCAAGCCTTCCCCATTTCTCCTTCTCCCAAATCCAGTCAGCTGATGTTCTGAAAGAGCTGCAAAATCTGGACCCCTACAAATCAGCCGGGCTAGACAATCTGACAACCGTTTCTTTCTAAAATTATATACAGATATACAAAACCTTGCAGAGAGCCTATTTTTAATTATTATTATTTATTTATTATTATTATATTTTTTTAAGTAGTGATGGATCAGCTTTAATATTGTGGATAGATTGATGCTTCCATCAATGTTATTGTCTGCATCATTTCCAATCCCCCATATATTTTGGGGGTAAATATATATCCATTTACATACATACATACACATACCCATATACATAAACATTCATACATATACACATACAGTTGAAGTTGGAAGTTTACATACACTTAGGTTAGAGTCATTAACTCGTTTTTCAACTACTCCACAAATTTCTTGTTAACAACTATAGTTTTGGCAAGTCACTTAGGACATCTACTTTGTGCATGACACAAGTCATTTTTCCAACAATTGTTTAGAGACAGATTATTTCACTTATAATTCACTGTATCACAATTCCAGTGGGTCAGAAGTTTACATACACTAAGTTGACTGTGCCTTTAAACAGCTTGGACAATTCCAGAAAATGTAATGGCTTTAGAAGCTTCTGATAGGCCAATTGACATCATTTGAGTCAATTGGAGGTGTACCTGTGGATGTATTTTAAGGCCTACCTTCAAACCCAGTGCCTCTTTGCTTGACATCATGGGAAAATCTAAATAAATCATTCTCTCTACTATTATTCTGAAATTTCACATTCTTAAAATAAAGTGGTGATCGTAACTGACCTGAGACAGGGAATTGTTATTATGATTAAATGTCAGGAATTGTGAAAAGCTGAGTTTAAATGTATTTGGCTAAGGTGTAAATAAACTTACGACTTCAACTTGTCACGGCTTTCTTCCTGGGAAGGAGAGGTGGACCAAAACGCAGCGTGGTTGTAGTTCATGGTTCTTTAATAAGAAAACTCAAACGTGAACAAACTACAAAACAATAAATGTGAAAACCGTAACAGTCCTAACTGGTGCATAAAACACAAAGACAGGAAACAATCACCCACAAAATACCCAAAGAATATGGCTGCCTAAATATGGTTCCCAATCAGACAACGATAAACACCTGCCTCTGATTGAGAACCACTCTAGGCAACCATAGACTTACCTAGACAACTGAACACAACCCCATTAATCTAATAAACCCCTAGACAAGACGAACACAATAAATCACCCATGTCACACCCTGGCCTAACCAAAAATAAAGAAAACAAAGATAACTAAGGCCAGGGCGTGACAGTACCCCCCCCCCCCCCCCCCCTCCCCCAAAGGTGCAGACTCCCGGCCGCACACCTAAACCCATAGGGGAGGGTCTGGGTGGGCGTCTGTCCGCGGTGGCGGCTCTGGCGCGGGACGTGGACCCCACTCCACCATAGTCTTAGTCCGTTTTTGTAGAATCCTAGGAACGGCGACCCTCCGGACTGAGGTAGCTCAGGACTGAGAGGTAGCTCAGGCTGGTTGACGGCTCTGGCAGCTTCTGGCTGAATGGCGGCTCTGGCGGATCCTGGCTGAATGGCGGCTCTGGCGGATCCTGGCTGACTGGCGGCTCTGGCGGATCCTGGCTGACTGGCGGCTCTGGCGGATCCTGGCCGACTGGCGGCTCTGGAGGATCCTGGCCGACTGGCGGCTCTGGAGGATCCTGACAGACGGGAGACTCTGGCGGCTCATGACAGACGGGAGACTCTGGCGGCTCATGACAGACGGGAGACTCTGGCGGCTCATGACAGACGGGAGACTCTGGCGGCTCATGACAGACGGGAGACTCTGGCGGCTCATGACAGACGGGAGACTCTGGCGGCTCATGACAGACGGGAGACTCTGGCGGCTCATGACAGACGGGAGACTCTGGCGGCTCATGACAGACGGGAGACTCTGGCGGCTCATGACAGACGGGAGACTCTGGCGGCTCATGACAGACGGGAGACTCTGGCGGCTCATGACAGACGGGAGACTCTGGCGGCTCTGGACAGACGAGGCGCACTGTAGGCCTGGTGCGTGGTGCTGGCGCTGGTGGTACTGGGCCGAGGACACGCACCTCAGGGCGAGTGCGGGGAAGAGGAACAGGGAGTACTGGGCTCTGGAAACGCAAAGCCTGGTGCGGGGGGCTGCCACCGGAGGGCTGGTGCGTGGAGGTGGCACTGGATAAACCGGACCGTACAGGCGCACTGGAGCTCTTGAGCACCGAGCCTGCCCAACCTTACCTGGTTGAATGCTCCCGGTCGCCCTGCCAGTGCGGCGAGGTGGAATAGCCCGCACTGGGCTGTGCAGGTGAACCGGGGACACTATGCGTAAGGCTGGTGCCATGTACGCCGGCCCAAGGAGATGCACTGGAGACCAGATGCGTAGAGCCGGCTTAATGGCACTTGGCTCGATGCCCACTCTAGCCCGGCCGATACGAGGAGCTGGTATGTACCGCACCGGGCTATGCACCCGAACTGGGGACACCGTGCGCTCCACAGCATAACACGGTGCCTGCCCGATCTCTCTCGCTCTCCGGTAAGCACAGGAAGTTGGCGCAGGTCTCCTACCTGGCTTCGCCATACTTCCTGTGTGCCACCCCCCAATACATTTTAGGGGCTGACTCTCTGGCTTCCTACCGCGCTTCCGTGCTCGTTTCTCCAACTACATTCTACTATAACCCTCCTCGCACTGCTCCAGCGAATCCCAGGCGGGCTCCGGCACTCTCCCTGGGTCGACCGCCCACCTGTCTATCTCTTCCCAAGTCGTATAGTCCAGATTTTGCTCCCATGTCCAATAATCCTGACATCGCTGCTCCTCCTGCCGCTGCCTGTCACCACGCCGCTTGGTCCTGTTGTGGTGGGTGATTCTGTCACGGCTTTCTTCCTGGGAAGGAGAGGCGTACCAAAATGCAGCGTGGTTATAGTTCATGGTTCTTTAATAAGAAAACTCAAACGTGAACAAACTACAAAACAATAAACGTGAAAACCGTAACAGTCCTAACTGGTGCATAAAACACAAAGACAGGAAACAATCACCCATAAAATACCCAAAGAATATGGCTGCCTAAATATGATTCCCAATCAGAGACAACGATAAACACCTGCCTCTGATTGAGAACCACTCTAGGCAACCATAGACTTACCTAGACAACTAAACTGAACACAACGCCATTAATCTAATAAACCCCTAGACAAGACGAACACAATAAATCACCCATGTCACACCCTGGCCTAACCAAAAATAATAAAGAAAACAAAGATAACTAAGGCCAGGGCGTGACACAACTGTACATACATATAATCCTTTTTTTAGAATATACCTTTATTATTCACCGCTAATCCTACCATATCTCCCCCGATTGGAGTAAACTAATAAACAATAACACTTAGGCTTCTACCTTCAGTTTATACATATTATACACATTTTACAGACACAATCTATATTACAATAGTTAGATTTAGTTTGTTTTTAGTCCTTCCTCTATTTCTGATGTCCATCCAGTTTGATTTCTATTTGTAACTGTGCTATTTCACAACATTGTTGTGTATCTTATCTATCATATGAATATCCTTTTCTGGCTCAAATAGGATTCCCTCAAGATTGCAATCATGCCCAAAAGATTTCAAATCAACCTTAAGTTGCATGTATTTGAAAATATCTCCACTGGTCAGTCCAAAATAGATTTTTAATTCTGTCATGGAAATAAATGTATTTCGTACTAACAAGTCATGTACAGTTTCTATGCCTTTAGTTTTCCATGTGGACCAATTTATAGGAGGATTCTGAGAAGCTATCCAAAGATTGTTTAATCAGTTTGTGTTTTTAAGGAATGATATTGGTTCTTGTAGAATATGTTTCATTTTCTTCTATATTGTTATAGTGTTCTTAACTATGATGTTGTTAATGTTTTTACATAACGACACAGGGCGAGACCCAGATGCAGACATGGGAGGCAGATTGTTAGAGTCTCTGATATTTATTAAACAACAAGGGGCAGGCAAGAGGCTGGTCGAGAACAGGCAAAGGTTCATTAACCAGGTCAGAGTTTCAAACGGTACAGGGAGGCAGGCAGGCTCAAGGTCAGGGCAGGCTGAATGGTCAGGCAGGCGGGCTCAGAGTCAGGGCAGGCAAAAGGTCAAAACCAGGAGGACTAGAAAAACAGAGACAAGGAGAAAGCAGGAGCACGGAAAAAAACGCTGGTTGATTTGACAAGACAAACGTGCAACAGACAAACAGAGAACACAGGAATAAATACCCTGGGAATAATGGGGAAAACGGGTGACACTTGGAGGTGGGTGGAGACAATCACAAAGACAGGTGAAACAGATCAGGGCGTGACATTTTAGATATATCCTCTGAAAATAGGCACCTGAAAAGATTCTGGGAATGAGCATGCGCAAATTCAATATGTACCCTTTGTTTCCTCTTTATTGCATTTAACTGTCACAAGTAAAATTCTTGGGTGGCGAGTTCATACAATTCCAATTCTGGAAGGTTAAAACCACCCTCAGACTTAGGAAGATTTAAAAATGTCATTTTTATTCTATGAGTTTTATTTGCCCATAAAGTCTTATGGCCAAGTATACCGTTTTATAGAACATCTTCGGTGGGGTAATTGGTATTTTAGGAACCATGCTATTCTGAAGAGGTTTATTGTACCTGTAAGATTTATGGGAAGATTGTTCCATTTAATTAGATCTGCTTTCATATTGTTGAGTAATGTGATAAAGGTATCTTTATACCGTATGGCAATTCCCACAAGTTCTGGGGTAAATTTGACTAATGGTTTATGTTAAGTTTTGTGAAATATTTTTAGTGTTAGTGTATAGGTCTATTGCGGAAATCTTTGAATTCTAGGACTTTATTTTCTCAAAATCTGTTTGTGTAAATGATTTAATCTCAGTTGGTACACTCCACATTGGTCACGACTTCCACCGACGGTGGCTCCTCTCCCTGTTCTGGCGGTGCTCGGCTTTCGTCGTCGCCGGGCCTACTAACTGCCACCGATGCATTTTTCCTTTTCGTTTGTGTCTGTGTGTTCTTGTTATCACCTGTGTCTGATTAGTTAATTTCGGTGGGTTTATTAACCTCCGCTGCCTGCTAGTCTTTTGTGCGGGATTATTTTGCTGTGTTAGCTCTGTTAGGGGTGCGTGGTTGCGCCACAGGTTAAAAAAAAAAAAAAAATATTCCTCACAGTCGTTGTACTGTTGGTACTCTATTAAGAGTAGAGGTTTCTCTTCATTGTGTTTCGTGATTTTCCCCGCCTGTTGTTGGTGGGTTGGGATTTCTAATAAATGACTGTGCCAACTGGAATTCCTTGCTCTCTTGACTCCTGCACCTACCTCTTCTTAGGAGGCACCTAACAACATTAGCGTTCCAAAATACTTTCACAGCTGTAATACGCTGACTGCGCAAGCGGTAGGATTTCCGGTTTCTAAGTTTCCTGAATAAAATATCCACTTTTCACTACATTCAGACCACATAATAGGGCAATAATATGTGATTATACAGATATACTAAATACGATATTTCACACTGGTCATCTGCATGATTTAAATCTCACATTAATTTGCATGAGACAAAGTCCACTTGATCAAAAGTTATTGCTCTAGTATCCTGTGGTGCCACTGGTGCCAATGACAGCTGTAGTGCCACCAACTGGTCTTTATATTCACAAAGCTTCTAAAGGACATATACATAAGTTTTACATACCAAATGTCATGGCCCCATGTCCATTGGTTAAGTTCTTATAGCCCTAGTGTGATATAGAACATCTTCGGTGGGGTTATTGGTTTTGGTATTAGGGGCAGCAGGTAGCCTAGTGGTTAGAGCATTGGGCCAGTAACTGAAAGGTTGCTAGATCAAATCCCTGATCTGACAAGGTAAAAATCTGTCATTCTGCCCCTGAACAAAGCAGTTCTGCCCCTGAACAAAGCAGTTCTTCCTCTGAACAAAACAGTTCTTCCTCTGAACAAAGCAGTTCTTCCTCTGAACAAAGCAGTTCTGCCCCTGAAAAAAGCGGTTCTTCCTCTGAACAAAGCAGTTCTGCCCCTTAACAAAGCAGTTCTGCCCCTGAACAAAGCAGTTCTCCCTCTGAACAAAGCAGTTCTGCCCCTGAACAAAGCAGTTCTCCCTCTGAACAAAGCAGTTCTGCCCCTGAACAAAGCAGTTCTGCCCCTGAACAAAGCAGTTCTGCCCCTGAACAAAGCAGTTCTCCCTCTGAACAAAGTAGGTCTGCCCCTGAACAAAGCAGTTCTGCCCCTGAACAAAGCAGGTCTGCCCCTGAACAAAGCAGTTCTGCCCCTTAACAAAGCAGTTCTGCCCCTGAACAAAGCAGTTCTGCCCCTGAACAAAGCAGTTCTGCCCCTGAACAAAGCAGTTCTGCCCCTGAACAAAGCAGTTCTTCCTCTGAACAAAGCAGTTCTGCCCCTGAACAAAGCAGTTCTGCCCCTGAACAAAGCAGTTCTTCCTCTGAACAGAGCAGTTCTGCCCCTGAACAAAGCCGTTCTGCCATGGAACAACGCAGTGGTTTAACCCACTGTTCCTCAGCCGTCATTATAAATAAGAATTTGTTCTTAACTGACTTGCCTAGTTTTAAAAAATGTGGTGTAGTGTGGCTGACTTTGATTGCAGCAACTAATCATCCTCATATTTGTTAGAGACTAATTCATTAAGTCTATATACCAAATCTGGAGTCAATCTGACTCATGGTTCATAAGAAGGTCATTCGTAAAGTATTTTTAGCATTAGCATATGTGCATCTATAGGTAAAGTGCGGCCATATTTGAATGCAGCAACTATTTAAAGACGACTGCAATAAGTCTAAATACAAAATCTGGAGTGAATCCTGCATATGGTTCATGAGGAGAAGATGATTGCAGATGATTTTGAGCATCAGCGTTACACATGCAAAGAATTAGTTAATAGTTTCCTTGTTTTTTGAGATATCATTACCAAATCCAGCCTGGTTCCTTTTAGGGACATCCATAATAGCGATGCCAAGTTTCAAGTTGATAGGCCACTGTTTAGTGGATTTACAGTGGTTCAAATTGATACCTAAAATCCGATTTTATATTTGTCATTGACTTCGCAACTTTGACCAATCCCTTAGCTCTTCTAAAGGTTAAGCCATGTACCATTGGTCATGTGGTTCATTTTGATTGCATGTCTTTTTTGCATGTTTTAGTATATTAGCGAATGTACTAATATGCATCTACTGGTAGTGTGGCAATCTTTGAATGTGTCAATGTTATTTTCTCAAACTCTTTAGGGACTATTGTGATGAGTCCAAATACCAACTTTGGAGTGAATCTGACTTTTAGTCCATGAGAAGATTTTATGTGATTATTTTAAGCTTTTTAACGTTAGTCAAAAAAGGTTATTGTATAGTTTCCTTATCTCTTAAGATGTCAATACCAAACTTTACAATTTTCATCATGGTAATGTTTTTGATTGCCCTAAAATGTTTGAAATTGATAGGCCATTGTGGAGTAGATTTACAAAGGATTTAAATGGACAAGAAAAATCGGATTTTCTTATTTATCAATAACATCTCTTAACCAATCCCTTAACTTTTTTTAAGTTAAGAGATGTGCCATGGGCCGACAAGGTATTTGGAATTATGGTCCATGAGACATTTTTCAAAGTTTTTCCAAAATGTCCAAGATGGAAAAAAATATATCCTGATGGACCTTATGTGTCCTTGATCCAAATTTGTTCAGCATGAGGAAAGATACGTCTACAAAATTTGAAGTCTACGTCAAATGGGGCAATGGATATAAGGGGGATTAGAAATTATGCAAACAATTAAATATTAAAGCTGATTCAAATCATCAAAGCTTGATGAAAAGATGATGACTTGAATCAGCTGTGTAGCGCTAGGGCAAAAGGACCAGGATGAAGGAAAAAAACACGGATTTAAATGACCGAAAACGTCTGTAAATATCAGTGGGCCTTTAATGTACTACTACACTCTTGCCTTCTCTCTGAAGTAAATGTTATGGTGGGTTTACACAGCTGTTCACAATAGAAGTGAGTGCGGTGGATGATTGTTGTTTATGCAGAAATGTATTTTTGTATCAAGGTACCCACACGCCATCTGCAATATGTCTGTTGTTACTTCTCACCACAAGCTCCAGACACACACACACACACAAACCAGCAGGCTCCAGACTCCGTAGGGTAAGAGTTGAATACCTCTGCTACACAAAGTGTGTGTGTGTGTGTGTGTGTGTGTGTGTGTGTGTGTGTGTGTAGCAGAGGTATTCAACTCTTACCCTACGGAGTCTGGAGCCTGCTGGTTTTCGGTTCTACCTGGTTGCTGCACCCACCTGGTGTTCCACGTCTAAAAGCAGTCCCCGATTTGAAGATAACAATGAAAAAATGCAGTAGAACTGGCTTCAAGGTCAAGAATTGAGTTTGAGAGGTATATACAGTGAGCACCAAAAGTATTGAGACAGTGACAAATGTTTTGTTGTTTTAGCTCTGTATTCCAATACTTTGGATTTGATATGACACCATGACTATGAGTGCAGACTGTCAGCTTTAATTTGAGGGTATTTTCACCCATATCGGGTGAGCCATTTAGAAATGAAAGCACTTTTTGTACATAGTACTGGGACAAAAGTACTGGGACAAATTCACTTATACTGTATGTGTATTAAAGCAGTCAAACGTTTAGTATTTGGACCCAAAGTCTTAGCACACAATGATTACATCATGCTTGTGACTCTACAAACTTATTGGATGCATTTCCTGTTTGTTTTGTTTGTGTTTCAGATTACTTTGTGCCCAATATAAAATAATGGTAAATAATGTATTGTGTTATTGTGGAGTCACTTTTATTGTAAATAAGAATAAAATATGTTTCTAAACACTTCTACAGAGAGAGAGAGAGAGAGAGAGAGAGAGAGAGAGAGAGAGAGAGAGCAGTAAATGTACTTTTCACCACCCTCCTTTATCGTTCTCTGACCTAGCAGAGAGAAAAAGAGAAGGGAGAGAGAGAGAAAGGAAAGAGAGCAATAGTCTTCTTTTCACGACCAGCTCCCCCCATCCTCCCTACACCCCCCCCCCCCCTCCTTCCCCCATTGTACCATGGCCTTGAACCTCTCTGAATGAGACTCCACTTCAGAGAGAACACATCCCTTGTGCTTTGGATCCATCTATTTGTCTTAAGGCTACGTGCACTTAAATTAGGCTGGATGTCATTTATAAATATAAACACATGTAAGGTGTTGGTCCCATGTTTCTTGACCCGAAATAAAAGATCCCAGAAATGTTTACAGCCCTTTTAGTGAGCATTTCTCTTTTGCCAAGATAATCCATCCACCTGACAGGTGTGGCATTTCATGAAGCTGTTTGGTCCCATGATTAAACAGCATGATCTTTACCCAGGTGCACCTTGTGCTGGGGACAATAAAAGGCCACTCTTAAATGTGCAGTTTTGTCACACAACACAATGCCACAGATGTCTCAAGTTTTGAGGGAGTGTGCAATTGGCATGCTGACTGCAGGAATGTCCACCAGAGCTGTTGCCAGAAAATTGAATATTAATTTCACTACCATAAGCCGCCTCCAACATCGTTTAAGAGAATTTGGCAGTATGTCCAACCGGACTCACAACCACAGACCCCGTGTAACCCCATGGTGGCAGTGAAGTTATGGTATGGGCAGGGATAAGCTACGGACAACAAACACAACTGCATTTATTAATGGCAATTTAAATGCACAGAGATACCATGACGAGATCCTGAGGCCCATTGTTACATTCATCCGCCGGCCATCACCTCATGTTTCAGCATGATAACGCACGACCCCATGTCGCAAGGATCTGTGCATAATTCCTGGCAGCTAAAAATGTCCCAATTGTTCCATGGCCTGGATACTCACCAGAAATGTCACCATAGAGCATGTTTCAGATGATCTGGATCGACGTGTACGACAGCGTGCATGAGGCAAATTGTGGTCACACCAGATACAACTGGATCCACACCCATACCTTTTTTTTTAAAGGTATCTGTGACTAACAGATGCACATCTGTATTCACAGTCATGTGAAATGCATTGATTAGGTTCTAATGAATTTATTTCAATTGACAGATTTCCTTGCATGAACTGTAACTCCGTAAAATCTTTGAAATTGTTGCATGTTATGTTTATATTTCTGTTCATTGCCCATGAAGGATGTGATTTATTTCCATGCAGAACATTCCGTCCATTTGTCCAGATGACACTAACCATGGTTGTTTGTATAGACTGTTCTACTGCCACAAGCGCAATTCAAATACCAGGGGAACCACTCATCTGGCTGTATTCACTCACAGATAGAAGTATCACTAGTGTGAACACATCAAGTAGGTTGATTAATAAACATATGGTTGAAGACAGTTCCTGTTCAACTGTAGCCTGCTCTATTGCCATATACTATTTCCAAGGTCATAATACACACACACAAAAAAAAAAGTATTTTGTAGTTATTTGAAAGCACTTTCTAGATGAGTAAATGCCATTTAATACAATTATATAAATGGGTGATTTAGCAAATACGTGTGTCTCAGGGTTAGAATCTTAATTAAGATAAAATGTTAATTTATTTTTTATTTTTTATTGTACAGCCATTAAGTACAGACTAAAATAAACCTTAACCTTTGTTTTTCAGCTTTCAATATGTTTCTAAAATGTAATTTTCTAAAGCATTTCATGTCTGGATTTCAACTGTTTTGCACCGTTTCTGTCCTGTCTCACGCGCATACTTTTGACATTCTTCTATGTATTACACGTGCAAAAGTCTTGATAATTACAACATATTTATGGGACCAGTTAAAAAGAAAAGGTATAATAAATGGAAACTATATACATATTAGATGTGCATAAGCCATTTGATACTTAAAAAAAATAAATACAAAACACAATCCTTTCTAAGTATTGTGTTATTACCACCAAGACAAGCAAATTACAAGAAAATAACCTTTTTTTCAAAAGTTTGTGTACTTGGTTACCATGGATATGAATAGTGACAGTGACATGGGTGTCATGGAGGGGAATTCCAATTTGGATGCCAGGAAATTAAAAGGTAAAAAATAAAGGTAAATATTACTTGAGATAATATTTTTTTATTGTATATCATTAGAAAATTGGCTATAATTACATCAAATTATGTTAGATTTTAGAAATGATGTTTTAATTATGATTATTTGGATAACATTGTATACTAGCTGTTCAACTGGAGTTAGTATGCTAGAATCCCTGCTATTTATGACCAAATACTGTAAAAAAAAAATCATTCCCACCGCACCTCATTACCAGCACATAGAGAACTGTAATGGTAAGGACAGAATGTGGTGGTAATGACTAAATGTATTAGCTCATACAATTTTACTTACCTTAAGACCTGAAAAGACACAAATTACATATATGATCATGGTTAAGTTGAAATTGAACACTTCTTTGCTAAGTAAGACATGCATGTTGGGATGATTGAGTGATTTTGATGTCTAATTATGTGACTTACTATGGTTATTACTGATTCAAATTATTTATTTACATTTGTTCTATAAGATGCCCCCTAAATCAACCACATTATATATACACAAGTATGTGGACATCCCTTGAAATTAGTGGATCGAATTAGTGGATTCGGCTATTTCTGCCACACCCGTTTATTGAAAGGTGTATAGAATCGGGCAAACAGCCATGCAATCTCTATAAACAAACATTGGCAGTAGAATGAACCATACTGAAGAGCTCAGTGACTTTCAAAGTGGCACCGTCATAGGATGCCACCTTTCCAACAAGTCAGTTGGTCAAATGTCTGCCCTGCTAGACCTGCCCAGGTCAACTGTAAGTGCTGTTATTGTTAAGTGAAAACGTCTAGGGGTGCAACTCAATAATTGGACGGTGTTGCTAATGTTTTGTACACTCAGTGCACGGTGGTTGGAGAGTGGAGTTGACACTGGTGCGCGCACTGACTGAATAGCATGGCATTGCCACTAGAGGGGGAAAGGAGGGTTACAATCTACAACAACAGAGATGATACCCAACCGCCGATTCCAACTTGAGCCCATTCTCCTAGCAGGAATGGAAAGAGCGCATCCGCGCTGCCTCAATGTTATTTTTTCCATAGAATACGCGGTGCTTTAATATGAAAAGAAAAGTCACTTCTGGCTGGAGTTTTGGTGAGTGTGATAGAATATTTCTCTGGTCTCAACTATTTTAGCACTTTCACAGTTTTGTTGACTCTCAAAGTTTGAACATATCAATTGAACGGATCAAATATGCTACTTTATGTAAATAACAAAACGTATTTTGATTAATTTAGTCTGCAAATATTTTCCCCCGTATTCAGATCGATTATGATGAAATAAATATGGAAACGCAACTGGTAACCTAATTTAGATACCTTGGATTTGGGATCACTCTAAAACATTTTGATTACGTCTGACACAAGGAACACAGCATAGGTCTACCTCATGCTTTAAAACTCAAGCAAATTCAGGAACAAACGATTGTGTGGTCTTTAAAATGTCAGTCCATCCAAATTTGGTTTCCTCAACATCTGAGAAATGTTATGTTGCACATCATCATGTTCTCTCTCCCAACATATTTATTATATCACTGATGTTAAAATACTGTGCCACCTAAAATGTTGTGCCACTATGTCATTGTAAGATCTCTATGCTAAACCTTCTACACACATTCAAAGGGGGGCAGTGAATGGAAGCGGTATTAAAATCCAGGCATCATTTTCTTCCTATTTTTTTTACTGCAAAGTTGAAAAAGTCATTATGTGTAAATTATGGATGTAGTTATAATTTTAGCATATAGGACATATCTCCTGGGAAACATAAATTACCCTAAAGGTTTAGTTGGTGTTTATAATTGAATTGTTGTAGTTTTACTGGCATTTTTCCCTTGTGTAGGCAGGCTAGAATGCAAACCAATTGAATTTCACTTTTTTTTTTATTAAACCAAAATAACATCGTTGTGATTTGCCTTGCAGTTAACCTTGGTTGAATATGTTAATCCAACATGGGTGAATGTCACAATAACAGCAGCTTCTCCATGACGCAAGACCTGCCGGAGAATTGTCCTGACTCTTTCAATTCCAGCGCATACGATCTGGACTATGGAGTTCCACGGGAGGAGATCCCCGATACAACGCAGGGATGTGCTTTTTTTGTGGCTACCATTGTCATAGCCATGGTCCTGGTCTGTATCATATTAGTCTGTGGCATTGGCAACTGTCTGTTCATTGCCTCTCTGGCGCGCTACAAAAAACTCCGTAACCTCACCAATCTCCTCATTGCTAACTTGGCCGTGTCGGATATTCTGGTGGCTGTAGTGTGCTGTCCGTTTCTGTTGGATTACTATGTGGTGAAGCAGCTGTCATGGGACCATGGGCTTGTCCTGTGCGCCTCAATCAACTATTTACGCACGGTGTCCCTGTATGTGTCCACCAACGCGCTGCTGGCAATCGCAGTGGACAGGTGGGTGAGGCGTTTGCAGGTTCATCCCTCTCCGACACAGAACATAGCAAACATTTTATCCATATTCACACAACAGAAAATTAATCCCACTATTACCATTCTGTCAACTAAATCTTCATCTGATTTTTTGTTGTTGTCAATTTCAAGACCATATCTCCTCCTTGTTGTGAACTTTTTATAGTTCTCATAAAACCTAAACCTGTAGAGCTATAACATGTAATACAGTATATATGCACTTTGAGCATATGGAAATATATAAATGCAATCAATTATTATTATTATTATTATCATTGTTATTAATATCAACATATCCTATATTGTAACCCTGAATAGTTACAAAGTCAACCCACACACATGTTCAGTGCTCTCATATCCTCAGGCCAGCAGCAGTGCGCATCTTCAACCGTGGGGGTGTGACAGGAGGATATTTGCCATGTTTATGCTCCCTCATAAGCCTCTCTATGTGTGTATGCGTGATGTGTGCATTGCAATGAGAGTCCTATTTTTTTTTAGGTGGTTGTAAACAGTTTACGTAAAAATACATGCATGCAACATCAAATCTTATATGTCACATGCTTTGTAAACAACAGGTGTAGACAAACAGTGAAATGCCCACTTTTCCCCGGGCACCGAAGACATGGTTGTCGTTTAAGGCAGCCCCCCGCACCTCTCTGATTCAGAGGGGTGGGGTTAAATGCGGAAGACACATTTCAGTTGAAGGCATTCAGTTGTACTACTGACTAGGTATCCCCCTTTCCCTTACTTATGGGCACTTCCAAGCAATGCAGAGAGATGGGAAAAAAAGAGAAATAATAGAAAAGTAAATTATGTAATAATAAAAGCAATAATACACAATGAGTAACGATAACATGGCTATATGGGTACCAGTACCGAGTCGATGTGCAGGGGTACGAGGTGATTGAGGTAGATAAAGTGCATTTGGGAAGTCTTCAGACCCCTTGACTTTTTCCACATTTTGTTATTTCACTTTTATTTAACCATGTAAGCAAGTTTGCGACCTGGCCAAGATAAAGCAAAACAGTTTTGCACATACAACAACACAGAGTTACACATGGAGTAAAACAAAAATACAGTCAATAATACAGTAGGAAAATAAGTCTATATACAATGTGAGCAAATGAGGTGAGAAAAGGGAGGTAAAGGCAAAAAAAGGCCATGGTGGCAAAGTAAATACAATATAGCATGTAAAAAACTGGAATGGTAGATTTGCAGTGGAAGAATGTGCAAGGTAGAGAAAGAAATAATGGGGTGCAAAGGAACAAAATAAATAAATACAGTAGGGGGGAGGTAGTTGTTTGGGCTAAATTATAGATGGGCTATGTACAGGTGCAGAAATCTGGGAGCTGCTCTGACAGCTGGTGCTTAAAGCTAGTGAGGGAGATAAGTGTTTCCAGTTACAGAGATTTTTGTAGTTCGTTCCAGTCATTGGCAGCAGAGAACTGGAAGGAGAGGCGGCCAAAGGAAGAATTGGTTTTGGGGGTGACCAGAGAGATATACCTGGATGGTGCCAGGTTTCCTCCAGACGTGACGCGTGGCATTTAGGCCGAAGAGTTCAATCTTGGTTTCATCAGACCAGAGAATCTTGTTTCTCATGGTCTGAGAGACTTTAGGCCTGATTGGTGGATTGCTGCAGAGATGGTTGTCCTTCTGGAAGGTTCTCCTAACTCCACGGAGGAACTCTGGAGCTCTGTCAGAGTGACCACCGGGTTCTTGGTCACCTCCCTGACCAAGGCCCTTCTCCCCTGATAGCTCAGTTTGACCGGGCAGCCAGCTCTAGAAAGTGTCTTGGTGGTTCAAAACTTCTTCCATTTAAGAATGATGGAGGCCACTGTGTTCTTGAGGACCTTCAATGCTGCAAACATTTTTCAGTACCCTTCCCTAGATCTGTGCCTCGACACAATCCTGTCTCAGACATCATGGCTTGGTTTTTGCTCTGACATGCACTGTCAGCTGTGGGACCTTACTGTTACATGTGTGTGCCTTTCCAAATCATGACGTGTGTGCCTTTCCAAATTTGAATTTACAACAGTTGGACTCCAATCAAGTTGTAGAAACATCTCAAGGATGATCAATGGAAACAGGATGCACCTGAGCTCAATTTCAAGTCTCACAGTAAAGGGTCTGAAAACATATGTAAATAGGTTATTTCTGGTTTAAAAAAAACATCTTTAATACATTAGCAAACATTTCTAAAAACTTGTTTTCGCTTTGTCATTATGGGGTATTGTTTGTAGATTACTGAGGGAAACAATTGATTTAATCGATTTTAGAATAACAAAATGTGGAAAAAGGGAAGGGGTCTGAATCCTTTCCTCATGCACTGTATGTACATAGAACTAGGAATAAGGTGACAGATAATGAACGGACAGATAATGAACGGAGTCAAAAAGGTTAGTGCAAGAAAGGGTCAATGCAGATAGGTTTGCTAGCTATTTGGTTAACTATTTAACTATTTAGCAGTCTTCTGGCTTGGGGGAAGAAGCTGTTCTGGGTCCTGTTACTGCTCACGATACATGCCAGCAAACATAGGCTGAAAACTTTTGAACATGAGTGTGACAGTTAATCTGCTTTCATCACATCAATTTACTTATTTTCATTTCACTCCAAACTAGACCAAAAGCCAGTTGAAACAACGTTTTCAAAGTGCCATCATGCTGTTAAGTCCCCTCCAAAATAATCAAGTTAAAATAATCATGACCAAAAAAAGGTTCCGAACTTAACCTAGATAAGAAAATCACCTTACTGTCATCACAGAAAGCACACGTCATGCATTAATAGGAATATACATCTTTATCCAGGGTAACTAAGATATGATATAACAAAGTATTTGTTTAATAACAATGACATATGGCCATGTTCTGTGGTAACATAACATTCCCTGTGAAGTAAGAGCAATTGAGCAACACCAATGGGTTGCCCACCAAAAATCCATCACCTGCTTTTAGTTAGTCCTATCACACTGCCCTTTAAGGATCATATGGGAGGAAGTTACTTGGACAAGGTTACGTGCTCCCATAAATCATTGCTGACATGCCCAACTATGTAAAAATAGCCATTTATGAAGATGGATAATCTCCCGTCATCTCAAAATGCTAAAGCATTTCCAAATTCCCCATTATTGCTATGTGCAGAGTTTGCTAGGAAGCCAAGAGGCGGTAAGCTCCATAATATAACTTCAGGTTCCGGATATGAATCATTTACCCTAGTCAACAGTCCCAACAATTAAGTTCTTCTACATTGTGACAGATCCAAGATCGTCCTAGAACTTCCAAGATCATTCAATAACCTCAGAGAGATCACTTGGTCTTTCCAACTCCCTGGCATATAAAGCTTGACATAAAACACCTTGACACTCATAACTCAAACCTTCCAACTAGTTTCTTTGCATTGTCTGTCTTTTCCTTGTGTTCCCAGGTACATGGCCATCGTCCACCCTATGAAGCCTCGCATGAAGTACCAGACGGCCTACAGCCTGATCCTGGGCGTGTGGATCGTACCCATTGTCATCTCCATCCCCTCTGCCTACTTTGCTTCCGAGATCACATACCCGCGCATCTCCAGTCAGAGCCACAAGACCTTCTGCGCCCAGATCTGGCCTGTGGACCACCAGCTTTACTACCGCTTCTACTTCCTCTTCATCTTCGCCCTGGAGTTCGCCGGGCCCGTGGCCATCATGGCCGTGTGTTACGCACAGATTTTGCGGGAGTTGTGGTTCAAGAGCGTGCCTGGCTTCCAGACAGAGCAGATCCGGAAGCGGCTGCACAGACGGCGGAGGATGGTGGTGGTGCTGATTCTGGTGTTGGCCGCCTACGTGCTCTGCTGGGCACCGTACTACGGCTTCACACTGGTACGGGACTTCCACCCTACCCTGATCTCCAGGGACAGGAACTCCCTGGTGGCCTTCTACATTATCGAGTGCGTCGCCATGAGCAACGGGATCATCAACACGCTGTGTTTCGTGAGCGTCCGCAACACTGCCAAGTGCATGCGGACAGTGACCAGGCTGCGCTGGAAGTCTGTCAAATGTGCAACGGGAAAGACGGTGGAGGAGCACACCTCGTCTTTACGCGTGACAGAGGATGTTGAGTGCACACGCCTGAGATAGAGGCCTGATCCTGAGATGATCGTCTCTATTGAAAGGTAGAACCAGCAGTAGACCAAGTGGATTCTGGGATGTTGCACACTTTTCCCATTTTTTTTAAGATCCAAAATGGTGAGATATAAGATTGAGTCAAGGGAACGGTTTGGCGTTGGACAAGAGATCCAGACTGCTGACAGAGTAAAGGCAAAAAAATCGAACAGCGATTTTTTTGGACCAAATATTGCGATTGCAATTTGGCTTGCGATAAACAGTAGATCAAAAGAACTTGGTGAATTATATAAATCAAATAAAATGATTTATATTAAGAAGCAAAGTGGAAAGCAGCATTGTTCTTGTTTGGAACAATGCATTGACTGCATTTGACCTAACAGAACAGCATGCAACCTTAGAGTGAATCTAACAGTGAGGAGGAAAAACGGCACTGTTCGAGTGACAGGGGGCAGGGCTTTGTATGTGGGAATAATTTTGAAGTGAATTATATGAATTGTGCAGCCCTAAAACAGAGTGACAATGTCCTGCCAAGTTCATACTGGCACAATGCCTCTCATCGTCACTGCTATCATACCATGGAGGCCATTTTGAAAAAACTTGAAAGTTGAATGGAATTAGAACTTCTTCACAATGTGGAATTACTCACGAGGGCATTTGACTTTGAAAGGATTTTGCCTGTATTTATTCAAGAGGCTTGATTTGATGTAATCCTGGAGGTTACTAAACAAACAGGTTATTACAAGTCTCTATGTCTAACAGTAAATAATTGATCAGTTTATAGTGTTTTATAATACACATTTGTATATGAAATATACATCGTTTAAAAAAATAATAATAAGAGTGCTCTCTATTCTTATTTTAAAATAAATAATTCAACCGAAACTAGCACACTTATCGAATCAAAGAATCTAAGATAAATCTATTGTGGCGTGGGGATAGCTAGACAATTAAGAGTTAGGATAGATCCAGATGGATCAATTCATTAAGAGATGCTTTCTCGTTTGAGCTTCTTTTTTTTTTTACCATACATACTCTCAAAACACATGACTGAACAACATTCCATTCACAAATCCAGACACATTACTTTACCTTGACATTTTCTAACATGCCATTCCCCACCAGCACCTACACGACAGTGCTCTTAAGAGCAAGTAATCATGAGACCAAGTGGAGAATACAGTGTAGTGGTGCACCATTAACAAATAGCATAAACCCATAATTAAAGTATCAGTCTACCAAGCCAGGTACCAAATTTGCGCAACACCAAGTAAGCATTTCACTGTAAAGTCTGCACTCGTTGTATTCGGCGCATGTGACAAATACAATTTGATATGACCATGGCTATCGGAGTGGGTCACACTGTAAAGCCTAGCATGTGATAGGAGTGAGATTGGGAGGGGGGAATAACCACGGAATAACCACTCCAAGTTGGTGCTGGTCCCAGATCAGCTTCAAAAGCATGGGAGGATATTATGGTTACGTCGTCGCTGCTTCTCTCGCTATCAGTTCACCTGTTTTAATCTGTAACGTCAAATAAATGGCTCCAAGAAATTCCCTAATGATAATCTGTTCAAGTAGAGGGTGAAATAAAAAAAAAAGGTGATTTTAAGTCTTGAAACAAGCAGGTTCATATTGGCGTTGAAATTCCTCAGGCTACTTTTGAGTTCTCACTGCTACCTTTTGGGATCTCAACGATGACGATAACTATAATCCATTAGGTTTAATCAAAACGACATTTTAGGAGTAAATCAATTACGGAAAGCTTGTCGCTTTTGTTGCCTGCCAGTTTTTCATTCTCTTTTACAAAATTGCTGTTAACGTTTTCATATGATAGCGCCATACGTGGGGGCTCTTACATTTGTAATAGGATGTTTTTTTGTTTGTTGCCTTGCTTGTTATGCTACGAGACCAACAGTTAGCTTGTACTTGTTATGAGACATGCGCTTGGCATTTGCAGTAATTCAAGTCAGAACCCTTACCACTTCTAGGCTCGAATTAGTCATAGAAGTCCAACAACCTGCCTCCACAGTATGTATGTTTTTCCAGCAGGTTCCAGAAAATGTGAAAAGAGAACATGCCATGAAGGCTAATTTCATTATTTTCCTATTATATTTTTTACAATGTATGGAGCTGTGTTGACCTGTTTTTGTTACGCTGTCCACAAAAGAGGGTGAAGAGGGAGATGTTATTAAAACCGCTACCCGGATAAAAAACACGAGGCCGCCAGGCTGTGTTTTTGTTTATAATGCATGTGGATCAGATCACAAAATGAGTGGTCAAACTGGACGACAAAATAAATATAAATTTGCTCACAAAATTTAAAAAAAAACATGTATAATTAAACACTATTACACTCTGGGTTCTCATGATCCCAGAGGTGATCATGTAATTGGATCCATGAATAAGGAAGTGAATGTGTCAGGTTTAGAATGCTTTACAGTGACCAAGTGAGGGATCATCATTCAGCATACAACAAAGATGTTCAAACTCATGTACAACTGCATTCCCATCTTGTGTATTTTTACAAATCTTTCTACATTGAGACAGACAATGAATATTGTTCTATAAAAGCATATGTACTGTAGAAAAAAACATGACACTGGCATTGATCATACAAATCATGACAAACTACTGTCAATTAAAACACATAACTACTGGTATGATACATTATTTATAATGCCTTCAGAAAGTATTCACATCCCTTGGACTTCTCCCACATTTTGTTGTGTTACAGCGTGAATTTAAAATGGATTAAAGAACTACATGTTGTGTCACTGATCTACACACAATACCCCACAATGTCAAAGTGGGTTTTTAAGAATGTTTTACAAATGAAAACAAAAATGTCTGGAATAGCTTGAGGCAATAAGTATTCAACCCCTTTGTGATGACAAGCGTAAATAAGTTCAGGAGTAAACATTTGCTTAGCAAATCACATAAGTTGCATGGACTCACTGTCTGCAATAGTGGTTAACATGATTTTTGAATGACCAGCCCGTCTCACACATACAGTGGGGCAAAAAAGTATTTAGTCAGCCACCAATTGTGCAAGTTCTCCCACTTGAAAATTACAGGCCTCTCTCATCTTTTTATCATACTTCAACTATGACAGACAAAATGAGAAAAAAATCCAGAAAATCACATTGTAGGATTTTTAATGAATTTATTTACAAATTATGGTGGAAAATAAGTATTTGGTCACCTGCAAACAAGAAAGATTTCTGGCTCTCACAGACCTGTAACTTCTTCTTTAAGAGGCTCCTCTGTCCTCCACTCGTTACCTGTATTAATGGCACCTGTTTGAACTTGTTATCAGTATAAAAGACACCTGTCCACAACCTCAAACAGTCACACTCCAAACTCCACTATGGCCAAGACCAAAGAGCTGTCAAAGGACACCAGAAACAAAATTGTAGACCTGCACCAGGCTGGGAAGACTGAATCTGCAATAGGTAAGCAGCTTGGTTTGAAGAAATCAACTGTGGGAGCAATTATTAGGAAATGGAAGACACACAAGACCACTGATAATATCCCTCTATCTGGGGCTCCACGCAAGATCTCACCCCATGGGGTCAAAATGATCACAAGAACGGTGAGCGAAACTCCCAGAACCACACAGGGGGACCTAGTGAATGACCTGCAGAGAGCTGGGACCAAAGTAACAAAGCCTACCATCAGCAAGGGCATTGAAGATGAAACGTGGCTGGGTCTTTCAGCATGACAATGATCCCGAACACACCGCCCGCGCAACGAAGGATTGGCTTCGTAAGAAGCATTTCAAGGTCCTGGAGTGGCCTAGCCAGTCTCCAGATCTCAACCCCATAGAAAATCTTTGGAGGGAGTTGAAAGTCCGTGTTGCCCAGCAACAGCCCCAAAACATCACTGCTCTAGAGGAGATCTGCATGGAGGAATAGGCCAAAATACCAGCAACAGTGTGTGAAAACCTTGTGAAGACTTACAGAAAACGTTTGACTTCTGTCATTGCCAACAAAGGGTATTTAACAAAGTATTGAGATAAACTTTTGTTATTGTTATGTTTGTTGTTTTGTTTTGTTATACTTATTTTCCACCATAATTTGCAAATAAATTCATTAAAAATCCTACAATGTGATTTTCTGGATTTCTTTTTCTCATTTTGTCTGTCATAGTTTAAGTGTACCTATGATGAAAATGACAGGCCTCTCTCATCTTTTTAAGTGGGAGAACTTGCACAATTGGTGGCTGACTAAATACTTTTTTGCTCGACTGTATGCATGTAATCATCAGGCACAACTAAGTTGTTTTTCTCAAAGCTGCCGGAATACCAAGTGCATCCACTTACATTTGTAACAGCCTAAACATTACGAAACTTTTATTCGATCAAATAAGCCTCATGTAATTGAACATCTCTCATAGACGTCCAAAACAAAAATGGGTTTCTCACGCAGACAGATTTTTGGCCGAGTAAATCCTCTCGCTTCGCCTCTACCTCTCTGGTCATGTAAAGCAGGGATGGGCAACTAGGGGGACTGATTGGTGACACTTTTGCTCAAGTTCTCCTAGCTGATTCCAATAATCATGGTCTCCAGTTTAGAATACATTTAGCTTATTGAGGTGTTTTAGCTAGGGCTGGTGAAAACGTGTGACGCCATTCAGGCTGCTGAGGCCTGGAGTTGCCCAAACTTGATAAAGGGACGCCAGGTGCAGATCACAATGACAACAGCAGAGATAGGAAGCTCTGATCCTCTGGGCCCCGTTTAGTTTTTCAAAAGGTGTCTATCTGGACTTAGCCTATTGGATAGGATTAAATGCATAGAAGGATAATTAATAGAAGGGACGAATCACTGACTTGAATGGGGACTCCCATTCTATTTCTTCTGTTTTTCTGCATTTAATCCTATCAGATAGGCATAATCTAGATAAATAACTTTTTAAAAACTGGGCCCAGGGGCTGCAGTGTGCACTGGTTTCAGTTTCTCCCTGGAGTTTAATTATTCACTTAATGCCATTAACTCCCAGACCTGGGCCTGTATTCGCAAAGCGTCTCAGGAGTGCTGATCTAGGATAAGGTCCCCCTTGTCCATGTAATCCTTTTCATTATGATTGAAAAGGCAAAACTGATCCTAGATCAAGTTCAAGATAGGAAATGAGGTATCTGAAAAAGGGTATGTGCTGTTGACCACTGATTGATGTAACCAAAAATATAGATTGATGCTCCCTGTCAAAAGGCTTGCTCAGAGGCATTGGCTATCAATAATCAGAGCCTTATCGGCCCTGGTCAAAAGTAATGGACTCTATAGGGAATATTTGGTGCCATTTGGGATGCATACATGGTAAATGGGTCAC
Organism: Oncorhynchus clarkii lewisi; assembly: GCF_045791955.1. Classification (NCBI taxonomy): domain Eukaryota; kingdom Metazoa; phylum Chordata; class Actinopteri; order Salmoniformes; family Salmonidae; genus Oncorhynchus; species Oncorhynchus clarkii. The sequence continues at coordinate 25,855,707 of NC_092159.1, read as the reverse complement.
TAGACTCCAGAGTGAGTCAGAATGAGGAAGTTGAAACTTTCAAGGGGAATTTTAAGGAAACTAGGGCAACGATATGAGGAAATAACAAAGGCTTGATCCAAAAGAGTAAGGTTTGGCAGCACGCCGCAACTGAAATCTGTTTTCCTGAAGAGGATATTGACATCTTCAAGAGTGGTAGGTTGTTTCCAAGTATTTCACTTGTCGACGTACAAAATTACACATGACAGCGACCGTTGAGGTAATGTAGGCCTAGCTCTCAAGATCCCTTCCCGACTCAAGATTAGAAATTCCAAAGTTTTCCATTTATCAACTAGTGAGTAGTGATTGCCAATAGAATAGGCTATGGCTTGGCCTCTGCTGTTGTTGTACAATACCTTGTAAGCGATGTGTGTGCTGATACAGCATCCTTTTGCAAATGTCCTCTCCCTCCCACACACACACACACACACACACACACACACACACACACACACACACACACACACACACACACACACACACACACACACACACACACACACACACACACACACACACACACACACACACACACACACACACACACACACACACACACACACACACACACACACACACACACACCTCCTAACTCCATGTAGTTAAAGGGTGGCTATATGTATAGTAACAAGCAATTGGCCTCAAGTTTCATTGAATATAAGTAAAGAGTTTAAAACCAATGCAGTGCATCCTGTTAAGGGGTTTACAAGGGGTTGTAAAAGCCCCTTATATTATCACTCACTTAAGTAGGATTCCTAACATGGAGCCTTATAAAGCTAGCAAGTAAAATATCAACAATATTTGTCACTTAATGCATTTGATTTTCTTTTTTTGCAAGCCAACATATAATTTTGAAATTATTTGAGCCCAGACCCGCTATTTCTCATGCTTTTCCAGCTTTGTTTTCACATGACATAGAATTACAGTTCAATACCGCTCCTCGGGAAAATACCGCTCTTCGGGAAACAGTGGCGCGCACAGCTTACTGCTTCCGGCGCAGTTCACTAAGTGCGCATATCGAGAGGGAGAATAAACATATCAATCTTCTATAAAAATGGTGGAGGTCTTTGACTAGTTCGACCTTTTCAGAAACAGCAGTTGACAACTAGGTTATTCCATCTCTCTCATGCACTAATCTTGTGTCAATAGTAAAATGTGAAAATCCACTCCAACCTTAGCATCCCTTCATTTGATGAGGAATCTTTTTTTTGGTGGTGGTGGGGCTCTTGGGAGCTGCAATGGGTACCGTCATCCACGAGTTTCAGCTCGTTCTCGTCATTTTCTGCTTCAGCTACTCCAGCTTCCGTCTGAGTACACAACCACAACACAAACCGGGTTTATTGGTCCCACCACATTCACAGAAAACAAATATAAATATACATATTAATTGGAGTCACGAATGGGATTTCCCTGGGAAATTGGTGTCCAAAGTGGGATCCCAAAGCGAATTGCTGTTTACAAGTGGGATCCCAATGGTAAACGGTACTAGGTAAGGGATTACAAGGGTAAATGGTGTCAGAGGTGGAATATGAAGCGTAATTGGTGTCAGCAGTGGGATCCCAGGAAAATTGCCAACACCAGGTTACATCTCAAGATAAAACTTTTGCTAACACTACAGATTTCCTGACCTGGTTTGAGGTAGGTGGGTTGGGTAGCTGTTCATCTGGCTCCTTCTGGTCCACACTACCTCCCAGTCTAGATTCTTGTACATGGGAGCTTGGTGTCCACCCTTTGCCCTGTCGAGTGGGGCAAGCGGCTTCGTGGCTTGGTTCAGGAGAGGCAGTAGGAGACTTCATAACAGCCTCGTCTTCATCTTGAAGAGCTTGACTGTTTCTGCAAGGGAGAGGCAACTTGTTGCAAACACGAGCTACATGAGTCATGCATGTTCCTTCTTTAGTGTAGGCAGTAGACAGGAGCTAAATTGACTTGAGTGTCTGGTTTGGATCCTTTTGATATAAGCTTCAGACAAAAAGGTAACAGGGAAAAAAAACCTGAAGGGTAAAAATTCAGAGACAAAAGACCAATTAAAAAATACAACATAAGTTAATGTTGCTTAGATATTGGTTTTTACACAAAAAGAGATAAAAGACACTGGTATTTGTTCCTATTCAGCCCACTCAGTCTATCCTGTTTTTGGGAGATGAAAGGCACAACATTTAGATGAATGCAAATGAACGTTGTAATTTGCAAATCAATTAGTTAAGCTATCGTCTGATGACAGTGCCAGAGAACAATCCTTATCTTTCCAAATCTGTCTAAGGGTGGTCCGGATTGATTGATTACATTTATTTGACCATTTGTAAAAAATCCATACATAAGGTCGCTCCAACTGGTGACGCCTCCACATACAATTTAAGAAAATCATCAAGGATAACAAAAATAAAGCTTAACAGCTTATTTCCATTGTGGTCCTTTTGAAGAGGGAAAGGGGGAATAACCATAAGGTTAGGCGGCGATTGTAATGGCAACAGACAATGAAAGTAATACAATTTCCGTTCCTAATAAACAACTATGGACAGGTACATCTTCCTTGTCTCACAAACCCATAATATTATATATTTATACATATATCTACACACACAAACATCATTTTTCCTTGTTTTTTTAAAGAAAGGCACGTCCATTAAAATAACATCAAATTGATCCCAATTGCAGTGTAGAGACATTGTTAATGTTGTAAATTACTATTGTAGCTGGAAACAGATGTTTTTTAATGAATTATCTACATGGGCGTACAGAGGCCCATTATCAGCAACCATCACTCCTGTGTTCCAATGGCACGTTGTGTTAGCTAATCCAAGTTTATCATTTTAAAAAGGCTAGTTGTAGAAAACCCTTTTGCAATTATGTTAGCACAGCTAAAAACTGTTGTACTGATTAAAGAAGCAATAAAACTGGCCTTCTTTAGATTAGTTGAGTATCTAGAGCATCAGCATTTGTGGGTTTGATTACAGGCTCAAAATGACCAGAAACAAAGACAATTCTTCTGAAACTCATCAGTCTACTCTTGTTCTGAGAAATGAAGGATATTCCATGCGAGAAATGTCCAAGAAACTGAAGATCTCGTACAATGCTGTGTACTACTCCCTTCACAGAACAGAGCAAACTGGCTCTAACCAGAATAGAAAGAGGAGTGGGAGGCCCAGGTGCACAACTGAGCAAGAGGACAAGTACATTAGTGTCTAGATTGAGAAACAGACGTCTCACAAGTCCTCAACTGGCAGCTTCATTAAATAGTACCCGCAAAACAATGGCCAAAGTGAAATGGAGACAGTAGATACAGCTGGTCTGTTGTAATATAATAAAGACAGTAGATCTAGCTGAAATGTCATAATATAAATGAGACAGTAGATCTAGCAGGTCTATAATAATATATTCAACCTTATGTTCCCTGTACTCTCTATATATCTGTTTATTATACCTGTTGATACAGGGCTCATATGTGAAACTATTCTAACTGAACATTTTCTTTCACAGTGACACTGACTCCGAATGGGAGCCCCCAGTGCCAAGGTGTCCATCCCCCACTGAAGCTGGTTCCTCCAGCTCCTGCCACAAGTGGTGTTCATCTGCCCAAATGTATTTCTGCAGGCATGGATGTGCTATGGCACCTGGCATCAGCAGCATAATATTGTGTAGAGGACTCTAGGGTCTTCCAAATATTGAAAGTGTTATTTTGTAAATGTATATTGTTAGAATACCATTTTGGTATTTTGTATATAGTTATTCCATTCAAAATGTATAACTTGTATATTCCATTCAAAATGTATAACCAATTTGGCCACTTGGGTACATTTGGGCTACTTGTGTGGGACACCTGGGTCACTTCATGATAAATGTCATGTAGCACACTCATTTTGGAAGTTATCATTCTGAAACTTTGCACAAGTACTGTTGCCCTCGTGTTTTTCACTGAAATTGTCCCCATCATCCTATCTTGTTCATTTTAAAGATGATACAACAATAAATAAAAAAATGTGTGGTTATTTTCATTGTATTATCTAAACCAGATCTATTGTGTTATATTCTCCTACTTTCAACTCACATTTACACAAACTTCAGAGTGTTTTCTTTCAAATGGTACCAATAATATGCATATCCTTGGTTCTGTGCCTGAGCTACAGGCTGTTAGATTTGGGTATGTCTTCAGGCGGAAATGGAAAAAGTAGGGGGGGCGATTAACAGACAATTTCAAGACAAATCAGTGAACATTCAAATACATCATGGTAGGCATTAAAAGTGATAAAAACTACAGTACAGCCTGCTCTTTAACATGAGTCTTCAATATTCCCAGGTAAGAAGTTTTAGGTTGTAGTTATTTTAGGAATTATAGGACTATTTCTCTCTATACCATTTGTATTTCATTAACCTTTGACTATTGGATATTCTTATAGGCACTTTAGTATAGCTTCCATACCTCCCCTCGCTCCCAGCTGGGCTCGAACCAGGAACACAACGACAACAGCCACCCTCGAAGCAGCGTTAGCCATGCAGAACAAGGGGAACAACTACTCCAAGTCTCAGAGCGAGTGATGTTTGAAACGCTATTAGCGCGCACCCTGCTAACTAGCTAGCCATTTCACATCGTTACACCAGCCTAATCTCAGGAGTTGATAGGCTTGAAGTCATAAACAGCAGAGCTGCTGGCAAAACGCACAGAAGTGCTGTTTGAATGAATGCTTATGAGCCTGCTGGTGCCTACCATCGCTCAGTCAGACTGCTCTATCAAATCAGAGACTCATAACATAATAACACACAGAAATGCGAGCCTTAGGTCATTAATATGGTCGAATCTGGAAACTTTCATCTCGAAAACAAGACGTTTATTCTTTCAGTGAAATATGGAACCGTTCCATATTTTATCTAACGGGTGGCATCCATCAGACTAAATATTCCTGTTACATTGCACAACCTTCAATGTTATGTCATAATTATGTAAAATTCTGGCAAATTAGTTCGCAATGAGCCAGGCGGCCCAAACTGTTGCATATACCCTGACTCTGCGTGCAATGAACGCAAGAGAAGTGACACAATTTCACCTGGTTAATATTGCCTGCTAACCTGGATTTCGTTTAGCTAAATATGTAGGTTTAAAAATATATACTTCTGAGTATTGATTTTAAGAAAGGCATTGGTGTTTAGGTACACGTTGGAGCAACGTCCTTTTTCGCGAATGCGCTGCGAATGCACTGCATGAAAACTTGAAATCGGCCATTCCGATTAATCGGTCGACCTGCATCGATTATGCAGGACACTAGTAATATCATCAACCACCAACTAGTGATTATGATTGATTAAGTTTAATGCTAGCTAGCAACTTATCTTGGCTTCTTACTGCATTCGAGTAACAGGCGGGCTCCTCGTGAGGCAGGCGGTTAGAGCGTTGGACTAGTTAACCGTAAGGTTGTAAGATTGAATCCCTGAGCTGACAAGGTAAAAATCTATCGTTTTGCCCCTGAACAAGGCAGTTAACCCACCGTTTCTAGGCCGTCAGTGAAAATAAGAATGTGTTCTTAACTGACTTGCCTAGTTAAATGAATATTAAATAAAGGTGTTAAAAAATAATTTTAAACATTTAAATCTTCTTTAAATCGGCATCCAAAGTTACCGATTTCCGATTGTTATGAAAACTTGAAATCGGCCATTCCGATTAATCGGTCGACCTCTACTGTGACCTTTGATAAAATGGAGAGAATCTCTGTCCTCTTACAGGCAGCCTGAGGAGGGGTTTTGGACCAAACCGTTACTGAAAATGAATCCGCTTCACAACTAAAAAAAAACGATTGAATGTATAAGTGTTGTGCCCTTCTCCCTTACTCGGTAAACTATTAAATAAAAGTATTTCTAATAAAAGGTAAGGTGTGGTAAGACCACACAAGACAGTCTCCCTGGGGTACAAATCTACAGGTTCTTAAATGGTTCAACAACCCTTCCAACACATAGAAAGAAAACATGGTGATTCCAGAGGGCCCTTCCTCAACACACTATTGATGTCTGATTTCAAAGGACTGTCGTTTTGGCACAATAACCCGCTTTGGCACTTAGCTGTCTTAATAGGGTCAGCATGCACTTGAGCCCAGGATGAGAGAAAATAGTGTACTCTGAAAAAATTATAAATTCTACTTAAGCCTACAGGTTTGATGTGCAGCTGCCCATTCAGGTTCTCAAGAAGGCTGTGGCGTCTGGAGACTTTTTTGTGTTGCTGACCTGAAACACACAGAGAATAAACTCTCAGATCAGGGCCCGTATGCAAAATGTATAAAGTGTATCAGAGTTAGGAGTGCTGAGAAGGACCCGTTTTGCCTTTTTAGATCCTATTATATGGACAGGGAGGACCTGGTCCTCGATCAGTACTCTGAGATGTTTGATACATACAGCCCCAAACCTGAGAGAATAGGTGGTCCGGACAGTACAAATCAATAACAAAAATGATTCCATTCTAAAGGGTCCTGAATCCTGAGCATAATATGTTTTGGGCTGCTGAAATTGTGCTACAAGTGCCTGTTGATAATATGTGACCCACATTCAAAAGATTATCCTAATTACTGATCTTTAATTGAAATTAGCTTCAAAGCATTTTCATGAACACATTCAATACATATTATGCTGTATGACTGACCTGATTGCAGTCTGAACATCTGCCACTGCAAATTGAAATGCACTTCAGTATAACACTAAGAGCCAGTCGGTCTAAGGCACTGCATCTCAGTGCTAGAGGCGTCACTGTAGACACCCCGGTTCTACTTCAGGCTGTATCACAATCGGCCGTGATTGGGAGTGCCATAGGGCGGTGCACAATTGTCTCAGCGTCGTCCAGGTTTGGCCTGTGTAGGCCGTCATTTTAAATAAGAATTTGTTCTTAACTGACTTAAACATGTTTTTTTTATCAAATGGGAAATCAGAACCGGAAGAAAAACCATGTCACAAACAGAGCACTAAGAAATTCAAAAAATGGACGTCAACTGTGCAGCCTGGACAAAGACAATTGTTTGTACTGTAAAGTATATGCATTTTACAAGTTTCTAGTTAGGATATTTGTCTATGCTGTCTCAGGCCGGGGGAACTCTGTGGCATCCGAGACCGCACTGCCTCAGTCTGTGGGATTGGCCACTAAACGGCACCAATGGTCCATGTTAGGACTACAGGAGAGCGCAATGTACACCATGCAGAGCGCAAGAGCACCGGCTACAACCAGTTGCGCTGGCGGTTGTTCTGCTCTTGGTGCACTGCTATTGAGATTCTGCCCGAGTCAAGTGGGGTGCAGTATGTCCTCCAATACCTGCAGTCTCGCATGGATGAGGGCTTGGCAGCCTCTACACTGACAGAGTATTTGGCCGCTATATCTGCCTGCCATGTGGGGTGGATGGACAGGCCAGTGGGGCACCATCCCTTGGTCTCCAGGTTTATGAAGGGGGTTCGTGGCCTGCGTCCAGCTAGGACCCGCTCAATGGCGAGCTGGGATCTGGTCTTGGCAGCTTTGGCAAAGCCAAAAGTTGGAGGCTGCCTACCTGAAACACCTCTCTATGAAGGTGGATTTCTTGGTAGTGATTACTTCCCTGAAGAGGGTGGGTGAGCTCCATGCTCTTTCAGTAAGTTCTGAGTGCTACCGGATGGACCCCGGTGAGAGGAGTATATCTCTCCGCCCCCAACCCTTCATTCCTCCCGAAGGTTCTGTCAGAACAGCATGTGAACATCCCTATTATCCTGCCTGCTTACGACCTGCCCTGTGCGGGGCACTGGCTGCCTATGTGGAGCGGACACGGTCAGTGAGAACAACAGACCAGCTCTTTGTCTGCTATGGTAAGAGAGTCCTGGGGGCTGGGTTATCAAAGCAGAGTCTAGCTCACTGGATCGTGGACACGACAGCATACCGCCTGGCTGGCAGGCCAGTGCTTGGATCTGTGGTGGCACATTCAACAAGTGTGGCAGCGTCCTGAGCTCTACTGAGAGGAGTGCCCCTCGCTGATATCTGTGAGGCGGCCAGCTGGGCTTCCTCTTGCACCTTTGCTAGGTACTATCGGGTAAATGTGGCACCTGCCTCTGCGGTTGGTCCAGAGTTCCTGGGCGTCGCCTGCCCTTCCGCGGACTGTGCTGGGACCCCCCTTCCACATTGACGGCCCCTACGTTTCGGTCTCGTGCTGGGACTTCGCCGCTGGTAGGCCAGGTCCCTCTAGTACCAACTAAATTTGGTATGGGTATACCAATATATATTAGTGTGATCCAATATAGTGAAACATAAAGGTTACATATGTAACCACGGTTATGGGAGCTATATGGATCACTCCAATCCCCTACGGTGCTAGAGGCACCTAAAAATTGATGTAGAGAATGTGTGTAGCGGCCATGGGGTCTATATAGGGGCGGATGGTGGTCTTCGGCTTGCAAGCCTCCCCCTTTTTCCTCCAAACATAACAATGGACATTATGGCCAAACAGCTCTATTTTTGTTTCAACAGACCATCGGAAATTTCTCCAAAAAGTCCCCATGTGCAGTTGCAAACCGTAGTCTGGCATTTTTATGGTGGATTTGGAGCAGTGGATTCTTCCTTGCTGAGCGGCCTTTCAGGTTATGTCGATATAGGACACATTTTACTGTGGATATAGATACTTTTGTACCTGTTTCCTCTAGCATCTTCACAAGGTCCTTTGCGGTTGTTCTGGGATTGATTTTCACTTTTAACACCAAGGTACGTTCATCTCTAGGAGACAAAACGAGTCTCCTTCCTGAGCAATATAATGGCTGCGAGGTTCCATGGTGTTTATACTTAATAAGTGTATGTAAACTTCCGACGAACTGTACGTAACCTTCGTTTTGTGCCATTGAGTGATGTGGTGTGCCAATGCCATTGTGTGTAATATCCCATTTACTGTCATATTGGGTGATACCACAATTTGGTGAGCACTTCCTTGAGTGCAATTCTACCTAAATCAAATAAAATCTAATTTTATTTGTCACATGAACCAAATACAAATTTAGACTGTACTGTGAAATGCTTATTCAAGAGCCCTTTCTCAACAACACAGTTAAAAAGTAAGAAAATTAACAAATAACGTAACACAAAATAACGAGGCTATATACAAGGAGTACCGGTACCGAGTTAGTGTACGAGGTACTACTTAAATGGAAAGGTCATAATTCATTTCAGGGATATAATTGCGGATTCAACCAATATAGCATTTGGTTAGAGCAATTGTCACCAACCCTAGTCCTGGAGAGGTACAGGCCAGGGGATGCATGCTTTTGTTCCAGTCTAACCAGAGAACACTTGATTCAACAAACCAAGATGCATCCTAAATCATTTGAATCAGGAGTGTCGCTGGTTGTCTGGAACAAAATCCTATCCTGTAGCTCTCCAGGGCCAGGGTTGAGGACTACAGACGTAGCTTACTCTACCAGTCAAAATTGTCCAGCTAAAGTTACTCACGCCGAGGAATGGACCCCTTCTCAGCAGTGTCTCCCCCACGGGCAGGTGTATAGGACTGCCACCGTCTACAGGCACGAGATCGAACCCCTCCATCTGTGGGTGGTGGATACCTTTGAATGAATGACCAATTGCTTCTCGTTAGTTGAGAATAAATGTTTTCTTCCAAATTGTTGTTAGCATAACTTCATTAAACTGACAGCTGCCTGCCTTATTCTTGGACTCTCCCTCGGAGGTAAAGGGAGCTTTCTAACTTACTACATTTGGTCCTTGGATAGTTATTATGATCAACTATAGAAATGTACACTTATTAGTGCTAAATAATTTCCATAAATGCTTTTTACTTGCACTCGAACTAACTTACGGTGCTGAGGCTGAGAAACGGGTTAACTTTGATCAATGATTTCTCCAGTAGCTAACTTCCGGGCTGTTGTAGTCCATGCGCGCGTCGTTTTTGTGTGGAAGCTACGTTCAATAAAAACATAGGATTACGCTATTTAATTGATCAAAAACATCAACAAATTAGCCATGCATATTTTGATTTCGGTACTGAGTAGTTCTTTAAATGGAACTATGCAAGCTAAAGGTGTATACGCATTTTGCATTCACTATTGCCCATGTTGAGCATGTACGCATGCGCTTTCCCATATCAGTCATCGTAGCTTTGAACTGAAAGAGAGACATTTTAACGGTGAGCTGTCTAGGAAGTCGACAGTGTTTAGGGTATGTCAACGATGAATTATTTCATATTATTTCATACCTTTTTATCTGATTTAATAATACAATGATGTATATAACCTTTATATCTAGTCTGACTCTGATCAAGCTTGGACAATTGTCGTAATAATTTTTTTGTTGTCGTATTAGACACAACGAAATAACTTACCACGCTACACACGTCGAGTAAATTACAGTCGAATCGGACCTGGCCAGCTGGATACCGTACCTAACGTTATACAGTATATAGAGACTCTGGTCAATGTTTTCTTGCTAAATGACTAACAAAACCATGGCTATCAAACTACAGCATATCTATCAAACTATATATCAAACTATACATCGGGAGTCCATAGACTGTGTCCCAAAGCTAGCAAGCCCCAGACAAAGTCCATTGCATTGGCACAGACCTACAGAAACAGCCCCGAGCCGTTGACACTAGACCTGCATTAATTGGACAGGTAGCTAGGTATAGGTAGTAAGCCTTTATAAGCATTGTTTTTGCTGCAGCTTGCCCTCTCTGCTACACCACTTGCTCATTATCATACTTTTTCACAGCACAGAGCCACTGTGTGGGACACTGAACTATGCAGTATGTCTCCAAAAGGAACTCTATTACCTATTTTGTCTGTGAAAGAAGTCCCACCTTGACCTCCGCCAAAGAGACATGCCCACACAACTTTGCTGAAATATTGCCCACGGAAATGAGCTTGAAGATTTTCAGCGAACTGGACATTGACAGCTTATGTAGTGCATTGTTGACTTGCAAACTGTGGCACCACATCATTGAAGACAGTGACCACCTCTGGAGGAATCACTGCCTGACTGTGCAAGCTTTCTGTCAACAGGAGGTTGATGGGGACAGGCAGTATGGACTGTCGTGGAAGGTGGGTCTGTTGGTTTTTAAACAGCTTCACCTCAATTATGCTAGACTACTGGAATGCCTGTCTATAACATCATTGCCAGATTGCAAATATAGACGTATCATAGACATCACCCCCCCTTGTGAAACATTAATACAACAATGCTCTTTGGATGAGTGTCATTTATCTCAATAACAAATGCCTTTGTCATTCTTTGATTATTTCTTATTAGGTCACCCTGGTGCGGAACTATAGGAGAGGTTTTCTGAAGAGAGAATGGTTAAGGGGACGATACAGCAACATTCATTCAGCCGATGAACTACTGGACAGGAACATGTGCTCATTGGATGTCGAGACTTGGGGCGAGATTCTGGAAGCAGAGCTGGAGAGATAAATGCAATGCTATAAAGAGATATGAGTAAACTCTAGATTACATTTTTTATACTTATGTCTTAAGCACTTGATTTGTTTTATACCTTGATACATTTTTTATATAGGATTATGGTTAAATCACTTGACCAGGTTTGCACACACTGCAGCAGGGATTTTGGCCCACTCCTCCATACAGACTTTCTCCAGATCCTTCAGGTTTCGGGGCTGTCGCTGGGCAATATGGACTTTCAGCTCCCTCCAAAGATTTTCTATTGGGTTCAGGTCTGGAGACTGGCTAGGCCACTCCAGGACCTTGAGATGCTTCTTACGGAGCCACTCCTTAGTTGCACTGGCTGTGTGTTTCGGGTCATTGTCATGCTGGAAGACCCAGCCATGGCCCATCAATGCTCTTACTGAGGGAAGGAGGTTGTTGGCCAAGATCTCACGATACATGGCCCCATCCATCCTCCCTCAATACGGTGCAGTCGTCCTGTCCCCTTTGCAGAAAAGCATCCCCAAAGAATGATGTTTCCACCTCCATTCTTCACGGTTGGGATGGTGTTCTTGGTGTTGTACTCATCCTTCTTCTTCCTCCAAACACAGCGAGTGGAGTTTAGACCAAAAAGCTATATTTTTGTCTCATCAGACCACATGACCTTCTCCCATTCCTCCTCTGGATCATCCAGATGGTCATTGGCAAACTTCAGACGGGCCTGGACATGCGCTAGCTTGAGCAGGGGGACCTTGCGTGCGCTGCAGGGTTTTAATCCATGACGGTGTAGTGTGTTACTAATGGTTTTCTTTGAGACTGTGGTCCCAGCTCTCTTCAGGTCATTGATCAGGTCCTGCCGTGTAGTTCTGGGCTGATCCCTCACCTTCCTCATGATCATTGATGCCCCAAGGAGGTGAGATCTTGCATGGAGCCCCAGACCGAAGGTGATTGACCGTCATCTTCAACTTCTTCCATTTTCTAATAATTGAGCCAACAGTTGTTGCCTTCTCACCAAGCTGCTTGCCTATTGTCCTGTAGCCCATCCCAGCCTTGTGCAGGTCTACAATTTTAGCTCTGATGTCCTTACACAGCTCTCTGGCCATTGTGGAGAGGTTGGAGTCTGTTTGATTGAGTGTGTGGACAGGTGTCTTTTATACAGGTAACGAGTTCAAACAGGTGCAGTTAATACAGGTAATGAGTGGAGAACAGGAAGGCTTCTTAAAGAAAAACGAACAGGTCTGTGAGAGCCGGAATTCTTACTGGTTGGTAGGTGATCAAATACTTATGTCATGCAATAAAATGCAAATGAATTACTTAAAAATCATACAATGTGATTTTCTGGATTTTTGTTTTAGATTCCGTCTCTCACAGTTGAAGTGTGCCTACGATAAAAATTACAGACCTCTACATGCTTTGTAAGTAGGAAAACCTGCAAAATCGGCAGTGTATCAAATACTTGTTCTCCCCACTGTATATGGCAGGCTATACTCCAGTAAAATATGGATACTCTTTAATGGCTTCCTAAATCAGTGATACAATTGTGCCTTCACTACACTGAATAAAGTGGGGTCATTAAAATCATTTGCGTTCCCGTCTTTGTTTACAGTATAGCATTAAAGTGCAGTACTTTTGCTATTTGTCAGTATTTATGAGCTATTTAAACACCTTTGGTTGACTTCTAATTTGAGTTATATTGTATACAAAATACTCATAATGCACTGTATCAGATATATGGGGCTGGAACCCAATATTTGCTATTTCAATTCATTTTGACATGACTGTTCATGTGTTCACTTTATGTACATCCATGCAAATTCATGTATTACTCACTCACTGTAGACTATATCACCACGGATCACCATACATTCATTCAGAGACATCATGATTTTGATGCACAAACAAATCTGGTGTGGTGCATAACATCTTTAATAGTCTAATGGAATTATTGTAGTTGGTACTGTAATTATAAAGACAAAGTCAATTGCCATATTTAAACTCTGCCACTGCATCAAAAGCCACATCCACAAATTAAACAGCAAAGAAACTTCAGGCTACACTTTTGAAGGTTCTTTAACGAAGTTCCACTATTTAAGCAGCCTGGACAGGGTCGACTCGAATCAATTGACAGACTTTCTAAGGTCTCTAACAAGAGCCAATGTCAGCACTTCAGACAGGGATAGCTTACAATATTCGGACATCACACATTATGGTAGTTCACCCTGCATTGTTAATTGTTGTTTTGTGGGCCTACATCCTGCCGGTATGTCCATGCAAGCATATAGCAACCAGAAACACCATAGAAAACCCTGAAAACAAAATACACTGAGTGTACAAAGCTCTTTCCATGAGATGAATCCGTGAATCCACGTGAATCTTATTGATGTCACCTGTTAAATACACTTCAATCAGTGTGGATGAAGGTTAGGAGACAGGTTGAATCATTTTTATTAAGCCTTGAGACAATTGAGACATGGATTGTGTATGTGTGCCATTTAGAGGGTGAATGGGCAAGACAAAGATTTACAGTACTGTCAGAAAGTATTCCTACCCCTTGACTTGTTCCACATTTTGTTGTGTTACAGCCTGAATTCAAAATGGATTCAATTGTTTTCCTTAACCATCTATACACAATACCCCATAATGACAAAGTGAAAACATGTATTAGTATTTTTTATTTATTTTTTAAATACAGATATATCTCATTTACATAAGTATTCACACCCCAAAACATGTTATGTCACCTTTGGCAGCGATTACAGCTGTGAGTCTTTCTGGGTAAGTCATAAGAGCTATGCACACCTGGATTGTACAATATTTGCATTTTTTTTGCATTGTTCAAGGCCTGTCAAGTTGGTTGTTCATCATTGCTAGACAGCCAAGTTCAAGTCTTGCCATAGATTTTCAAGGATATTTAAGTCAAAATTGTAACTAGGCCATTCAGGAACATTCAATGTCATCTTTGTAACTCCAGGGTATATTTGTCTCCGAGTGTCTGTTGGAAAGCAGACTAAACCAGGTTTTCCTCTATGATTTTGCCTGTGCTAGCTCTATTCAATTTATTTTCATCCTAAAAAAACTCCTTAGTCCTCGTCGATGACAAGCATACCCATAACATGATGCAGCCACCACCATGCTTGGGAATATGAAGGGTAGCACTCAGGGATGTGTTGTATTGGATTTGCCCCAAACATAACCCTTTGTATTCAGGACATAAAGTTAATTTCTTTGCCACATGTTTTACAGTTTTACTTTAGTGCCTTATTGCAAACACAATGCATGTTTTGTAATATGTTTATTCTGTACAGGCTTCCTTCTTTTCACTCTTTCATTTACGGTGCATTCTGAAAGTATTCAGACCCCTTGACTTTCTCCACATTGTTACATTACAACCTTATTCTCAAATGGAGTGATTGCATTGTTTTCCTCATCAATCTACACACAATACCCCAAATTGACAAAGTGAAAACAATTTTGGGGAAATGTTTGCAAATTTATAAAAAATAAAAAACAACTTATTTACATTAATATTCAGAACCTTTGCTTTGAATCTCGAAATTGAGCTCAGGTGCATCCTGTTTCCTCCATTGATCATTTCCTCTAAGACATTTCAGCTTTTCATTTGTAATGAATTTGTAAAAACATTATTCCACTTTGACATTATGGGGTATTGTGTGTAGGCCAGTGACACAACATCTCAATGTAAACTATTTTAAATTCAGGCTGTAACAACACATTTTAGAAAAATTCAATTTTTTTCTTTGAACGGGGTATGGAGGTAGGTGCAATGTGCACCGGTTTGAGTGTGTCAAGAACTGCAACGCTGCTGAGTTTTTCACGCTCAACAGTTTTCCGTGTGCATCAAGAATGGCCCACCACCAAAATGACATCCAGCCAACTTGACACAACTGTGGGACGCATTGGTGTCACCATGGGCCAGCATCCCTGTGGAACGCTTTCGACGCTTTGTAGTCCATACCCCGATGAATTGAGGCTGTTCTGGGGGCAAAAGAGGGAGTAACTCAATATTAGTAAGGTGTTTCTAATGGTTTGTACACTCAGTGTATACTTACTTGCATTCAGATCAGATATTTATTTGTAGGACTATCTATGGTAGACTGCTATGGATCATTTTCATCTGTATGGTGATTATCCTCAGTGAGGAACGGGGTCGGAGGAATGCAGCCATCATTGTTAGTGATTTTACCCTTTTTGCCAGCTGTACACGTCACAGCATCCTCTCTCTGGTGCGGTTGGAAATGCACCATTGCTGCATCATTCCGCTTTCTCTTTAATAATTATAGGGCGCCCCCGAGACCATAATAGGTTATATTTCAGTCATGGTCGACGATGTTCCACCGATTATAAACATTTCTATCGCTCTAAAAATTCAACCGAATGATGGACCGGTGTTTTTCAAGGTGGATGGGACCAGATTCGGCCAGAGCAGGACAATAAAATTGCTTACAGGGTCGAAGTATAAGGTTGAGGTGGTTATGAAGCCGGGCAATGCTGATGCCGCGTAAGTACAAAATACTATATCAAGAAAAGCACTGGACATTTGTATTAGTAATATTGAATTCGTTTACAATACATTCAAATTAAATGCACCTGTCAGTCTTGCTATAGCCCATTACAGTGCGTCTGTGGATGCAGCCTGATGCAGGTGCTATATCCTGCCTCCCCTGAGTGTTAGATCAAATGTTGTTTTTCTGACGTATAGGCAGGCCTATGTAACTGCATGTTACTGTATCTTCAAATGGGTTGACTGCAAATATATGTCTGTATACCCCATATATCTTACAGGCTATTTTACAATGCATAGGCTATAGTCTACAATGGATAGGCTACAGTAGCCTACCTTTCCCCTTTCCTCTACCCGATATTCTGCATTAATAAATAATGTCTTGACGCGGCGTGTGAATGCATTTTTAATTCAACCAAGGAGGGTGAGTACAGAACGCATGTTTTGCGTGTTGATTCACGTCTCAACAATTCACTGCCGATGGTAGGCTACAGGCCCATTTGGGTGGGGTTGGCAATGATACCCACTAACCGGTTTCATGTCTGTTTCATGATTCCCAGCACCATGAACATCGGAGGTATCACCCTCCCTCTGGAGCAGCAGTCCAAAGACGAAGAGTCAGTGGTGTACCATGGACATTATGACACAGAGGGAGTGCCTCACACCAAGAGTGGGGACAGGCAACCTGTCCAAGTCAGCATAGAGGTAATCCAGTAGAATACTTCATCCTAATTGTATAACTAAGCGGTAACTAACTGAGTTATTTATAATTAAGTGGTGTCTTCTGGCAATATAAATGTACATTTTCTCATATTTAGACCCAACTCAAAATAGTGATATTATCAGCACAAATAACTCATCAATTCTCTTATCAAAACTATTTTCAGACATTTTAAAATACATTTGTTGTAAGAAATGTGCTATAGACAGTAAATCCAAGTCATCTACAACAGAGTCCCTTCAATGAATGTCTTTCTTTTCTCTGTGTTTTTGTGTCAGTTTGGAAAGGCTGGCCAATTCGAGACAATATGGCAAGTAAAGTACTATAACTACTACAAGCGAGACCAATGCCAGTTTGGGAACAAATTTGTCAATATCGAGTACGAATGCAAGCCCAATGAGACGCGCAGCCTGATGTGGATCAACAAAGAGGCGTTCAATTGAGGAGCACCAATCAACTCATTCTTCCAATACCCAGTAATGGAAGAAAAACAAGCAGAGGAGATGCGTTGCACACAATAACCCTTTTTTACCATCAAGTTCAGAGGGAAAAGCCTTACTGTAGGCATGCGTTTCAAGTCACTGAGCACCATAATTGTCTGTTTTAGAGAAAGGGGGGCAGTTATCTACCAGTCTGATCTCGGGGGGGTTGTTCTTTGATTGGTTTTTAATCAAGACACATTGTCAGGTTGTTATCAGCAATATCATTGGGAATCACGGCTATACAACATCTGCTGTGTTACTCTGAGCTCTGGTCACACGAGCTGAAGCTGTGGCCCTCCTGGACCAGGATTGAAGACAGTTGCGGGTGAAATGTATCTAACCTGATTTATTACGTGTGAGGTGTGTGTGATGTGAGTTATATGAATAAATGTACATATTTGTGTTATCCTATGTGTTAGTTCTAGTATTGTTTAAGCCTTTGAACAGCTGTCTACTTCTGAACAGCACAATTGCGATTAGCCTATAAAGGGGTGAGACAGTTTTTTTTGTTAAAACTTCTATATTATTTTATGGAGATATTCTATAATCTATTAAGTGCTTCTATTTCTGTAATGTTGTGGATCACTATCATTGTTTTGTCTCAGTTTTGTCTGTAAAATGCATGGCTGAATAATCCTATGCCTAAAGGTTTTGTTCTTCAGATGCAAAATGATATGAGATTGCCTAAAATGTTCAGTTCTGTTATATATGTAATTGAAAAGTGTGGAAGTAAATATACCCACACCAGTTACTAGCGTACTTGATTAACATCATTGTACAATAATTGGAATAAGTAGTTTTTTGTTGCTGTTGTTTAAATTGTCCTATTGAAGACACTAATTTCACTGAAAGTGTTTATGATTAATTTCTCATTTCAGAAGCCTGCTTAGAGACGACAGTTGTGCCATTGCTTCCTTGTCCTCATTAGCAGTGTAAGCCCCCTTATTCACATGCCCACTTGCACATCCTATTCCAATCCGTTAGACACATTAGGCGTCATCTTTTACATCTAGTACAGTATGGCTGTTCATGCCCGTGAAAGAGAAAGCTGCAATAGTCAATCTTACAACCATGCATCTTTATGGGCAAGCCTGTAGGTGTGGCACTCATATTCACTGGTCGATTTTTCCACATACTTAAACATTGCTGCATGGGTCTTCATTTAGAATCTGGATGAGGAAATAGGCCTACGCCGAAAAGCATTAAACGCATCACTTAAACCCTGTATTGATGGATAGGCTACAATTTTATGTAAATGTCACAATACATGGTTGGCATACATACATTAAAAGAAATAGACAGGGTACCCGGATGTACTGTATAGCCGCACCTCCCCCTATTCGCCTTTCAACCTCGCTCGCTCTCTACACCAACACAACCTCCTCTGCGGATCCACTGTAGCTACTGCAGTGAATCCGTCATCCTTAAAGAGAAAAGGCGAGAGCAAGTCAAGCTGGTCTATATTTATTACAACCAGAAATATTTCCCTGAAACAGTCTTAAAATTGATTGTGCAACGTCGCCCTTTCAAAGTGTTTCTCTTGCGCACCAGGTGAAGAAACCCAACCGACAGAATGGTAAGGAAAACTATAGCTAGCTATTTTAATGTTGAACCGAACGTGTACAAAATCTTACACCATATGCATGCAGGCATAGCACTCAAGGCTATCCAAGATCTCGTTGCACTACGTTCTTATTCTCCCGACCAAATGAGATTGAAAGCGTGTATTGCATTACATTTTTGCACGCACAATTTCATGTTTACAGACATGGCAATATGGCCAACGTTATGTTTTGATGATTTATCGCATTCTGGTGTGTTCTGAAAAGCTATACTGAGACTTCTCGAAATGTGTGACAAGTAGCTAAACCAACAACCTAGCCAGTTAGCTAAAGCTATAGGCACATGAAAAATGGCGCGAGCTTGTGGGGGAAAAGTGAAACATTGTATCTTTCCTGAACCCGCAAGCAGGCAACACTAACAATATCGATAGGCTGTCACGCCTTAGTTTGTGCATAAATTAGATGCGCTTGTCAACTTGTGTCGGCAATATTCGGCTTTATAACGCAGGTCCAACCAAGCTGGACTAGCACTAGTTAAAACATACTACATGGTCACAGCAAATGGGCACTTTTCCTGTTTGTCACTTATGAGAGCTGCACGGTACGTTAACGTGGTTCCCAATCAACACAGCTAGCTAACTACTTGTGGGAATGTGTTAAAAAGAACAGGACTGTTCTAGTTAGTCAGTCACATTTATTCATGTTAAACTACATTTCCAGGAAGAAACAATTGCTTCCCAAAGATCCACCTTTTCTTACATTTTCTATATTACCTCTCGTTACATTATTTGTATTTTATTTTTACCAGTCCCAGTACAGGGATCTGAATAAATGGCTTTAAAAGGACATGCATTGCAGAAGGCCAGATACAGTTTCATACTACCGCAGTCATATCAATTTGCATCAGAGTTCCATTTAAAAAGATTGATATCTTGTCGTTCACTGACCTATTTCCTGTTCCTCCCAATTTCCAACGGTCATAGGCCTACATTGTACACGCATAGCCCATGTTTGGGCGGTCAGTAGGCGACTTGATTATTAAGCATGCATACTGGACCTGTATGCATTTCTGAAGCGCCAGCATTTAGCTCAGACCAAGTGTGCATAGTGGTTTCAGGAAAAAGAACACAAATGCATCAACCTTAAATACGCTATAGGATCTGAATATTTGCTTCAAACAAAAATATAAACGCAACATGTAAAGTGTCGGTCATGTGTTTCATGAGCTGAAATAAAAGATCCCAGACATTTACCATATGGACAAAAAGCTTATTTCTTTCTCATTTTGTGCACAAATGTGTTTATGTCCCTGTTAGTGAGCATTTCTTCTTTGCCAAGATAATCCATCCACCTGACAGGTGTGGCATATCACAAAGCATGATCTTTACACATGTGCACCTTGTGCTGGGGACTATAAAAGGTCACTCTAAATTGTGCAGTTTTGTCACACAACACAATGCCACAGATGTTTCAAATTTTGAGGGTGTGCATTTGGCATGCTGACTGCAGGGATTTCCACCAGAACTGTTTCCAGATAATTTAATGTTCATTTCTCTACCATAAGCCACCTCTAATGTAATTTTAGAGAATTTGACAGTACTTCCAACCGACCTCACAACCACCAACAATGTGTAACCTCGCCAGCCCAGGACCTCCACGTCCGTATTCTTCACCTGAGGGATCGTCTGAGACGAGCTACCCAGACAGCTGATAAAACTGTGGGTTTGTACAACCAAAGAATTTCTGCACAAACTGTCATGTCTGTATGGGCAGGCATAAGCTACGGACTACAAACACAATTGCATTTTATTGATGGCAATTTGAATGCACAGAGATACCGTGACGAGATCCCGAGGCCCATTGTGTTGCCATTCATCTGCCGCCATCACCTCATGTTTCAGCATGATAAGGCACGGCCCCATGTCTCAAGGATCTGTGCACAATTCCTGGAAGCTGAAAATGTCCCAGTTTTTCCATGGCCTGCATACTCACCAGACATGTCACCCATTCAGCATGTTTGGGATGCTCTGGATTGACATATGACAGCATGTTCCAGTTCTAGCCAATATCCAGCAACTTTGCACAGCCGTTGAAGTGGGACAACATTCCACAGGTCACAATCAACAGCTTGATCAACTCTATGCGAAGTAGATGTGTCGTGTTCCATGAGGCAAATGGTGGTCACACCAGATACCGACCGGTTATCTAATCCACGCCTCTACCCTTTCTTAAGGTATCTGTGACCAACAGATGCATATCTGTATTCCCAGTAATGTGAAATCCATAAATTAGGAACTAATGCATTTATTTCAATTTACTGATTTTGTTATATGAACTAACTCAGTAAAATCTTTGAATTGTTGCATGTTGCGTTTTATATTTTTGTTCAGTGTACTATATACTCCTTTATAGGCTGTCGCTGCAGGCAGCCAGACTTGGGATGACGCTGATTTGGTTTTAATGGATTCTATTGGTAGATGGATTGTACACTCAGGCTGTCTCTTTGAAACCACATTCCAATTGTAAGCAGGCCCTCAGTGAGAACTGTTGAAGTCAAGTGTATTAGGCTCTGACTGCAATATATCACATTTTTTCATAAAACGTATTACGTTCTCAGCTCTTGACAGATAGTGCTGTCATGGTGCTCAAGAGAAAAATGTGTAGCTTACTACCAGCCTTGGCATATACTGTGAAAGTTTTTCAATACAATGCGTGTCGGGAGACTGGCTTGCTTCTTCTTAACCCTTAGTACAGATGTTTTAGATAAACTAAGGGGATGGATTTGGAAGAAAATACTCCTCACTTTCCAAACCCAGTTGTAGTAATGTGAGTACTAACTGGTAACAGTGTTGAATACGCCTAGACATTTTTTTTTTTTTTTAATGAATCGTTAGTGACAAATTAGTTGCCTGAAGGAAAGGATGTTGAAAAGAAAATAACAAGATCATTGTTAATTTTATATGTTTGGACTGGCAATTGTGGTACAAACTACACAGCTGAGTTAGGCCTAAATCCAACCCATCTGCCCTCCCACCATTTTGCAATGTTATAATTACAAAACTAGGTTTACTTCTAGAACGCCCACTGTTTGGTTACCACACAGACATGACCTTACACCAAGGAAATGGTGTAATCCTAAACCCCCCAGTCCACTTGAATTGAATGCTCCGTGTGACCTGAAGTCAGAGGCACAAGACTGTTGCAGCATCAACACTACTGTGCCAGTGATTTGAAAACACTTTGAGCATGGACATCTATGGGATTCTTGGAGTTGAGGTCAGCCTATATCAAATGAAGAAAGTGTGAGACAAAATGTTGATATTTTGATATATTTGATATTTGCCAAACCAAAAGTAACCCACACCAGTGGGTGACCAAAAGTCACATTGCCTGGACGTTGGAGCCTAATCCCTAAAATACTGTTCATGAAACAAATTGAATGATACTTTTATTGACATTTCCTTTACTATTTTATGACTTCAAGTGATGGGGATATGGAGCCTATATGCCCAACGTAATTTTATTTGGTATTGTATCCAAAGCTTAGCTAGATGGAAAGACAGGGCCGTGTCTTTCTGGTTGTCAATGATCAGTCTTGGGTTATGCCAGGCTTTGTTATCAGCAGCAAGTCGAAACAGGTCTCCTACTTTCACTGTTTTGTATTCATCACAGAGAAAAGGAATTTCGGCTTGCAATCCCGATTCGGATTCTGCAACATAGTCCTCATCAGCACATTCTGGATGATGTGTGGATTTACACAAGGTAGCCTCGCTAGCCATTCTAATATTTGGCAGACATTTCTATCCAAAGCAACTTACTGTCCTTACAGTGCATATGTTTTTAGTATACGGTGCATATGTTTTTAGTATACGGTGCATATGTTTTTAGTATACGGTGCATATGTTTTTAGTATACGGTGCATATGTTTTTAGTATACGGTGCATATGTTTTTAGTGTACAGTGCATATGTTTTTAGTATACAGTGCATATGTTTTTAGTATACGGTGCATATGTTTTTAGTATACGGTGCATATGTTTTTAGTATACGGTGCAGTCTGAAAGTATTCAGACTTCTTGGCTTTTTCCACATTTTGCTGCATTACAGCCTTATTCTAAAATGGATTTAAATTGTTAGTTTTTTTCCTCATCAATCTACACACAATACCCCATAATGACAAAGCAAAAACAGGTTTGTAGAAATTTCTGCAAATGTATAATAATAAAAAAACTATCACATTTACATAAGTATTCAGAACCTTTACTCAGTACTTTGGCAACGATTACAGCCTCTGCTTCTTAGGTATGACGCTACAAGCTTGGCACACCTGTATTTGGGGAGTTTCTCCCATTTTTCTCTGCAGATCCTTTCAAGCTCTGTCAGGTTGGATGGGGAGCTTCGCTGTACAGTTTTTTCACGTCTCTCCAGAGATGTTTGAACGGGTTCAAGTCCGGGATCTGGCTGGGCCACTCAACGACATTCAGAGACTTGTCCTGAAGCCACTCCTGCATTGTCTTGGCTGTGAGCTTAGGGTCGTTGTCCTGTTGAAAGGTGAACCTTCGCCCCAGTCTGAGGTCCTGAGCGCTCTGGAGTAAGATTACGACAAGGATCTCTCTGTACATTGCTCCTTTCATCTTTCCCTCGATCCTGACTAGTCTTCTAGTCCCTGCCGCTGAAAAACATCTCTACAGCAGGATCCTGTCACCACCACGCTTCACCGTAGGGATGGTGCCAGGTTTCCTCCAGACCTGACGCTTGGCATTCAGGCCAAAGAGTTCAATCTTGGTTTCATCAGACCAGAGAATCTTGTTTCTCATGGTCTGAGAGTCCTTTAGGTGCTTTTGGCAAACTCTAAGTAGGCTGTCATGTGCCTTTTTTACCGAGGAGTGACTTCCGTCTGACCACTACCATAATGGCCTGATTGGTGGAGTGCTGCAGGATGGTTCTCCCATCTCCACAGAGGAACTCTGGAGCTCTGTCAGAGTGACCATCGGGTTCTTGGTCACCTCCATGACCAAGTCCCTTCTCCCCCGATTGCTCAGTTTGGGTGGGCGGCCAGCTCTAGGAAAAGTCTTGGTAGATTCAAACTTCTTCAATTTAAGAATGATGGAGGCCACCGTGTTCTTGGGGAGCTTCTATGCTGCATACATTTTTTTGGTACTCTTCCCCACATCTGTGCCTTGACACAATCCTGTCTAGAGAGTTCTACGGACAATTCCTTCAGAAAAATCATGGCTTGGTTTTCGCTCAGACGTTCACTGTCAACTGTGGGACTTTATATAGACAGGTGTGCATGCCTTTCCAAATCATGTCCAATCAATTGAATTTACCACAGGTGAACTCCAAGTTGTAGAAATATCTAAAGGATGATCAATGGAAAGAGGATGCACCTGAGCTCAATTTCGAGTCTCATAGCAAAGGGTCTGAATACTTACGTAAATAAGATAGATATGTTTTTTATTTTTATTTTAATACATTTGCAAATATGTCTAAACCTGTTTTCGCATTGTCATTATGGGGTTGTGTGTGTGTGTGGATGAGGATGAGGATAAAAATGCATTTAATCTATTTTAGAATAAGGCTGTAACGTAACAAAATGTGGATAAAGTCAAGGGTTCTGAAAACTTTACTAATGCACTGTATATGTGACCCGAGCAGGAACTGAACCCATGACCCTGGCGTGGCTAATGCCTCTTACCAACTGAGCCACAGAAGTGCTCTATGATATTCAGGAGATAAATGTTTTAACTTGGATTTAAATGGATAGTTATTTAGAGGCATTTAGGATAGTCCATGCCCCTTTTTGGCTAGCCGTTCAGTCATGGCCCAAGTCTTTATCTAATAAGGAAGGCACAGCCTTTCTCTATCGGCCTTTTTCAATTCCTTTATGTCCCACTGAGATGCGGAAAGGCAAAGGCAGTGGGTTGCCCTCATTTCCAGCTCTGGCAGAATCCAGTTCATTCTGTTTGTTCTCATGCATAATGGAGAATGCCACTTCTGAGGGATAAACAAAATGCAGAGAGTGGGATGGACCGAGAATGGGTTTCAAATCTACCTGCCGTTTTAGTGGCAGGATATTGTGTCACTCTGTAGGGTTAATGTTGTTTCCCTATTAACGTACCAAGCTCACATCAACATATTAGCACATCATCACTTTCGTGTGTCAATGTTGAGGTGGTAGTATACCCCAGACGCAATAATTGGTATGGCGTTTGTCTTATGTGGTGCACACAAATCGGGTCTTTACATAAGCTTGTCACCACTCAACTTGTTACAATGTAATCCATGGTAAAATGGCAATATTTCAGACCCTTGGTGCGAATGCCATCTTATTATAGCAACACAATTCATATATTTTGAAGAAGAAAATACAGATTTGAATGGTGAATGTTATTAGCTATGGTTTCCTGTCTTCATTTCTGAATAAACATTAGGTTGGATGGTCATTCTCACCATTCTTTTCCTCTTTCTTTCTAGGGAAACGAAGCAAGTTATCCCTTGGAGATGTGTACACACTGTAAGTATTTGAGAGTGTCACCGGCAACTTCTCCAATACTGCTGCTGTGATTCAAACGATATCAGCTGTGGGCTGTCCTGTATGTAATATTCAGATATGACTGGAATTGAATCTAATTTACCTGGACCGAGAACAATTTTGATGTAAAAAAAAGTTTAGGCTATGGGATTGTATTGTCTCTGGGTTTGAAGAGTGACCGCCCAGTCAATTCAAAGGCCAGAATCTACCATTGGCGTTGCAGTTTACAAAAGTCTGGGACACTTAATAGGTAAACAACTGGTCCGGTCGGGGGAATTGAGCAGAACAATATATACATCACCACACGCTATACTGCATACTTCAGCCCTTCACAGTGTGACCCAGTCTCAGACGCTGCTGGGAGGCTTGAGCACTTGGCTGCCACAGCTAAAAAAAAATGCCTCTCCCCTCATAAAGGTCAGTTTCAGGGCTGGTGGGAGAGCCTTATTTATTTTTAGCCCGAGTAATATTCAATTTTTAATTGGTTTGTCACCCTGCTGCGCCATCCCTCCAACCTCATCAATCCACCCACCCCTCAAGAGAAAATGGGGCTAATTAGAGTTTCAGGACTTAACTTTCAGGCTCTACTTTTTCGGGGGGGGGGGACCTCCGCACCTCCCTAACGAGCTGTTACGTTAGGTGTCACAGGGGTGGCCGTCGGACCGTGATTTACGACGGCACTTGTTCCTTTACTTGCCTTTAACCCAGAACAATCTCCCTCTATCTGTTTCTCCCTGACCAGTCTTGTACAGAATGTGTCTGACTGGAAAAGCAAATGCCAGGTTCTCAATCGTTTTGAGAGAGACCAGACTCGTGTAGGACTTTGTCACGGGTGCAAGTAGACGGTACTACTTTCTGGTGTTGACTTAGGGGTCTCACTTCATAAAGACTTGCCACTTTGATGCTTATGAACCAGCTGACACAACCCCGACCATCAAAAACACACCTTGTATTTAGAGTCACACGCCTGGGTTGCGCACCTGCAGGACAATCAAAAAACAAGAGACTTCAACAGGTCTCAAACCTCAGCCAGCCGATGGATTTCCCCCACAGTGGGATATTTTGGGGAGTCTCTTACCCACCCCCTCACTCCTGGGAGCAGGGCGTGGGGCAGCTGTTCGCCGTGTCAAGAAGGCGCACAACCTTAAATCAGCTGTGCGCGCCAAGCTGGCAGGGTCTGAACACTGGGAACTCACCCAGATCCCTGTCCAGGTCCACTAGTCAGGGCGTTCGTTAGTAGACCCCTAGAATGCTGGTCAGTTCTGTCTTTTACCCCGAAGGGTAAAGGTTGGATACGGGGAAGGGGAAGCTGATCCTAGCAGAGGGGCAACTTCTACTCGGAGGGTTAGGTGACTCCCTGTGCAAGGCTGTAGCGAAACAGACAAAATGACTTGCCCTGCAAAGACTGTTTTTCGCTTCAAGAGAACATGGTGACTCCCCTCTTAACACCTTGTGTTTTTCTGTAGTTGTACCCACTTGTACACCCCCTCCCTCCCCGCTTAGACTAGTCTTAGCACAGTGTGCGTATCTCTAAGTGGCGATCTTTAGCATCTGCTGAGAGCTTTGGGCGTGTCGTAAGGAGCACCAGTCAAGCATGGTGACGCAGCAGAACGTGGCATGCATGCAAACCCACACACAAGTATGCATGCATGCAAACCCACACACAAGTATACATGCATGCAAACCCACACATAAGTATACATGCATGCAAACCCACACACAAGTATGCATGTACACAGACGGCCACGTATTGGCTACCGTGTTCTTTGGAGCAATTCATGATCTGTTCATCAAACTAGAAGAGGATCTGCATCTATAGACAGGTTTTATTTACTTGTTATTTTGTACACAGACACATTCTCACAGGCACATTCTCACAGACACATTCCAATCAAAAAACATCACAAACGCATTATGTATATAAAAAAAACAACAACAACAAGATAATAAACCATCCAAATTGAGCTACAAACCAGCACATCAAGACAAATGAACTTCCCATATATTGTATAGAGGCAGAGCTGAGAGTATTTATTCGGCTGTTTGGGAGAGCTGCAGTGCTTTGATGCGCCCCAGTGGGTGCCGCTTTTTCAGTAAGATCAGCGGTGTGACTCGCCCACATGTAAGGGGGGGGGGGGTTGTGTTTCTGCAGCAGTGAATTAAGTGCGATGGCAATGTAGTCACCGCCACTTCCTTATTATCTGCCTCTTGTCAGATGCGTGGTTGGTTTATAGGTGTGATATTGGTTAGCTCATTGGTTAGCTTGCGTAGCGGTTATATCTCTCTGGGGGGGCATGATTTGTTTACAGGTCTCTAGAGCAAGCCAGTGTCTAGAATTACTATAAAATGACTATTTAGACTCGTACGAGGCTAAATCTTGACACGTGCCTGAATGCTAGTAACACTAACATAACAAATGGTTGATAACCCAATTGTGGTGGTAACAGTGTTCCTAAAATATCATAACCGGGGCTTGATTCATGAAGACCTGGGAGACAGTCTCAGAACTCTCAAGCTGTCTGCGTGGTCATTGGTTGTGAGGGAGATGAGGCCCAGTGAGCCGAATTATGAAACCGATGTGAATGTAACACGTTGTCTCCTTCTGCAGATCAGTTTGTGTTGAAAGCCTCTCCAGCTGGCTGTCTGACTGCAGCTCTCAAAATACCCTCCCCCCTTTGTGTGTTGGCTTGCTGGGTTTCCTTGTTGCTAGGGGTTTCCCGAGGGGAGGGCAGCACCAGCCATTTAGCTGTGTGTGGAGTGAGGGGTGTTTCTCTCTCTGCCTTGTGGCTATAAATACTTTTTTCCTCCATCTATTTGATCTACACTCGTGGACGGTATACACGGACAGAATGGTACCCAGCACTGTCTGGCATATACTGTTGTGCAAGTGTAATTGAATTAATGCAGTGCTGTTGGGGCCTGTGCCTCTGCAGCTACATTTTTGCATCCCCTGGTAAAGAGTTTGTGTCAGGGGAGGAGCTATTGATGTATTTAAAAAAGTTTGTATACAAGAGTTAGTCCATCGTTAACGCTGAAATTATTAAGGTGTAAGTTAAATCAGCTTAACTAAAATTATCATCAATGGGCTGGCTATATCCATATTATTTTCAATGGCATCCTTCCTTGTCTCCATGTCAGACTACTACTGACGGGCTTTTGGGGGCTGGAAAAAGATGCAGAACTTTCCGGCTTATATTGATTTGTCTTCAATTCATTTTCCACATAATTAATAAGGTTATTAATGTAGAGATATGAAATTACCAATGCACCTGTTGCCAGGTAGTGTCGTGTAGCCATCCAAAATGTCATATTAGCTAAAACGCCTAGATTGGGCCGTTTACATTAAGCGGCTACATTTTGATTGGATGTTGGATTTCAAGAACCCTCCCCCACAATCCACGTAGAAAGGCGCTGCGTGTTTACGTTTTTTCCAATTTGGTAGGACCCATTTTGCAGAGAGTTGCTCACAAATAGATGTAAAAGGGCATCCGTTTTCACTGTGGTGCTGTATTGGCAGCACCCCATAATGTATAGCCGCCATAGTAATATTCTAGTTCTTGTGACACCCCACTCACTTGTTTTGTGGTACATCTAGTGGTGGGTCTCAGTTATGGCAGCTGTTGGTTCCTACTTGTTAAGCCTGTCATCATGGTACAACACTGCTGACTAAAACACCACTGCCACGTCGAGGTGCCCAGAGGAACGCCTCAGCAAACCCAAGCCATATCGGGTCAGAGAGAAACTCCGGATTGCCTGTTAAATAAAGCTGATGGAAAAATACTTTTGAGTCTGTAGATATGAATTGTGCCCTCGAAGACTGATAAAAAAAAATAGCTTGTTATTTACAGTGAGACTCTGTAGGTGATTTTAATACTAGTGCGAGGTTGATCGTATTAACAAACTACTGGAATATTCTTTCTCGTGTATGTAGAATCAAGCATTGTGCACAGCAGCAGGTGAAAGGTTAATTTTGTGAAATCCCGCCCACATTACGGTTCACACTTAGTCTCACTTAAGTCCACCTCAAGCTGTTGTGTCCACGTTACGATTAATGCATATCAGTCCAGTGATTAGTGTGAAGGAGGCGTCACATGACGCAGTGAAAGAGCTTAGAGTGGGGAACCGAGAGGTATGCTGCTGCTGTCGCTCAATGTTGGCCACCTGTATCAAACTACACTAGGTGGGCGGTAGCTTGGGACGGCTATGCTATGGCCAGCACTCGCAAGAATTTGGGTAAGAATCAATCGGGGACAGGTGAATCAATTCTAAAGGCCGCAAAGGACCATAACACCAGATGTAAGTGACCAGGTTGGCCCGTTTTCTCCCCCCCCCCCCCCCCCCCCGTGTGCTGAAAGTGTGCTTCCCGAAACCCGGCAGTGGTGGTTGCTACCCTAGAAAATGGAGTCTGCTGTGTAAAGTTTTGTTCCCCTATATGTGAAGAGGTCGGTTTTTAACGCCACCCTTTCTCGCTCTCTCCTTTTCTATTTCAGTTGATGCTGATGAGATTAAGAGGCTAGGAAAGAGATTTAAGAAACTCGACCTAGATAACTCTGGCTCCTTGAGCGTGGAAGAGTTTATGTCCTTACCGGAACTCCAACAGAATCCCCTTGTACAGCGAGTTATCGATATATTTGACACAGATGGCAATGGGGAAGTCGACTTCAAAGGTAAGACTGATATATGGGGTTATTCACCTTTTTTTAAATTCTAACTTCAAACGAGCCTTTGTTGTCTGTTTTAGTCTGGTGTCTTTGTTGTAGGCTATCCTTGTGGATAATGACCAGTGCTGTTTCACCTTGAAATGAAATCATCAACCAAATGCTTAATGTATAATGTGTTTTTTTATACGAAGTGTTCGCCTGCATTATGATGTTATGCTGACCAACCTTAAATCAGAAAATGCCTTAACAGTTTTTGGGCCGTTTGGGCATTTTCCTCGAAAGCCCCCCTCTAGCTCTTATACAACTGAGTGAATGAAATAACGATATCCGACGTGTGTTCATGTCCTTGTTTACTGTCCTTTTTAATTGTTGGTTGACTCAAAATGGCTTCACATTCTTTGACAGAATTCATTGAGGGCGTCTCCCAGTTCAGTGTCAAAGGTGATAAAGAGATGAAACTGCGCTGTAAGTAGACTGCCAACTAATCTCAACTGCTTTCACTGTGACGTTCCACCCCCCATTTTAAAGTGATTACCCACCTTTTTGTCGATACACCAATGCTGAGCTCATAAAGCAAATGTTTGCTTTTCTGTGATGATGAAAATGATCCCCATTCTTGGATGTTCAGAAGTTCTTCCCTTTTTTAAAATGCGCGTATTGGCAGGTCATTCCAATGACGCTGCGATGAAACCCCAGAGGTCTGACCCAACCTTCCATCTTCCCCCTTGTCCTGTTAGTTGCCTTCAGGATCTACGACATGGACAAGGACGGCTACATATCCAACGGCGAACTCTTCCAGGTCCTCAAGATGATGGTGGGGAACAACTTAAAGGACACCCAGCTCCAGCAGATTGTTGACAAAACCATCATCAACGCAGACAAAGACGGCGACGGGAGGATATCCTTTGAGGAGTTTTGTGCGGTGAGTCGAAGAAACAACGTTTTATCTCTGTGATAGGGTTGCACAGTTCCTGAAACTTTCCGTAAAATGTTCACAAGTTTGAGAAATCCCATTTGGGGGATTTCCCGGAACCAGTAGGGGAATAATCAGGAAATCTTCCCAACAGGGATTTCTGCAACAAAAAAACTCTGAATTGATCTGAAATGTTGCAATCATATTCCCATGATCATGATCGCGGTGCGTCACTTCTGTTCAAATTCTAAAGGTGTCTGTTGCGTCCGTGACAGTTTCTTGCCCCTCTTGTCTTCCATTAGGTGGTGGGAGGATTAGACATACACAAAAAGATGGTTGTGGACGTGTGACTGACCTCACGGGCCCCTGCAAAAAATCCCTTTTCGCTTTCTTCTCCATTTCTGAGGATCTGCTCAAGGTGTCATCCAGCAAAGGTCTCTGTGTATTTTTCAATGGAAGTATTTTTCTCTGTGAAGCCACTTCTTTTTTTTTCCAACCCGAGCCTTCTGACGCCAACCATTTTATAGTGTTATCGAACATGAGTTCTCTCAATAACCCGGTGTAGCACTTTAAAAGCCTGAAGGACAGCTTTTTATCGTTGAGTGAGTGTTTCAGTTTGGTGGAGGAAGGGTTAGTGTGTTTCTCTTTGATTTTGAGGCAGTTGGGATTTTTTTTTTCATATTTATTTTGGTCTTGGCTTTTTTTGGAGGGGTGGGGGATGTGTGTAGTTAGCTGTGATGTAACTTGATGTACTTGATTTCAACACAACACAAAAATAGAGCATGAAGTGCCAACCAGAACATATAATAAACCGGTTGAATATAATGGTATACATCTTTTTCTATCAACATTCGGTAGAATTTGCTTATTTCAATGTGCATACTGCACGATTCAAACAGTCCAATTACATTTTCCAGGCAAATGCTTTCCCTGCTTCTTTCACTCCCAATATTTTGAACAGCTATGTTTTTAAGATCATGTGAGACGGCCTCTTTTTTTTTAATAAGGGGGATTGTGCACTATACATATTTATATTGTCAGGGACATCGATCATCTTGCTTTGAAGATGCAGTGGAGTAGAGAGAATAATATTTACATTTCTGCACATACAAGCTTACGGTTTTACTTCAAGGACAAGGTCTTTTTTTTTTCAGTCACTGGTTGGTTATGCAAATAATTTTCACCTTAAGTCTCTTATTCCAACAAAAAGCACGTTTTCAATCTGCATGGTAGGACATCACAGGCCATTTAGAATATTCTCGTTAATGTGTTTTTGTATTTACTGCTTTCGTCAGCCATGTTAAGTTACAGATATGGATTGGTTACAGAGAAGAAGTAGAGATGAGTGCTTCTGGTTTAAATGCTTGTGATATGGTAAATCTAGCTTTTTGGGGGGGGGGGGGGGGGGGGTTGCATTTAACAACTTAACTGCAGGCAGAGCTGAGGTAACTTACAGTAAGTAGGCTACAGTTAGGACATTGAGGGATGTTAAGTTGGTTCGGCTTTTGCGAGGCGTTGATTTCAACGTACACATTTAGCCTTCTTGACCATGTAATTTGCATCTATTTCATGAACATCTTTTAATTTGGTTTCTCAAACATTGTATGGACTCTTGCCGTGAGTTGAGGTAATAGTGCAAGGTCACAGGTGGGCTGTCCCTCTTCCTCCCTACCTCCTGAACATTCTTCTTCTTTTTTTTTCTTGAAGATGCAACCGACAAAAGGGCATTTTATTATAAAGCTACCAACGTTCTTTACACAGAGAGAGGGGACAAGACAGAACAGGTTTTATTTGTATCTATACATTTTATGGAATTTAAACGTGTTTTAAGTTTGTGGCTCTGCTTTTTTGCTCAACTGAATGCACCGACGGGCGGGTGTTCACGTGCGTGATCCTGTGCCGCATGCGCCCGCCTCGCACCGCTGTTTTGTCTTCAATGGCGTGCTGCACGACGATGGCTCTTATCTGATCTTAAAAGGCCCCCGAAGTCTTGTGATGTGCTTGCATGACATGGAGGGTTCTCTCTTCTTTGTGCATGTAGATCCATTTTTTTGAAAATCTCTATGTTTACATATGACTCTTAATGTTAATATATTATAACAAATGAAAATGACATGTATATGGATGTTGCCAAAAAAAGAATTGGTGAATGTTGAATAAATATGGAAATGACTCAAAGTAACTCCACTACATGTAACTGTTATTCTAAACAACTATAATCTTTTGGATATCTCTGTCACTTCTATTCCAGCAAAGCGTCACTTATGCCCCAGAGTAGCCTACCAGCTCTGTTTCAGGGGGAAACCATTCGAGATGTTGTTTTTGTTGTATATATTATTTTCTTTACATATATATTTGTTATTAACATGGTAGTATTAGTGGTCCCTCCTTTGTTTTTTTAGTTGTTTTTTTAGGTTTGTGCTAAATGTGTCCACTATCGGAGGAAAGGGATCTGTGTGTGTGTGTGTGTGTGTTTTATTATGGGGTGGTATAGGGTGGAGGCAAAAAAAACGGTTTCAGTCTTAGGTTTTTACCTTCTTATCCATCTCTGCATGCTGCATCTGCTGTGGGAACCATTTGAAACTTCATACATGGAAAAAGAGAAATAAACGATTTGAAAGTTAGGAGGCTGTGAATTGTGTGACGACACATGCATTATGTATCCATGCATTGTGACCGTGGCAAGGTGGCGCTTAAATTAGAATGAATGCAGTCTGGATGGCACACTGCAGAATATGTGTGAATGCGCTTTGATAGAAAGCCAGACAATTTGTTAAAGACCAGCAGCAAAGGGATATTTGTCCTATGAAAGTGGGGGAAATGTGTTTTATATTGATGATTAGCATCCCCACATGTATGACACTGTTTTCATTAATAGGACAACCATAATTCTATTGTACTGAAAAATGCACTCAACCAAGCAGGAGCAGAATGCACGGATGGATGGTCATGGGGTATGTTATTGTTATACTCTAAACTGACCGCTAGATGGCAGCATAAGAGGGCTATAAAAAAAAAGGTGCTATTGAGTGTGGGTGAATCTCATATTTTCCTTGTGTCCTCTCCTTGTCTCCTCAAAATGGTTCCTTCCCTCGGGCCTTGTTTTTAGGAGGCGAAAAGAGACGTGTATCTTCAGAGTTGTGCAGAGGGTAGTGCGTAGGGCCCAGTACATTACCGGGGCCAAGCTTCGTGCTGTCCAGGACCTCTATGCCAGGCGGTGTCAGAGGAAGGGCCTAAAAATTGTGAGAGACTCCAGCCACCCTAGTCAGACTGTTCTCTCTGCTACCGCAGGGAAAGCGGTACCGGAGCGCCAAGTTTAGGTCCAAGCTTCTAAACAGCTTCTAACCCCAAGCCATAAGACTCCTGAACAGCTAATCAAATGGCTACCCAGACTATTTGCATTGCTACTCTGTTATTGATGCATAGTCACTTTTTAATAACTCTACCTACATGTACAAATTACCTCGACCAACCGGTGCCCCCGCACATTGACTCTGTACCGGTACCCCCTGTATATAGTCTCGCTATTGTTATTTTACTGCTGCTCTTTTAATTATTTCTTACTTTTATTTCTTACTTTTTAGGTATTTTTCTAAACCAAAAATGCAGTTAAGTGCTAGTAAGTAAGCATTTCACTGTAAGGTGTTGTATTCGGCGCATGTGACAAATAAAATTTTATTAGATTATTAGTTACCGAACGGCTATCACGAGCTTGCCCCGGACTTAATATCTTGACACGCTTTCTGAATAAGATCAAAATTAATTAGACTTACTAATGAAAGATTAAAGCAGCGTCATCTTGAGTGCTGCATCTTCGATTCACATTGCCTTCTGTTGCAATCAAGCACTGCACCCTACTGTTTAGTTTATATATTTTTTTAAACGGGGAAAAGAAGAGGCAGAAAATGTATCAGAAGCTGGGTTTGATTTCAAGCTCAAGGCCACTGGAAACCCATCAGTTGTAATCAGATACCCTTTATTTTACACCCCAAAAAATACCCATGGATGTGTGCGCTCACACATACATTCCCCTTCCCTCAGATAACGTGTCACTGTTTCCTGAACGGTCCTAATGGAGCTCATGCAAAATGTGGCCAGTTGTGCCCGTCACTGCCAATTAAAATTCCCATTTGTGTTCCTCAGCCGAGCCACACATGGACCTCCGAAAGACTGCCATTCTCATGGAACCTGCTCATCTGTTTGTGATTTGGACTTTCAGCGAGTCTCCAGATTTATTTTTACACAACCCAACATGAAAGACACCAAGAGCCAACTTCAAAAATGCTGAACCCTACACAAATACAATTACGACCAATGGGTAATTTCAGACATGTTATTTGAGGGGGTGAATTTCCCTTGATTTCAACAGGTCTAGAGTTTTTTTTTTTTGGGGGGGGGGATAAGTGTGAAGTCGATTCCATTGCATGGTTCTTCAGATGGAGGATACAATGAAAATTGACCCGAGTATGAATAATGAATCAACTGCATTTATGGTACCTAACACAGTTCATTGAACGTTTAAACATTTTGCATCTAAAAGCTTTCATTGAACATTAGACAAAGACCATAGTTGTTCTTAGTCATTCCCAGCAGTACTGATGGCCTTGGATAGATAACCTGTGGAAGACGCTCCAACTGTTACACCTTTATTCTTATGAAAGGAAACCGTACTCGATTTGAACCTCTGGTTGATCTTGAGGACCTTTATACTGTAAGGAAAACCTCTGGGAGGCTTAGTAGCTCAGGTTACCTGAAAATGCCACAATGTGAAAAGGGACAGCACAAGTTGGAATGAACTCCAGACATCCTACAGCTACGCTAGCATGGGGGGAAAAGCAGCCTCATTTGTACAGGTGTCAGAATCAATTTCTCTGAGGTGTGAACGACTAAACCAGAACTTCTAGACCAGAACCCATAGCTCAACCTAACGCATACTGCCGAGCAATAGAGAAAGGTACTGTAGGTTGGCTTTGGAGTGAGAATATAGAGATTGGTGAGAGTTGCTTGACAGGATTGGGGTCAATTAAAATTGAAATGTGGTGAAGTACAAATTGTTGATCGCAATGGAACGACACATCTCTCAAACTTTGACATTGAATTTGGGAAAAAAATATTAGCCTTTGAGAAAAGTAGTTTATTTTTATCAATGTCTGTCATTCTTGAATCGTGTGATGGAATTCCCTCCCAGAAGAGAGAATGTCTAGCTTTCCAAAAACCCAACTCCCTTGGTGATAGATTCCCTGTTAATGAAAACCACTCTCTGACCGATCTCCCAGCGGAGCTTCATGTGGTTCTGATTACTCTGGGCTACTTAGTTCCACTAAATGTCATGCAACCCAATAGTTTATTTAATGATTGTCGGTTTTCCAGCTCTTTTAATGAGGCTCGCTCGTAGGTTACCTGTGCCCTATGGATGTTCAAAAGCCATTTTCATCAAATGACCTGTATATTTGTTTGCTGTACAATAAAATCAATAAGTTGGGTAATAAGAATTACTGATTGAGCCGTCAAGATTCTTCACCTCGCATGGTCGTTAATATCCAAAATACTTATTTTTGATTAGCCTACTAAGCTCAACTCCAAGGTGAAGAAAGTTTCTGATGAACTCCACCACCGGAGTTGAGCAGAGACCAGGTAAGCATTTCATAATTGACTTTTTTTTTAAAAACTATTGACCTTGGCCGAATCAATATATTCTAAGATGAATTCCACAAAGTCTGGTCTCTGCTCAACTCCATTGGTGGAGTTAATCAGAAACCCTGCACCATGGAGTTGAGTTTAGTCAGCAAATGTTGTACCAAAAGTCTATAGTTCCTTGACTATGCAGCGTTAATGAGACCAAATACATTAAATACCATCTGTCAAGAATAGACTTGGTCTAGGCACCCATCCTAATATTAATCCAGTGAGATAATAACACTATCAGCATCCCATGTCAATGAGATTTGATATTGCTCGAAGGACTTGCAAACTTTCAGGTTTCCCTGAGATGGGTGAACTGACTGATCAGTTGTTTCAGGCAAAGCAACAGAGTTATGTTACGAGGATGTGACTTGACAGAGATTACAGGACATTAAGACAGAGGACCCTAAAGTGAATATTCCCTCTCCTTCCTCGTGCCCGACCGTTGTCTGAAAGGGATATGGCCTCTGGCGGGATCCCCGGTACAATGTGTGTAAGTCTGCCCCAAATGGTACCCTATTCCTTATATATTGTACTACTTTTGACCAGAGCCCTATGGGCCTTGATCAAAAACAGTGCACTTTATAGAGAATAGGGTGCTATTTGGGATGAAGGAAGCCTAGAAGTATCAGTGTCCTCACTGATTGGGATGTGACTAATTAATGGAACACTGTGAATTGGGGCAAAGAAGGGGTCATTAGGAGTTCATTGCAATTCTCAGATAACGTAATTTCAGCTGAAACATTATCGGTAGTAAACACTTTCGGCCATCTTGTTCTAGGTGTCAGGTGGGCCATAAAACCACAAACTGTTCCCCTTAGATGTGTCGTGTAGGGGGTGATATCAACACAACAAAAAATTGCAACAGTGAAATGTTATTTACATTTGGCAAGGGAGGGTCTAGTCAAATCCCTTTACAAACAGATAATTGTTCTAAATTAAACAGCGTTGTGAGACAATAGCATTGTGATTAAGTCCGGTAGGTAGGAGATTGGCATCTTGGTGCCTCTGATTTGCAGCAACAATGCTGTGCACCCAGACTACCGGTACAGTTACACACCTGTCTGATGATAACGCGACTCTCCTTACATGTGCCCCAGCCAGAGTGGGTAGCAAGCCTATCTCTCCATCAGACAGCTGCCAGCCTACTAATGAAGGGACCTGACGAGTCTGTCCGGATGGGTTGACTGCATAGGCTGGGCTGCTGAACACGGTGCCTCGGAGCACTCCTCGGATGAAACTGAAACGCACTGAGTGGTGTGTGTGCTGGGTTGAATGGTTTGCCAATCTTCATAAACTTAAAGATGCAGTCCCGGATCTTAAGCACCTACAAATTTAGAACATATACGAATTGCAACAAAAAATATATATTTTGGGGACCCATTTCAAAATGAGTGTGTGAAATTATACAAAATCCCTGGAGCATCACTTTAACAGTGAGATTCCCTCAAGGTATTGAGTGGTGTGTGTGTGTGTCTGCGCTGGATTGAAGGGTTCACCATAGACATTACAGTAAGATTCCTTTATTGTCTCTAATGTCTATGGTTTGTCCCATCAAGACGGTGAGCAGAGCTTGCAGACAGACCAACACAGCTCCTCGAATAACCGAGTGTAAAGGATCTATGTAATAAAGTGATACATGGTGTGGATGTGATTGAAGTGGGGCCAAATCCAAACGAGCGGACTGTTCAGTCAGGGCCAGATCCTGAGGCTCCCACGGTGCAAACTGATATTCGACTATGGCTGAAGGATTCATAAGATCCCAAGTTACAGGACCCTGAAAGGGTTCAGGTCTCTACTCACACGCTCTACCAGACTGCATGTGTGGTGTAGTCAAAGGCAAAGCCACTTCAAAACCTTTCTAAAGCCCTGTTTATACCCGTTTCTAACAGGCATAATTTGTTCTCATCTTGTCGACATCCTGATTGTCCCCACATTTTTAGACAGGTGTAGACAATTAAAAGACTAATTGTGATCCAATTTTGATCAGATCTTCCTGACCAATTCCGGAGGTAGTCGGGGACTCATTGTATCTGGATATCAATCAAGTGTATACAGATCTGGATAATCAAACTATTGAAATCCTCACTATACAGGTCTCTAAATTAATTGGCACCATTGGCTTATTGCATCAATTATCTTAAAATTAATAAATTAACAATTTTGAAAGAATATCTGCCAAAAAATGTGCATACGGGGAGGGATCAGGATATCTGGTCACAGTATGGACAGAAAAGATACACATTTTACTGCCATGTGGGCACAATCAGAATGTGGATAGGATCAAGAGAAAGGATAGATGTTACATCCTAAATGGCACCCTACTCCCTATTTAGTTCCCTAAAGGCCCTGGTCAAAAGTAGTGCACTACACAGGGAATAGGGTGCCGTTTGGGACGTACACCATTTCTGTTGAAAGCACTACTCATTACAATGTGTGCTGGTCCTAAAGGAGCTCTTCGTACTGTGTTGACTGTTGCATCAAACTGGTTATTTTGTGCTTCGTGACAGTAGCTCTGTTGTATTCCACAAAAATAAATGATGGTATGCTAAAGAAAGAGTGACCCTACATGACACAGAAACAAAAGGGCACTAGATGTCACTGCTGTACACAATATAGTATTGTCTGGAAAGGGTGGGTGGGAATCCTTTCGCAACTTTAATATCTGTATGTCATCTTTTGAGGCAGTTTCATTATTGTGCAAATGACAAACATATAAACAATGTCAAAAAAAAGAAGTAAAAGACAGATAAACATAATATAGAAACATATGACAGCACAAGACGACTCGTGTTTTTAATCAGAAAACCGCTCATGTTGTAATGCTATGGTAATTTACAAAACTGATATAATGAATAATATGAAAACGTGACAGGACAAGCTTAGCCTACTCTGCAAACACAACTGGTAACAGACTCCCTGAAAATAGGTTATTGTTTATTTTTTTTTAAAGTTACTTTGTTAACAGTTAATAGATTAACGTAAATAAGAACATGTATATTAAAACTATTAAAATCTTATTCAGAAATGGATTGAGTGATGTAAATTACGAGTTAGAAAACAGACAAAGGCACGGCAGCTCTAGCCTTGTACAACCATCCTGGACTAGCGAGCTTACATTCTGTTTTGCTACGAGATCAGGATGGTAGTACGAGGCTACAACAACTCTATAGTGAGTCTACTTTCAAGAGCTCTGTATGGTCAGTCTAGCACAAGTCAACGTTTAGAGTAAACCAACACTGTCCAACTATGATTCTGAATCTTCTTGTATATGTGCACTGTACCAGCCTCAGGTTGGAGCCCTTAGGTTGTGGGCCGTCTGCATCCGTTGCCGTCTCCTCTCCATGGCCTGCTGTTTCTTCAGTTCAATCTCCACCACAGAACATTTCCCAGCTGCTTCACTCCCAGTGCCTTGTTGATTAGCTGTGCTCCCAGCTACACAAGTGTTTTTGACCCGAGTACTTTCGTATGACTTTCGTATGTTCTGTGGCCTATACGTGGAGTTAGTGCCAGCATTTCCAGCTGAGGCAATGTAACTCGGTCTTTCAGAACCAGAGACCACAGTAACAGGTACTTTGTTGTTATTGAGAGAGTGGGTGCTCCCGTTCCAGGGGGCCGATTGTAAATAAACTGAATTGTTGGGATATTTGGATTGTGTGGTCTCAGTCGTTTGATTTACATTGTATCTGCTGCTATTCAAAGGCGCAGAGACAGGGACAAACTTCTGACTTTCTGTCTGATTACTGGGCAGGAATTGGGAGCGTGTGATAACAGGGTCCTCCATGCTCTGTACCTGGCTTTCCAGGTGATCACATGCTTGGCACAATAGGTCATCGTCTTTGTCATCCCAGATGCAGTCAGAAGCAAAGACAGAGTCCAAGTCGTCCTCTGGCATGACGCTGTGGCTAGCTGGGGCCTTGATGACACCTGTTCCCTTCATATTGCTGTTCTCTGTGGGCTTGTGGTAAGAGCTATTCTCAACCTGAAGGGGCCACATTGAATAAGAGTTGGTGAAGTTTGATGTGCATGAGCTGGTTGAGATCGATGTACTTTGAAAAAGAGGCACCTGCGGCCAAGCCTTTATTCCATTAGACAGGCGCTGTGTTTGCTGGCTAAGTTGGTAACTGGACTCCATTGACGGAGCTTTGTTGATTGGAAAGAGACTTGGTTGGTTTTGCCGAACGTTCCTAAGCGGTGCTGGTTTGACAGTGTCGGGGACATTCCCTACTTTTGGTAATGCCTCTGAGAGGATACTTTTTGATTGTACATTAGGATTTGCTTCAAGTGTGAATGTTTTTCTGTTTTTCACAGTTTCATTCTGTCCTTTAGACACCGCTGGTTTTATGTCTCTACTTCCTTGAAGAGCATTTTTGGGAATGGCTGAGGGGTTGTTGTTTTCATGTTTTGTTTCATTCGACCCTTTTTGGGTCGAACAATGATTAGGAGCGGCAAAGAGGTCTGGGTTTTGGGTCATCTCAAATACCAGCGAGTCCTCCAGCAAACCGTCATTTTCCCAGTCGTCGTCAAAGTTATTATTTGCTGAGCATCTTTTGACAGGATGCGATGAGGAGACGGTCGAAGTGTGGCCATGTATGGAATAAGGATATTTTCCAGGAATTACTTTGGAGGACGCAGGCGCAGTCTTCACCTCCAAGGACTGAGGCAATGAATTCTGACTTAAGTTCAGACTTATGTGTTGAGTTGGTCCATCAAATAAAAAATCCAAATCATCTTCCATCTCATGGTCAGGAGGTATCTGGTCTTTGGAGTTTCTCATGCGGTTTGTTTTAAGGGCGGACTGTGTACTTTCAGGTGTGCCATTACTCAGTAAGGGAGGAGGCTGGTTCTCGTTGCCATCTGAAACCAATATGTCCTCCGAGTCTGTCCTCCAAAGCGCCAAACTCTGCTTGTGCATATCATTGACTCGTTCTTCGTCTTGCCGAAACATGTTGAAATCAAACTGTTTCGCCAACTTTAAAAGGTCGTCCACTCCATTTGTCCTGTAGGGAAATCTTTTTTTTAAAGCTATTTGCAAGTGACAAGCTCTGTTCTAATAATTGTACAATGTAGGAGAGAGGGAGGAGTATGTTATCTTGTCTTGGGGATTACCTTGGGGATTTCTTCTTGGCCCTGGGCTGCTGCATCTCTGGGGTGCAGGGAATAGCACTGTCTCCAATCCACTGGAGCAAGGATGACTCTGGAACTACAGGTCTCCCATGCTTAAATAAGATCAATTATAATAATATTACTACAGTAAATATTTCAGAATAACATAGTATCTGTGAGTATTGAACAGCACTATACTAAGAAAGAGCCAAATGAAAAAGAGTGGATATATGATGAGAAAATCACATCACTGGGTTTAGTAATGAACTTTGTGCTAGTTTGAATACATTTATTTGATGGCACACTTGTGGCTAGCTAGCCAGAGTATTACCAACCTTGGGAGCTATTCTGTTGACAATATCGGAAATGTCCACAATTCCAACATTTGCAGAGTACTTCTTGCCTCTTTTGCTAACTAAGAAGGAACAGGAAAAAAGGTAAGACAGATAAGGTGAGGTAAACTTTAAAAATGTATCATCACTGCTTAGCCTGGCAACATGCAGAGTTATATTGACATGTAAATATAATTGCCTGTCCTAAGGGGTGAAGGGGAAGTTGCATCCCAAACGATATCCTGTTGAAGTTCTGATTCATTCATTGGCGACTCTCCTTTGTTGAATACATTGTTGTATCTTGATCTTGTCACACGAGTTGGCTTCTTGAAATCTGATGGTAGATATGTGAATGATTATGTCATTTTAATTGGCTCACATGGTAACCGTTAGCTAACTAACTAAACCAAACAAAAGAAGTAGCTAACGACATGCCATTAACTCCTAGCTAGTCAGCGGACTAAACTTCCTTCAACATGGAGCGGAGTTTAGCCCACTACTAGCTAGTTGGCTTTAGGCACCATCTAACCAGAAAATAACTAACGTTACATAACTAGCTAGCAACGTTTGTAGCGCAACACTGCACATTAGTTAGCTAGGCACGGTGCACAGCTAATAAGCTGTTTTCATTGCTTACGTTACGGACTACAGGAAGAGCTAGTTAGCTAGTTAGATCAGTGACTGATCAATTCAACACATCAATCATGGCTTGCAAGCTACCGACCTTGACAGGTTTTTGGAGAAACAATGAGAGATGGAGTTGCCTGCGTTTGTTTGAGGCTTCTTCTCAGTCTGTTTGTTTTCGGTTTCCCTCCACCTTGCTTGCTCTCGTCTGAACCAGCTGTCATTCCCGACGCGGGCGTATCACATGTTCGCCATTCTGTCATATTGTTCGCAGGGATAGTAACTGGCATTTATAATGAAACTTGATATAAAGATATGTAGGTACCAGAATGTCTTTAGCTACATCGTGTAATAGCGAAATGTAGACATGTTGTTTTGGAACAACATCAGAGATTCAAACATTCCGCCATGTTGTTCCCATGATTCAGTTCCACTTCCGTTTCAGAAAGTATTTTTGTTCGAGGGCCTCCAATTTGCGTTGTTGCTGCACATCACATACAAGCATGCATAGAGCTCCAACGACAACATACAACTGAAATAGCCCCTGTTCCGAATTGGAATGTCAGCTTTGTTAGAAATTATTTTTGTCAAATTTGGTTAAGGATACATTAAATTGTTATTTATTTATTATTATTATGTATCTATATATTCAACAGCATAGTCCATGTTTATTATGTGGTCTAGATCTTTTAATATGGGACAGCTTTCTCTGAAACCACAGTGCCGGGTTATCATCATCCCACCTGCCCCCTTAACTAACTAGGCCTACTGTTATTATGATAGATTTTATAATGTAACTTGAATGTAATGTAAATGGATAATGTCTATTTTTTATATATATTTTTTAAACATTTCACCCAAGGGGGGGGGGGAAGCAATGACTTTCAGAATGGACATTTATTTTTGTTCTTGAAAAAGTAATAACTTATGAGAAATTGTATTGTATGAATTGTATTCCCATTTTTGTCCTGGCACCTCATCAGGCTCTTTCTCTGAAAAGACTGGAGGCAATGTCTGC
The DNA here is from genome assembly GCF_045791955.1 of Oncorhynchus clarkii lewisi. Classification (NCBI taxonomy): domain Eukaryota; kingdom Metazoa; phylum Chordata; class Actinopteri; order Salmoniformes; family Salmonidae; genus Oncorhynchus; species Oncorhynchus clarkii. The sequence continues at coordinate 25,812,168 of NC_092159.1, read as the reverse complement.
TGCTGCTGCGGTGAAAAGTCACAGTAACACCCTCTGTCACACCAAATGTGAACACTCCACCCAAATGATAGTGAGATGAAAGAGCAGGGGCCATAGGCCCGTCACTTCCAATTTAGGTATGAAGCGTCAAACCCGCAGCCAGGAGATGCCTTGGTGGCCTCTTTTGTTGGAAAATTCAAAACCAAAATGTCATTTGCCTTGGAGGGAATACCATGACTGTACAGAGCCCACACCTCAACACATTGTCCTTACTTCATTTGTTTATCTAGCCATAGGTGGTCATATGGCACCTAATGTCGAAGCACCTAATTGGTGAGTTCATTAGGGGAATGTCATTGGTGTGAATGGGGCATATTGCAGATCACAGTAACAGCTGTGGTAGTTTGGTGGAATTACAGAGAGAACCCTAGCACCGTCTGCTCCTCTGGTGCCTGAGTGCTTTGCCACTGGCGGTGTGGGGGTTCATCAGAAACCACTGGGCCTTAAATTCAAAGGGCAAGATATAAGCATACAGATAAATGTCATTCCTTGCAGGCAACAATGGGTGATATTCTGGACACATAAAATATGCCAAATATTTGCTGGCTCCTCTAGGCTAATTTTGTGCGCTTACACATTGTTGAGCCTCCAATGAGGGTGGAGTTAGTTATGTATCCCTTGGTGATTCCGGACTGTGACGAAAACCCTAGCATTCATCAACATCCCTTCACTTTGAAATACCATACCACAGCAACTGGCTCCTGTCCAAAGACAGATATGCACGATATTTCATGGAGGGCGCCTCGGAATAGAATACCCTGCTGTGCTAAAGAAAACTGTGTGTTTCTATGCACTGAAAAACAATCCATCGCCGTGCTGTCAGAGAGAAAAAGGTACCTACCTGTTTTTTGCATTAGAGTGGCTAGGCTAAATACATGTCCCCCCCCCCCCCAAAAAAAACATTTCAAATGTGAGCTGTGACAATGGCCCAGGCTCTAATAAAAGAGCACAGAGTTTTCAGGTTAGCAGATCTCTTTAGAGCTGTCTCAGATTATGTTCTGTAATCTCTCCTCAATCATTGCTTACATAGGCCTACACTCTTAGGGGGAAAAAGGTTCCAAAAGGGTTCTTTGCAGAGGGATAGGGTTCTACCAAGAACCATTTTGATCAGAATAACCCTTTTTTGGGAAGACAAGGGTTCTTTGTAAGGCAAACGGTTCTACATTGAGTCTTTAACATCCAGAACTGTTTTTGCAAGGAAGGGTTCTTTGATGATTCTTTGGAAGGCAAGAAGGGTAGAACCCTTCATAGAGGGTTCTAGGCTGAACCCTTCATAGAGGGTTCTAGGCTGAACCCTTCATAGAGGGTTTTAGGCTGAACCCTTCATAGAGGGTTCTAGGCTGAACCCTTCATAGAGGGTTCTAGGTAGTACCATATGGGTTCTTTGAAGAACCCTACATAAAGGAGCAAAGCCCCAACCACCATATTGTTTGTTTAAAGAAAAATCTGAAGTAGAGAACTTTACAGACCATGAGTGGTCTTCTTATACACCATGTAATGAGGACATGAATAAGGGCTCCTTATGGTATAGCTGACCCTGCTCATTCCTGATTATATACTGAACAAAAATATATAAATGCAACATGCAACAATTTCAATGATTTTACTGAGTTACAGTTTATAAAGGAAATCAGTCAATTGAAATACATTCAGTAGGCCCTAATCTATGGATTTCACATGACTGGGCAGGGTGGACCTTAGAGGTCATAGGCTCACCCACTGAGGAGCCAGGCCCAGTCAATCAGAATGAGTTTTTCCCCACTAAAGGGCTTTATTACAGACAGAAATATTCCTCAGTTACATCAGCTGTCCAGGGGCTGGTCTCAGACAATCCCGCAGGTGAAGAAGCCGGATGTGGAGGTCATGAGCTAGCGTGGTTACACATGGACTGCGGTTGTGAGGCTGGTTGAGCGTACTGCCAAATTCTCTAAAACAGCGTTGGAGGAGGTTTACAGTAAAGAAAGGAACATTACATTCTCTGTCAACAGCTCAGGAGGACATTCCTGCAGTCAGCATGCCAATTGCATGCTCCCTCAAAATTTCAGACATCTGTGGCATTGTGTTGTGTGACAAAACGGCAAATTTTAGAGTGGCCTTATTGTCCCCAGAACAAGGTGCACCTGTGTAATAATCATGCTGTTTATTCAGCTTCTTGATATGCCACACCTGTTAGGTGGATGGATTATCTTGGCAAAGGAGAAATGCTCACTATCAGGGATATAAACAAATTTGTGCACAGAATTTGAGATAAATAAGCTTTTTGTGCAAATGGAACATTTCTGGGATTTTTTTATTTCAGCTCATGAAACATTGGACCAACACTTTACATGTTGCGTTTATATTTTTGTTTAGTGTCATTTAGGATTTTAGACAAATCTGACGGAGTTCACAAATATCCGGACATGTCTTTTAGGAATCACAGAGAAATATTCTTTAAAGTCACAGAGATCTATTGCAAGAAACTATATAAGATCATTTATCAGTTAATATACATTTTTGGGGAGAGTTTCCAGGCATAGAGCCGACATGGAAGTGAATAATAATAGCATTTAGAAAATTCCCAAACAAATCTTTCCCTTACAAAATCCTCCTAAATGTAAAATTTAAGCTCAAATAATGCAATAAAATCTCATTTGTTTAGCTGTAAAAGTAAAGTTTCCCTACCGGACAAGGATTGTCCCGACTTTCAAGAATCTGAGCTAATTTCCTGCAATTCTACACATTTTGCCATCAGGCTGAGAGAAAAATGTGCAGTTTTAGAGCTAATTTCCTGTAATTCAACATTTATTTCATGGCTTATGACGTGTTCACATGCTATCTGGGGGGCCTGAACTCTGTAGGGACTCCAACCCCACAAAAAAAAAACATTTTTACTTTTGGTTGGGGGCCCCCAAAGCTCGTGGAGATTGTCTCATAAAGTATATCAACGTAACAGTCTCTGTGGACAAGATTTATTCAGGGGAGCTGCAACAGGTTTACTTTAGTTTTTCCTGGTATTTTTAACCGAGCCACAAAGAAACTGTCAATGGGTTTCGGCCACATTTATTTGAAGAATGAAATGAGAATAATTAGGCAATTTAACAGCTATGAGAAATGGAGTGCTTTGTAGAAGAAAAAAATACAGTTTAGCAAAGGCAGCTTTTGCGGTTTGCTGCCTTTGAGAATCTCAGAATTCCCCCAAACTGGAAAATGTCTGCTTCCATGGAAACATTTGTCCCTAAATTGTGTCATCCAGAAAGAAAGAAAACATATTTTCAAAGTGATCAGAAATAAAGATGTCCTAATTCAAAACAGTGGAGTCATTGCTTAACTACTGAAAGACAAGGATATTTCTGGAAAGAATGTCGCCTGAGAAAAGCATGAAGCACTTTTTCATAGAAAAACATTTAACTCAATGAAATATGGGTGTTGGCACAAAACAACCGAGCAGACACGATGCCACAACCACATTGAATGTCTTCCTTTGACTACAGGAATCACTTTTAATAGTGGGAGATGTGCAGCTAAACCCTTGGCCACGCTTGAAACGGAACTTCATCAATAAACACATTTGTTAAGTCTCCCCGAGCGTCGGCGTACCGTTTACCCACGCTGCACTTGAAATATAATGTTTCGAGAGCCCCCTTCAGATTTCCACTTCAACACACACTTTAATGTGTGCAATTGACTCTCGACTACAGTTTCATTACCGAACCATAAATTACATAATAAGTGGCTCAGTCAGATCCAACTGAAAGCGCTCCAAAAAGTTACCCCTAAAAGTGCCCACTTATTCGCTTCATTGTAAGATATGCGTGTGTTTAGGTTGAGTTTAATACAGCATTTATTGCCACCGACTGGTCTGTTCTATTGTAATGTCATGCAATGTAATGCATGTCATATGGATTTCAGTTCCTAGTATTGTGAGAAATGTGAATGGGAGACACAGAGCACAACTCAATAACGTATTGTGTCCTGAGGGAGAAGGGCAGCATTTGTCAGTCATGTCAAGTGGTGCCAGTGAGATCTCCAACCATCCTTAAACTATGTTTAAAGAAAAGGACATTGCATGCACAGGAATTGCCTTATTGTGTTTGAGTTTGGCTGAAACAGTTCTCCTCCACTGCAAGCAGGAAGTGTCCAAACTTGACTCTTAACAGAGCACATAGGTCCTACGCGTGATGGATAATTGAGAACCTGGTTATTTTAGGCGTTGTTTAATTCCCTAGCATGTACATCCTAGGATACATTGCAGTGTAGCAGCACAACCCATTTCAATCAAACAAGCATGTTAGGACTTCAGTAAAAACAACAGACACTGTAAAAGCAAGGTTCTGAAGCACCAACGTCCAGGCCACCTGTGATGTGATGTTCTCACACCTACAGTACCTGTATCCATAAAGCATCTCAGAAAAGGAGTGCTACTCTAGCACCAGTTTAGCCTTTTAGATCATAATGTATGACATTACAGGGGAGACCTGAGTGTTGAACAGCACTCCTACTCTTGAGTTGCTTCATGAACACAGACCCAGATCTACTCTGAGAGGTTCCACGGAGCACTGTGTTTTCTGTACAACAGCATAACTTGTTTGCCAAACTAATTTCATATCTGGTTCCCAGGAAACCTCCTTCAGAGTCAAGGTGAAGCCTGCTTGGCTGTTCCAGGCCAAGGGCTGTTTCAATTTATGGAGAATCTTTACTGGACTATCGGGAAACAGCCTGCAATCACTGCACTGCAATGAAAAGCTGAGATTATCCCGTCTTTGGCAGCAGTTACTTAGATTTTTTGACTGTACAGCTTTGAGATATTACATTTCCCCGCACATGTCATATTGGTCTTGATAAGACTGTTTCATCCATCTCTGCAACTTTTATGGACACTTTTTCTCCACTTGCTGGCGGCCCCCTGAGAGAGGAACGTAACGTGCGCTACCATCAGAGAGATGTAAAAAGTGAATGGAGATGAACTTCCTTAACGGGAAGGGATGACTTTTAGAACAGGGGTGTTGTCCTGCTGTAGCCTACAAACATGTTGCAGCGTAATGCTATTGCAACAGGTTTAGGTTTCTAATAGTACATGATGTGCCGTCTCATCCACCAGCCGGAGCTCCATCTGGAATGGCAATTAGCCTGGGGACAAGGTTACATGTGATGTCATATCCCATCAATTACAATCAAAACCATAAACTTAACATGGGTGGTGCATCAAAGCTGCAAAGATCCACCTTGATATGCGTAAAACCTTTGCTCAAACCATACATACTACATGCCTTTCGCCCTGTTTGATACAGTCAACGGCTCCACTAGCTTTCCTCCTTTCAATATCACCTCTATGTCGCAATCAGAGATTGCAGAGAACCCACCTCGGTGTTTCTATTTCCTGCAGGGGGTGCGGCGGGCGGCAGGCAGTGACCCACTTCGACAGGGGTCATTATGACTGTTTATGTCTCTTCCATCCCGGGGCCAGCCCGGCTCCTGTGTCGCCATGCTTCGCCTGCGCACCACTCCCGTGATGGATGACAAAGCGAGGCAGTCTTATTGGAAAAAGGCTTGATTTACAGCAAGGCTGGCTGCCACCGGGCTAATGGCTTAATTTCTCTCTCTGCTCCGCTCGGCGGCACGTGATGTCATCAGCCCCAAGGTCATTTGTTCGTTGAGCCCCGATATGGCTCTTTGTTGTGGTGTCCAGAGGAGTATGGGGGGGGGAGGGGGTGATGTGCCTTTGATCAGTGGTACTTGCAAGACCATATGTGTGTGTGTGCACTATGAGCTTTTAGCTTAATTACCTTGATTCTGGTGATTATTTATGTATGCAGTGCTTTATTATATACACTCTATATTGCGCTTGTGTTACAGTCACCCCCCCACCATTGCCCCCATCTATTTGCCTCCACTCATTCACCCATGTTGAGTGGCTATTTAAACTCACTGGCGGCATGTCGGCCTACTACTCCCAGTCCCCACCTACTTTAAATTAGTACCGTCAAACAAGTAGTATGAGTAGTATATTCTCCGCATATACTGTATGATATCAAACATCTCTTAGCTCACATTACACTGCGGGCGACAAAAGAATGAATACTCTTCCGGGATATTTGATTTCTATTGACAAAGCAACTTGCTTTTGAGCTAACTACCGTACCTAATTGAGCCATCGCTAAAGGTAAATGGACAAGTGTTGGGCCAAGGCAGTCAGTGTCATTAGTAAGATTATTTTGAGTTTCCCCTCATGCCAGTTTTCCTCTTAGCTATCGATTATTTGTAATTTGGTGTCATTAGGTGTATCGGTAAACAGGAAAAATGAATGGAGTCTAGACAGACTGGGAGTGCAAACAAAGGAGGAATCATTAACTGGAAGGGATGGGGATTACGAAGTGCCAATGAATGGCGGCTGTTTTGAACCGCACATTTCATGTGAGCTCTTTAAACCTGCAATGCCTTTTTCCAGAGGCATATGCACAAAAATGTAGGTTACTGTAACACACACTAGGCAAGCATAACATCAACACCGTGTGCCATAACACTCTACGAAAGTACAATGGTAGCTTGTGAATGGTTTCTGAAACTTTTATATATTACATGTGTAACATACAAATTCTTCATAAAGATGGGTTGGCTGACAATCTTATCCAACCCTGTCCGTTTTGCCCCGTAGTTGCACAGGTGTTGGTTTTGTTGCTCAACAACCAACCTGTCTATAAGCTTTATAACGTCTTCTTCATTTCAAACCACACTCTGTACCGCTGCCCTCTGTATGCCCTACAGGAATGGCAGCCATCTTTCATATGTTTGCCTTTGGTGGGTAAATCATTGTAATTGTTCCTTTAAATGCAGCGACTTCCTGCCTACTGGGTCAATGTCTCCCGTTGGGGTAACCCGACCTCCCGCCTTCCTCTCCCGGGGGTAACCATGATCCATGCCTCCCTGGATTCCTTGATCCTCTGTCCGTCATCCAATACCTTCCCCCTCCACTAGCGCAAGGCGGTACAACATTTAATCCCATCTTAAATCAAGAATGTAATTAAGAGTAATAAATTATCCAATTTTTACTTGAACGCACTTGGATTCTGCAGGCGGCCGGGAAACGTCCTAGACTTTCAGAGAGACAAAAGACATTGGACACTTTTCAAGAGTGGGAATGAGCTCATGGCAAGTGTTACTCTAAAGCAGACTATTGATGGGCTGGGTCACACACCCAGACCAAGACCTGGAGGAGTGGAATGGGAAAACCTTGCTCTTTAGATTGATGCCTTGCTGGAATTTGGGTATGTTCAGACTAATGTTGGTTATGTGAGTCCAAATTAGGAGCTGCTTTGTTTATATAAACCCCTTACCTCTCTCTGGGCTCTTCGCCTATAGCCAGAGAGGGGTCATCCCATGGGCACTCACTACTCCCATCATTTTGAAGGCATATATATCTCCGCCTGTGTCTCTCGCATTCTTTCCTATTGAGCGAACGCACAATGCGGGGAGAAGGGCCTAAAAGAGCGTTGCTTCAAATCAAAAGTTCACCACACAAACACACACATGCGTGAGCAGTACGCACGCACACACGGACATGTGCATATGTGAACGCACATGCACACGTGCACATACACACATACACACACCTCTCTCCCTCCCTCCACCCCGAAGCCTGTTGAGTACGACGGACCTGTCAGACAAGAGGCCGTTGGGGGACTTGTGGAGGGAAAGTGCCTTATGGAGAGAAGTCTGGAATGCACTAGCCTTTAGCGTAACCGGAAAAGCCGGCAAAAAGGAAAACACTGCAAACCTATTCATTATCCGTCCCGTGACACTTTTTTCCAACGTTGAGACTAGTAAAATATCTCCATACCTCCTGGGCCAGTGGTTACGTGTGCATTACCGATTGCGCTCTTGCGAAAGGGTGACAAAATCCCATCATACACCCCATCAACTCTCGGAGACTTATTATCTGTTTGAGAGGACTATAGGTTTACCATGTACACACTGCGGGCTTGTGTGCCAAATGGCACGCTGTTCCCTATATGGTGCACTACATTTGTAGTAGTGCACTATATAGGGAAAAGGGTGCCATTTGGGAGGCACGCTGCATGATGTTTTGAGTGCCTGTATCGACACGCCTCCATACCAAAAGCATTAGCAGAGGATTAGAAAACCAACTGAAAAAAGTATGCTAAAGTAAGTGTAGCGTGAGTATGGTTAATCCAAGTCATTGGAAGACGTGACGTTGACATTGAAGCTATTCCACGGGCACTATTCTCGAGTCAGTAAGGTGTGTCCGAAAAGGCACGCGATTATCTAGTGCACTATTTTCACCCTAGCCCTTTGGGCCCTAATCAAAAGTAGTGCACTACATAGGGCTCTGATCAAAATAAGTACAAACAAGGGTCTGAATAGCACCATAGTTGTATTTGTATTTATTATGGATCCCCATTAGCTGCTGCCTCAGCTACTCTTCCTGGGGTCCAGCAAAAAGAAGGCAGTTTATACAATTTTAAAAACATTACAATACATTCACAGATTTCACAACACACCGTGTGCCCTCAGGCCCCTACTCCACCACTACAGCATATCAACAGTACAAAATCCATGTGTGTATGCATATGTCTGTGCCTATGTTTGTGTTGCTTCACAGTCCCCGCTGTTCCATAAGATGTATTTTTATCAAATCAAATCAAATCAAATGTATTTATATAGCCCTTCTTACATCAGCTGATATCTCAAAGTGCTGTACAAGAAACCCAGCCTAAAACCGCAAACAGTAAGCAATGCAGGTGTAGAAGCACGGTGGCTAGGAAAAACTCCCTAGAAAGGCCAGAGCGTACTTAAATTCACACAGGACACCGGATAGGACAGGAGAAGTACTCCAGATATAACACACTGACCCTAGCCCCCGACACATAAACTACTGCAGCATAAATACTGGAGGCTGAGACAGGAGGGGTCAGGAGACACTGTGGCCCCATCCAATGACACCCCCGGACAGGGCCAAACAGGAAGGATATAATCCCACCCACTTTGCCAAAGCACAGCCCCCACACCACTAGAGGGATATCTTCAACCACCAACTTACCATCCTGAGACAAGGCTGAGTATAGCCCACAAAGATCTCCGCCACGGCACAACCCAAGGTTGGGGCGCCAACCCAGACAGGAAGATCAAGTCAGTGACTCAACCCACTCAAGTGACGCACCCCTTCTAGGGGCGGTATGAAAGAGCCCTAGTAAGCCAGTGACTCAGCCCCTGTAATAGGGTTAGAGGCAGAGAATCCCAGTGGAAAGAGGGGAACCGGCCAGGCAGAGACAGCAAGGGCGGTTCGTTGCTCCAGAGCCTTTCCGTTTACCTTCACACTCCTGGGCCAGACTACACTCAATCATATGACCCACTGAAGAGATGAGTCTTCAGTAAAGACTTAAAGGTTGAGACCGAGTTTGCGTCTCTCACATGGGTAGGCAGACCATTCCTTAAAAATGGAGCTCTATAGGAGAAAGCCCTGCCTCCAGCTGTTTGCTAAGAAATTCTAGGGACAATTAGGAGGCCTGCGTCTTGTGACCGTAGCGTACGTGTAGGTATGAGTTTATTTATTGATTTAATTTTACTGCTTGCATCAGTTGCTTGATGTGGAATAGAGTTCCATGTAGTCATGGCTCTTTGTAGTACTGTACACCTCCCATAGTCTGTTCTCCCCATCTTAGCTACTGTTGTATCAATATGTTTTCACCATGACAGTTTACAATCCAGGGTTACTCCAAGCAGTTTAGTCACCTCAACTTTCTCAATTTCCACATGATTTATTACAAGATTTAGTTGAGGTTTAGGGCTTAGTGAATGATTTGTCCCAAATACAATGCTTTTAGTTTGATAAATATTGAGGACTAACTTATTCCTTGCCACCCACTCTGAATCTAACTGCAACTCTTTGTTAAGTGTTGCAGTCATTTCAGTCGCTGTAGTAGCTGACATGTATAGTGTTACATCATCTGCATACATAGACACACTGGCTTTACTCAAAGCCAGTGGCATGCCATTAGTAAAGATTGAAAAAAGTAATGGGCCTATACAGCTGCCTTGGGGAATTCCTGATTCTACCTGGATTATTTTGGAGAGGCTTTCATCTGTTAGACAGATAACTCTTTATCCACAATATAGCAGGTGTAAAGCCCTCAATCTTTTTATCATCAATTCTCTCAGCCAATCAACAGTCATTTGTGGAAGTGCTGTGCTTGTTGAATGTCCTTCCCTATAAGCATGCTTAAAATTTGTTATCATTTTTTTTACTGTAAAATCACATTGTATCTGGTCAAACACAATTTTTTTCCAGAAGTTTACTAAGGGTTGGTAACATTCTGATTGGTCAGGTATTTGAGCCAGTAAAGGGGGCTTTACTAATCTTAGGTAGCCGAATGACTTTTGCTTCCTTCCAGGCCTGGTGGCACACACTTTCTAGTAGGCTCAAATTAAAAATATGGCGAATAGGAGTGGCAATATCGTCCACTATTATCCTCAGTAATTCGTAAGAAATGGCCCTGTCACCGACAGCCTTTCATTAATCTCAACTTGTCATCCTTGCAGTGGTGTAAAGTACTTAAGTAAAAATACTTTAAAGTACTACTTAAGTAGTTTTTTGGGGTATCTGTACTTTACTATTTATATATTTTTGGAATATTTACTTTTTACTCTATACATTTTCCCTGACACCCAAAATTACTCATTACATTTTGAATGCTTAGCAGGACAGGAAAAGGGTCCAATTCACACGCTTATCATGGCAACATCCCTGGTCATCCCTACTGCATCTGATCTGGCGGACTCACTAAACACACATGCTTCGTTTGTAAATGATGTCTGAATGTTGGAGTGTGCCCCTAGCTTTCCGTAAATACATTTAAAAAAACAATTTGGCACCTTCTGGTTTGCTTCATATAAAGGATTTGAAATCATTTGTACTTTTACTTTTGATACTTAAGTATATCTTAGCAATTATATTTACTTTTGATACTTAAGTATACTTAAAACCAAATACTTTTAGACTTTTACTCAAGTATTATTTTACTGGGTGACTTTCACTTTTACTTGAGTCATTTTCTATTAAGGTATCTTTACTTTTACTCAAGTATGACAACTGGGTACTTTTTCCATCACTGCATTCTTGTTTATTCAGGTTGGGGGGTTGGAAATCCAAGAGTATTACATCTTGAATCTGTAAGCATATACATGTTAAAGATGAAGTCCTGAATCTTAAGCGCAACAAATTCGTGACATATTGACAAATTGGATTAACATACTGTATCACATGAATTGCAAAATTAATATGATATCATAAACATTGTAACATTTCTAAAAAGTGCACTATGCAGAAATCGATCTGCCAGTTTCTGGTTGCAAAAATTCAGTCTAATTTCAGTTTATGTGACAAAACGACAGTCATTGTGTGGAGAATCATTGTACCATCTAAATCACTGTGACAAAACTTAAAAAGCACAGAAATAGGGCACATATAATAGACCTACCGCTTCTTAGAATTGCTTTTAATAAGAATGACAGATCTAGAACTCACATTGTTTTATGTGAATTTGGTCAGGTGGCCCAAAAAGTTACATATTGTAGCTTTAACTAGCTTTAACGCGTCACGCAAAATGAATGATGTAGTACACAAAAAAAACTGGTCCGTTTTGGCTCATGAGCACCACAAAACTACTGTCCGAAATTATACAAACATTTGAGAGTGCATCGTTAAGGAAAATGGTTTATTTGATACATTTTTTTAAAATGTATAAATATATAACAGTGATCTGTGCAGGACCTTTTTCGCAGGAGCACCACATTCAACATAAATACCTCTTCCACAATTTTTTCCGGACATTTTGCATTTTTCTATTAGCCTTCCTTACATTTACTTTGAAAAACGGGCCCAATACATGTAACACAGACAAGAGTGATTGATTGTTTTTGTGCATGTTTGAAACAGCGACCAAATTATTTTCTTGAGGGCATTAAGGTATTAGTTGCCTTGGGTGGCCAACCAGCACAGATATTAGCCACTCTATCTGTCCTCACAGAGATAACATTGTCAGTCTAACTCACTTTATCACTCGGAACCCGATAACAACTTTTACCTAACCATCTCTCAATGTTCTGGAAGTTTCTGCTGCTTGTACCAGCATGCCATAGTTTGCATGTCAGTCTGCAAGGAATTTTTCTGTCAAAATATTTTGTACCTTTCACGGAATGTTCACTTCTGAACTTTACAACATTAGTAATGAGATATTGACATTACTAGTCAAGACTTGTGAAATCGCTGCATGTGACTATGTGGAGAATTCAGAAGACAAAACTAGTCGTGTAGCTTTCAGTGGTTTGCAGTTGCTCTGAACTTGTGACATGCATTTGAATGGAATCTAATTGAGTTTTAGTGAATTGAAATTGAAATGAACAGAAATTCATTTCATCCAATTTAATTTATTTGAAGTGAACTAAATAAAATATTCCCCAGATAAAGAGGAAATCTTCCTCTTCCTCCTCTTTCCTCTGGTAGGTCCAGGCTGAGGTGAGGTGGTGGCCATGCCTTGGCCCCTGCAGCACCCTGACACACAGAGAACCAGAGCAGTGACCCACCTCAGGAGACCAAGTCATCCGTCACTGCATGTCGGGCCCCCAGGGCCCCAGGGGTCGTGGCCTGCTGATTCCATCCATTGTTTCAGGGTGACTGCTTCTCCTAGTTGCATCAAATACAAAGGCTATTTACACACTGGCTCGGAGATGTCACCAGTCCTCATCTTGATTCCCATTAGCATTACTTGTGTGCATCTGATTTATTCTGTTTAAGTCTGGGTTTCATTGTAGATCTAAATTCAAATGAAACTTAATTGTGATGGATTAGATGGACTAGATACAGTGCTTTCAAAAAGTATATTTAACCCTCGACGTATTCCACATTGATTAAATAGATTTTAATATTAACAAAGTGAAAACATGTTTTTAGAAATTTTTGCAAATGTATTGAATATGAAATACAGAAATATCTAATTTACATAAGCATTCAATACATGTTAGAATTACCTTTGACAGCGATTACAGCTTTAAGAAGTCTCTAAGAGCTTTGCACAACTGGATTGTACAATATTTGCACATTATTCTTTTTAAAATGTCAAGTTGGTTGATGATCATTGCTGGACAGTCATTTTCAAGTCATGCCATAGATTTTCAAGTTGGTTTAAGTCAAAACTGTAACTAGGTCACTCGGGAACATTCAATGTCGTCTTGGTAAGCAACTCCAATGTATATTTGGTCTTCTGTTTTAGGTAATTGTCCTCCTGAAAGGTGAATTTGTCTCCCAGTGTCTGTTGGAAAGCAGTCAGAACAAGGTTTTCCTCTAGAATTTTGCTTGTGCTCAGCTCTATTCTGTTTAGTTTTTTGTTTTTTTTACTCCCTAGTCCTTGCCGATGACAAGCATACCCATAACATGATGCAGCCACCATGCCTGAAAAAAATGAAGAGTTGTACTCAGTGATGTGTTGTGTTGGAAGTGCCCCAAACATAAAGCTTTGTATTTAGGACATGAAGTTAATTTTTTTACTTTAGTGCCTTATTATAAACAGAATATTTGTATACACTACAGGCTTCCTTCTTTTCACTCTGTCAATTAGGTTAGTATTGTGGACTAACTACAATGTTGATCCATACTAAATTTTCTCCTATCACAGCCATTAAACTCTGTAACTGTTTTAAAGTGGTGAAATCCCTGAGTGGTTTCCTTCATCACCGGCAACTGAGTTAGGAAGGACGCCTGTATCTTTGTAGGGACTTGGTGTCAGTGGTGTCAGTAAAACAGAATGGGACAGCCCTGCTACTTACTGACTAATTTTTAACTAATTTGTAAAAACTTGTAAAAACGTAATTCCACTTTGACATTATGATGGGGTATTGTGTGTAGGCCAGTGACACAACATCTAAATTTAATCAATTTAAAATGCAGGCTGTAACACAACAAAATGTAGAAAATGTCAAGGGGTATGAATGCTTTCTGAAGGCACTGTATATCACTACTTTGTTGATTGATTTTTGCTTAGTTCTTCATTTATTACTTTGTAATAAATCAACACTGCAATTGCCACATACCATAATCCCTAAAGTGGCCCCACGCAAACTTTATGTATTTTATATTTGTTGTTTACACAGCACTTTAAGCATATTTAATGAAGTGGTTACAAAGTGGCATGATGAATCCTCAGCTGGAGGAAATCTGCTATAATCACACATTTAGGTAGCGTCCTAAATGGCACCCTATTCTTTATATTGTGCACTAGTTTTGACCAGAGCCCTGGTCAAAAATAGTGTACTATGTAGTGAATAGGGTGCCATTTGGAACGCTGCCGTAGTTGTGAAAAACAGTCAGATGAAGGCAGTTTCCAAAATCCCCTAAAGATGGCAGTCAAACATGGGGCTTAGTTCACGTTGGCTTTATCGGAGTAGACAGCCATGTCACTCAGGAATGTGAGACTTGCAGTGGAATCATGAGGAGCAGAGAGATGAGGGGGGAATCTTGACAAGAAAGAGTTACATTTTCATAAACATTATGGTGCTATTTTCTTCTTTTAAAAAAAAATTACATTTGTGGCAAAAAATAAAATTTGTGGCAGCCTCATTCTCTCATAATCTCGACACTTGATAAAAGTCGATAACCAACCGAAAATTCCACAATATCCTTCTGTCCTCAAACCAAATTAGTAAATTGATTTTAAGAGGAAGATAAATGATTCCTTTTGTGGCCGCCGGCTTTGAAATAAGGTGTATCTAGGGAACTCCCAGAGGATTGGGAGAGTGCATCTATTGAGAGGGAGAAGTAGAGCGTGAGCAGGAACTAATCACCCCATTTAAGTGTTTGGGGCAGATTGACGCAAATCTATTTTTCCCCCCTCAAATTCCAGGGAAGACTCTCATTTGTATATAGCTAGGCCTTTCTCACTATTGAGTGTCTTGGTAGTGGATAGTGGATATAATTTGTCTCTGGAGAGTCTCACAAAAGGATATCATGTAAATCGTAGGCCTATGTCTATAGTAGAAGATCATGTTTTAGTAAGTATCAGCATATTTTCAGTCCCTCAAATTCCATGCAAGACAATGCGTCTTGCATGGAATTTGAGGGACTGAAAATATGCTGTATTATAGGCCTTCTCACTATTAAGCATCGTTGGTAGTGGATAGTGTAGTGTACAGTGCCTTGCGAAAGTATTCGGCCCCCTTGAACTTTGCGACCTTTTGCCACATTTCAGGCTTCAAACATAAAGATATAAAACTGTATTTTTTTGTGAAGAGTCAACAACAAGTGGGACACAATCATGAAGTGGAACGACATTTATTGGATATTTCAAACTTTTTTAACAAATCAAAAACTGAAAGATTGGGCGTGCAAAATTATTCAGCCCCTTTACTTTCAGTGCAGCAAACTCTCTCCAGAAGTTCAGTGAGGATCTCTGAATGATCCAATGTTGACCTAAATGACTAATGATGATAAATACAATCCACCTGTGCGTAATCAAGTCTCCGTATAAATGCACCTGCACTGTGATAGTCTCAGAGGTCCGTTAAAAGCGCAGAGAGCATCATGAAGAACAAGGAACACACCAGGCAGGTCCGAGATACTGTTGTGAAGAAGTTTAAAGCCGGATTTGGATACAAAAAGATTTCCCAAGCTTTAAACATCGCAAGGAGCACTGTGCAAGCGATAATATTGAAATGGAAGGAGTATCAGACCACTGCAAATCTACCAAGACCTGGCCGTCCCTCTAAACTTTCAGCTCATACAAGGAGAAGACTGATCAGAGATGCAGCCAAGAGGCCCATGATCACTCTGGATGAACTGCAGAGATCTACAGCTGAGGTGGGAGACTCTGTCCATAGGACAACAATCAGTCGTATATTGCACAAATCTGGCCTTTATGGAAGAGTGGCAAGAAGAAAGCCATTTCTTAAAGATATCCATAAAAAGTGTTGTTTAAAGTTTGCCACAAGCCACCTGGGAGACACACCAAACATGTGGAAGAAGGTGCTCTGGTCAGATGAAACCAAAATTGAACTTTTTGGCAACAATGCAAAACGTTATGTTTGGCGTAAAAGCAACACAGCTGAACACACCATCCCCACTGTCAAACATGGTGGTGACAGCATCATGGTTTGGGCCTGCTTTTCTTCAGCAGGGACAGGGAAGATGGTTCAAATTGATGGGAAGATGGATGGAGCCAAATACAGGACCATTCTGGAAGAAAACCTGATGGAGTCTGCAAAAGACCTGAGACTGGGACGGAGATTTGTCTTCCAACAAGACAATGATCCAAAACATAAAGCAAAATCTACAATGGAATGGTTCAAAAATAAACATATCCAGGTGTTAGAATGGCCAAGTCAAAGTCCAGACCTGAATCAAATCAAATCAAATCAAATCAAATCAAATTTATTTATATAGCCCTTCGTACATCAGCTGATATCTCAAAGTGCTGTACAGAAACCCAGCCTAAAACCCCAAACAGCAAGCAATGCAGGTGTAGAAGCACGGTCCAATCGATAATCTGTGGAAAGAACTGAAAACTGCTGTTCACAAATGCTCTCCATCCAACCTCACTGAGCTCGAGCTGTTTTGCAAGGAGGAATGGGAAAAAATGTCAGTCTCTCGATGTGCAAAACTGATAGAGACATACCCCAAGCGACTTACAGCTGTAATCGCAGCAAAAGGTGGCGCTACAAAGTATTAACTTAAGGGGGCTGAATAATTTTGCACGCCCAATTTTTCAGTTTTTGATTTGTTAAAAAAGTTTGAAATATCCAATAAATGTCGTTCCACTTCATGATTGTGTCCCACTTGTTGTTGACTCTTCACAAAAAAATACAGTTTTATATCTTTATGTTTGAAGCCTGAAATGTGGCAAAAGGTTGCAAAGTTCAAGGGGGCCGAATACTTTCGCAAGGCACTGTATGTCATGTTTCTCATGCGGGAGGATGCCACAATAACAATATGTCATATAAATAGTAGGCCTCTGTCTATATATAGTACAATACCATGTTTCAGCGTCAGCATATTTGTTTTGTCCCTGTTGCAGCAAGAGTACAAGTAGCCACAGCTTGGGAGGGGTTGGATTTCAGTCAAGTGCATTCCAGCAGATATTTTATTAGTAGTGATGCGGGAGTTTCACATCTATACCACATTATGCTTCCCCGTATCCTCAAGTAATCCTCAAACATTCTATTCGCCACAACAGTTGATTTGGGTTTAAACCTTGTTTTCTCACATTGTGATTCAAACCTGAGAGACTATGGGTCTTAGCTAAGTTTCTAATGTATTATTCCGAGATATTGAAAGACAAGAACAAGAAGCTTAGAGCAATGTGCTTGTTCATTTAGTGGACCTTCAAAGCCCACCTGGTCTGTTCTCGTCGGGGGTTCGGACGTGACCACAGCGTCCGTCATTCAGAATAACCTTTTGGCCTCAACAGCCTGCTTCCTTCAGCCACACCTCACACAGCAGCTGAGAAACCAAAGAGCGAGAGATAGCGACCCTTCTCTGTTCTTACCCACGCCACCAACACTGAGGATGCGTCACAAATGGCACCACATTCCATATATTATATGGCACTTTGGACCAGAGCCCTATCAGGCCTAGTCAAAACAAGTGCACCATATAGGGTGCCATTTGGGACACAATCTGTGTCTGCATAAGCCCTTTCCACCACAGTCGGGTGAGTCAAACAAAGTAATTAGTCAATAAATACAGAGCAACCCAGGCGAAGCAGGGAAGGGGGCAGCCGCTAGGCAGGAAATCTACTGTGTCATTTTTCCCATCACTGTACTGTACCAAGCTGTACCCTCCTACTAACTGTCTGGGTTACTAACTGGGGTTTTGGTAGCACTTTACATTGAGTTGCACTCATACCGGTGTCGTAGCCCTGTAATTACTACTCTTATAGGCTACATGTAGCAAGGAAATATGTAATTACACTCTAGTTACTTAAGTGTTACAAAGCTCTTTACCACATAATATGCGTAAATTGTATGACAGGACCTCAAAGCATTGAAATGGTTCCTTTCTGTGTTGTTCATACAGCAAACTGAGAGAAACTGGTCCTGTAACTTATTTTTTATTTTCAAACGCAAAGAGATTCGTGGGGGTAGGAGATAAAAGTCTATGAAAAAAGACTCACACACATAGTGTGAATTAGACAAGACAAGTCCTTTTTTTGAAAAACAGCACAGTACGGCAAAGCAATACCAGAGCACTTGCAATAGTTATCGTTACTCGTCCGTAGAGAGTTTGTGGTAAAACTGTAAACAGGACACTATTGCCTCACCTTATTGTAATTTTCCACAATTACAACAATTTCAATATAAAAAAAAAAGAAGAAGAAGAATGGTTTCCAGGGTGTTTGTTGTTTTAAAAAGACCCCCCAGTAAAATACGGACATCGGCTTCTTCTCTTGCTTACAAGTCCACTGCCAAGACAAGAGTGTCTTCACCCTCTATAACTGTCCATGCAATGCAGCAGAGAAGGGAAAAGTGAAGGACTAAGTGTTTGTTTGTATTGGTTGAATTAACAGAGTATTGAGGTGTCCACTGGAGAGCTCCAGTAATTGTAGTCCCCAGAAGGGAAGTCCTCACAGCGTCAGAAGTCCACACAACGTCAGAAGTCCTCACAACGTCAGAAGTCCTCACAGCGTCAGAAGTCCTCACAGCGTCAGAAGTCTTCACAACGTCAGAAGTCTTCACAACGTCAGAAGTCTTCACAACGTCAGAAGTCTTCACAACGTCAGAAGTCTTCACAACGTCAGAAGTCTTCACAACGTCAGAAGTCCTCACAACGTCAGAAGTCTTCACAACGTCAGAAGTCCTCACAACGTCAGAAGTCTTCACAACGTCAGAAGTCTTCACAACGTCAGAAGTCTTCACAACGTCAGAAGTCTTCACAAGGCATGATAGGGTTTCCAAGGCCTCTCATAGTCACGATGGTGGTTCAGCAACAGTGGCTACTCAGACTGAACCACTTGAAGGAAATGGGGGAAGTTGGAAAGGGGGGGGGGGTGGCACCAGCCCTACTGACAAACAGTCAGGTAATGGTGGTGAGTTTGGGCTGGGCACTAGCGCAATCGATATCGCTGGGTCCCGGAAGAGTCACGGAGGGAGGGGCAACACTGAGAGATCATGCCCCAGCGGTGGGGGTGGTTGGTGTGAGGGTAGAGGTGATGGTAGGGGCACCAGTGAAGGTCAGAGTGATGCGCATATCCGTGCTGATCCGACCGCCATGGGACACGCCGTCCTCTGGAATACCTGGCAGTTCTGCTGGGGAAACAAACAATGAGTAAAATTGAAAACAACACCAGTGTGTAAAAAGTTACTTTAGCAATAAAACTGTGTAGTGTTACTTTAACTCTATAACACTGTGTGGTGTTACTTCAACACCATAACACTGTGTAGTGTTAGTTTAAAACTACAGCACTGTGCACGGTTACTTTAACTCCCACAGAGACATGTACTGTGTGCAGTGAAGCGGCACTACAATGGGGTGACATGTCGGGACAAATGGATTTCCCCTATCCCACTAACTCTTAGATCAGTGTTCATGAAGGAAATGAGAGGAGGAGGGAGGAAAAAGAGGCCACTGGTTGAGCAATTTAGAGCTGGCTAGAGTGCAGCACTCTGCGGCTGAGCAAGAGAGCAGCGTGGCTGACCCATTCTGTTTCACTGACACCAGGGGACCCAATCAACAGGCGCTACTTCCCGATAGAGAGCAGAGGCTAAACGCCCCCGAAGCCTTATTCTCTCTTTCTTCTCTTTCGTTTTCTTTCTTTCTCATGAGTCCCTTCACTGGTGCTCCCCTCAAAAGATGGCAACCCTGACCCCTTGGAACGATGTTAGCAAACCTTGGCCGAATAATTGGCGGAGAGGCTCCTTTAAACAATGGCCTCCAGCGGTGTTAGGGCAACGCACAGGGGTCAGTGAGGAAGTTCACCAAAGGATGCCTGAGGGGGTTTCTGGGTAGAGAGAAACATTTTGTACGGGGGGGGGGGGGGGGGGAATAATCCTGTACGCTCGTTAATTTGTGGGCCCGTAATCGCCTATTGTCTGGGAAGAGAAAAAGGACGATTTTGCCCAGCCTTGGCTAATTTTGCGGAATAAGAAGAAAAGAAAGAAGAGGGCCAAACGACCAGGGAACAGTCATTTCTGCAGTGCAGAGGGGTCCGGGGGGCTTCTGCATGGCTTGCTTCGGATCTGAACTGACAGGTGCATTGTTTCCCAAGGACCCATAAGCTCAATAATCGCAAGGGGAAGAAAACGTAAATGCTCCTTCTGAGGAGTCTTTAATTGACTTTGGTTTCGAAGTAATGTCGCCGAGTGACCGTATTAGGAAAAAACCCGACGAGTCTCGAGTCTCTCTCCAGTCTCGGCCGTAAGCGGCTCGCTTAATCTTCCCCGTTTGCCGGGCTTAATGAAAACATCTTATGAAGGAACTGGAGCCCTTAATCAAATAAGGCGGGGAAACCATTTCACGTCCCTCGTTAATGATCAATTCATTCAATGGGAACGTAAAAGAATATCGCTCATCTCTTATGATTAAATTGACCCCGCAATCTTTGAGAGCTTTACTTTAATTAGCCACTCAATAGGGCCGAAATGCAACTGTGAGGGAGCTGGATGCCACCATCACTCAGTAGACGGCAGAGGAAGATTGACTCTCGGCCTGTGTCGGTCTTGCTCCTGTTCCCATAGGATTTCGGACGCCGCCTCCTACCCCATTAACAATTGTCACGTGACAAATTCGTTAGCACTACGGCTTTCCATCGAGCGTTCACTCCGGCTGTTTCTAAACATGCACGTCTGAGAAGTCGACTATGCTTTCTTTCTTTTTCTCTCTCCGATGGTTGACCCTTTGACAGTGGACGGCCATAGCAGGTTCTTTCCCACAGTGCGTGTGAGAAGCGGGAGCAAGGAAAGGTGGTCATTTCTGTCCACGTGACCAGTCAAATAAATCGATTGGTCACACCACCAGCGTGTACATATTTCATTTAGACCAAGTCAATTAGCTTTTGCCTTTTCATCCTGCTGCAACGTGGCAGTAGCTTCATGCTGCGTTCATGTACCGTACACTCTGTCTCTGTGTGTCCGTGCTAGCATGCCTTGTACCTTCTTCGTGATGCTGTGAGCTCGGAAAAGTATTGGGACAGTGACACATTTTGTTGTCGTTTTGGCTCTCTATTCCAGCACATTGGATTTGAAATGATACAATGACTATGGGGTTAAAGTGCAGACTGTCAGCTTTAATGTGAGGGTATTTTCATCCATACCGGGGCGAACCGTTTAGAAATTCAAAAGTATTGGGACAAATTCACTTATTTGTGAAGTAGTCAAAAGTTTAGTATTTCGCCCCATATTCCTAGTACGCAATGATTACATCAAGCTTGTGACTCTACAAACTGGATGCATTTGCTGTTTGTTTTGATTGTGTTTAAGATTATTTTGTGCCCAAATGAATGGTAAATCATGTTTTGATATTTTGGAGTCACTTTTATTGTAAATACGAATACGTCTACATTAATGTGGATGCTTGATACTTACAGTGCGTCCCTTTGGGCTCTGTGCTAAGTCCGCAAGGGGTCACATGTAGTGCCACTGTCCCTCCACGCCCATACCCATGCCCATCCCACCCATGGGCCCTACGGGGAGAGAAGAGGGACAAATTAGAGAGTTGTGAGGATGGGGGAAGAGAAGGGGAATAGAGATGAAGAGGACAAAGACTTATTATTTGGGTCAGTGAGGTGAGGCAATGCAAATATTGCAATGTGACTGGTCACACCTGGTCAAGACTGTAGGGGGAGAGGGAGGGCAGGGGAGATAGGGTGAGTAAATTATACTGTGACAGGGAACCAGTCAGGTCCATGGTGTGTGTTGAGGGACTCAAAAGTATGTGTGTGTGTGTGTGTGTGTGTGTGTGTGTGTGTGTGTGTGTGTGTGTGTGTGTGTGTGTGTGTGTGTGTGTGTGTGTGTGTGTGTGTGTGTGTGTGTGTGTGTGTGTGTGTGTGTGTTTGTGCGTGCATGTGTGCATATGTGCATGTGTGCGCGTGTGTATGTGTGTGTCTGGGACGTAGGAGTTAAGAGATAGGAGTCTTTACCAGGTGGTCTGATTCCCATGTGTGTCTGGCCGTCCATTACGAACCCTCCCATTGGTTGACCATCTGGGGTGTAGGGCCCTCCTCCAGTCACTGGCGAAAAAACACAGGCCGAGACAGAAGGAATTGCTAATTAGAATATTGCATAAGTTTTAATTACCGGTGCGCCCCCATAAAACGTCCCCCTCCCTTTCCTGGTTTGGTCTGTCCTCATTATTCTCTCACTATTATCCTCTAATTACAAGATTATTTGGTAGGTAATTTTCTTCATCAACAGGCTTAATTACTAACAAATGACTTTGTTTGTATTGGTAAGAGTTAATATCATGTTGTCCTTATGGCTTATGCTGTGAAAGAGCAACTTGATATCAGCAAATAGATTACTGTTCTGGCAACTTGAACGTAATTACCTCGAAATACACAGCAGCACTGTAAATGGGAGATAAGTCACTTATAACAACACTTTGACTCATTAAACGCGCGTTTAAG
This sequence comes from Oncorhynchus clarkii lewisi, assembly GCF_045791955.1. NCBI lineage: Eukaryota > Metazoa > Chordata > Actinopteri > Salmoniformes > Salmonidae > Oncorhynchus > Oncorhynchus clarkii. Next base: position 25,789,528 of record NC_092159.1, on the reverse strand, counting down.
CGAACCACTTAACTATGATTATAGTACGTAATTAAGGAACTACTTTTCCACCAGGTTACTATTTAATCCATCCACTATCGCTTATGGAACAATTAGTGGCAGAGGAAGGGGCTGTGATTCGGCTTTCTGTCTCCCTCATATCATAAAGTGTAGGCAGCCTCAGGTAGAGAGCTGGTTCTGGTTACATGAGCCGGAGCAACAGTTCAAGCTCCTCGGTCCGTCTTTGAACTTTACAGAGTCCCCCTAATGCAACCCTAACCCCTAACCCTCATCACAGGTCATAAATTTTACAGCAGCTCCAAAACAAGGCATGTGCCAGGGGACTGCTCTGTCTTTAGCAGAGAGGGAGAGAGAGGAAGATAGAGAGAGAGAGGGGGGAAAGAGAGAGAGAGACTAACGAAGTGAACCAAAATCCTACTCAACAACTTTTTACAGTAGACAACGTGTGTTTATTTATGAAAAAGTTTTAATTCTGAAATTACATTTCAATTTGTAAAATAGCTAAGGAAAACGACTGGTCATATTTTAGCTTCAGTTTCACTTGCACCTTGTTTGTTTTTTAATCTAAGGTTAAACGTTCAATGGGCTGGCTAGTCAAAGTGATTAGCGTCTTTGTCTGGGCTAATCCTCTGGGTTTTAGTGGCCCTTCACTCCCGTAGTTAAGTCCGTCCGTCCGTTCAGTTAAACACATTGAAGACCAGAAGGGGCAAAATACTGGAGATAGTAGCAGGAGAAGTACACCAACGATTCATTTATGTTTTAATTCATGTAAAAAAAAATTGAGATGTTTTAAGATTTGTTTTGATCTATGTTCACCTGTTTACTTGACGAGTTCATATTCCTGCGTTGACTTGAAGTGAAAAAGCTTTACCACATGAATTGAAACCCCTCAAATTTGACGGGAGACTTGCCTGCTCTATTGGACTGGTCGATCATGGGCTGTACAATTCTTCGTCTCGCGTTGATGAACCTGAAAGAGAGGGAATGAGGGAGGGAGGGAATAGGGGAGGGCAGTGGAGGAGAGAGAAGACAGCAACAGGTTATAAATGAGGCCTGGCGAGCAGCATATGATTTCAATGTACTGTTTCGGGACCACAGAGGAAAAGCATTCATTCGACTTTGGCGTTACGAGAAGAAAAAAAGACTCGCTGTCAGCGATGGTTGCCTGACGTTGTCCAGGCGTCTGGTCTACACTTCACTAAAAGAACGTGGAAACCTCAACTTCCTCTCAAACTGTGGCTTTCAAAGAAAAAAAAAATGGCTTCTTGGACAGTAACTGTGATTCTTATCAAACCAAACACCTGGAATATCTATGAGTTCATAGCAAACGGCCGCTGCTGGTGGAAGCAGACACTTCTTTGATATCCACCAATACAGTAGACACTTGATATACTGTCTCTGAAAATGTTGGTCCTTTAAGTCCAAAACATTTCATGTCACAGCAAAATTCTATTTAGCTTTTCAATACATAAAATACACCAAGCACTGATTAAGTAAAGTCCTCAAGTACTAGTGTATTACCTGAGGTGCATTACGGAATAGCAATGTTTGCAGAGAGTTGCCCTACATTCATACACGTCCCCTCTAAGTATAAATGTGCTCTTGAAAGCCATCATTCTGGTATGCATGATCCCTGAACTTTGACCCTGGCGGCCCCGTGACCCAGCGCCCTCGGCAGAGGAGCACTCTGGTCTTGCTCAGCCTAAAGCCTTGTGAACCCGCCCCGTGACCCCTGCCGACCCGGGGAGTGAAAGCTCAGTGGTTCCAACTTGATTTATGTCCCCCTGCCTTTTTACCCCTGGCGGGATGGTTCCATTTCATCTTTTTCTTCGGGAAAAAAAGAGAGAAGCGAAAAGGGGAGGAACGGGTTTCCTTTTCAGGGAAACAAAAGCCACAACACTCCTTTCAGCAGGGCCTGAAAAAAGGCAGAAGCAGGGGGTGGCAGGGGGGCGGAGGAGTGGGAGGAGGAGTGGGGGGGTGAAGATGAGGGGGAGAAGAAGACACTAAGAGAGAAGTGAGGAGAAGAGGCCGAAACTGAACGAGAAAACCGAGTCATATGACGAAGCCTATCTAGAGCTGCATGCTTTTTCAGTGTAATAACATACTGTATATCTATCAGACAATAAAACGTGGCTATTAGGTGATGTTTTGGGTGATAGAACCATAAAAATAAAGGGGAACCAATTACTTTCATATCAACAAAGCCTCGACAAATGAGGCGCAAAGTCCCTTAGGCCAGAGTGCTTCCACAAAAAAACCACAAGAAGGACATTTCCTTGATGATACTGTGACGAATCATGGTGGTGAGCACAGGGGGTGTATGTAGTGTTAGGGGTCTCAAAGGAGAGAGAGATAGAGGGAGAGAAAGGGGTGGATAGGCTGTGGGGCGCACTGTTTGTGTGAGAGCCCGGGCGCCACCACACACCCCCTAGCTCCGCCTTTTAAGCAGCCAATGAAAGGGGGAATAGAGCGCCATGTGGCGCGGCCAAGGCTGCGTCCTCTGTTAGGGAGTTAACAGTTTCACCCCTCCGCGAACCCTTCACACCATGGGACTGCGTTTATGGCCCTGCTTCAGCCCTCCGCTTCCCAGCGCACAATAAGTGCGACCATCCACCCCTCTCTGGCTCCCACTCCCACAATAGAGGCCTATTCTTCTGACTAGACGTGTTGTAAAAACCCTCCACTTTTGAAAAGCGTTGTTTTTCTTCAGAAAGACATTATTTTACGACGGCTTTGTGTGATATGAACTTGTACGCTTAGCGTGTAGTGAAGTAAGCACTTCTAGATTCAGCCAGGGTATCCACAATAGGGTTAGGGTCAATTTCATTTCAATTCAATCATCTCAGGAACTATTGCATTGAAAAGCCTTCCCTTTACTTTCACTTCCTGAATTGAAATGGAATTGACTCCAACCCTGATCCACAACTTTATAAATACTACCTCACCACCAAGCACCATCAAATGTACACATAAAAACACAGACCGAAAAGCATTTTCTGTTTAAAGTAATGCCCCCAAGAAAGGACAACCCCAACAACTGAAATATCCTTTAGCTAATTTGGTGCGGTGGCATCTGTTCTCGTCCACTGCAGGCTGCAGAGCTGGAGCCTCAGCACGGTGAAACGCCTCTCCTGTGAGGATTAAAATAAACGAGCGCTCCCCTGCAGTCTGGGCTCCCCTGGTCGTAAAATGGCCCCTAAACCCACCTCCCCGGGTGTCATTCTCAGGTCAGCTTCCCCCTCCCCCCCTCCCCTCCCCCTCAGTCCCCCCACAACTCCCCCCTTGCACGACCGCCCTTGGGTGTGTTTGAATAAACCAGTCCAGCTGTTTGCTGTGAAAACGCCATTGACATCACCCCCCCCCCCCCCCCCCCTTCTCACCTGTTCCAATCAGCATATGGCCCTGTTATGAGGTGGGGGGGACTTAAACGCTTCGGCAACCTCTCCACAACCTCTCCGCAACCTATCCTACTGCACTTAGTATGTGACTGATAAACGAGCCCATGCATGTACAGTATATTCAAAGCACTAACAGTACGTAATTAATGTCAATTGAACGATGACTATGCAATGCATGTGTATGTCGAGGAAATTGAATGTGCTGCTGCTTCATTTAAATCAGTGGTGTAAAGTACTTAAGTAAAAGTACTTTAAAGTACTACTTAAGTCGTTTTTTGTGCACTCTGTACTTTGCTTTTCTATTTATATTTTTGACAACTTTTACTTATACTTCACTACATTCCTAAAGAAAATAATATAGTTTTTACTCATACATTATTTTCCCTGACACCCAAAAGTACTTTGAAAACTTAGCAGCACAGGAAAATGCTCCAATTCACACACTTATCAAGAGAACATCCATGGTCATCCCTACTGCCGCTGATCTGGTGCACTAAACACACATGCGTTGTTTGTAAATTATGTTGGAGTGTTGGAGTGTGCTCCTGTCTCTCCATAATAATAAAAAACAAGAAAATGGTGTCGCCTTCTTTGGTTAAGAAGAAGTATATGTATATATATACAAATATGGAATTGAAATGTTTTATACATTTACTTTTGATACTTAAGTATATTTTTTACCAAATACTTTTACACTTTTTACACAAGTAGTATTTCACTGGGTGACTTCCACTTTTACTTCAGTCATTTTCTATTAAGGTATCTTGACTTTAACTCAAGTATGACAATGTAGTACTTTTTCCACCACATAAATTCCAAAGAGGACATAGAAAAAATGGGAGAAAAAACGTCAGCGCCAGCCGCTGAGTTGAGAGGCCAAACGGCTCTGAATTCCTACACACACGCTCGAATATGTGTAACGCTCCACCGCAGCCGGCGATTCCAAGAACAGTACTTGTGTGTGTGTGTGTGTGTGTGTGTGTGTGTGTGTGTGTGTGTGTGTGTGTGTGTGCGTGCGCGCATGTGTGCCAGCGTGCTTGTACACATACATACGTGCATACGCACAACCATGCATGTGTCTGTGTGTGTGTGTGTGTGCACATTTGTGTGTCTGTGTGTGATTCAAAAAAAAAAGGACATACGCGGGCGTCACCTATAACTCCCCACGGCAACATTAGGCTCTGTTGTTGAACAGTGGGAGGCCATTACCTCATCACTAAACCCCCCCTTACCCCCCTTACAACCATCAGTGGGTACCTCTCGCCAAACTCAGAGGAGTGTTTCCATTAACTAAACTGTGAACCCGCCATCTCTCCATACACAGACAGACACACACAGATACTGGTAGAACATAGAAATACACACACACACACACGCACATGTCCATTTAAAAGCATACATGGGAGAGACACCAACAAGAATGCCTCATTTGCAGTTTTCTGAAAGCAAAGTTGGCTAAACTTGCAAATTCATTTGTATTTCTCAGCATAATGCAAGAGAAAAACCTGGACTCCCTCTGAAAATCAGCTCGCCAGCCAAGTTACCACGGTAACAGACAAATAATAGATGACACAATATTAGCGTTGCTGCAAGAAGTCATCAATCTCCATCAAATGAAACAATATTTCCCATACCCCACCCCTCACCACCCATCCAGAATGTGCAAGCATCCTATCTACCTCTCTATTTATATTCTTCCTCTCCCTCCATTCCCCACCCCACCTCTCTCACACCCCTGATTCCCATGGGGCCCGTGTGGTACTACTACCTGCATGCTAGGATGAGCAGCTAACCAACGCCCCTGAGAACCTATCCTGATTGTGTCCCTAATGGCACCCTATTCCCTATATAGTGCACAACTTTTGACCAGAGCCTATGGTCAAAAGGAGTGTAAGGGGCACTGGTCAAAAGTAGTGCAATATAAAGGGAATAGGGTGCCATTTGGAACACACACAATGTTTCACGACCTCACCGTCCTTGAAAGAGGAAAAGTGTGTCGCTGAGTGTGGACCAGCAACAAGCTGGGTTCTCCGCTCTACCTGGCTACAGGACATGTCCTTTCTGTATGAGTTTTGAAACAGAGTGAATCGGAAAGGTACTACTGTGCACTGTCCAATAGCGATGCAGTTTTTCGTTTCCATTGTAAGACATTTTTCTACGGTGTGCCTGACTGAACAGGACCCAGGCAGGCATAAGTGCTGATTGCAGCTGAGTGTGCAGGAACACGCTGGGTTCTCCTCTCTACCTGGCTACAGCACCTGGCCTCTCTGTGTGAGCCATTACCTTCCGCCCAATAAACATGGCAGTGTGGCACACCGCAGGCCATCTTCGCTAGTTTTTGCTAATTATTACTGCACTATTCAGGTAAGAGTGAGTTTGAGATTTCAGATCTTTGTGGCGCATGTATTTGTATTAATTGTGGATCCCGTCTTCCTGGGTTACAGCCAAATTAAGGCAGTTATATACAATTAAAAACATGACATTACATTTCACTACAGATTTCAGAACACATTAAGTGTGTGCCCTCAGGCCACTACTCTACTACCACATATCATATACAACACAAAATCCATGTGTAAGTGTGTGTATAGTGCGTATGTTATCATGTGTGTGTATGTGTGTGTCTCTTCACAGGCCCCGCTGTAACATAAGATGTATTTTCATTTGTTTTTTAAAATCAGATTTTACTGCTTGCACAAATTACTTGACGTGGAATAGAGTTCCATGTAGTCATGGCTCTATTTAGTACTGTGCACCTCCAATAGTCTTTCCTGGACTTGGGGACTGTGAATAGACCTCTGGTGGTATGTCTTGTGGAGTATTCATGGGTGTCTGAGCTGTGTGCTAGTAGTTCAAAAAGACAGCTCGGTGCATTCAACATGTCAATACTTCTCACAAATACAAGTAGTGATGAAGTCCATCTCTCCTCTACTTTGGTCCATGCATATTATAAATGTTAGCTCTCTGTGTACATTTAAGGGCCAGCCGTGCTGCCCTGTTCTGGGCCAATTTTAAGTCCCTCTTTGTGGCTCCTGACCACACTACTGCAGTCCAGGTGTGACAAAACTAGGGCCTGTAGGACCTGCCTTGATAGTGCTGTTAAGAAGGTAGAGCAGCAATTTATTATGGACAGACCTCTCCCCATGTTAGCTACTGTTGCATCAATGTGTTTTCACCATGACAGTTTACAATCCAGGGTTACTCCAAGCAGTTTAGTCTCTTCAACTTGCTCAATTTCCACATTATTCATTACAAGATTTAGTTGAGGTTTAGGGTTTAGTGAATGATTTGTCCCAAATACAATGCTTTTAGTTTTTGAAATATTTAGGACTAACTTACATATTTCTTGCCACACATTCTGAAACTGAATGCAGGTATTTGTTAAGTGTTGCAGTCATTTCAGTAGCTGACATGTATAGTGTTGAGTCATTAGCCAGTTGCAGGTCATTAGTAAAGATTTTAAAAAGTAAGGGCCCTAGACAGCTGCCCTGGGGATTGCCTGACTTTACCTGAATTATGTTGGAGAGGCTTCCATTAAAGAACATCCTCTGTGTTCTGTTAGACAGGTAACTTGAAGCACAATACATCAGGGGATGTAAATCCATAACGCACACATTTTTCCAGCAGCAGATTATGATTAATAATGTCAAAAGCAGCACTGAAGTCTTAAAAAACAGCTCCCCCAATCTTTATATTCTCAATTTCTCCCAGCCAATCAGTGCCGTACATGTCGAATGCCCTTCCCTATAAGTGTGCTGAAAATATGTTGTTAATTTCTTTACTGTGAAATGGTAACAGACTGATTGGTCGGCTGTTTGATCCAGTAAAGTGTGCTTTGCTATTCTTGGTAGTATAATTAATGTTGCTTCACTCCAGGCCTGAGGGCACACACTTTCCTGTAGTCTTAGATTGAATAGATGGCAAAGAGGAGAGGCAATATAGTCTGCTATCATCCTCAGAAATGTTCCATCAAGTTGTCAGACCCAGGTGGCGTGTCATTGTTGATAGACAACAATACTATTTTCACCTCTTCCGCACTCACTTTACGGAATTAAAAATGACAATAGTTGTCTTTCATAATTTGGTCAGTTATGCATGGATGTGTAGGTTCAGAATTTGTGGTTGGCATGTCATGCCTACGTTTACTAATCTTGCCAATGAAATACTCATTAAAGTAGTTGGCAATATCAGTGGGTTTTGTGATGAATGAGCCATCTGATTCAATGAATGGAGCCAAGTTAGTATTTTTGCCCAAGATTTAATTTAATGTGCTCCAAAGCTTTTTACTATCATTCTTTATATAATTTATCTTTGTTTCATAGTACAGTTTATTCTTGTTTGTGTTCCGTTTAGTCACATGATTTCTCGATTTACACTACGTTTCTGGCTGTGCAGCCAGACTTATTTGCTATTCCTGTAGCCTCATCCCTCTCAACCATACAATTTTTCAATTCCTCATAAGCCCACAGTGATTTAACCGTTTTTATAGTGCTTTTAATAATTTTATTTTTAATTTTTTTATTTTATTTTTTTTTAAATTTTACCCCTTTTTCTCCCCAATTTCGTAGTATCCAATTGTTGTAGTAGCTACTATCTTGTCTCATCGCTACAACTCCCGTACAGGCTCGGGAGAGACGAAGGTTGAAAGTCATGCGTCCTCCGATACACAACCAACCAAGCCGCTGCTTCTTTAACACAGCGCACATCCAACCCGGAAGCCAGCCGCACCAATGCGCCGGAGGAAACACCGTGCACCTGGCCACCTTGGCTAGCGTACACTGCGCCCAGCCCGCCACAGGAGTCGCTGGTGCGCGATGAGACAAGGACACCCCTACCGACCAAGCCCTCCCTAACCCGGGCGACGATAGGCCAATTGTGCGTCGCCCCACGGACCTCCCGGTCGCGGCCGGTTACGACAGAGTATAGTGCTTTTCTTAATGGGTGCGTGCTTATTAGTAACTGGAATGGAATAGGCAATTTCATAAATGTGTTAAGTGCAGCATCTGGTTGCTCCTCATTAAACAGAAAATATTATTTACATATATGTATGACCTCTTATACAATATATTAGGCACAGCCTTTGGAATTTTGGTTTTCCTAGATACAGTGGGGCAAAAAAAGTATTTAGTCAGCCACCAATTGTGCACGTTCTCCCACTTAAAAGAATGAGAGAGGCCTGTAATTTTCATCATAGGTACACTTCAACTATGACAGACAAAATGAGGGAAAAAAATCCAGAAAATCACATTGTAGGATTTTTTATGAATTTATTTGCAAATTATGGTGGAAAATAAGTATTTGGTCAATAACAAAAGTTTATCTCAATACTTTGTTATATAGCCTTTGTTGGCAATGACAGAGTTCAAACGTTTTCTGTAAGTTATCACAAGGTTTTCACACACTGTTGCTGGTATTTTGGCCCATTCCTCCATGCAGATCTCATATAGAGCAGTGATGTTTTGGGGCTGTTGCTGGGCAACACGGACTTTCAACTCCCTCCAAAGATTTTCTATGGGGTTGAGATCTGGAGACTGGCTAGGCCACTCCGGGACCTTGAAATGCTTCTTACGAAGCCACTCCTTCATTGCCCGGGCGGTGTGTTTGGGATCATTGTCATGCTGAAAGACCCAGCCACGTTTCATCTTCAATGCCCTTGCTGATGGAAGGAGATTTTCACTCAAAATCTCATGATACATGGCTCCATTCATTCTTTCCTTTACACGGATCAGTCGTCCTGGTCCCTTTGCAGAAAAACAGCCCCAAAGCATGATGTTTCCACCCCCATGCTTCACAGTAGGTATGGTGTTCTTTGGATGCAACTCAGCATTCTTTTTCCTCCAAACACGACGAGTTGAGTTTTTACCAAAAAGTTATATTTTGGTTTCATCTGACCATATGACATTCTCCCAATCTTCTTCTGGATCATCCAAATGCTCTCTAGCAAACTTCAGACGGGCCCGGACTGGCTTAAGCAGGGGGATACGTCTGGCACTGCAGCATTTGAGTCCCTGGTGGCGTAGTGTGTTACTGATGGTAGGCTTTGTTACTTTTGTCCCAGCTCTCTACAGGTCATTCACTAGGTCCCCCCGTGTGGTTCTGGGATTTTTGCTCACCGTTCTTGTGATCATTTTGACCCCACGAGGTGAGATCTTGCATGGAGCCCCAGATCGAGGGAGATTATCAGTGGTCTTGTATGTCTTCCATTTCCTAATAATTGCTCCCACAGTTGATTTATTCAAACCAAGCTGCTTACCTATTGCAGATTCAGTCTTCCCAGCCTGGTGCAGGTCTACAATTTTGTTTCTGGTGTCCTTTGGCAGCTCTTTGGTCTTGGCCATAGTGGAGTTTGGAGTGTGACTGTTTGAGGTTGTGGACAGGTGTCTTTTATACTGATAACAAGTTCAAACATTAATACAGGTGCCATTAATACAGGCAACGAGTGGAGGACAGAGGAGCCTCTTAAAGAAGAAGTAGGTCTGTGAGAGACAGAAATCTTGCTTGTTTGTAGGTGACCAAATACTTATTTTCCACCATAATTTGCAAATAAATTCATTAAAAATCCTACAATGTGATTTTCTGGATTTTTTTCCCTCATTTTGTCTGTCATAGTTGAAGTGTACCTATGATGAAAATTACAGGCCTCTCTCATATTTTTAAGTGGGAGAATTTGCACAATTGGTGGCTGACTAAATACTGTTTTGCCCCACTGTATAGCCACTATACAGTATTATGATCACTACATCTGATGGATTTGGATACTGCTTAAGAGCAGATTTCTGCAGCATTGGTAAAGATGTGACCAAATACATGTGGATGATTTCGCGCTTCAACATGCAGGACTTAGTGAAATAAAAGAATGAAAATGGCAATAAAACAACAACGATAGAAATAGAAATAGCACTATATACATAATAACAACTGTGGCAGCGATTAATTAATTGAGGTGGAGGCAGAGTAAAGACTATTGAAGGGTTGTGGTGGGGTGGAATGACCATAGGGGGAGCACCGTGACTATTGACTGAAATAAAAACAATACAAATTGCAATAAAAAAAGTTATAATATACATTAACAACTGCAATAGCGATGAATGTCGTTAGGGTAGGCTACATATGTTAATGTGGGCTATTTTTAGCACTTCTGAGAATCGTGATTGTTTTTATTGCTTTACTGGGAGGCTTATCAGAGGTAGACATGACAGTGATATTTATGTTGGAGCTGATAGTGCAGGGTGAGCTGCACACAGTGGACTCCCTACTAGGGCACGCCACCTCAGTGCTCCAGTATAACTCCGGTTCGTTCATAGGCAGATGATTAGCGCATACAACAGCTGTAGAATTGACAGAGGATTGTTCTGTGGGTATTGATTTTGACAGATGCATATTGGGAAATACTGTGCATAGTGCATACATATAGGGAAATACTGTGCAGAGCGCATACATATAGGGAAATACTGTGCATAGTGCATACATATAGGGAAATACTGTGCATAGTTCATACATATAGGGAAATACTGTGCATAGTGCATACATATAGGGAAATACTGTGCATAGTGCATACATATAGGGAAATACTGTGCATAGTGCATACATATAGGGAAATACTGTGAATAGTGCATACATATAGGGAAATACTGTGCATAGTGCATACATATAAAGGCTAAACAGTAGTTGGAATGGTGTAGAGTTAAACCATAAACCACTGATTGCATTTTCTGTATTTGCTAATGTATATTGCTGCGTATATTCGCCTAGGCTAGGGTTCAATTGGATAGGATGTCTGTACATCTGTACATGTGAAGACTGAGATTTCTCATAGAGTAATTGAATCATCATTCTTGTCTATGTTTTGCCTCCATAACCAGACAGCATTAAACCCCTGGCAGGCTATTACCTCATACTTTGTTAATAACTGTGGATAGTTATTCATAAAATAGATCAAAGTACAGTGAAATGTGCTACTTTCTTCTTTCAGATGAGTAAATACTGTAGTAAATGCACCGAAGCACCACTGGAACTATTCTACAGGTTTCCTCTCTTTCCAATTAACTGAAGCCAACAGACTGTAAGGGGGGATATTTTCGGGTGTTCCCAGAGGAATTAATCATTCAAATCATTAGATGCAGGTTGCCTGGGGTGGAGTAAACTAACTAAGGCAGCATCCCAAACGGCATCCCATTCCCTATATAGTGCATTACTTTTTACCGGAGCCCTATGGGGAATAGGTTGCCATTTAAGACGCGGCCTAAGTATTACTGCCATGTAAACACATGCAGACGCCAAACAACCCCAATCCAACTCACCAATTGTTGACTTGTAGGATCGTTAACCCTGTGTCCTGGGCCAGTTGTTTCTTCTGCTCTTCCGAAGGGTAAGGATGCTGTTTCAACGAGAAAAAGAAAAAGAAAGACCATATGAATATAAAGGAAATAGTAACTGAAAGAAAACAAAAAAATGGCTTTTGTGTTGTTTGTGTCGTTGTGGCTGTACTAGCAGCGGCAGCTGCTAATTAGCGTGGACAAATGGAGGTGTGGCTCCAAAGACTCATTAGGGCAATATGAAATGGAATCATAATTAATGGTGTGTGTGTGTGTGTGTGTGTGTGTGTGTGTGTGTGTGTGTGTGTGTGTGTGTGTGTGTGTGTGTGTGTGTGTGTGTGTGTGCGTGCGTGTGTGTGTGAGCCAATTAAAGAGTTTACCAAAGTGGAGAAACAGCTATATTAATTAGGGGTGATACTAGTGCTTTGCACATACACACACACACACACACACACACACACACAAGCACACACACACAAGCTCCTGATAAGCCCTAGAGTAGGTTGAGCTGGCTCTCTTAGCAGTGGGGGGGATATAGATACAGGCGTGTGGAGTGTGAGTGTGAGTGTGTGTGTGTGTGTGTGTGTGTGTGTGTGTGTGTGTGTGTGTGTGTGTGTGTGTGTGTGTGTGTGTGTGTGTGTGTGTGTGTGTGTGTGTGTGTGTGTGTGTGTGTGCGTGCGTGCGTGTGTGTGTGAGCCAATTAAAGAGTTTACCAAAGTGGAGAAACAGCTATATTATTTAGGGGTGATACTAGTGCTTTGCACATACACACACACACACACACACACACAAGCACACACACACAAGCTCCTGATACGCCTTAGAGTAGGTTGAGCTGGCTCTCTTAGCGGTGGGGGGATATAGATACAGGCGTGTGGAGTGTGAGTGTGTGTGTGTGTGTGTGTGTGTGTGTGTGTGTGTGTGTGAGAGCCAATTAAAGAGTTTACCAAAGTGGAGAAACAGCTATATTAATTAGGGGTGATACTAGTGCTTTGCACATACACACACACACACACACAAGCTCCTGATACGCCCTAGAGTAGGTTGAGCTGGCTCTCTTAGCAGTGGGGGGGGGATATAGATACAAGCGTGTGGAGTGTGAGTGTGTGTGTGTGTGTGTGTGTGTGTGTGTGTGTGTGTGTGTGTGCACGTACGCGTGTGTGTAGAGATGGGAGTGTAAGTCACATGGGAAGAATCCCAATGCATTTAACAGCGCTCCCTTTTCTATTTTCTTTTTTTTTTTCTTTTTTTTTTTTGAATTTTACCCCTTTTTCTCCCCAATTTCGTAGTATCCAATTGTTGTAGTAGCTACTATCTTGTCTCATCGCTACAACTCCCGTACGGGCTCGGGAGAGACGAAGGTTGAAAGTCATGCGTCCTCCGATACACAACCAACCAAGCCGCTGCTTCTTTAACACAGCGCACATCCAACCCGGAAGCCAGCCGCACCAATGCGCCGGAGGAAACACCGTGCACCTGGCCACCTTGGCTAGCGTACACTGCGCCCAGCCCGCCACAGGAGTCGCTGGTGCGCGATGAGACAAGGACACCCCTACCGACCAAGCCCTCCCTAACCCGGGCGATGCTAGGCCAATTGTGCGTCGCCCCACGGACCTCCCGGTCGCGGCCGGTTACGACAGAGCCTGGGCGCGAACCCAGGACTCTGATGGCACAGCTGGCGCTGCGTACAGCGCCCTTAACCACTGCGCCACCCGGGAGGCTGCGCGCTCCCTTTTCTATTTACTTTCCCCTCCTACTCCCTAATCTGACAGAACTGGATAGGGGAGCACTATGTCAGTAACTAAACCAAGCCTATGGCTTTCAACCACCTCCAGACCTGTCAAGTCAGTGAGAATAAGGGAGCTAGGATATAGGAAAGTAGGTCAAACTATGGGTTGACCAGAAGAGGAAAACATCCACTGTCCCAGCCCTTCATAGGCTGCATCCACATCCGACCGTGATTGGGAGTCCCATAGGGCAGCGCACAATTGTCCCCAGCATCGTCTGGGTTTGGCCGGTGTAGGCAGTCATTGTAAATAAGAATTTGTTCTTAACTGACTTGCCTAGCTAAATATAGGTTCAATTTAAAAAATGTAAACAATTAGATCTACTGCTATTTAACATCAAATCAGAAATCAGACCTCCACTGTGACCGGTTCAAACCAACTGAGATGCCAAACACCTGCAGGCCAATTCCACATAGGCACAAAGCTAGAAATGACACGCTTTACACCTGGAGAATATTTATCTACCACATCCTTTTTTTGTGGCGACAGGGAGAGGGTCTTTGATGTTACTGAGTTTTTTTCCCATTGACACTGAATCAATTGGTAATGGATGCCTTTCCCTCTTGTTTCCATGTGATTTGATTGTAGGTCATTGGCCTAAACGGAGTCTAATTCGCCACAGAAAGTGATAATCTCAGTGTCGCCTCATCAAATTGTCCTTCGCTGTCTGTCGGCCATGTTCCATGTTCCTCCAAGTGGCCTTTGTTCCTGAATAACGTGGATAATTATATCAACTCAGAGAAGGAAAAATAGCAGCAAAACATGTTTGAGAAAATGTGAATTAAAAACTTGCCTTGAACCAATCTCTACAATGACATTCATAAGGAAAAACAAGTTAAGATACCATAACATCTTCCCAGAACACAAAAGTGAAAGCACAATCACACACATGCACACGCAAGTACACACACTCCCGCACACACACACACTCCCGCACACACACACACACACACACACACACACACACACACACACACACACACACACACACACACACACACACACACACACACACACACACACACACACACACACACACACACACACACACACACACACACACACGCACACATGGGAAAGGCTGGTAACCTCAGGCCTAATTTCAGAGTTTCCACTCTGGGCCCCAATCCCGACCCACCCGCTCATTATGAATTATAATCCTGTTAGCAAGGACTAGCGGCTCTAACCGCCCCAGAGTTAAGGCCGGGCCATCCCCAACCCTGTAATCAGCACTGAGGCCTGGGTCCCGTTCAGTAGGGTACCCTGTGGAAAAACACATTGTACACGAGTTCAGTATCTCCCCTTTTTGCTCTGTTTCAAAAGCTTTCTCCCTACTGGACATGACCCTTGGCTCTGACACAAGGAAGATGAAGTTGCCTCTCAACGCTGATCCAAGGTCAGTTTGTGATTTTTCCCTATAACGGTTACCGTTAGGATTATAGCATTTAAAGCAGATCCTAGATTTGGGCCTATAGGGACATTATACTCGGAGCACTCTGGCATGAATGGCGACACAGGTCTGCCGCCAGCTAGCAGCCACTCCATGCTCAGGCAAGAACTGCTCTCTAGCATGCTGGGACAGAATGAAACCATGTCCTCCAGGTGAATGGCTAATAGACACCAAATCTCCAAGGAGACAGAAGACACCAACAGCAGAAAAAGTAGTGTAGAGCAACACTAATACTCAGGGGCAACAGAGCTGAGCTAAGGCTTAGCTGAAACAACTAACCTGAAAATAAATGTAACTTGGCTTAGCTTCCAAACAACTAACTTGAAAATGAGCCTAACTTGGCTTAGAATTCCAAACAACTGACTCTACCGGAAACTGAAAGCAACTTGTCTTATCTTCCAAGCAACTAGCTTTTTACAAACAACTAACTCTACCTTATAATTTATATAACTTGGCTTAGTATCCAAAATAACGGACTCTACCTGAAAATTTAACGTAGCTTGTCTTAGCTTCTAACACTATTGACTCTACCTCAAAATTAATGTCACTTCTTTTCAACTGTTAGCATGGGATACCGAGACTACCAACAGTCAACAGGCCTCTATTTCCCTCCCTACTTACAGCCAGCCTGCCCACTCCGAGGGGAACACCTCGTCACCATGCCTTTCAGCACCACATTAACAGCAACAGAGGGAAGCGTCGTCAACCAGGCCGATCCTAGCAGGCAGGTCTAAACACATCAAATGGAAAGGGGGCCTCTACTGTCAAACTGGCGAGAGAGTCAGTGTTGGAGGGGTGTTGGTCAGAGGGGTTTGTAAACACACACATGCACATGTGCGAGAATGCACGCATGCATGCACGCACTCACACATACACACATGGGCATAATGTACACATATACACACACACACACACAAACACATCATACACTCTTCCACCCTTCTGCAACACACTACACCACAACTCACATAGTGGGCCCTGACTTGCCTGGTGTCGACCACTAAGTGGCTGCCGCTGGGCTGTGGGTTGTCAGGCAGCCTAGGTGGTGACAGGCCAGCTGTACCAGTCTCCCACCTAGCAGCCATTCATCCAGCCAGGCAGGCAGGCCAATGTAGGCCTTAAACAGGGCCCAAAGCCCCAGGCTACATTCCTCTGCTGCTAGCCCCAGCAATGGAGCACGTCAACCAACCCCACCCCCCCCCCAAACAAGGGCCTCTAATGAGTGGGAGTACCTACTACTGACCAATCTCATTAGTAAACGGCAGTAACAGAATACGTGGCATTTCACGGCTATGGGGTAAAAGAGGGTAGGCAAGGGGGCTTGCCACTCTCTTCCACACCTGCTGTGTGGAGGGAAGGGTTGCTGTGAGCAAATGGGGGTTTGAGCTGCGAGCTCTTTGAGTTCACGACTGAACGATCAGCCCGGGCCAATTCAGGGGACGTTTTGGGAGGGTGATTATGTTGTTTACTGGACCAGTAAACCTGTTAGGAGGTTGTAATTACTCCTCATTTGGAGTGAGGAGCCGCTAACCAAGGGGCGGTCGGCCCAGCGCGCCCACAACCGGACACAGCTGAGTAGGACGGGGGCGAGAAGTGTGAGGTGAGAGGAGCGGCGAAAATAGGGGAGGGTAAACGTACTGTATATGAACCATCATCTCGGTCTGCAGAGTTCACCCATCTTTATTTAACACTACATCCCGAGAGAGAGCACTAGCTTTAGACGGGGTGTAATTGAACTACAGTCAGGCCAAATTCTAAACTTCACAAAGAATTAAAAATCTTAACAAACTCAGATTTGTTAGCATTTTGCCATTTGTGGCATTTTGGCAAGGGCAAAATAAAGATGGGTAAGGAGAGGGACACTCCCCCCAAAAAATATATCCAATGTGTGTCCAGCTGCTGTAGGGGAAAGCAATCAAGACAAAACATCAATTGCGGAGCAACACCAACGAGTCAGGTTTAACTGCTGAACTCGTCTCTAGTGCACCCCCAATCAAACTAAAGCTTCCCCCTGTTCACTGTGTACTGCCATCTGCCAATCTCCTCCAGCGTCCTCGGTCCATTGGCCCTCTTCTCCTCACTTCATTATCCTTTCCGGGACTAAACACTGTCCATTTACCTTGTCAGAGAAAAAGGCCCCAGCCAGTGATGTATGTGACCACATGCTGGATTTCTGGGGAGGTCAATAAAGGCGACCCCCGCTGGGCGCTGAGTCCCAAGCCACTGGAGGTCCCTGGGGGCCTGTCAAAAAGGTAATGGATGATGTTTTCACTGCAGGGTGAGGGACCCAGAGAAAGAGCGAAGACCGTCCCCTGACACAATGGGGCGCCAGCATTGGATAAATGAACTCAGATGCCCCACAGGTCTCCTAAAAATACCCTGTTTGGCTGCCCCATCTTTCTGCTCCTCCCTTCTTTGTATGTGTCTCAAATGGTACCCTATTCCCTACATAGTGCACTACTTTTGACCAAAGCCATATAGGCTAGTAGTGCACTATGTAGGGAATTTGATTGCCACTGACTCCAATAATCGTCTTCTCATTACTTCCAAATATTTCCCTGGAACTCAAATAACTCAAATAACTCAAATAACTCAAATAACTCAAATAACTCAAATAACTCAAATAACTCAAATGGGCATCGAGAACAAAAAGGATCTAAAAGAAAGGTTTAAAAACAGTGGCAAGAAGAACTTCAACTACCCCAACAAAGAGGCGCATTCAGCTAAAAAGGGAGGGTCATATTTTTAGTCTGAGAAGCCAAGACGTGATTATACACCATGTGTAATGTTCTTTATTCTTTAATTGGGTGGCGCCAACGATTCTGAGTGCTTGCTTGGATAGAATTAAGGTATAATCAGGAACCGTAGGTCCCGGGACTAAATTGAATTTACAAATATGAATATGGATAGATGGATTCGTCACACGTACATGAGTGGTGCTAGTCGGGGTGGTTTGGGGTTGGGGAGGGGGGGGGGGGGGCAGGAGAGACCAGTCAGGCTATAGTCAATATTTAATTTGTATAATTTCATGTCCCAGATCTAATGACATCAGGGCAAGACCGCATTATAAATGAGCCTCTGTGTAGACGGGGGGAGGGGGAACGGGGATGGGTATGGCTGGCTGCCGTTGGCATGGGACAGGGATTCCCAGCCAGCGTACATATAGGCTGCTGTGTGGCACACCATAGTTTGCCATGGGTGATTGGCACGTCAACATCCAAGGGGGCTCTGGCAATAAACAACCAATGACGAATGGGTTCAAATGACCTGTCGAACTTTGACCTTTGACGATCCCGGGGCGAGAGAGGATGAGGTCATTCCAGGGGCTTCCTGTGAAACGCTAGCCAGACTCCACTTTTTTCTGCTTAGGAGGGCATTCCTTTTTTTCAGGAAAGCAGGATAGCAGGATAGAAAATGTTTCTGCATTGCATGGGTTACGAACTCTAAGGTTCGGGAATTAGGCCATCTCCACCCCAGTTCAGATGTTCTCTTCACCTCTGTGTAACCAGAGCATTCCATAACTCACAGATGTGGGTGTTTTTTAATTACAGGTAACTTGACATTTATTCAAACCCAACTTCAATGAACAAAGTTACCGTACGCTTAGCGACCCAGTACAACTTCTTTTCCACCCGTTTCTGCTCAGGTTTGGGTAGAATGTGCTTTCAGGGTTGGAGCACGCGTTATTATTACAGCACATCTGTGAGCAAGAGGGTGGCAAATTAGCCTCTAATTGCATTAACAGGGATTATGCCTTCCACTTGGTTTTTGCTTTTTACATGAAACACTTTGTAAAAAGAGAAGCAAAAACATGTGAAGAAAACAGCACGTTCTGCGGTGGTTTCTCTTTTACAAGCTGTGGCTCCCCTCTCTCTCGCAGGCTTAAATATTCTGTTCACAACTAAGAGAAATTTTAAAAATCTCAAATGAAAAAAAATAAATAATTATTAATAAAAAATGAGGGAACTTGCTAACCCCTCCCTCACTCCTCACCCCGCCTCCGATCCCCCTCACCGTGGTAACGACACGCCAAATCCCAGTGGATCCTCCCACAATGTAGTGGGCATGGCAACAATCTGAACGCCTGGGTTTCGTCCCATTACCCTATCACATAATTACCTTTTCTTTGGGGAGCCCCGTGTGCAGAAAAAAAGCAGAGGGGGCTGTTTCCTAAATGGCACCATATTCCCTACATAGTGCACGACTTTTGATCAGAGCTCGATGGGCCCTGGTTATAGGTAGCGCACTGTATAGGGAATGGGGTGCCATTTGGGACGCAGTCAGGGTCTCCTTTGGGCTTTTCGGGGCAACGGCTTTCGTTTACCACTAATTTCTTGATAAATTAAAAGGAAAAATACCATTTGTGTGAGTGGGTAAAGAGAGGGAGTGGAAGAGATAGGGGTGTGAAAGGAAGAAAAGGCCTGTGGTTCCCTGCTGGAGGGGCAAGAGTGCTGCCCCATTTCTCACCAGGATTCCTGGTACACACACACACACACACACACACACACACACACACACACATCCGCAGCCAGCTTGCTAGACCACATGCATGAAGCTTTACCAAGTCGTTGAGAATCGATACGGTGTAAATGGAAGACACTGTGCTCATAGTTCTAAATCCCACTTAACTGACCATGCACACAAACACACACACACAAACATTTTACTCTCCAGAGAACCTGGGAATGTCTATGGTCAACTCTCTCTCCCTACCTCTCTTCCTCCCCCCCTCTCTCTACCTGGGTTATCTCTCCTCCCTCTCTCCCATATCCCATCTGCTGCAGGCTGAAGCCACCCAGGTTCAGTGGTAGGTCCTGGCAGCCACCTTGACCCCCATCGAGACATCCCGATTTAGCCTCTCCTTGTATGGAGCCTGGACAGAAAAAGGGGGGAAAATGCCTACATAGCAAAATCCTCTCAGTGTTTCTCTCTCAGTGCCTGCTGGCCAATTGACTAGCTTGCTAACTTTGGCCAAAGCTGTAAATCAGATATGTCTGTGTATGTCAGATATGTCTCCCTTTCCGTGAGGCTATGGACACAGATAATATTGCCTCCCTTTTTACTGCTACTACATTCTAGCTCTCACTCACGTCGGTAGCCATGAAGTGCTTTGAAAGGCTGGTCACGGCTCACATCAACAGCATCCTCCCGGATACCCTGGACCCACTCCAATTCGCATACTGCCCCAACAGATCCACAGATGATGCAATCTCAATTGCACTCCACACTGCCCTTTCCCACCTGGACAAAAGGAACACCTATGTGATAATGCTGTTCATTGACTACAGCTCAGCGTTCAACACCATAGTTGCCCACAAAGCTTATCACTAAGCAAAGGACCCTGGGACTAAACACCTCCCTCTGCAACTCGATCCTGGACTTCCTGACGGGCCGTCCCCAGGTGATAAGGGTAGGCAACAACACGTCTGCCACGCTGATCCTCAACACTGGGGCCCCTCAGGGGTGTGTACTTAGTCCCCTCCTGTACTCCCTGCGTGGCCAACACTCCAACACTATCATTAAGTTTGCTGATGACACAACAGTGATCACAGACAATGACGAGACAGCCTATAGGGAGGAGGTCAGAGAACTGGCAGTGTGGTGCCAGGACAACAGCCTCCCCTCAATGTGAGCAAGACAAAGGAGCTGATCGTGGACTACAGGAAAAGGCGAGCCGAACAGGCCCCCATTAACATCAACAGGGCTGTAGTGGAGCGGGTCGAGAGTTTCAAGTTCCTTGGTGTCCACATCACCAACAAACTATCATGGTCCAAACACACCAAGACAGTCGTGAAGAGGGCATGACAAAACCTTTTCCCCCTCAGGAGAGGGGATTTGGCATGGGTCCACAGATCCTCAAAATGTTCTACAGCTGTACCGCTGAGAGCATCCTGGCCAGTTGCATCACTACCTGGTATGGCAACTGCTGGGTACAGCTTCTACCCTCAAGCCATAAGACTACTGAACAATTAATCAAATGGCCACTGGACTATTACATTGACCCCCCCCCCCCCCCATTTGTTTTGTACACTGCTGCTACTCACTGTTTATTATCTATGCATAGTCACTTCACCCCTACCTACATGTACAAATTACCTCGACTAACCTGTACCCCCGCACACTGACTTGGTACTGGTACCCCATGTATATAGCCTCATTATTGTTATGTTATTGTGTTACTTTTTATAAATGTTTTTATTCCATTTTTTACTTTAGTTTATTTGGTAAATATTTTCTTGACTCTTCTTGAACTGCCCTGTTGGTTAAGGGCCTGTAAGTAAGCATTTCACGGTAAGGTCTTGTTGTATTTGGCGCATGTGACAAATATAGTTTGATTTGATGTGAATGTTAGCCAAAGTCTTTATCACAACTCACTTCACTCGTAGCGACTGACAGGAGAGTTAGGGAGAAGTTATCTACAAAATAATTTTCACTATAGCTTTGATATGCCTTGTCAAACAAACACACACGTACGTACACACACCCGCATGACAACTTCGGTGGAGTCAATTCAAAAGTCATTTCAACAGCCAAATCCTTCTAAACCCGCTAGGCAGCAGTGGAAAAATCCCTCCCTCATTGCTACATTTCAGACTTGTCACAACAACCCTAAACACCCGTAAAGTATAACTGAGGCTAAAGGGCATGACTTGGAGCTCAAAATGGCCGCCGGTATTGAGGTCTCCCTGCTTGGCTTCTAAGAAGTGTAATGGTGATCCACCACTCTACTCACCGTTAAGTGCTGGAAGAGCCACGCCCTCATGATGTTGGTGGCCACTTTAGGGAAGATGCCTCGCTTCTTGTTGTGACGATCCCTCTTTTCCTTGTCAGGGTCGTCGTCGTCCCCAGTGCTGGGAGAGGCCACCCCGTTGTCCATGCAGTCACCTGTACAAACAAAGGCGACAGTTTGTGTGGGTGAGTGGTTTCGTTGGGGAGCTAAGGAGGGAGGTTTGGGACATTTCGGCTCCAACCTGGCAAACGACTATCTCCTCTTGGGCAAACAGAAAACAACTGCTAGTTTAACTTCAGAAATTGTATTTTTTAAAACAAATTTCCCCAGGTTGTGTAGGGAATAAGGACGGACCATTCTGCTACAACCTGGCTACCGACTATCTTCTCTTGGACAATAGTCAACTGCTCATTTTGCTTGTTGTGGAATGACAAACTTTATATTTTGCATGATTAGCCAGCGATCGTGCTTTCCTGGCCTTGCTTAAGCTGAATGTGTTGAGTTAGTGCATTAAAAGATAAATGTTTTCAACCAAAAGGAGAGAATTCTGCTGCAGCAATCTTGGGCAAAAGACAGCAACTGATCATGTTTTCTACAGACATTCTACCCTTTTTACACAGTTTTATCACAGCTCTGAACATATGGATCAAACTGCAGGATGCCGTAATAGAGTTACTGCTACACAGTCTTTCAGAATGCGAGGAGAAAGCTCTGAAGTTGAAATATGGATGGATCTGGGGGGGGAAATCTATTTCTCTCCACATTTCAAACGATTGACTCATCAACATCTTCATCCAAGAAACCTTCACATATTTATCAGAAGAGAGTGTCTGAACGAATAGGTTGAGTCTTCAATGTTCCATACAAAACACTCCCATGTACTGCACACGTGATGCACCAAACCTCCCCAGAACATATATATATATATATATATATATATATATATATATATATATATATATATATATATATATATATATATATATAAGGATTTATGAATATACATCTCAGAAAGCTTTTAAGCCAGGGGTTGAACTCTCTGACTCACTGTACTGTGGGGTTGAACTCTCTGACTCACTGTACTGTGGATTTGATATGACCCACCCAGAGCACCATCTATCCACCCCCAAAATCCATACAGTACACCTCCAAGATACCACAGACCTCGAGTGCGTCCCAAACGGCACCCTATTCCCTACATAGTGCACTACTTTTTGACCAGGGTCCATAGTGCTGAACTCTGTAAGGAATAGGGTGCCATTTGGGATGAACCCGCAGTCCAAAACCAGCCAATGATTTAATACCCAGTTTGTTCCTCTCGCTGTTTTTTACTCTAAAGTCCGCCTCTTATGTTTACTTAGCTCCCATCTGGCCGAGGGAGCTACACTGCTGGCCCTGGGTTCACAATCCAAGATGTCTCATTGGACGTGATTGCTCCTTCGATCTCGCCTGGTCTCAGATCGGTTTGTGCTGCCTTGCCAACTCCTATGGTCATTGTTTGGGGCACGCCGAGGGCTTTGCTAAAGACGAACTGGATGAAATGCTGGATTGAAGGTAGCCTGGCCCTGGATCACGCTGTACTGTCTTGCCAACTCTATCTTAGGAGTTGGCAAGACAGCACAACATATCTGGGACCAGGCTTCCTTCGATCCAACACTAAGTCCATTTCATATTTAGCAAAGCCCCCACTAACTGCTAACCTCTCCACCCAAATGCAATTACAAATCATGTCGTACGCAGTATTCTTGTCAAGTGCCATGTAATGAGGTTAATTTTATTTAACCCCCCCCCCCCCCTTTTAACAGCAACAGGCAAGGTTAGAGACAGTCAGTTAAAGCCGAGCAGAGCAGGCATATGGCAGCAACTACCGACCACATGAGTATAATACCAGTGGTGACTTCACTAGCTGGGAGGTTGACTTCGCTTAGGCTTCTCCTGCCATTACCTTCACCGCCAAAACAGAGGTGAGATTCTACTGGGACCGACAAGAGTCTGAGAAGGTGGAAATAATCATAAAAATTATGCTGAAGTCCATAAACAAGCTCTCGGCCTCATTAGGGGGACGACGGCGGACTCCCTCAGGCTGATTTACACTCCGCACTGCGCCGCGTTGCGGCAGCGTTCTCGAGCCCAAACGCCACGAGGAGAGATATGCCGCCGCTGGGGTGACTTTGGGCCCAACCTGCTAATGGTTTGTGACAGCTCCGAGCTTCACAGCGACAACTTGGGTAGCGGGTGGAGACGGAGACGGGGGATACGCGCTCTACAGTGACTAGAGCTGCACATGTCAAATCCTCCTCCTCCTCTACATCCAGCTGTGTGTGACTGTGAAGGGGTGGGGGGGTTGTGTTAAAAGACGAAGGAAGGACCAAAGCGATGCAGTGGCTTGGGGAGGTCCGGAGAAAGTGGTAGTGGCAAAGGGAAGTCAACGCTACGCTTTGCTTTCCTGTTTGGCATCCAGTGGAGGAGTGAGGCCTTACAAAGGAATGTGTTGCCCCTGGAAGAAAAAAAACTCTGAACATGAAGTCAGCTCAGCTGTGGTTATGCAGCCTTGACCATGCACACGCCAAACCAAAGGATTCATTGCTCACCCTCGCTCTCTTTCCCTCGCTCTCTTTCCCTCTCTCTCCCCCTCTTCTTTCTTTTATTCCCTTTGCCCTCATTCCATTCCCAGCCTTTTTTTCTCCTTCTACCGTTCAATATCGCTGCTTGCTCCTTTCTCTTCCAGCGTCAAGGTTAAGGGGCACAAAAATCCACTTTTCACGCAAACATTGTAAGTCAAGCTGCCGAAGCTCGGCGCTCGCAGCGGCTGCTGAGCTTTCAGAAGTGCTTGCACAACATGTTATTGGCCATGGTCTGGTGCAAGGGGCCTGGGAGGAGAGAGGACCTTTTATTTTGCACCAGGCTTCCGCCATTGGTCCTTTCTTGCAAGACGCACTTCCCTATAGGAGCAAGGTAGCCATGTGACCATTGTCCATTGACCATTGGCCAATCCAAGGGTCTGTGAAGAACGGCCTCGCTGCTCAGGCCAGGCTTGTGATAACTTCAAGCAACCATAAACAACAAAACACGGACAATGCACAAAGAAAAGATTGAGATGAATTGACTACTTGTCTTGGATGGACTTTCTCTATTGGCTACCTGCAAGCTCAAATGAACCGAAGCTAAATGTTTGACCAAACCGCAGACATCCCCATAGCGATGAACTAAGTCGTTGAAACAGTTTGCCTTCTTTGGGACATTATTTACCAGCTTTCCCTTTGTTTTCTTTCTTCCTCCTCTTTTTCCCGGCAATGACACCTCCCCTCCCTACAGGTGAGAGATAGTTTTTCTTTCAGTTAAAGTGGGAGATAACAAATCTCTCCTCAGGTATGTAATCAGGTTTTTCCTGAAAAGTCAGAAAACCATGACTATCCAGTGGTAGCTTCTCTGGTCCTCTAGGACTATCTACGAGATGCAAGGAACAAGTGTTAGGGTATTACTGGACGACATACCATAATAGGGATCAACCAAGAATCCACTTTCCAATAGAAGCTCAACCAATACATTTCTGTCAAATACTACCCTTGATGGAGCCACAATTCCTCAACCATCCAAATGGGGAATAAAAAGGGCATTAGGGGTGTTTGTGTTCTGGGCCTTGTGTTCTGGGCCTTGTATTCTGGGCCTTGTGTTCTGGGTCTTGTGTTCTGGCTGTGTGACTGTATTTGTGCTTGGGAGTTAAAACACACAGATGTCCCCGAAGCAGTCCACCCGTGGCGGTGCTAAACTGAAAATGTATTCGGGAGATAACAAAACCCCTGAACGCTTGTTGCACTTGGCACACAAACAGCACTTTGCAAATGGCCCTGGTAATAGGTGATACACATCTGACTGAAACTATTTGGACAGTGTGGTGGGAGTCCACAAACCCAGAGCCCTGCTCATAAAGACGGCCAATAGCAGAGGAGAGAGAGTCCCTTTTAGTCTTCTTCTCTACCTCAACCATTAGGAGCTAGCCTAGCATTTTGTGTGTGTGTGTGTGTGTGTGTGTGTGTGTGTGTGTGTGTGTGTGTGTGTGTGTGTGTGCGTGCGTGCGTGCGTGCGTGCGTGCGTGCGTGCGTGTGTGTTGCTCTCTGTTATTACTCTTTCCCCATGTCCAAATAAAAGAGGCGCAGAGGCTGGTATATAAATCGTCGCTCAGTCGACAAGAACATAATGCGCCCTTTCTTCCAGATCCAGTCCCAGGCTGAGCTCAGCACTCACATTTTTCTGTCAACCCTCATCACTCACTCTCTCTTTCTCTGTGCTGTCTCTCTTTCTGTTCAACATTACATCCAATCCAAACTCGACAACACGTGACACTCACTCATTGGCTTGACATCGGATCCGTCCCAACACTGTCTCGCTAACCGGAAAGTACTTGATAGGCGAACACGATAATGGTGGACACCTTTCTAGTATTTCTACCTGTAGGTGAATCTGATCTGTCCCAGAACTCTAAAATAGCTTCCTCGTTCCTCCCACTGATATGAAAGTATACTTGAAAGACAAAAGCAATAGTGATGGACACTTATCCTGTTATCTTACCTATCAGTGAGTCCTTACCTTCTTCACTGTTGTTGTCCCCACTGTGTGACGTGTGTCCCCCACTGGAGGGCCCGGGCGTCCCCGCCGAGCGAACTGATGCCGTGTCATCGTGGTCTCTGCTCCACGAGATCTGATTGGATGACATGACACCAACAATCAGCCAAGAAACTACCGTATGAATACGGTTTACCACAGAGAGCGCGTCAATTGTCTATGCGCCATGTAGAAACCAAGGGCTTTAACAGGAGTTAGTCATAAAGAGTAATCCACGGCCGACTGATTAAAAGAGATGTGGATGGAGACCCTAGGTACGTCGGCACGAAAGCCGCATTCTTAGTTTCCTTACATATCATATCCATATCATATGCAGTACATATCATGTGGAGGGAAAAGGAGAAACACTGTAGCCGCCTGTAGTAAACAGCCCTGTACACACTGGCTAGCTACTCCCCTCAGTTGGCGGCGCATCGTGGCCAACTCAATGCTAACTCCAGGTCAGAATGCAAACCCTTATTACTCATAATTGTTTTTGACCAGCAAATGGATAATAATAAGTCCTCTTTGGGAAGGAAAAAAATGATAAATATATATCATGTATTACGCTGCATACCAAGAGAATGCCGTCAGGCTGTGGTAATCTAGAACATATGCTCGGAACACAAATGGTTAAAGCAGCAATGGCCAACTCCAACAAGAGGGGCTCCCAACGAAACGAGCCAGGGGGATAGAAGAGAGGGAGTGAGTACAGGACTGAAGAGATTGGTTCAGTCAGAATGGAACCGCTCCTGAGAGACCAAGGGTGGCAAGTACCGAGACACACACACACACATGTACACGAACACGCACATATGCATATTCCCACACACACACCGCCAACCACCTCCCACTATTCACCCATAATCAGTGTTAGGTAGTCCCTATGCAGCCCCACTCGAGAAGAGAAACTAAGTGTGGGATTAAGTGTGAAAAGGGTACACTATTGGGCTAGAGGTGAGGGGACAAAGTGCCTGTAAGGTAGGGTGGGTGTCAGGCGGGTGCTGTACCATGGATGGACTTATGGGTGGGAGAGTAAAGGCTGGTGGGACTGGTTATTGGGTTGACCTCCACATCCAGGGGCTACACGTGAGTGTGCTGCTTCATAACATATGCCATTTAGCAGACACTTTTATCCAAAGCGACTTGCATGTTAGTATATGTAACCCCAGCGGGAATCGAGCCGACGACAGGCTTTGCTAGCGCCACACTCTTACCAACTGAGCCACACAATTTGTTAAATCAAAAGCATAAGTCAAGAGTGCTTATAAGACTCAGGGGACCTGCGCTCATCATTGATCGCGGTGTTTGATCGATCATAAAAACACTCTGGCAGGTGGCAGCACACCGTCAAAGATGACCGTCAAAGTGCAAATCAGCGGATGTGACAGAAGTACTACTGGATGGAAGTCTCCCTATCTGATGGAAATGAGAGGACTGAAGGGGATACGTGTTCATTAGTGGATATATAGTAGTGTGATTCACACTAGAATACAGCATAGACTTGGATAGAGGATCATTTTATAATACAGAGCTTGGAACCCTGTAGTACAGTGAATGGGACACTCAGAGCATCTCAACAACAGGCTGACATAGGCTAGGGAAGCCTGAGTTTATGCTCGTTGCGTTGGTAAATTAAAGGGTTAAATGGTTAACAAGTTGCTGTGTGGCTGACATGGCACTCAGAGGAAGGGATTCCATATTCTTAAAGCCTTGCTCAAAGAGTGGGTGCAACGTGACTTGAAAACTGGCTTGGTTGCATTCACACGAAAAAGGAGCAGACTTGACTCTTCACCTCTTGTCCCTTTTTTGATCAATGGCATCTTTTTTCAAGCACATGCAGCACAATGAACATAATTAACACATAAAAACACCATAAAATTGCATAATAACAATTAAAATGTTTCCCATAGTCCCCCTAAGCTTATTCAAGAAGTTATATAATATAAGCCAAGCAACTGTTTTCTGGGATCCTTACTTCAAACACGTTTTTTCCAAAACATATTAATGTTCATGTCCGAAAAAAGATGAAACAATTTATTATGCTTTGAAATGAAATGGAATAGAAACTTTGTTCTCGTGGTCATTTTGTCAAATGTTAGGCCTACATTTGATATTTGATTTATTTTAAAGTCGCTTACTAATCTATATCACTAAGAGGAGGCCAACAATTTCCTAAATGATATGTTTTCCATAGGCCTATCCATTTTGATTAAACGATCTGGACAGCATAAAACGCGTGCGACATGTTCTCTGTATAGGCCTACAATTCAAATGCACTTAATAGACGACACGTATTAATACGCACGTAATAGACAAGAGCTTACCTGATCAAGGGGCCCAGACGATCTTGTAAAATCTTCACTGTCAGATTTATTTCCACCGTCCCTGTCGTCTATGACCAAATCAATGGGCATTTTTCCTTTCAAGCAGCTGATGTATCGATGACAGAAATTATCGCATAACTCGTGTACCTGCAAACACAGAGGACAACCAAACATGTATGAAAACTGAGTGAGCACTATACCATATGGGAAAGCCCTAAAAAAATAAAATGTAGGTGGTGGCAATGAATGGTAATTATAAAGAATAGCCTATCCCTGGCCTTGTGACAGGCCTAAGATACTATTCAAGCAAATTGGCTTCAAAAATAGCAGAACTACATTACATCACAAGCATTTTACATTACTTGTAGAAAAACGAATGATTATTTTATATGTCTTATTTTTTGTATATAATTGAGCGAGAACTGTAGGCTACTTTAGCAACTTGTTCTCCTCACTACTGAAAGTTGCAATACAGGCCTAACATGAGCAATATGGCGACTATTATATAAACGCCCTCGCCTAATATTCTGCAAGCGCATCCATCAATGACAACATTATCAACTCCGCAACATGAACATTTACTTGGGCAACCAAATATACTACCGCCACTATTACACCTCTACTACGGAGTTATAGCCTAATGCTATGCATCGTCGCAATCGATGGTGATAAAATATACCGTGCATGAGATGGGTATGAGTAAATATACCTTCTCCAGCTCGAGCAGATGAAACCGTAATACTTGAATTGCTTGTATCATCTAGAAGGAAAACGTTTGCATTAAAACATTTTATTCACATTTTGGAGCGTTACATTATTATTAGCATTACGTGTGTGTGTGTGTGTGTGTGTGTGTGTGTGTGTGTGTGTGTGTGTGTGTGTGTGTGTGTGTGTGTGTGTGTGTGTGTGTGTGTGTGTGTGTGTGAGAGATCATTAGGATTAAAATAATTAGCATGAACGCAAACAAACTTCATGACAAGAAAATCGTTTTGACAGATTACGATTACACGAGCGTGTATCTGCTATGACACCATTAATAACAAGGACTGTGATGAAGTCCAATTCACACTAAAGTGTTGGCTACTGTAAACAATTCATGAATGTATTCATAGGTTTGATACTGTGAAGGGCCTAAAGCAAGTGAGTTCTTACCAAGTTATCAATTTCTGGATTTGATGAAAATATAGGCTTCTCTGATCGAATCTGAAACAAAAGTGTTAGCAGTTCACTGTTCACTGAGTGTCATACATCATTCATAACCATGGTGTTCACATGCATAGGACAGTTTGTCGCTTACAAAGTTTCCACAATGCAGAATGACAAAACATCTATATATGCACAACTGTTATCTACCCTAGAATATACGAATTTGAACGAATTTGAACTTCAACCAAAACAAGTAAATAGATATGTCCAACCTGTTTTGAAAATACTGCTATATCCTCATTAAAAGACTCGGAGGAACACACGTCGCCTCCAGCGACCCCAGTTTCTCTCGGCGTGCAAGTTGCTAATTCACATTTTTCAAAAATCAGAGCTAGAAGTGGGAAAAGAGGGTGCCTAAAAGGAAGAGAGAGGACATTAACACTGTACGCCGCCTTGGAAAGTTTGCGAGTCGGTATAGGCCCAAACTAAGAAAGTAGGTTACATCGGCTTTCACTCACATTGCCTACTGTCTTCAGTTGTAAATTGAATAAATATTGCACTAATAAAACATTCAGAAATGTATCAGCACAATAATTGCATAAAAGTAGGCCTAGTCTTACTGCGTGAAATACTGTATGGCATCCTCAGCTCTCGAGTGCCTTATTTAGAACACGATTCAACATTTTAGGACAACGAAATAACGCCACATTCTTCAGTGAGATTAGCTCAGGCAAAAAAATTACATTCTGAACTTTTCAATAGAGTTTAAGACTATTAAATTTGGCCTGAAAATAGGCCTATATTATGGCACACACATATAAACAACGCTGCCTATACATTTTTTAAAGTATAGGCAGGGTAGTTTGAGAATGTGTTTGATGTACAACTTTTTAATTCTGAGAGTTGGATTTAGAAACACTTAGGGAGTTAGGTTATCTATCTCGAACACTGACTCCTGCTAAACAATAGGATACATCAAAATCGTTAATTTTGTGAATGCAAAATAACATTATAGTTAGACTGAAAGCCAAATGCAAACATAGCCTATGCATCTTTTTCGAAAACTCAGGGGACAATGTCATAATTTAACATTTCAAACAGATATACGTTTTAACAAGCCTATATAGCACCATGCGTAGTGACCGAACACAGAAGAGGTTATAATTAGCGAGAATTTCTCAAAGCCTCCCTCTCTCTTAAACTTCCATCGCTCACATTTGTGGTGCTTGATATCCCCAATGGTTATACACTTTATGTTGGCAGTAAAATAAACGTACCCGTAAATGGCATCTTTGTCTCTTTTTATAGCGTCGTTGACGGAGGAGCCCATACTGGGCGGTATGGCACTGGCGTGTGTTGAGTGCGGGTACTGGTGCGAGTGGAACTGGGGCCCGTGGTTCAGGTGAACCGCCTGCATGGAGCGCGCTGCATGAGGGTCCCCGTACATAGTCGAGGGCAGCCCTACTCCGTCCATTCCATAGTGGGGAAGGTCTTCATACTGTCAAAAGTGAAAGATAGAGAATATTCTAAAAGAATAACCAATGACACTGTTGTGCTACCTCTCCTGATTTTGAATGAAAGCCTGTGTTGATAATAGCTAAACTAAATGTAATAATGTAATAATACTGACAATAAAAACGAATTATAAAGACTAATAACAAGAAAAATCTATTAACAAAAATGGTAAAATAGCTTAAATTATGTTGTTGGCAGTCTATACTAATTATAGCAATTAAGTTTAGGCCTACTAAACTAGTATATAAAATAAGTGCTAATGTGTTAGTTACATGATGCTAATAGTAGCATGTTTAGTGGTAGGAATAATATTAGTGGCAATAAAAGCCTATGTTGATCGTCTAATTAAATATCAATGGAAAATGTTCATTGTTTGTGGGTTAGTGTTGAATCATTAACATGTTAAAACGTTGTGAAAAAGAAGTTCACTTTTATGTGTCTACAACTTTCAAACGGTTTTGGTATGCGTAATTCTTTCAGGCGAATAGAACTACAGGGTCTTGCTTAGACAAAACAATATCACAAATGTCTACACTTTTCAGTCTGTATTCTTGCTGATAAAGAAATCAAATATTGTTCTGTTAATCTTGACAAAACTAATAGCTTAAAGAAACGTTTAAAATGACAGATGCATTTTTAGATAGGCTAATTGTTCATGCACGGCTATACGTGGCCTATCTAAACTATTTCGAGTATATTTCGAGAACGTTTTGAAGTAATCAAATATTTGTTATTCTAAATGTTGAATTGATTTATTTGTATGTCATATATCAGATAAGAATGTATAAATATTATGAAATGTTGAAAAATACAGATATCAACAAACTAATCACAAAGCGAACATTCTTTACATAATTCGCATATCTGTAAAGACTGAAATTGCATACACACAAAACATTTGTGAATTGTCGTTCATGTTCTTGTTACCAAACCTACATAATGGTTTTTGTAATCTTTTAAATTGAACACTGGTCCCCCCAACATTAAACATTAAACACTGGCCCCCCCAACATTAAACATTAAACACTGGCCCCCCCAAAGACGGATGCTGCGTTTATGAAATGCAGAATATCAAAACACATGGCATAATAGTACAAATTAATTATGTGATGAAGTTTGCAGTCTGCAGTCTATAGCTCTTTAGACAATATGAAAATGCAATTGTTTATTCTACTCACAGACGTTGAAATGCTGAATAGTATAGGCTAGCACGTAGCAGAAGTATATTTTACGATTTATAGCTCTACCAAAGGGCCGAAACAACCTCTTATTGCATAGCTGCCTGCTTGTTTTACCATACAAATGGAGAATTGCGCACAGTAATAAGCCACGTCTCAATAGTAGCTTTATTGCCATTGCTAAAAGTTCTGTCAATACACACCCGTTGCGCCATCGGCCTGTCACTCTCGCCGATTCCAATCGGACTCTAAACGTCTTCTACGAGGCCAGGGCTGAGGGAAAATAAACACCTAACTCCAAATGCAAGATTAAGAATATTGTGCTCGTCTCTCCAGAGAGGATGGTTGCTAGACTGCCAGCATAAATCCAGCAGTAGATAAAAACACCACAATCCAGTACAGAGCTCCTTCTCTTTCTCCTGGAGACCGTTCATAGACAAGCGACACTCGGCTACGACTTCACGCTTGAGACTGGTGTAAAATGCCCCTTACAGAAAAATAAAAAAAACATTGATACTCTAGTCTCGCTCAACAAGCAAGCTGTCAATCAATATCGAGGTTGTCAAGTTGCTTAATTAATGATGACTCGTCGCGCTCTTCCCTCACTTGGAATTCTTCAGATATTCATGTAAAGATGTTCAAAAACAGTCCCCATCGTGTCCTCGATCACTTGCAACTCCAGTGAAGGTTTTCTTTGATGC
This sequence comes from Oncorhynchus clarkii lewisi, assembly GCF_045791955.1. Lineage (NCBI taxonomy): Eukaryota > Metazoa > Chordata > Actinopteri > Salmoniformes > Salmonidae > Oncorhynchus > Oncorhynchus clarkii. Next base: position 25,756,379 of record NC_092159.1, on the reverse strand, counting down.
AATACCATCCAAGTGGAGATCTAAAGAAGGAGGGGTGATATTTTCTTACTTAGTTTTTCTTAAAGGAGCCGTCGACTGTCCGTGGGTGTGTTGGTGGATCCCGATGTGCAGTGCGAATGCCGTGCTTGGGTCTCCAAATGCGCGCGCGTGTGTGTGTGTTGTTGCAGGGCGCATAACGCAGAGAGGGTAGCTTTGACCAATTTATGCCATACCGGAAGTAGTGGTGGCCATAACTGGTCACGTATTGGAATGGGCCACATCAAGTGGAGAACCAGGTGGGGGCGTTTGATAACTGTAAAAATAGCAGATATTCAATCGCAGATATTCAATCGCAGATAGGGGTTGCATTATCTGGTGGTCAACTGGAAGTTTTGCTGTGGCAATAACGAGCACTCCTTAGGTTATTTAAATAATACATATAAATATTAACAAAAGATAGGCTATAAATAAGCAAATAACTGACCATGAATAGAAACAGCTGTCCATTTTCCCCAAAAAATAAAAGTAGTCTAACAAATAAGCTATTCACTTATTTTTTTTTCTCAGGTTTATAATAGCACTCTAAAACATTTATTTTATTGGAGGTTGTGTGTCAGAATTTGAAACAACTTCGCATAATTGATTGACAGACCTTCTGTCCAATATGACAGTAGAAGTGGGAAGAGAATGGGCGCAATTAAGCGTACATCAAGCTACAGGCCTCTGTTCTCCAATACAAACATTGATGGTTTGGTGCTTTGGAGACATGGACAGCATTGTGTAATGAGAGCTTGCAAATAGATGACTGTACTTGTAAGTGTCAAAAGACAGCCACTGAACTACAGCCTATCAAGTTCAATAACTAAAGTTCCCTCGCCGACCGTGCATAAAATTAAGAATGTCTTTATTCACTGTACGTTGTAGTCTGTAAACCCTTTGACGTTTGCGTAGGGAACCAACAGAGTATTAATGTTATCGGGTCAACTTTAAATGAAGATTGGAGGAGCAGTGATTTAAATATGGCATGAAAGCCGTATAGAGTTTGTCCAACGTGTTATCCAAAGACGCATAGCCTTGCCAAGATTCAAACTGGGAGGCTGGTCGGTGGTTGCCTTCAAAATACGGTAGCTTTACCCAGAGAGAGTGGCTACCTTGTCCATAGAAAAAATAATTTGGCCTTATCTCTCTCGAGGATTTACCTATGAGTAGATGGAATCTTATCAACCTCTTAAAGACTTGGAATATGTGAGGTTAAGAACATATCTCATTCATTTTAAATTAATTAGATACCTCGGCGGTAGGATATTAAAAGCTATTTTCAGATTATAAAATATATTTGATGAAATGAAGCATAGCTGCAGGACGTGCAGGCAGGCAAGACCGCTTTGAAACCAAACTTTTGATTTATTCTGTAATTGGTTGCATGAAGAAGCTATCCAATTATGTCCTTATAATGACATATATTTATTGAAGGTACTATTATTCATGTATTTTTTCTGCCAATCTTAGACTAAACTCTGGAAGTTATGGAAGGACTTGAAGGAGCCTAAACCAAAAGTGTAAGAAAGGTAATTAACGTTTATCTGTGTCTGTAGGCTACTTTTACAGCCTTTATTAACACTCCTAACATGTTTTGATATAAGATTTACTCAGACCACAATCGGCAGGGTTATTCATGTCTAGTTAAATAAAGGTTCAATAAAATATATATATGTAATAATTTCATGTCTAGGCTAACCAAAACGTGAATTAGCTCATTTGGAAGACCCACATTTGTATTGTGGTCAAGAAAAAAACATAGCTGTAGACACTCTAAATTCACATAATTTACAGTAGCCCGCATTTGACCGTTTGTTTAAGAATCTATCTCTCTGAATAGCTCATCAAATGTTTGTTGAACAAACTCAAATTTTCTGTTGAGTGACCAGATTTTCTTTTGAAAACCATTCAAATGTTTTTACACACAGGCCAAAATTAACTTACATTTCACAGAAAACGCAAACGTAGCTTATGAAATAGCCTTTCACAGCTGAAAGTAAGTACGGGAAGAAATATTTAACAGGAACTGGTATCTTCCCCTTATACAATTACTCCATTCTTAATAATGTTATAGAACATGTTAATATCAAATGAAGCAATCTGTTACATCACAGGTCTAGCTGATGCATAACCTACCATGAAATATCTTCTGCGACCAAAAGATGGGTTAACAAGTTCTCACTGTTTTTCACTGATGCTGTTTGGGTATCAGTTTGTTTGGTCGTTTACTGGACCATTTGCGCCATCTAGTCTTAGGCAAGTGCAAGTTCAACTAAGATGTGTGTTGAGTTGTGGCATTTATTGTAATAGATTTGTTATAGAGTTGTTGTAGCCACTTTGAGACGGAAAATATACATTTCAATTTATAGAAACGTATTTTATGCAGACAAAACGTATAGCAAAATAAAGGGGTTACACCTGAGTTTCACAGACAGTTATGCCAACATGGAATTGCAATGGTGGAAAATGTACCCAATTGTCATACTTGAGTAAAAGTAAAGATACCTTTAATAGGAAATGGCTCAAGTAAAAGTGAAAGACACCCAGTAATATACTACTTGAGTAAAAGTCTAAAAGTATTTGGTTTTAAATATACTTAAGTATCAACACTAAATGTCATTGCAAAAATGTGCTAAAGTATCAAAAGTAAAAGTATAAATCATTTCAAATTCGTCAAATTAAGCAAACCAAATGGCATAATTGTTCATGTTTTTTAAATGTATGGATAGCCAGGGGTACACTCCAACACTCAGTAGAGATGACCAGGGATGCTGTCTTGACAACTATGTAAATTGGTCAATTTCTGTCCTGCTAAGCTTTCAAAATGTAACGGGTACTTTTGGGTGTCAGGGAAAATGTACGGAGTAAAAAGTACCACATTCTCTTTAGGAATGTAGTGAAGTCAAGGTAAAAGTAGTCAAAAATATAAATAGTAAAGTACAGATACCTCAAAAAACTACTTAAGTAGTACCTTAAAGTACATTTACATAAGTACTTCACACCACTATGGAATTGTAATATCTTGGTGTGATGGTATGCATAGTAACTGCACTAGTTCACATTTGAAACAGAATTTGGAAAGTTCCCTTTCAAAACAATTACATAATTCTTTATATACAGTTGAAGTCGGAAGTTTACATACACCTTAGCCAAATAGATTTAAACTCAGTTTTTCACTATTCCTGACATTTAATCCTAGTTAAAAAATCTCTGTCTTAGGTCAGTTAGGATCACCACTTTATTTTAAGAATGTGAAATGTCAGAATAATAGTAGAGAGAATGATTTATTTCAGCTTTTATTTCTTTCATCACATTCCCAGTGGGTCAGAAGTTTACATACACTCAATTAGTATTTGGTACCATTGCCTTTAAATGGTTTAACTTGGTTGAAAAGTTTTGGGTAGCCTTCCACAAGCTTCCCACACTAAGTTGGAAGAATTTTGGCCCATTCCTCCTGACAGAGCTGGTGTAACTTGAGTCAGGTTTGTAGGCCTCCTTGCTCGCACATGCTTTTTCAGCTCTGCCCACACATTTTCTATAGGATTGAGGTCAGGGCTTTGTGATGGCCACTCCAATACCTTGACTTTGTTGTCCTTAAGCCATTTTGCCACAACTTTGGAAATATTCTTGGGGTCATTGTCAATTTGAAGACCCATTTGCAACAACGCTTTAACTTCCTGACTGATGTCTTGAGATGCTGCTTCAATATATCCACATCATTTTCCTCCTCATGATGCCATCTATTTTTTGTGAAGTGCACCATTCCCTCCTGCAGCAAAGCACCCCCACTACATGCTGCTGCCACCCCCGTGCTTCACGGTTGGGATGGTGTTCATCGGCTTGCAAGCATCCCCCCTTTTCCTCCAAACATAATGATGGTCATTATGGCCAAACAGTTCTATTTTTGTTTCATTAGACCAGAGTACATTTCTCCAAAAAGTACGATCTTTGTCCCCACGTCCTGACCATAGAAAGCCTGTATTTTCTATGGTAGAGTCGTCAGGGCGTGACTAGGGGTTTTAGTCTAGTTTATTATTTCTATGTGGGGTTCTAGGTTTATTTTCTATGGGGTTTGTGTATGATTCCGATTATTGCCCGTCCTGACCATAGAAAGCCTGTATTTTCTATGGTAGAGTCGTCAGGGCATGACTAGGGGTTTTAGTCTAGTTTATTATTTCTATGTGGGGTTCTAGGTTTATTTTCTATGGGGTTTGTGTATGATTCCGATTATTGCCCGTAGCATTTCTGTAGTCACGGTTTGTTGTTTGTTTTGCTAAGTTTCACTATTAAAATATTATGTGGAACTCAACATACGCTGCGCCTTGGTCCGACATTCATTATAACGAACGTGACACCATGTGCAGTTGCAAACCGTAGTCTAGCTTTTTTTATGGCGGTTTTGGAGCAGTGGCTTCTTCCTTGTTGAGCGGTCTTTCAGGTTATGTCGTTATAGGACCCGTTTTTCTGTGGATATAGATACTTTGTACCTGTTTCCTCCAGCATCTTCACAACCTCCTTTGCTGTTATGGGATTGATTTGCACTTTTCGCACCAAAGTACGCTCATCTCCAGAAGACTACCTGAGCGGTAGTTACGGCTGCGTGGTCCAATGGTGTTTATACTTGCGTACTATTGTTTGTACAGATGAACGTGGTACCTTCAGGAGTTTGGAAATTTCTCCCAAGGATGAACCAGACTTGTGGAAGTCTACAATTTTATGTTTCTGAGGTCTTGGCTGATTTCTTTTGATTTTTTCTATGATGTCAAGCAAAGAGGCACTGTGTTTGAAGGTAAGCCTTGAAATACATCCATAGGTACACCTCCAATTGACTCAAATGATGTAAATTAGCCTATCAAAAGCTTCTAAAGTCATGACATTTTCTGGAATTTTCCAAGCTGTTTTAAAGGCACTGTCAACTTAGTGTATGTCAACTTCTGACCCACTGGAATTGTGATAGAATTCACTGTAAGTGAAATAATCTGTCTGTAAACAATTGTTGGAAAAAAATACTTGCGTAATGCACAAAGTAAATGTCCTAACCGACTTGCCAAAACTATAGTTTGTGAACAAGAAATTTGCGGAGTGGTTGGAAAAACGAGTTTTAATGACTCCAACCTAAGTGTATGTAAACCTCTGAATTCAACTGTATTTGCTTTCACCATGTACAGCTGCTGTGTAACTACAGAAGCTTTTACATGGCATAAGAGCAACTTGTAAAGTGTTTTTGGGGACCCATCAAAACTGTTAAACTTTCCTCCTTCCTAAAGTTAGCATACTAAGAATGTCCCTGTTTTATGAGCTATGCATTTTATACATGCATGAATTCCATTTTACCACAGCATATCCTATCTCTGGTCCAAAATAATAATTTCAACAAATGGTAGGTATTGTTCTTTGTCTCTGAACATTTCAAATAAAAATAGTATTTCATCCTACATAGATAGTCAAGACCTAAACTGAACGATTTTCACATGGACTGTTCTCTGATCAAAGTTGTGAACAAAACTGCACCATCAGAGCTAAATACAGGTGGCCTCAAGCAACACATGGTATCTGTTTCATTCTGCAATATGTCACACTAGTATTCATTTATGGAGACAGATGAGTGCCAAAATCATGTACATAAATGATCAGAATACACAATCCTCAAATGTACATCAGTCACAATCCACAGACAGATACAATTTGCCTTGTACTCATGCAGTATTATTTATGTCCTTGACTTTACATCCTCCACCCCCCACCTTCACCCAAAAATGAGCCCCAAGGGGTGGATAATGACGGTTGGGATATTCTGGTGACAAGGTGGGTGAGTTTGCAGTGTTGTTATTATTACAACATGGGGATTCATTCCAAATGGCACCCTATTGTCTATGTAGTGCACTACCTTTTACCAGATCCCTATGGTCAAAAGTAGTGCACTACATAGGGAATAGGGGTGCCATAGGGGTGCCGTGGGACAATTCCGATTGCCCTGGAATGTGAAAAGAGTGAGTTAAGGGCCACAGAAAAAGGTCACAGCCACAATTATCTCTGGCCTTGGCCTGACAGGGACAGCTGAGCAGGCCTGGTATTCTTCCTGTTGTCGTTTGCTGTTGCTGTTTTAGGGGCCAAATGGACAATGTTTCTTTACCCCCATGGGCTGACTTGGTAGCTATTCTCGTACTTTTAAAGAATCATAAAAATGTGTAAAGATACGAATAGGCTACTCTGCTGAGGATAAACCTGAATGGGGACAGTTTGTGCATATATTTTATGAAACATTGCGTGCACATACAGACAAATACACCCATACATACAGTGCCTTCAGAAAGTATTCACACCCCATTACTTTTTCCACATTTTGTTGTGTTGCAAAGTGGGATTAAAAAGGATTGAATTGTCATTGTGCCAACAATCTACACAAAATACCCTGATGTCAAAGTGGAAGAATATTCTAACGTTTGAAAAAAAACAAACACTGAGTTAGCAAAACATTAAGGACACCTGCTCATTCCTTGACATAGAATGACCAGGTGAAAGCTATGATCCCTCATCACCTGTTAAATCCACTTCAATCTGTGTAGATGAAGGGGAGGAGACAGGTTAAAGATGGATTTTAAGCATTGAGACAATTGAGACACCGGATATGTATGTGTGCCATTCGGAAGGTGAATGGGCAAGACAAAATATTTAAGTGCTTTTGAACAGGGTATGGTAGTAGATGTCAGGCGCACGGGTTTGAGTGTTGCTGCTGGGGTTTTCACGCCTAACAGTTTCCCGTGTGTATCAAGAATGGTCCACCAACCAAACGACATTCAGCCAACTTGGCACAACTGTGGGAAGCATTGGAGTCAACATGGACCAACATGTTGTTCTACGGACCAAAGGTGGTGCAACTAAATATTAGGAAGGTGTTCCTTATGTTTTGTGCACTCAGTGTATATCTTGATTAGAATAGTGTTCAGCTCCCTGAGTCAATACAGGTTAGAATCACCTTTGGCAGTGATTTTAAAGAGTGTTTCTGGGTAAGTCTGAAAGAGCTTTCCACACCTGGATTGTGCAACGTTTGCCCATTATTATTTTCAAGCTTTGTCAAATTGTTTGTTGATCATTGCTAGACAACCATTTTCAGGTCTTGTCGTAGAGTTTCAAGCAGATTTACAGTGCATTCGGAAAGTATTCAGACCCCTTGACTTTTTCCACATTTTTCCTTATTCTAAAATGTATTAAATTGTTTTCCCCCCCCTCGTCAATCAACACAAAATATCCGATAATGACAAAGCAAAAACAGGTTTTTAGACATTTTAGCAAATATTAAATACAAAAAAACTGAAATATCACATTTACATAAATATTCAGATCCTTTACTCAGTACTTTGTTGAAGCACCTCTGGCTGAGCCACTCAAAGACATTCAGAGACTTGGCCCAAAGCCATTCCTGCATTGTCTTGGCTGTGTGCTTAGGGTTGTTGTCCTGTTGGAAGGTGACCCTATGCCCCAGTGAGGTCCTAAGCACTCTGGAGCAGGTTTTCATCAATGATCTCTCTGTACTTTGCTCTGTTAATCTTTCCCTCGATCCTGACTAGTCTTCCAGTCACTGCCACTGAAAAATATCCCCACAGCATGATGCTGCCACCACCATGCTTCACCGTAGGCATGGTGCCAGGTTTTATCCAGACGCGACGCTTGGCATTCAGACCAAAGAGTTCAATCTTGGTTTCATCAGACCAGAGAATCTTGTTTCTCATGGTCTGAGAGTCCTTTAGGTGCCTTTTTGGCAAACACCAAGAGGGCTGTCATGTGCCTTTTACTGAGGAGTGGCTTCCATCTGGCCACTCTACCATAAAGACCTGATTGGTGGAGTGTTGCAGAGATGGTTGTCCTTCTGGAAGGTTCTCCCATCTCCACAGAGAAACTCGAGCTCTGTTAGTTACCATCGGGTTCTTGGTCACCTCCCTAAATCAAGGCCCTTCTCCCCCGATTGCTTAGTTTGGCCAGGCGGCCAGCTCTAGGAAGAGTCTTGGTGGTTCCAAATTTCTTCCATTTAAGAAGGATGGAGGCCACTGTGTTCTTGTTGATCTTCAATGCTGCAGACATGTATTGTTACCCTACCCCAGATCTGTGCCTCGACACAATCCTGTCTCGGACCCCTACAGACAATTCCTTCGACCTCATGGCTTGGTTTTTGCTCTGACATGCACTGTCAACTGTGTATATAAACAGGTGTGTGCCTTTCCAAATCATGTCCAATCAGTTGAATTTACCACAGGTGGACTCCAATCAAGTTGTAGAAACATCTCAAGGATGATCAATGGAAACACAATGCACCTGAGCTCAATTTTGAGTCTCATAGCAAAGGGTCTGAATACTTATGTAAATAAGGTGTTTCTGTTTTTTTATTTGTAATAAATGTGCAAAAATGTCTAAACCTGTTTTCACTTTGCCATTATAGGGTATTGTGTGTAGATTGATGAGGAATTTGTTTTATTTAATTGATTTTAGATTAAGGCTCCACTCTTCATCCCTCATGACCCGAGCCTGAGAGTCTAGGGGGTACCATAAACCTGGCTCCCAAACTCTCCTTGACCTGTGTGACCTGTGCCCTGATAGGTTGCTAGGGAAGTTACTAGGGGGCCGGACATCTGCCCATCCTCTTGACGAGACAGGGCACACAATATTATCAGTATCCCTCAAACAGTGGCAGAGAGCAACATCCGTCTCTGCCCATCAACAACTGGACTCAGTCATACTGTATCTCTGGACTGGTGGGATGGTGAGTTGTGTAACATATTGTTCTTAATAGTTTGTTGTTGTTGCATTATGTATGCTGCCTCTGTATATCTTGTAACCTGTAAACATGTTCAGGGATTATTTATATGGATATACAGTGGGGAGAACAAGTATTTGATACACTGCCGATTTTGCAGGTTTTCCTACTTACAAAGCATGTAGAGGTCTGTCATTTTTATCATAGGTACACTTCAACTGTGAGAGACGGAATCTAAAACAAACATCCAGAAAATCACATTGTATGATTTTTAAGTAATTAATTAGCATTTTACTGCATGACATGCTGTATTCCCCTTTAACCGGGGCCGCATCAGTCACAATCCAGTTAAATACACAGACCCGGGTCACTCTCTTTCAAGGTCCTTTGTCTCGCCGGATTTGTGACTTTGCTGACACCACTACAGCACGGCGGCCCACAGAGACCACACAGGGTACTTTCCACACTGCCCACCTGCGGTCCAGTGGAGTATGGCCCCGGGTTATCCAGTGAATTACTACCATGTGGATTATACCCCCTCTCTGGAGCCTATGAGAGCCCCGCGCCTGCTGACGGTGCAGCATGGACCCTGTGGCCCTTCTCCTCCACCTACGGGATACTATTCAGCACCAGATGGGGCCACAACCCCAGCAACCCAATGTCTGGATTGTTCTTCTACATTGGAGTCCCAGGGAGTTACAACGTTGTGGACATCGCTGCATATGTCATGACTATAGGAAGCTCGTTTTGCCCAACTTGAGCAGAATACACAGTATTTTTCACATTTGAGCAGAATACACAGTATTTTTCACATTCTACAACAGAAGACCAGATCCCAGGCTTCCTCCTATCAGTGGAGTAGGTTGCAGTGGAGAACATGGGACAGTCATGGTGGACAGTGGCAAGAAGTCGTCTCTTCGGCCCTGGCACCGTTGCCAGGTATGACTGTGACCATCGAATGTGACTATATTGCCTCTCCAACCTGAGCACCGGTGTCAGGACAGGGACACGTCATGTCCTCGCTATGCTGCCTCTGTATATCTTGTAACCTGCAAACATGTTCAGGGATTATATGTCATTTATACAGTCCTTAATGACTGTTTTTACCCCTCTTGTGAGGTCTCATGTACAACATATTCATTGCCTTTCAATTCCTTCGACAGAACCACTAGTAGTCCACTACCTCTCCCACTTTTCATCTCTATGTTCATCTTCCTCAGTGTGTTTAAATAAAGTTCCTGTATATGTTAACTCTTGGGCTGCTTTATTCCCCTTTAACCAGAGGCAGCGTCAGTGAATCGCAAACCAGTAAAAAACGTAGGGCCCGGGCAAGGGGTGACAATACTTTCTGAAGGCACTGTACAGACACACAGGCATACACACACACAAACTTGCCATATTGCTTCCATTTATCTAGTCCTCTGAGATCGACAATAGTGACAAGGGTGTAGGGCACTTGGGTCAATTATTCAGATGGTTTGATTTGGTTTAATATACAAAATGCAAAATGTATTACCATAATGCCAAAGTCTATCTAATCGTCTCAGATTTACTTCCTTGAGTGCCTAGGGTGTAGGGGCTAGGGGTTGTTTTGGGATTCTGAAGAGTATTGGCTACATTCGGAATCTCTGCTCGTGCACTCGTTCACTCCCCCTCATACATTTAAAAGCATTGGATTGGTGCAAGCGTGACTGGAGAGTGTTTCCAACATATTCCTCACAGCAGTCCATTATTTATTTTTTAAATCTATGAGTGCCCACATGAGAAAATACTATAGTAACCTATGATATAAATACTATAGTTTTCACTGTAGTGTTTTTGCTAACTTTACTGTAGTATTGACTGTAGTGTTGCGGACACGATTGCAGTACACTGTAGTATTTACAGTTTACTTATGCAATAAGGCCCGAGAAGGTGTGGTATATGGCCAATATACCATGACTAAGGGCTGTTCTAAAGCATTACACAACGTGGAGTGCCTGGATACAGCCCTTAGCTGTGGTATATTTTCCATATACCACAAAACCCTTATTGCTATTATAAACTGGTTACCAACATAATTAGACCAGTAAAAAGTGTTTTATTTTTTAAATGGTATACCCATGGTATACGGTCTGATATACCCCGGCTTTCAGCCAATCAGCATTCATGGCTCGAACCACCTGGTTTGTAATAGAAAATAAATACTGTAGTAAAAAAGTGTGTGTGTGTGTGTGTGTGTGTGTGTGAATATATATATATATATATATATATTCACACACACACACACACACACACACTTTTTATATATATATATAGTAATTACTGTAGTGTTTTTGAAGACTATTATTTACTGTAATATTTTGGAATGATAGTTCAGAGCTTCTGCTCTTTTCTGTAACCTGTAGGGAACACAATATATGGTCTATACTTGGCATGTAGGTTTCTTGCTTATGGGTGGCACAAATTGAGATATGGGACAGGGTATTTGCTGGTGGGAAAGGAGGACAGGCTCATGGTAATGGCTGGAATGGAATAAAAGGAACGGAGTCATTAGACGTGGTGTCCATATGTTTCATGTGTTTGATACCGTTCCATTTATTCCATTCCAGCCATTACAATGAGACCGTCCTCCTATAGCTGGTATATGCACATTAAATACTGTAGTATATACTTTAGTAATTACTGTAGTGTTTTTGCAAACTATTGTTTTTGTGGACATTACTTTGGAATTTGCTGTACAGTTTTTGCAGTCTGTAGTATTTACTATAGTATTCTACAGTACACTACAAAATTCTATAGTAAGTACTACTACACATGATTGAGGGATACTACAGTGTATAGTATTCTACAGTTTGCTACAGAATTCTATAGTAAGTACCGTAGTATTCTATAGTACACTAGTATGTTACACTTCGGGAGAAGGGTAGAGAATCTGAATGTTGCCAGCACTAACCATTGATTGAGGCATCCAACAGACTGGCTCCCTCTACTGAATTGTGCCATAACATGCAATTTGCTCTGGTATTGTAAATCATTTTTATAGCCCTCACTTTGTTTGTGTTATCTGTTTTCAAAAACAACAAATAATATAATTTACAGAAATATATAAAGCAAAGTGGTGTATAACAAAACATATGATCTAGCTACGTTGATGTCAAACTAAAAGTATTACTACCAACATGTGACACAAGGCAATAATGTTAAAGTACAATGCAAGAGTAGCATACCATGCAAGGTCATTTTACACAAATGTAATATATCGGATCTAAATTGCAGTGGTGTAAAGTACTTAAGTACAAATACTTTAAAGTACTACTTAAGTCGTTTTGGGGGGGTATCTGTACTTTACTATATACATTTTTTTTACAACTTTTACTTTTACCCTTCTACATTCCTACAGAAAATATTCACTTTAAAAAAAAAAAAAATTTGAATGCTCAGGCAGGACAGAATTATGGTCCAATTCACACATCTATTTATTATATGGCACGATGTCCTCCTTACTGCCTCTGATCTAGTGGACTCACTAAACACAAATACTGCATTTGTAAATTATGTCTGAGTGTGCCCCTGTCTGTCCGTAAATAAAAAGGAAAACCCGCCGTCTGGTTTGATTAATAAGGAATTTGATGTATAGCAATTACATTTTTTACTTTTACCCTCCATAAAACTGACTATCCTACCGATCCTTGACTTCAGCGATGTCATTTACAAACTGCTCAGCAAATTGGATGCAGTCTATCACAGTGCCATCCGTTTTGTCACCAAAGCCCCATATACTACCCACCACTGTGACCTGAATGCTCTCGTTGGCTGGCCCTCGCTTCATATTCGTCATCAAACCCACTGGCTCCAGGTCATTTATAAGTCATTTATCTCAGCTCACTGGTCACCATAGCAGCACCTACCCGTAGCACGCGCTCCAGCAGGTATATTTCACTGGTCATCCCCAAAGCCAATTCCTTCTTCGGCCACCTTTCCTTCCAGGACTCTGCTGCCAATGACTGGAACCAACTGCAGAAATCACTGAAGCTGGAGACTAATATATCCCTTACTAGCTTTAAGCACCAGCTGTCAGAGCAGCTCACAGCTCACTGCACCTGTACGTAGGTCATCTGTAAATAGCCCATCCAACTACCTCATCCCCATACTGTTATTTATTTTGCTCCTTTGCACCCCAGTATCTCTACTTGCACACTCACCTTCTGCACATCTATCACTCCAGTGTTTAATTGCTATATTTGTAATTATTTTGCCACTGTGGCCTATTTATTACCTTACCTCCCTTATCCTACCTCATTTGCACACATTGTATATAGGCTTTTTCTATTGTGTTATTGACCGCACGCTTGTTTATTCCATGCGTAACTCTGTTGTTTGTGTCGCACTGCTTTGCTTTATCTTGGCCAGGTCGCACTTGTAAATGAGAACTTGTTCTCAACTAGCCTACCTGGTTAAATAAAAAATAAAAAGTATGACTTGAGTACTTTTTCCACCACTGTACTTAAGTAGGCTGCATTTAATACCAGATAGTATATTACTGGGTGACTTTCACTTTTTCTTGAGTAATTTTTTTATTAAGGTATATTTACTTTTATTCCGTTTGACATTATTTGTACTTTTTTCACCACTGCTAAAATTTCATCTGGACAGTTGTGAACGGCAAATGAATGTAATGCATATGTTGACCACTAGGTGGTGGTAGAAGACAACTATTGAGGTTTGGACCATGGTTCGTTGAGCCTTCTATGTGTGAGAAATGGAACAATAGTTTATTGACAATATAAAAAAATATATTTTCATTGTCACTAAGGCTGAAACAGCGGTAATGTGATACAATGACCTTAATTGAAAACTATCTACAGCTGTTCTACACAAGACCCCTCAAATATATATTTTCTTTCTTTTTCTCATCACCTATTGTGTCAGTGAATGACAGATGTGTTTGGCAAATAATTGATGGTGCAATCAAAAATGTTGCATTCCAGTAACTTCAGCTGTTATGAATGCATGATAATCATGATTGAGGTATTCGGGTTACTCACTAGTTCATAAATAGGCTACATTAGGTATCATAAACCCTGTATACAAATCTTCATAACATACCAACCAGCACTATTTATAAATGTAACTAGGACGCACCTATGATAAAGTACAGTCCAAACTGTGATGTAAATGCAATGTCCTGAGAGTGACATTGTGTGGAACAGTAGAAATAGGGAAACTCATACATCATAGTTTGGTATAGCCAATTAGTCCACTGTTGGCTTTTGGACATCCCAAAAAATCCTATACGGTCTGCAGTCCTTCGGGTCTGACGTCATCACTTCCGCAAGCCCCCCCCCCTCCTCCTCCACTTCCAGTGTCGGCGGCGTTGGCTTCTACCGACAGAATCCAACATGGAGTAACCAGAGATGGGGCTCGTACGGGGCCATCCTCACCGACATCAACGCACGATTTCAATTACCGCAATTTTCAGCATGGGGCGCGACGGGATTAAATCGGTGGAGGTATTCCAAAGGGATTTACACTCTCGTGGATGCACTCGAATAATTGTAGTGAAGCGCTGAGAGACGAAGAAGAGAAGCAAGAAATAACGCAAACAAACAGAAAAAAAACACTCGGAAAACTAGGCTGCTACTGCTACGGGTGTGTGATCGAGGTGTTGGACGAGAAGGGCAAGACAAAATGATGACACCACACAATGTACCCTCGGGTGGGATATTATTGTAGGTGAAACGAAAAAAAATGACCGAGGAAACACACCCAGACGAGTGAGTAGCCTATAACATTAGCTACTTGACAAAAGTAGCCGTAATTCTTATTTTGCATGTGATACGTTCTCTAATTATACACATGTTATGCATAACGAGAGTGGTGGACCTGAAGTTTTTCCCCAAAGTTGAAAATGCTTTGTTACAATGTAACGTTAGTGGACAGAGGAGCGGGATGGTTAGGCCCCCCCCCCTCGCCCTCCTGAACGACTTCAGTCTCGAACGAGGGAGAAGGGGGGGGGGGAGGGGTTGGATCAGAAACATTTTGTAAAGGGTTTACAGTGAAAAGTTTCAAAACTGCACTTCATGTTACCATTTGCCATGCCAATAACACGGCAGACGTATAACAACTTTGTATGTTGACCGCTATGTAAAATGGTCTGGGTGCACGGTCACGGAAAAGTAGCTTTCGTTTGCATTGTGACGCTGTTGGCTAGAAAGTCTTTCTTTGTGGAGGACTGATATGCCATATCCGCCATTTCTTTTTGGAATCGCTCTCATTTGCATACTGTCCTTCATTCATAAAAATGCCGAGGGGGTGCGCGCTGCGTTGGCAGAGTCTACGCGAATATTTAATCATTTTCTAAGTAGGATCAAATATGAATGTCTAGTTGGAAAGTTAATCCTGTTGATTCAGTCTAATGATTACATCGCATTTTACTGCAATTACCACATTTCCGCCCTAAAGCTTTTTGATTTTATTATAAGGACCTTGTACATTACGTTAGGCTATTGTTCATAAGTTCTGCTGCAATAATAATACATCGGAATTCTTTCTAATGCACATATTGTTTAATTTTTCTCTCTATTTCTTCTGGGAAACCCATTTTCACACGAGCCATTTTCTCATGTAAAGTCCATTCCATCTTACTTATAGGCTACACACTTTTGCTTTTTAAAATAGATGTCCTATTGTAGCCTCCTCAGAAGGGAGGCGGAGGACCATCCTATTCATTGAATTTCATAAAAGTAGTGAAACACTTAAAGTTATAATTTTTAGATAACACTATATGTACTAAATATATTCACATTTCACCAAATAATAGGGATGGACAACTGCAACTTTTTTTGACTGAGTACTTGATATGATATGTATGATATGTTTTTCTTAATTTGATTACTTGAAAAACAAAGGTCCACACTGGAAAAATGTATGTGCGCATTTATCTATATGCCAACGATTCATCATTTATCATAACCATTACAAATAACAAATCCTAATAGCTAAAATGCCCCAGTCGCCAATTTAAAAAAAAAAGTGCAGTTTTATAATGAATTCATTGAAACGGTAATTTCACCTGGTTATATTATATCGTGGGACACAATCTTCAAAAAGTTAGTAACCTCAGCAGTGGCATTTGCTTGTAGAATCCTATCCTATGCCATAGCGTTGTTTAAAAAATATATAGAATTGCACCTAAGACTCTCTTTTATTTCCCAAGCCGTTACCACAGTCAAGATACACCTAAATTATAGTAAAAAAAACATGATTTAATAGAACAGAATAAAATAGAACAGAATAGTGTGAAGTGATGTACATCTCCAAGTCTGGAACAATTATTCTCAGAGTGATTATTTTTTACCAGGCTCAATTTGGTGAGTTGAAATACCATTTTTTTAGGGTTACAAACCAAAATATGTCTTTTCGATATACGTGCATACAATGTAGTTGGCCTAGGCTTAATGATTCTCAAGAAAATATGCCATTTCTATTTATCAAACTAATGTTTTGCATATTTTCAGTGTGGAACCTGTCTATGCTTAGGGCAAAGGCTAACCAATTATAGCACAGGCTAACCAATTCTAAACGGCACTAGCAGTTTGCAAAGTAGTGTTGCCATAGTCATAAACCCTGCCTATTTGTACAATTTCTCTTCTTAATATCAGATTTAAACCTAACCCTTAACCCTAACCTTATGCCTAATCTTAAAATATGTCCCAAAGTTTTCGTTTTCATACATTTTTACAATATAGACCATCTTGACTTTGTGGCTGTGGTAACTAGTAGCCTGAGCGGAAATTAGACTGGGTGCAATTATTCCAAAACTACAGCTTGTTGTTGGAACACAGATTTCTTTACTTCAGTCAACCAGTCCATTTTGAATTTGTGATAAAACTGTTGTTATTTGGCAAGGAACGTAGCTTGTGTATCCCATCAGTTAGATACATTTTTATAGGCATTTGTTTCAGAAGGCCGAGCGGGAGGTTGTGTGTGTGGCACTTAGCATGTGTAGAGGGAGTGGTCGGAACGCAATTGAGTGAGACACGGTGGGAAAGGACATTTGGGGAGAAGAACGGTTTGATACATACATTTGACATTATAGTCATTTAGCAGACGCTCTTATCCAGAGCGACTTACCGTAGTTAATAGGCCTACATACTTTTTCATACTTGTCCCCTTTGGGAATCGAACCGATAACCCTGGCATTGCAAGCGCCATGCTCTACCAACTGAACCACACGGGACCCACTTGGTTTAGTTTTTGTTTGCCCCACAAATGCATATGTACAAATTGAACACGAGTTGAAGCAAAGTAACGTTGTCTTCAAAGATGAGTTTCGACCAAATGTTTTTCCAGTATTTGAAAAACGTGATCTCTGGTTAAAGATAGTTAGGATGTCCGTTCCTGTACTCAAATTACTCACACCCATCCCTACCAAATAACCGATTTAAAACACACTGTTTGCAATGGTCTGCAGTAGCCTCAACAGCACCCTCTAGGGCAGCACCTTGGGGTAGCCAGAGGACAGCTATTTTCTGTCCACCTCTGAGTACATTGACTTCAATACAAAACATAGGAGGCTCATGGTTCTCACTCTTCCATAGACTTATACATTAACCCTAACCATATGTATACTTGTTGTATTTTTTCTTCTTCTTAGTTTACCTTTCACTTACTTAGCTAATGTAGCAAATTTAGCCTACTCAACAACCTGACCTGGCTTAAGCTTTCCAACACTTCAACTCTTCCAAGTCAAGATACGCTTTTGGTTTCATTCATTTATTGCCACTGTGGCCCACCAACTGCTTGCTATACACTACTGTTTGATTGTACACCATGGATTGCATTTTGGGTTTACTAACATGTTAGTTCTAGTTTGTTGACTATAATGTTAATATGGTGACAGCGATGTAGGCTGTGTAGCGGTTAGAAGTTACGGCTTGTTAGAGGTTTATTGTGCCTGGTCACAGGCATCTGTTCTGTTGTGCACTGAATTCCACAAGCAAAGGGGAAAGGAGCGAGGAGTAGCGTAGATCGAAGGAATTAAGTGATGATTCTGTATGTGGCTGCTATGAAAGTGAACTGTGGGTGATAAGATCAGCTAGTTGCAGGCAAGCATGTGCAAGGCGGTATTGAATGTGTCAGTCACTTTGATTACTCCAATTGTCTCTCGACCGGTGCGCCTACGATATAAACTTTCATTTGTAGGCTAGGTTGTTGCAACCTCATGATGGGTATAGGGCAAATTCGATTATCATGTAGTAGCCAAAACCTGTTACACTGAGCTGGGCGAATGGAATATGAATGACACTCATCCATGCTGTAGGCCAGGGTGAATTCAGAAAAAGTGGGACATTTTTTGCATTTCGGTCTTCTGTAATGTCTTTTGATGTCTAGCCAACATGTTAGCCCAACAAATGATACATTGATCATCCCTAATATTAAATGGCACTCACCACAACTGGCCTACACGTTCTATAAGGCATATGTTTCTGGGTGTAGAGTACACCTTGGAGGTTTGGCAATAAAGGTTCTGTTGCCATAGCTTTATGTCCTTTGTCTTGCGTGTAGAGATTTGGCAATAGCCTACTCCTTCAGGTCATGGGTTATCTTTTCTTACAATGATTTCTGGTACACTCACACACACCTATAGGTAAACACATGACTCGGATGGTAATGTAAAGGGAAATCGAATAGTTTGAGCTTGGGAAATATTTACCCAAGCTGAAAGTGCTAAAAGAAGCAGGTTACTTCAATCCATAACTGTTGGCGTTGACATTTCTTAAGCAATTGAACATGATTGAATGGTGGGAATGTTGGAACAAAGTGGCCTTGGCAACGTTTCATGTGTGCACAAAAGGATACGTGGGATGCTCAAGTTCTCTAATGATATCACAGGTTTTAATACCCTTGAGCAACAGGCCAGAGTAGTTACACAACAGTGTTCCTGCAAATTACAGCTGCATACAGTACACAACTGTTAGACTGTTTTATTATATCTACCCAAATGGCTAAATGTGGTCCAGTTTTATTGGTCTAAGTGCAATAAAACTCAGCTGTACTATTCTAGACAGCAAATTTGTGAGGCGTTGCCTTGCAATCCCCCAATTGCATGCCCCCCCCCCCCCCCCCCCCCCCGTTTCCGGAGGTTTGGTTGGCTATTGATCACAGTAATGACGCCACAGAACCAACAATTTCTGAGCTGTCAATAATGCCACCGAGGGGAGAAAATGACATTGAGGAAAGGTCAACACAACTGTCCCCAGCTTCCCAGCCCCATTACTGCCCTGGATCGATTTCATATCAACCCTCCCCCTCCATGAGCTGGGCCGGCAGAGTTCAGCTCAACAACGGCAGAGATGAAACTATTGGAGCCAAATTGTTGCTGTTGTCATTTTCCCCCCTACCGAAAGGTTGTTTGAACGTCAACTAAAAAGATGCCTCATTGCCCATAGGCTTATTGTCTATCACCAATGATACAAAGCTTGTTATTACATGAATAATACTGTACTTCATTCATGTGCTTTACTTGTAGACTGTCTCTTTCATTCTAAGGTCTTGATCCTGACTTAAACTGTCCCAAACTTTGAGGGACTCAAAGGTGGCCAACCTCTACACTACAAAAACTGTTGGGCTTTTTTCCGAGTGATTGGGAAGTCATTCTCCATGTTTGCCATTTGGGCTACAGGCCATGTGACATGACTAATGGAAGATGGATTTCCTTTACTTCAGTTCAATAGTGGCATCGCACATGTCCACATTCTGCCTCTATCGACCTGCTCGCGTTTTGGATATCTGTGGACGGGGGAGCTCATGTGAAAGCGCTGCACCAAGGTCACAGAGTGCCCTTTCCCTTTTTTTCCCCGGTTTGGTTGACTTGGTTAAAGAGCATAGTCACTCTCTTTGTGATGGCGAGGGAACTCATTCTCAGCGTTTGGCAGTGACCAAGTGAAAACACCATCTGCTCCATCTCTCCGCTGAGAGGGGAACTGAGATCTTGACCATTTTGTATGGGGGTGATGTCATAAGCATGTGTGGAGTTTGCATTAGTTTTCCCCGGTGTCAGTGGACCACCTGAGGCAACAGTGTGCTGGAATGGCTGAACCTGTACATCCAGCCGGTGGGACTTTGGCGCAAAGTTCGCTTTAGCAGCGTCAATGGCAAGGCCCCACGTCAACGGTTTGACATGACTAGTTTAGCAGATATTAGTTTTGGGCAGGTAACAGGCAGTTCAGTTTACTGTAGCAAAGAACTAGTTATATTCCTAGTTATTCCCATCCCAATGTACAGTACATTTGCCCCAATAGAGGTTTGAAAAGACTGTCCCCCAAAAAAAATCGCACCCAAAAAAACTCAGAAGCTTCTTTTAGAAGTGTATACAACTTCAAGACAATAACTTATCCAGTAGAAAATTGTCACGAACATACTCAGTCTTGATGCCCCATTGAGGACCAATCAACACTACCAACAGGCTTCTTCGCTAATAGATTATTGGATTTTATGCGATTGTGTGTGTTTTGGGGGTTAAAGGCAGATGAGGTAAGATTAGGGAGGCCGTATCACATCCTTTTCTTATCAGCGAAAGGGTGCAGAGGTTGGAACAATTAGTTTATTTTTTATTTTTTTATCCCTGTGTGTCAGTTTGTTTTATTTTATTTGTTTATTTTGGCAGTAGGTTTGACAGTGTGGTTATGGAACAGCTGTTTAGGTAACAATTACATTTCTGTACGCAAATATCTTTCGGTATGCAAAATGAAAAGTGCTGTTAAACTACAGTACCAGCCACAAGTTTGGACACCTACTTATTCAAGGGTTTTTCCTTTATTTTCTACATTATAGAATAATAGCGAAGACATCAACTGAAATAACACACATGGAATCTTCTAGTAAAGAAGTATCTCCTTTCCTGTAGTAGTAGTGGTGTTGTGTGTCTGGAGTATATTAATCAAGTGTGTTGCTGCACTCTGTCTGCAGTGCCACTACCAGGCATGGGGTCTGTTAGCCACAGATTACATGCCTCTCATTTTCTATCCAATTTCAGCTGCCAGCCATACTATGACATCTTCATTCTGAATTTAGTATACCTTCCATATCAAGGTCCCGTAAATACTAGAGCGTACTATACTAATTGGAGATGTCTAGGGAGAGGGATGTTGTATAGTAAAGGGGCGAAACTGTGGTGTAGATATTGGAGGAGGCGAACAGTCGACGTGGAGTCATGCATGCATACGTATTTATATTAAGAAAAAAGATGACCACTGAGTTTTATTATAGAGTTCACCTACCTTATGCCCAATCCACATTTTTTTTAATATATATATATATATATATAAGTCAGATGTTTACATACACTTAGGTTGGAGTCATTAAAACTAGTTTTTCAACCACTCCACTAATTTCTTGTTAACAAACTATAGTTATGGCAAGTTGGTTAAGGACATCTACTTTGGGCATGACACAAGTAATTTTTCCAACAATTGTTTACAAATGATTTCACTTACATTTCATTGTAACACAATTCCAGTGGGTCAGAAGTTTACATACACTAAGTTGACAGGAAAATTCCAGAAAATGATGCCATGGCTTTAGAAGCTTCTGATAGGCTAATTGACATCATTTGAGTCAATTGGAGGTGTACCTGTGGATGTATTTCAAGGCCTACCTTCAAACTCAGTGCCTCTTTGCTTGACATCATGGGAAAATCAAAAGAAATCATCCAAGACCTCAGAAACAAATTTGTAGACCTCCACAAGTCTGGTTCATCATTGGGAGCAATTTTCAAATGCCTGAAGGTACCATGTTCATCTGTACAAACAATCGTACGCAAGTATAAACACCATGGGACCACACCGCCGTCACATCACTCAGGAAAGAGACACGTTCTGTCTCCTAGAGATGAACGTACTTTGGTGCGAAAAGTGCAAATCAATCCCAGAACAACAGCAAAGGACCTTGTGAAGATGCTTCCTAGGCCGTCATTGAAAATAAGAATGTGTTCTTAACTGACTTGCCTAGTTAAATAAAGGTATAAAAAAAAATGGCGCCCAAAAATACAGATTTCTGATTGTTATATGAACTTGAAATCGGCCCTAATTAATCGGCCGACCTCTAATGGAGAGTAAAGAGAAGATCCCACCATTAGCATACAATAACTCCATTGGTTTCAGTTCTGGTGGGACTGGCCTATTTTGGGCTAGAATATGAATATTTAGGCCTTAACCCTACTTGTTTGTTGGAATCGTTTATCCCAATCAAAAATCGACCTATTTCATGTACAGTTGTCTATGAACCTCTGAGCCTCGATGGACCCATTTCTGCACTGCTTTGCTTTGTCTGGTTCATCAAGTAACAGAACAGCCTCTTCTCCACACCTCAAACTCAAGGAAAGTATCCCATGACGTTAACTTCGTTACCGGCCGGCACCTTGTACAAAATCCTCATCACCAGATATGCTTGGGCCGTTTATGATGGCCTGTGATAGAGAAAGAAGAGCTTGGAGGGGAAACCGATGAGCTGTCCTGGATGGGAGCTGCCAGAGAGGGAAAAAGGATAGGGAGAGGAAATAAAGGGGACTATCGATCACCTATGTTCCTCTATTCTGAGCCATGGATGACATCACCCCAGGTCTTTCACACCTACCCGTGGGTTGGGTTTGTACATTGTAAACCTTTTAACCTCCTGTTATGAGCCTGACAAAGTTAGGACACCGGGCAAACACTCCTGATAGAAGTCCAGTCAGAGCTGAGTAATATTCAACCCACATTCTTCTGACCTGCTTGCTAGCAAGAGCCATGGAATGTACATGCTCTTTGCTCTCTGTTTTTCAGTTGCTTCAAATTCCTTTAGTGCTCAGTGAGGATCCTGTGTGTGAGAATAAGCCCACTCCTCATGTGTGTTTAGGTAGTGGTGGACTTGGGCCATGTTTCTCCCCTCACCCCTCCTTGACGGATGAGGATGGAGTGTGCTGTGTGCCACTGCCGGCAAATGCGGAATGGCTGCCGGGCGATGACTCATGCTCAACACACACACACACTCCACTCTCTCGCTCCCTCTGTCTCTCGCACACACACACACACACACACACACAAGCGCCATCTGCTTGTCAAGGAGACTGAATCATACGGTACATGGGGAAGCACTTTTGAGCAAACAGCCTGGAAATTAGGCACGGCCGCTGCTGCTTCCACCATGGTCAGACTGGTGATTGGGATGTTGCGTCGTTTCGCACACCGCGACCGTCTGCCGATGGAGACCACGAGGAATTTGTGACCGTGGCCGCGGGGTGTAGGAGAGATGTCCAATTATAAAAGGCAAGCCGCCCGGGTTTTGTATTTCTGCTGCTTCCCTGGTTTCTGCTAGCCATGTCTTTCTGTGTCTACTCTGCAGTGTTCTCCTCCTCGCTCATATTCTGGGTGGCTGTTGCTGGAGGGGCTGCTGCTCGTGACTACTGCTTGGTTAGGATACGGTTTTGTTTTGGCTGTGGCAGAATAGGTTAGATGAGCGAAGCAATGCTGCCACCTTTTACAGAGGAGATTTGGTGTTTCCGTAAACGCCCGGGGCTCTCTCTGGCTTGTGCTCTCAGGGCTTTAGATGTGTAATTATAGGTGAGTACATTCGCTGGCACTCTGCGAGATTGTTATGAATCATCCATGTGGGCTCCATGTTCATGGATCTCAGGGAGACGGATCGTCTGCCTTGTTTGCAAAGACGAGCTTTATTCAGACATTATCTTCCTTTTTTCCCAGGTTATTGGTCAAAACTCAATAAATATTCATTGTGTTTGTAAGTGCCGCCAGGGTATCTGGGATAATCATATGGCGTGTGTGTGTGTGACAGAGAAGATGTGGGAGAGAGGGGTGACCTCTGCAGAGGGAGAGGAATTACTCCCCTCTTTAGTATGTACTATTATGGCCGCTGCATTCCAGGGGTGTCAACAAAACCCGAGCTTATCGTGCTCTGGGGGTGGGCGGGCTGTGGAGTCATCATCCCTCATATGATATCAAAACTGCTTGTCCCTCAGTATTTGACAAAGAATTGACCGTATCTAGTGTCACATACACCCAATTCATAAGCACTGGTGTATTTCTCTGGGATGATATATATGTGTATATATATGGATTGCTGTTGATTTTAATTCATTTGTAACCCTTTTGCATTTTCGCTTCTAGTTAGGTGTCCTTATATCTCTGGTGTGCATTTCTCATGCGTCTTGGCATGGTAGGTACATGTCTGAGTTGGGCCTAGCTTGTCTGAGGGTGTATGTGTGGGAGTGTTAGTGGAGGTGTACCATCACCCATGCTCTCTTCAAATGCCAGATGGACAGCTAGTTTACCATATTAAAACCCGTGGGCACATAGACATCTTTCAACTGCTATGGGCGTAAAATTCCTGCCCAATATATCACCAAATAGCTTGATCTGAGGTAGTGTCATGCGCACAATTGTGCTGTACCCATGGTATAGCAACGCTGATTCTTACAGGACTAGGCTTGCCTCAGTATCCCTTTGAGAGGCTGTGATGACTAGAAAGACAAATGTAAACGTGCATGAGGAGTAGTGTGAGGGTGCGATTAGGGAGGTGACAGGTTGAGAATCAATGGAGATTTCGATGGCCATTACTTTTTGTAAATCTGCGTTCTTCATATCTGGTTTCGGGGCAGCTGCTTGAATAGCTGATATTTGGTACCCTTTTTCAGCAGCTTGGCGATATCATTTGAAATACTATGTCATGCAAAGCCATACCACTGCTAATGGGAGTTCTTCTTAATAGCTGTGTTTAATTGGTGCTAGTTTGTGTCTGTTCAAATATGGCAGAAGGTGAGGGGGTGATGCAGAGTACGTTCGTGGACCAATTTCACAGCGCAGATGTACGCGTGACCTCATAATTTTCAGGGGAGGGTTGTTCACGAAAAAGGGGTTTCGTCCTGTGGCTGTATGCAAATATGTAGGTTTCATTTGTATCAGTTGTTTTGTTTTGTTGTGTTTGCACTGCAAAGCAGGTCCACGATTGTGACCTCGTGTCACCTCATGTTTCAGCGTGATAATCCACGGCCCCATGTTGCAATTATCTTTACACAAGTCCTGGAAGCTAAAATTGTCCCAGTTATTCCATGTCCTGCATAGTCACCAGACATGTCACCCATTGAGCATGTTTGGGATGCTCTGGATCGACGCGTACGATAGAGTGTTCCAGTTCACGCCAATATTCAGCAACTTCGCACAGCCATTGAAGAGGAGCACGACAACATTCCACAGGTCACAAAAGCCTGATCAACTCTATGCGAAGTAGATGTGTCTCGCTGCGTGAGGCAAATAGTGGTCACACCAAATACTGACTGGTTTTCTGATCCACACCCCTACTTTTTTCTAAGGTGCGGTATCTGTTACCAACAGATGCAGTCATGTGAAATCCATAGATTAGGGCCTAATTAATTTATTTCAGTTGACTGATTTCTTTATATGAACTGTAACTCAGTAAATTCTTTGAAATTGTTGTATTTATATTTTTGTTAAAAAATATAAATGCAACAATTGCAATGATTTTAGTGAGTTACAGTTCATATAAGGAAATTTGTCAATTGAAATAAATTCATTAGGCCCTAATCGATGGATGCCAGGCCTGTCAGAATTTCTTTCCCACAAAAGGGCTTTATTACAGATAAATACTCCTCAGTTTCATCAGCTGTCCGGGTGGCTGGACACAAATGATGAAGAAGCCGAGTGTGGAGGTCCTGGTCTGGCTTGGTTACACATGGTCTGTGGTTGTGAGGCCGGTTGGACGTACTGCCAAATTTTCTAAAACAACTTTGACTTATGGTAGAGAAATTAATATTCAATTCTCTATCAGCTTTGGTGGGCATTCCTGCCAATTGCACGCTCTCTCAGCTTGAGACATCTGTGGTATTGTTGTGTGACAAAACTGCACATTTTAGGGGTCTTTTATTTCCCCCAGCACAAGGTCCACCTGTGTAATGATCATGCTGTTTAATCAGCTTCATATGCCACACTTGTCAGGTGGATGGATTATCTTGGCAAAGGATAATGCTCACTAACAGGGATGTAAACCAATTTGTGCCCAACATTTGAGAGAAATAAGCTTTTTGTGCATAACTAACATTTCTAGGATCTTTTATTTCAGCTCATGAAACATGGGACCAACACTTTACATGCTGCGTTTATATTTTTGATCAATGTAGTATATTCAGTGTATAACACACATCCAGGCTGCGTAAGGGCTATTTGACCAAGGAGAGTGATGGAGTGCTGTATCAGATGACCTGGCCTCCACTATCACCCGACCTCAACCCAATTGAGATGTTTTGGGATGAGTTGGACCGCAGAGTGAAGGAAAAGCATTCCTCATGAACCTGGTTGAGAGAATGCCAAGAGTGTGCAAAGCTGTCATCAAGGCAAAGGGTGGCTACTTTAAAGAATCTAAAATATATTTAGATTTGTATAACACTTTTTTTTGTTACTACATGATTCATTTCATATTTTTGATGTCTTCAAATGTAGAATGTACAATGTAGAAAATAGTCCAAATAGGTGTGTCCAAACCTTTGACTGGTACTGTGTGTGTGTGTGTGTGTGTGTGTGTGTGTGTGTGTGTGTGTGTGTGTGTGTGTGTGTCCAGTTGAAGTCTGAAGTTTACATACACCTTAGCCAAATACATTTAAACTCAGTTTTTCACAATTCCTGACATTAAATCCTCGTAAAAATGTTTTAGGTCGGGTAGGATTACCACTTTATTTTAAGAATATGAAATGTTAGATTAATAGTAGTGATTTATTTCAGCTTTTATTTCTTTCATCACATTCCCAGTGGGTCAGAAGTTTACATACACTCAATTAGTATTTGGTAGCATTGTTTTTTTTAAATTGTTTAACTTCGGTCAAATGTTTTGGGTAGCCTTCCACAAGCTACCCACAATACGTTGGGTGAATTCTGACCCATTCCTCCCGGCAGAGCTGGTGTAACTGAGTCAGGTTTGTACCCCTCCTTGCTCGCACACGCCTTTTCAGTTCAAATTTTCTATAGGATTGAGGTCAGGGCTTTGTGATGGCCACTCCAATACCTTGACTTTGTTGTCCGTAAGCCATTTTGTCACAACTTTGGAAGTATGCTTGGGGTCATTGTCCATTTGGAAGAACCATTTGTGACCAAGCTTTAACTTCCTGACTGATGTTGCTTCAATATATCCACATCATTTTCCTTTCTCATGAAGCCATCTATTTTGTGAAGTGCACCAGTCCCTCCTACAGCAAAGCACACCCACAACATGATGCTGCCACCCCCATGCTTCATGGTTGAGATGGTGTTCTTCGGCTTGCAAGCCTCCAGCTTTTTCCTCCTAACATAACGATGGTCATTATGGCCAAAGGGTCATCAGACCAGAGGACATTTCTCCAAAAAGTACTATCTTTGTCCCCATGTGCAGTTGCAAACCGTAGTCTGGCTTTTTTAATGGCGGTTTTGGAGCAGTGGCTTCATGCTGAGTGGCCTTTCAGGTTATGTCGATATAGGACCCGTTTAAAAAAAAAAAAAAAATGTACCTTTATTTAACTAGGCAAATCAGTTAACTTATTTTCAATGACTGCCTAGGAACAGTGGGTTAACTGCCTTGTTTAGGGACAGAACAACAGATTTTTACCTTGTCAGCTCGTGGATTCAATCTTGCAACCTTTCGGTTACAAGTCCAATGCTCTAACCACTAGGCTACCTGCCGTTTTACTGTGGATTGGATACTTTTGTACCTGTTTACTCCAGCATCTTCACACGGTCCTTTGTTGCTGTTCTGGGATTGATTTGCACTTTTAACACCAAAGTACTTTAATCTCTAGGAGACAGAACGCGTCTTCTTTCTGAGCGGTATGACGGCTGCATGGTCCCATGGTGTTTATACTCGCATACTATTGTTTGTACAGATGAACGTGGTACCTTCAGGCATTTGGAAATTGCTCCCAAGGATGAACCAGACTTGTGGAAGTCTACCATTTTCTTTCTAAGGTCTTGGCTGATTTCTTTTGATTTTCCCATGAAAATGTCATCAAAGAGGCACTGAGTTGGAAGGTAGGTCTTGAAATACATCCACAGGTACACCTCCAATAGGCTAATTGACATCATTTGAGTCAATCAGAAGCTTCTAAAGCCATGACATTTTCTGGAATTTTCCAAGCTGTTTAAAAAGGCACAGCCAACTTAGTGTATGTAAACTTCTGGCCCTCTGGAATTGTGATACAGTGAAATAATCTGTCTGTAAACAATTGTTGGAAAAATGACTTGTCATGCACAAAGTAGATGTCCTAACCGACTTGCCAAAACTATAGTTTGTTAACAAGAAATTGGTGGAGTGGTTAAAAAACAAGTTTTAATGACTCTAACCTAAGTGTGTGTGTGTGTGTGTGTGTGTGTGTGTACTGTTCAAAAGTTTGGGGCCACTTAGAAATGTCCTTGTTTTGAAAGAAAAGCAAAAACAATTGTCCAGTAAAATGACATCAAATTGATCAGAAATACAGTGTAGACATTGTTAATATTGTAAATGACTGTAGCTGGAAACGGCAGATTATCTTTTAATGGAATATCTCCATAGGCGTACGGAGGCCCATTTAGCAACAACCATCACTCCTGTGTTCCAATGGCACACTGTGTTAGCTAATCCAAGTTTATAATTTTAAAAGGCTAATTGATCATTAGAAAACCCTTTTGCAATTATGTTAGCACAGCTGAAATCTGTTGTGCTGATTAAAGAAGCAATAAAACCGGCCTTCTAGTCAGAGTTGCAAAGCAAAAGCCATATCTTAGACTGGCCAATAAAAATAAAATATTAAGATGGGCAAAAGAACAGAGACTGAACAGAAGAACTTCCGGGGTCGCCTCTTCACTGTTGATGTTGAGACCGGTGTTTTGCCGGTACTATTTAATGAAGCTGCCAGTTGAGGACTTGTGAGGCATCTGTTTCTCAAACTAGACACTCCAATGTACTTGTCCTCTTGCTCAGTTGTGCACCGGGGCCTCCCACTCCTCTTTTTATTCTGGTTAGTGCCAGTTTGCGCTGTTCTGTGAAGGGAGTAGTACACAGCGTTGTATGAGAACTTCAGTTTCTTGGCAATTTCTCGCATGGAATAGCCTTCATTTTGCAGAACAAGAATAGACTGACGAGTTTCAGAAGAAAGTTCTTTGTTTCTGGCCATTTTGAGCCTGTAATCGAACCCATAAAATGCTGATGCTCCAGATACTCAACTAGTCTAAAGAAGGCCAGTTTTATTGCTTCTTTAATCAGAACAGTTTTCAGCTGTGCTAACATAATTGCAAAAGGGTTTTCTAATTATCCTTTATAAGTTAGCCTTTTTTTAAATTATAAACCTGGATTAGCGAACACAAACTGCCATTTGAACACAGGAGCGATGGTTTCTGATAATGGGCCTCGTACGCCTATGTAGATATTCCATTTAAAAAAATCAGCCGTTTCCAGCTACAGTAGTCATTTACAACATTAACAATGTCTACACTGTATTTCTGATCAATTTGATGTTATTTTACTGGACAAACATTTATGCTTTTCTTTAAAAAACAAAGACATTTCTAAGTGACCCCAAACTTTTGAACGGTTGTGTGTGTATGTGTGAGCACCTGCTCTACAATTTCACTGTCCCTCTTTCCCATGCTAACTGACTGACCCCAACTTTCTCCCTCTGGCAACCATACAGTGACAGCTACATTGTGCGTGTCAAAGCGGTGGTCATGACCCGGGACGACTCGAGTGGCGGTTGGCTGGCCCAGGACGGTGGGTGCCTCAGCCGTGTGGGCGTGTGCAAGGTGCTGTCGGCCGAGCTGCTGGGCCGAAGCAGCTTCCTCATCCACGGCGAGCGCCTCAAAGACAAACAGGTGAAGACCCAGCTAGCACCCAGACCCAAATCCCGAGTTGTTACAGTAACAATTAGCTCACTAGCTTCCGAAGTAAGAAGTGTCGTTGGTAAAGTGGGATCGAATCCCGTCCAGGGCAGACTAGGGTCAATTCTGTCACACACATTTTAGAATGTATTCACAAATCCTTTATTGTCACCAGTTAACGTTTTTCGGGAATGTTCATGTCACCCAAATGTGTTTGTCAGATATCGGTCCTCAGCTTTTTTTCTCTGTTGCTTTTTCTGTGCCTTTTATAGATAATTCAGGTAGTAGAATCAGTGTGGGATTGATGTAAAGAGGATTGTAGTTCGATCATACTTTGTTAGGAACATGGTTTAGTTTATAGTCCATTCAAACGTGTGCCTCCTGCCAGGTGATTCTGGAATGCTTCCTGAAGAAGGATCTGGTGTACACCAAGGCCACGCCCACATTTCACCACTGGAAAGTGGACAACAAGAAGTGTGGCTTGACGTTCCAGAGCCCGGCCGACGCACGCGCCTTCGACCGTGGGGTCAGGAAAGCCATGGAGGATCTGACGGAAGGTACGGGAGAGGAAGGCGAGGACTATGAGGACTGTGTCTCAATGCTCTTGAATGGTATACATATTTTAATAGCCACTGATAGGTGGAAGAGGTGGATTGGTAACCACCATGTTGGTTTAACTCAAATGCGTTCAGATCATCATAGTAAGAAAAGGAAGATGTTTGATACTATGGGGATGTGGCAGTCCAGCTGAAGTTTTTCAGCCTCCTGCGCTGCAGGTTACTGACTATTGGCTCGTTCTGCCATCTTTGTTTTCCAGGATCTACCACCTCTTCTTCGACCATCCAGAACGAGGCCGAGTTGGGTGACGACGATGTTTTCACTGTGAGTTCCTCTATTGTAGTTTTAAACACCAGCAAGTTCAGGGACATTATGAACACTTGAGAGAATCCAAGTTTGTCTTTTTTGGTTAGGGTCAGGATTTTAGTCCCACCCAAAACTCTGGGCTTCATATCAATGGATGGTATGTTTCCCATCTATGGTCATGGCTGTCCACTTGCATGTTGGACTCCATATTGTTTCCGTCTGCAAGATCACCTCTAGTCTGTGCTTGGTCGGACTTTTCTCTCGCCTTCGCTTATAGTCCTTTTTATTTTTGGAAGTACGTGTGAACATTTCCCCCAAAAGCGGGGATGGCAGCTATTTTTATTTGGCCCATTTCGGGAAGAGATGGCCCTTTGTTTTTGAGTAAGAGATGGCTGGTGTGATAGTAACAGGCGGGTGGGGGGGGGAAGGAAGGGAGGAAGGAAGGAGGGGTAGGTATCCTGTAGTGTTTTGACCAGACTCCGCCGCCGCTTGGCATTTTGGTTTGTCGCCGTCACAGGAGATAAGGTGCAGCAGGCGGGGGTCGCGAGGTCTCTTCCTGCCCCCCCACCCCCCCTCCTCTAAAACTGTCATTAGCAGCTGCTTCCTAGCAAACTGCCTCTGTGATTTAACACCAGGGGAGGGGGAAGGAGGGGAGGACTGAGAGAAGGGAACGCCTTGTGTTTCTCTCTCTCATGTTGAACAGTCTGGAGAGAGCTGGGGGTTTTTGGCCAGCCCTCTTGGAAGAGGGAGTTGCTGTGCGTGTGCGCACACTGATTCTTCCTTCAGCTGTGTTTTGATTTGCCTCCGTTGTGGATTTCTGCAGATGGATGTTTTTGTTAGCCAGCAATTGGGCATGTTGAAAGAGCACGTTACGAAGCAAACGTCTAAATAACTTCATTGCGAATGCTCGAGCTGATTAAACATGCTAATTTACTCAAGTGCAGAAGCTGTGAAACGGCATGTGGCTAGCATAGTTCAGGTTCCCAAGCTACCAGCTTTGACACATTAGACAAGATGGGCCACTTCCATCTATTTAAGATCTCTTTAAGGGCTCCCGAGTGGCGCAGCGGTCTAAGGCACTGCATAAAAGTGCTAGAGGTGTCACCTACAGACCCTGGTTCGATTTCAGGCTGTATCACAACAGACCGTGATTGGGAGTCCCAGGGTGGCGCACAATTGGCCCATCATCGTTAGGGTTTGGCCGGGGTAGGCCGTCATTGTTATTTACAATCTGTTCTTAACGGACTTGTCTATTTAAATACAGGTTAAAAGA
Organism: Oncorhynchus clarkii lewisi; assembly: GCF_045791955.1. NCBI lineage: Eukaryota > Metazoa > Chordata > Actinopteri > Salmoniformes > Salmonidae > Oncorhynchus > Oncorhynchus clarkii. Next base: position 25,724,608 of record NC_092159.1, on the reverse strand, counting down.
ACAAGAAAGCCCGCACACTCTTCAAGCTCCCAATTCACTGCTTTATTGACAACGCTTCAATCTGAAATGGATCTTCGTCAGTTCAAACTAACAAACGGAGCGCTCACTTCCCAAAATATACCCATTTTACGTCACATGACCATTACGCACATGACACATGGTGGGTGCGGAAACAATTCAATTCACCTTTGTGCACAATCAATCATAATTAATCACGGAGGTACATAAAGGATTATATACAAATGGTTTCAAGTTAAAAACCTAGGCAACTATAAAAAAGATTGTTGGAATACCCGCCCATATGTCCATTACTCGCAAGAGGCTTGGTGGCCGTAGAAATAATTCCAGTGACCTATTTCAAAAACAACTTGTGTATCTCTAATAATTTGATATCAATGAGATGGGCACATAAAGTACTTACAGAATCTAATCTGCGTTCAGAAAGTATTCAGACCCCTTGAGTTTTCCACATTTTGTTACGTTACAGCCGTATTCTAAAATGGATTAAAATGTTCGTTTTTTTCCCCGCTTATCAATCTACACACAATACCCCATAATGAATACTTTCCGAATGCACTGTAGATAAATGCGCAAAACATTTTCCCCCGTGCATTGTGTTCTTAAAAATTGATTTTTATTTCCATACAAGTACTGAAAAGAAATCATGCGAATACTCAAACAGTCAAAACATTTCAAATACCCATCCCTACCCAGAGCTAGCTAGAATGTGGCCACCTCCGGTAGTTCACTAGATCACTGCCCTGAATGCCAGTTCCGTTCCTGGCATGAATAACATGAAAACCTCACACAAGGCATCAAAAGCATCAGTCCAGTAAGGCATACATTCCTGCACAGCTATAACTGCAGTGTGTGTTGCTGTTATATCACAGGGTTTTGAATAGCCCTAATTTCCAGGGAGAGGAGATTGTATATGAGTCATCTGCAGTGGAGGCCTCTGCTTGGCAGCCTCCATCCCAACTGCTGCTAGCTGCTGCCTGACCCACTGTAATGTACCCAGCCTACACGCAGTTAGCTATCCTAGCAGACATGCTAACCCTTTACTACCACTGTACTCTGACTACACACTGTTAGCTAGCCTAGCGGACATGCTTAATATGTTACTTATTTATCAAGCAGACACACTCACACTTAAAGGGTCACTGAAATGTTGAGATTTTGGTTTTTCTACTTACCCAAAGTCACTGCGTGCAGTTTGGAGATTATTGACGTAAGCATATCGTTAGTTTAGGGCAAAGTCGAAGGTGCATAAAGATGTCGGAATTCCGATATGACGTCATGGTTTTTAACACTACCCATGAAGCTTTTAAACTACAGTGAGCAACATGGTTCAATGTGTCAATAAATCGGCACTGTGAACTTTTTTAAAGTTTTTGATATTGCTAGTGTCTTGGAGCTTAAATTGGGATCATGTATACTGTGCTTCTGACGATACAAAAAAAAGAGTAGGCCTAACACAGAGCAAACTTGGTCAACAAGGCATTTGTGGTAAGTGCATCGATCGGTATACACCTTCGCCATTCCTGGAAGTCTCCCATTACAGTAGCCAGCTCCTCTCAAAAGCATGGAAATAGACTTTTACAACTGAACCAAAGCTGGGTGGTTGGTCATTTTAGTCTTACAAAAATCTATACATAGTAAACAATATTTTATACATTTTGTTATTTTACTGATAATCATAAGAAACGTGATTCTATCCACTTCTCTGTCCCCCGTTGTCACATAGAGATGTATAGATATCAGAACATTATATGATTACCATTGTGGTGCCTGTGAGCGCCATTGAGACCGATAAAACTTTGCGATCGCTATAGATCTTTGTGACGACGGGAAAGAGAACGACGTGGATAGAAGATCAGTCAAAGTAACAAATGTGCTATGTTTAGCTTTGTAAGACTATACGTTTTGGAATAGTTGGAAGATCTATTTCCCTGCTTTTGATCGGCGCTGGCTACTGTACCCGGGAGACTTCCAGAAATTGCTCTAAGCTAACGATATGCTAACTTGAATCTTCTCCAAGCGGCACACAGAGACATAAAACATGGTTTTCAATGAGCTCGTCTTACTCTGGGTAAGTAGAAAGATGACCTAAATCTAGAAATCTTGCAGTGTCCCTTTACGCTAGCAGACATGCTAACACATTACTAAACATGCTCAAACGTGATTCTGACAATACTACCAAGCTCAAGAGAAAAGACGCCACTTAAGAACACAACTAAGAAATGGTTAAGTACTACACTACTACTAAAATAAACTGAGATGGCCCTTCACTGCTACACAACTTTATTCCCTCAACGTTAATAATAGCAACCTAGGCTAATGAATCCGTCCATTGTAACTAATTTGCTTTTTTTCTTGTCTGGCGTACCTAGCCTTTATCCTAAATCTGATGGTGATGGGAAGTCCAGGTCCTTACACTCGCTTAACCCTCTTTCTCTTCCTTTTTTTCCTCCTTCTCCCTTCCGATGGCATCAAAGCGGAAAAGGGCCTAGTGTGTCGTTTCCACAGGATGTCCAGTCGGAGGGAAGAGGGCCCATCAGTAATCCGTCACTGCCTCCCTGTTTACATAGCTGGCCCTACTTAGAAAAAGCAGGCCCGCTCAAGGGAACGCTTCAATTCGCCTCGGTTGCAGCCCCCCTGTTTTTTTTAATTTTTATTTTGGAATCTAGCCTCATTCCCCTGTGGCCCAGAGAGCTAGCCTGAAGGAGGGGGAAGGTCACATTGTATTCGATAGGATCTGTCTTTTTTGAAAAGCCTGAGGGAACTGAAGTCCGGGCACAGATGGAGGAGAGAGGACAATGACAAATGACCTTTACCCCCTCCAGGCGCTAGAACAATATTAGTCAAGAGTAAATAAGACACTCCCTGGGATGATGCAATACTTCCTCCTCTTTTTGGAAGGTCTGGTGTGACTGGTGAGATTTGGACAGACTGTTGGAATGTGTCCCGTTGGGGCTTGCGGGGGGGATGTTTAACAAGGGTGCAGGAGGCTCAAACTTCTCACACTGTGTGTGTGTGTGTGTGTGTAGTCTTACCCTTTTGGACATCAGGGTCTTTTTGAATGGGCTGCTGGTGAGTAGACTGTCCACTCTGTAGTGTCGATGAGGCCGAGGGTAGTTTTAGAATCGCCAGCTGCCGCGAGTTCCATTCCTGTGTCTGGTCTGGAGGCTAAATTGATAATTAGCTCAGCCACAAATACACCCCTCCCCAACCACAGAAATCATTCCAAGCACAGGAACACACACACATTTACAAATGCGCGCACACACAAACACACTCACAAGTAGACCCTGTCGCACACATCCCCCAACCTGCCCCACAGTAATTACACTTAGCACAACACACACACAGCTCCTACCATTTGACTTTTCCTGTGCTCTAGGGCACAGTGGCTAGAAGCTGGCTTGTGCGTTTGTTACTCTGTAAATACATCAAAGGCCCCCCCCCCCCACCAGATGCAGCCCCTTGCCTTAATCTCCCATCTTTATTCACCTCCATTCACGCCCAAACCAAGAGATGATGAAAATCTTCTAACAAGGCAAGAGGTATGCCTTTGAAATCAGACGCTGCGCCACACACATCTCACATCTCTCCCAAGCAACACGCCTGGTGGACTTCCGTGGCTTTTGTGATGAACATGGGCAATTTAGCCCTTTCACATTCCAAAGGTCTTGCGCTATTAGTGCTCTAGAGCATTTCTTTCTCCCTCTATAATTTTTTTCCCCTCGAAAGCCCCACTGTCGGGAGTAAATATCTGAACAGGGTCTGTGTTTGTAATCATCTCCATCAGACGGGCCCCGGTTCGCCTCCTAAAGAACCTTTCTCAACCTTAACCAAGCTCTTGGCATCGCCCGGGGAAGGGATACCACTTTTAGCTTTGGCCGGGGCTCGCCGAAAGCCCTCTATAGCAAGAGAGTCTGTCTGTCCTATAAACTTGGGACTAAGAAACCAGAAACCGTCCAAAGTGAATGAGAGTGTACGAGAGAGGTGGTGCTCTCATTTTGAGATCATATGCCGTGGCCTGATTCCCTCGTCTGATTACCGCAGTCTAGTGGTCCTCTGGCACGCAGTGTTGTGGTGAGGCGAACGAGGGAACCGAGTTAGCTCAAAAGCATGCAACCCCCCCCCCCCCCCCCCCCCCCCCCACATGAAAGAGGTGCCTCGTGCCGGCCTCAACTGGTGACGCAATCGACCACACTTCTGGTCTTGCTCGATGCTAAAGGGGCTGTAAGTCGTAACTCTCCGAGCTGGAATTAATTTAACCTACACTCAATATTAAAAAAGGGGGAGTCTTCAAGACCATTTTTTACCACTCTTTTGTTCTTGGGAGGCGTGGGGGGTTGTTGGTTAATTGCATACAGAAGTAGAGAGATTTAGACTGAGCCATGACACACTTTTACCTTAGCAATGGCCCACTGAGCATGTGCCATGTGCAGGTCGGTTTGTTGGTCTTTGTGTAAAGGGCCAATGGGAGTCTGCCTCCCGCACGGGTTCTCGTGCCCAATCGAGGGTGTCGTTATCTCCCCATCTCCAAAATTTGTGGTATCGTTCATTACATCGCTAAGCGTAACCAAACACAATGTTCCAGAAAGCATGTTTTCTATTGTGAAGCTTGGCCGGATATTCCTTGTGTAGTCGTGGGTCGTGTTCATTAAACATCAAGCGGAAGAAATTGGGCAAACGGGAGGGGCGATCTAAAGCTGTCCAATAAGACATGCAAAATGTCTGTTGCTTGCCCTAATGAACAGGACCCTGTCCTGACTCATGTTCGGTTTGGTCTTGTCTCTCAGAATGCCACCGACAGCTCGTCCAACTCCTCCCACTCCCAGAAGAAGGAGCCCCTGCAGCTGCAGACCCTGGCCCCGCCCAGCTTCTGCGAGCCGCGCCGCCACCACTGCATCCTGGGCCACTTCTACGACCAGCACCGACCCTCGGACCACTACTTCCTGGATCAGGTGGGTGGCTGGGGGACGACAGTGGCGAAGGTGGGTCACCAAAACTTTGTTAGTTGAAAAAAATAAATCATGTGTTGGAACTAGGGGGTTGCGGCTATATTCTTTACTACAATGGGTAGGTTGGAGGGACAGAGGGAATGAGTGTTCTTGAAGCCTAAACTATGGTGCTAGTGTGATGTATTTCAAGTTGGGCCTGGAAGTTACCTGCTTGTTGGAAGACATGTTTAGATGCCCCATGTTAGTTTTGTAGTTTTATAGACTGGTCTGTGTAGTTCTCATCTTTTTTTGCTCTCCTTCATCTCTACAGTCGGTTCCCATGTTCCCACGCCACGTCAGCTTCCAGGTGGAGGAGGAGGAGATTGTGCGCATCAACCCTCGCGAGCGGACCTGGCTGACTGGGTACGAGGACTACCGGCACGCCACCGCCACACGCGACAAGCTCATCCAGCACCCCGAGGACGGCGACGCCTACGTGCACTTCGCCAAGAGCGAGCCGCCTAAGCACGACTACACCTACCCTTACCCCATGGGCCTTGATCCCCACCAGCATGCAAGGGACCCCAAGATAGGCTGCGTGGACCGACTTGGTGGGGGCGGCCTTATCGGGGGACACAGGGCGGTGGTCACAGCCCAGCCCCGCACCCTCCAGCTCAAAGGCAAGCGGCGGAAGGAAGACGGCGAGCGCTCGCGCTGCGTCTACTGCCGGGACATGTTCAACCACGAGGAGAACAGGCGCGGGCGGTGCCAGGAGGCGCCGGACCCAATCCAGACGTGCATCCACCGGGTCAGCTTCATGTGGTGCGCGGACAGCCTGCTCTACCACTGCATGTCAGACCCGGAGGGCGACTACTCGGACCCGTGCTCGTGCGACACCAGCGATGAGCGCTTCTGCCTGCGCTGGCTGGCCCTGGTTGGGCTGTCGCTGCTGGCCCCCTGCATGTGCTGCTATGCCCCCCTGCGCGCCTGCTACCGCTGCGGGGTGGCCTGCCACTGCTGCGGGGGCAAGCACAAAGCTGTGGGCTGAGTGCCAGGAGGGAGAGTAGAACAGAGACCCATGGAAGGGACTGGACCGGAAGAGGGTGGCCCCGCTATTCTTTTGTTTTGTGTTTTTGTTTTCGCTGTTGTGTCTCTCGGCCAAGTTCCAGATGGGAAAACAATTGGCTTGTCCCCAATCTTTTCGATTTGGAAATTTCTCTCGGTGGAAAGAAAGAAAAAATATGTTTCCTTTTGTTGTTTTTTATAGGGGTACCCTGCCTACGGCTTCCACGTCCTTGCATTACAAAGACTAAAACAATGAATATTCATATATAAATATTATATAAACAGGTACTTTATATTTTTACACTCATGTTTTAAAGGCTTGAATATTTTTACCAGTGTTTTGTGTGAGGTCAGTGTGAGCGTTGTTTTCTGAGGGGGGGCTCTCACTTTGTGTTCCCCTCGCATGGCTCACCACCAATCACAGATCAAGCTGGTTCCCGCCTGTAAAGCAGAGGCACTTAAGTCAAGGGTGTGTCCTTAATGGTACCTTATTGCTTATGAAGTGCACTACTTTTGATCATAGCCCTATGGGCCCTTGTCTAATGTAGTGCAATATATAGGTAATAGAGTGCCATGTGGGATGCAGCCCAACTGTGATCACGTCTGCCCCTCCCAGCCAATGAAACAAAAGAAAAGGCAAACATTTAACCAGTGTTTCCTCATTCTGCACCTTGACTACTCCTGACCTAGCTTGTTCCCAGATCAATTAGACCTACTCCTGACCTAGCCTGTTCCCAGATCAATTAGACCTGGGGCCAGGCTACCCCTGGCTATACAGAGTTTTTAAAACCAAATTAAACCTAATGTCAGTGGAGAGACACCTGGGAAAAAAACATTATACTGCTTGGTCAAATTAGACTGACTGTATTGTGGATTCGACCCAGAACAAAATCTAAAATGGGTCAGGGGTACTTGAGTATTGGATGGGGAAACTCTGCTTTAGACACTTAATCTGTAGGGTTGTGTGTGTGTCTGTGTGACTTCCTATGTGCAAAAGTCTGGAAAATGGAATGGGCAGCAATGTATCCCTGATTGCTATTGTTGTGACTTCAACTAAAAGCCAAAAAGGCAAAATAAGCTGCAGCATTTATATAGAGTATCTAAATTTGTCTTTTTTTTTATTTTTAAAGATAATAATCCTCAATCAACCGTTTATTACAGTGGAGGAGAACTCAAGCCTTCGGTAACTTTTTATTCAGTTGGTGTTTGATGATAATCTTTTGATATAGTTATTTATTTGCCTTGCTAAATTTAGACACCAGCCTAGGGGGTTAAGAAGAAGGGAACAGTCCCATTTGTAAACTAAACACAGCCAAGAGGGGAAGAGGAGGGATTTTTGTCACCTTTTTGAGATGGATGATGACCCTGTCCACACTACAGTGTCATTGGTGCTCTCTTATGCGTGTCTTTTTCTTTTGTCTTTCAAAAGGATACTCAACGAGGCTAACTGTCAGGGAATCGCGATCTATAGAGTTTTGCTAAACTTTAGCTCGAGAGACAGACAAACCGCTTTGATCTGGTTGTTCATCGTTCCCCACAAGGGTATAAGATAGTGGGTTCTCCAACAAAGGGACGTGCTGGCACACCCGAATCAACTAATCACCTAATCGTGTTTATACCACGATTAGCTGATACAGGTGAGTTACTGCAGGGCTGGAACGAAAGGCTGCACACCCAGTAGCTCTCCCAAGACCAGAGTTGGAGACAAGTGGAGAAGTGTTGAATCTATTCTTCTGTAGTCCAATAACTCCCTCTCCCTGGTCTTCTTTTTTGTCTGTCAGCCAATCGCATCAGTCAAGATGGTGTCAAAATATATACACAAATAAAATGGACGCTACAGCATGAATATACATCAACATATGTACAGTTGAAGTCGGAAGTTTACATACACTTATGTTGGAGTCATTAAAATTCGTTTTTCAACCACTCCACTACTTTCTTGTTAACTATAATTTTGGCAAGTCGGTTAGGACATCTACTTTGTGCATGACAAGTAATTTCCCAACAATTGTTTACAGACAGATTATTTCACTTATTCACTGTATCACAATTCGTGGGTCAGAAGTTGACATGCACTAAGTGCCTTTAAACGGCTTGGAAAATTCCAGAAAATTATGTCATGGCTTTAGAAGCTTCTGATAAGCTAATTGACATTTGAGTCAATTGGAGGTGTACCTGTGGATGTATTTCAAGGCCTACCTTCAAACTCCGTGCCTCTTTGCTTGACATCATGGGAAAATCAAAAGAAATCAGCCAAGACCTCAGAAAAAAAATATTGGGGGGGGTGCTTTGCTGCAGGACGGACTGGTGCACTTCACAAAATAGATGGCATCATGAGGGAGGGAAAATTGTGGATATATCGAAGCAACATCTCAAGACATCAGTCAGGAAGTTAAAGCTTGGTCGCAAATGGGTCTTCCAAATGAACAATGACCCCAAGCATACCTCCAAAGTTATGGCAAAATGGCTTTAGGTTGGGAAAACTCCTTGTGTCATGCACAAAGTAGATGTTCTAACCAGCTTGCCAAAACTATAGTTTGTTAACAAGACATTTGTGGAGTGGTTGAAAAACAAGTTTTAATGACTCCAACCTTAGTGTATGTTAACTTCCGACTTCAACTGTATATATGTATTGAAACAACAAAAACTAGCCTCACATTTAAAACCACCCTGTAAACTCACCTCGTGGGAGGAACATTGTTTGATTTTTTTTTCCCTGTAGGAAGCACAACACTAATCAGAAAAAACCTCATGAACAATATGCGCAAATTCCTGTGAAGTACCCGGTCTCGAGTCGTATCAACGTGGCAGAAAATACATCTTATGCGATCGATCGCAATCATACATTAACTAATCGTCATAACCATTCGAGTTCCGAGCCATGTCTGGAGTTAAATGGGTGATAGCATCATGGCGTTGCGGGTTCTGTACAAAAGCTGTCGTTGTGTCCGTCTTTCTCTTTACCCTCTCTCTCTCGCTGCCTTTCTTCCTTCCCTTTTTCTGCTGTGTGTCCCTGTTTGTCAGCTTTGCAATACTGTTGCCATTCATTGTAGAGAAGATCCCAGTTTTTATTTTTCTATCTGTGGTAAAAGAAAAGTTAACCAAAAGCAGTTTGTCTGTTTTGGTGCAGTGTCTAATTCCTGCACACATTTAACTATTAAAGGAAAGTGCCTGAAGCATCCTCTTCATCTATCTCATGTATACTTAGTAAAAACAGTTTTTTTTTTATGTTTAAAGAAACAGTTAAATCGATTGTTTACTTTTTTTTTTTACAATCTAAGTTTTTACCTCTGTAAAAAAAAAAAGCTAAAATATATATAGATATATATATCTATCAAGTGTATGATGTACATTTTAAGTTCTATTTTTGTATTGTTTCCAATATGATCATCACGACTCTTTGCTTTTAAAAAGAAAAAATGAGAAAAGAGAAATTAACATCTGTATAAATGCCAATACATCATATGGAAACTAACAGAAGCATGGCCTGGATAGTAAGTACTTTTCCGTGTGTGCGTGTGTTCATTTCCACTGTATTTTACAGAGATGTGGTTTTGAGAGATTTAACCATGTTACAGTGGCATCTCATACAGCCTGTACATTTTATCCCATATACATAGCTTGTAGCCCAGCACTTCCCTGTGTTGCATCTTTTAGGAGCGTTGCTGAGGGGGGCTGCTGATCGACCTCATGCTACTCGGCACTGTCCCATCCTGCTGCAACACGGTAATCCATACATGGGCCAGGGCATGGCCTGAGGGGGTGTGTGAGCGTTTGTTTGAGTACACGCATGTTCTCGATTTAAAACACACATCTCTATCGTGTGTGTGTGTGTGTGTGTGTGTGTATCATAAAGAAGGAATGACTGCAGCAGTCAGATCCTGTCTTTGCTCCAGAGTATTTTTTCCCCCCTCTTTGTCTGTCAAGACGGAAATATACGCGTTGGGCGCTAGACAGGTTCACAGAGCTGTACCATGCTCTGCAAGTCTCTAAAATAATCTATAGTGTACACCAATGTTTTGCTCTGTGGGTCTCGAGAAATGCATATGGAAGACAGTCAGCGAGCGAGAGGAAAAAAAGGTCCCTGAAGGCCCTGGCCGGCTACGGAACTCGGCGACTGCAAATAGTATCAAACTTCAACATGTGCAAACCATTTAAGGCATACTTTATTCTAATGAGGTCACTTTTTTTTTCCTTCCCCTCTTTTGAATCAGGGTTTGATAGAAGAAAAAAACAGCACTAAAAATGCCATCTTCGCCTTTCTTATTTAAGGCTTGTGCACTGTGATTTTCTTTGCCTGCCCCCTTAAAATAGTTGTATAGATTTATATTAACCTCATCCTAAAACACAGATGAACGTGTTTTGAAATACAAAATGTTACAGTATGATGATGGAATGGGAAGGAGTAGGCCTTTCACTTGGTTCCCCGCAGAGGTTTTCAGCACTGTTGAGCATATAGTTGTTTCTAGGTGTCAAAATAGCACTTTTTTTTTGTCAGGGGTATACGCAAGCCCATGCAAGCAAGTATACCGGTAACCTTAGATGACTAATTCATATAGGCTTAAATAAATGGTTTATAACACACACTAAAATGTCTGCCAATTAACACTGGAAGTGGTCTCTGACTCAATTGGACAACATCACCATTATTCTTTGAGGTGAGTGTTTTATAAAGGTTTGTCAGTGTGACTGCTAACAAGTTGACTAGCAAGCTAGCTGTGAGTGGACGTCAAGAATAACAGCACACGTTTTGCCAAATGTGTGCTGTGCATTGCTAGCTAGCTAGCTAGCTCGGCACACGTCAGCTACAGCCATTCAGTCCAAAAAACATTTTAAGTGTCTTATTTTAGAGGGGAAAACAGGAGACATTTTGAGAAGTCAAGTTAGCTTACTATTCCTCAGCAAAAGCTAGCCTATTTCATAGGGTTGAGAATGGGACTTATCACGGAACTTATTGTAGTCCACTACCTGGTTGTTGCTCTCAGTATCATAGCACTGGATATGCCTAATAATTATTGCAAATGCATTAGTGTCATTCAAATATTTCTAAATAACCCAGTCCAAGATGGGCGCCACCATACCATACACCACACACATTTTTACCACCCTGACCTGAGCCTAGGAGTTCACAACAGAGACTGGTGAGAACCAACGATGTCGTCCATCATGTGACCCCAGACGAGTGGTGTCGGGCTCTAATTCTGCTCTAATTCTGCCCTGGCTACTCTGCTGCCCCGTACATAAGCGCATGTACAGAAACCCAGCCTAAAATCTCAAACAACAAACAATGTGGGTGTAGAGGCACGGTTGCTAGGGAAAACTCCCTATAAAGGCCGGGACCTAGGAAGAAACCTAGAGAGGAACCAGGCTATGAGGGGTGGCCACTCCTCCTCTGGCTGTGCCGGGTGGAGATTATAACAGAACATGGCCAAGATGTTAAAATGTTCATAGATGACCAGCAGGGTCATCTAGGAGTAAATGTCAGTTGGCTTTTCATAGCCGATTGAACCATAGCCATTGAACCTGTTCTGTGTGAATGTGTGACCGATGGCCAAGAATCCATGTGGTCTTAGGTCAACACTAAGCGCTGTGTCCACCATCCACCTCCATGATATCCCCCCCACAACCTTTATAAAACATGGTTAAACTGTGGCATCCGTTGTTAAAGTGATGCTCCTGTTTACCACCACGGTACAGTTGGACACCCTCTTGGCAGTCCTTATCTGTCCAGTTGGCCTACTTTTACATGGGCGGTGCATGCTTTAGTCGTGCACCCCCCCATAGCAATGTTCTAGAACTTCTATACAGTACTACCCACTGCTGCAGGATTAGGGATTAAAAACTCGCTGTTCATTTCCCACTGATCCATCCTCCCACCAGTAGTGTGCTCGTTGCCAGAGCCCGAATGGTGGACACACCCCTGGCTCCAATCCCATCCCGTGCTTAGCCAAAGAACTTCAGGGCTTTGTTTGTGTACCGTTTCCTCACCGGTGGGAACATTGCAGGACATTTATCAGGATGTTATTGTGCACATATCACAACAGAGAGGGAGCTTCTCCATCCTCCGATGGACAGAGGCGAGGGAGGTGATTTCCCACACTGCTCAGGGGCCGTGGGGGGGGGTAAGAGTCGGAGGAAAGCAACGGGCGCGGTGGCATTGTCTCCACAAGTGCCTTCTTTGTTTACCATCTCCAGCTATCTGGCAGCAAAAGTCATTGACGGCCAGGGAGAGTGAACTCCAAAAGAAGTGGTTCTCGATTTCGTCCTTTCAGGAGCGCTTGTTGTTGATAGTTGGCTTCTCTCTGAACAATAAAGTCTGTACCGTGCATATCGCTATACCTGTATAAATGGCTTCTCCCAGTTATGAAGACTGTTCTATGATGAGTTAGTTCAATCATTGTGTGCAAGCAGGAGGCTTCAGGGGTTGCTTGATTAGGATCTGAAAAGATTCAATGAAAATGATTCTCAGGTGAGCCTAGCCAACTCAGCAAAAAAAAAAAAAGTGTTTATTTTCAGCAAACTTAACATGTGTAAATATTTGTACGAACATAACAAGATTTAACAACTGAGACATAAACTGAACAAGTTCCACAGACATGTGACGAACAGACACGGAATAATGTGTCCCTGAACAAAGTGGGGGTCAAAATCAAAAGTAACAGTCAGTGTCTGGTGTGGCCACCAGCTGCATTAAGTCCTGCAGTGCATCTCCTCCTCATGGACTGCACCAGATTTGCCAGTTCTTGCTGTGAGATGTTACCCCACTCTTCCACCAAGGCACCTGCAAGTTCCCGAACATTTCTGGGGGGAATGGCCCTAGCCCTCACCCTCCGATCCAACAGGTCCCAGATGTGCTCAATGGGATTAAGTTCCGGGCTCTTCGCTGGCCATAGCTGAACACTGACATTCCTGTCTTGCAGGAAATCACGCACAGAACAAGCAGTATGGCTAGTGACATTGTCATGCTGGAGGGTCATGTCAGGATGAGCCTGCAGGAAGGGTACCACATGAGGAAGGAGGATGTCTTCCCTGTAACGCACAGTGTTGAGATTCACTGCAATGACAACAAGATCAGTCCGATGATGCTGTGACACACCGCTCCAGACCATGATGGATCCTCCACCTCGATCCCGCTCCAGAGTACAGGCCTCTGTAATTCCTTCAACAATAAACGCAAATCAGACCATCACCCCTGGTGAGACCAAACCGCAACTCGTCAGTGAAGAGCACTTTGCCAGTCCTGTCTGGTCCAGCGACGTTGGGTTTTGTGCCCATAGGTGACGTTGTTGCCGGTGATGTCTGGTGAGGACCTGCCTTAACAGGCCAACAAGCCCCCAGTCCAGCCTCTCTCAGCCTATTGCGGACAGTGGAGGGATCGTGCGTTCCTGGTGTAACTCGGGCAGTTGTTGTTGCCATCCTGTACCTGTCCCGCAGGTGTGATGTTCGGATGTACCGATCCTGTGCAGGTGTTTGTTACACGTGGTCTGCCACTGCGAGGATGATCAGCTGTCCGTCCTGTCTCCCCTTAGCGCCGTCTTAGGCGTCTCACAGTACGGACATTGCAATTTATTTCCCTGGCCACATCTGCAGTCCTCATGCCTCCTTGCAGCATGCCTAAGGCATGTTCATGCAGATGAGCAGGGACCCTGGGCATCTCTCTTTTGGTGTTTTTCAGAGTCAGTAAAAAGGCCTCTAGTGTCTTAAGTTTTCATAACTGACCTTAATTGCCTACCGTCTGTAAGCTGTTAGTGTCTTAACGACCGTTCCACAGGTGCATGTTCATTAATTGTTTATGGTTCATTGAACAAGCATGGGAACAGTGTTTAAACCCTTTACAATGAAGATCTGTGAAGCTATTTGGATTTGTACTAATTATCTTAGAAAGACAGGGTCCTGAAAAGGGGACGTCTGAGTTTAGTATTCAGAAAATGTAGTCTTTTCCACACATAGTAGTCGTTCCCCAATTTGTTCAACAATGCCCATGCATACTCCACGAACCAAGCAACAACCTGTGTGCAGTGGACACAAAATATAGGATCTGAGGTTATTTGCATTGGCCAGTCCAAGCAAGACCAACACACACAAATCAGGCGGAATTGGATGCCTGTTTTTTTGTACAAACTGCCGATCTCCCAGTCTAAACCTGGGTTTTCTATATACGTGCCCCATGCCAGTTCAACTCATGTGGTCAACATGGACACAGAGTTATTTCCAAAAAGACCAAACCCTGGTGTGTGTCTGTTGGCGCGACTGGGTGTAGCTCTAGTGTTAAATCAAACCAACAGGAAAAGTGGAGTGAAAATAATACGACCAGTGTTTATTTTTGTGGACGCCTGTATCGAGAGTTTGTCTGCCGTTCCGGCCACATTTGGGGTTAACTCCGGAGGCACAGAAAGGCTTCAGTTCCCAATGCTTCGCTTTGGGCCGGTAGGAGGAAGGAAGTGGACTTTAACTGTTAACTTTATTCCATCTGAACCCTGCCCCCACTCACCTCAGTTACTTGAATGTTCCACCCTAGTTACAAATTAATGCTCCACTGCCAGAATGGCCTTGGTGGTCATTTTCATACAGCTGGAGCTAGTTGAGTTGTACAGGCTGTGTATGCACACTACATCAACAGCCAATGGGGGAAGCTGTAGCCTGGATCTAGATGAACCCAAATGCTTACCAAATTGACGTCAAATTTGCCAACAAGCCCCCCAGGCCTTTTTGAGAGATTGTACTGGTCTACTTATTCTCCGTCAGTGCTGTACATGAACTGTGTAGACTCCAACAAGGCTGAAACAAAAGCAAAAGAGAGAGCATTACACACACACACACACACACACACACACAAAGAAGCCTCTCATCCACTGTAATAAACAGGGGGAAAATTGCATCAAAAAACGAAATAACTAGTTTTACCCCCGCCACAAGAGCACTGAGTGATCTCATCAAAGCCGTAGCGAGTCAGAAAGTGCTGATGGCCTAGCATGCGCGGGGCGTGAGGCAGGAACTTCTGACGGGATGTTAGTCTGGGCCTAATTTAAATAGGCCCCAGCGTGTCTGCCTGCCTCCCTTTGTTTACATGGATGAAATCTGAAACAAATGTGAACACGATACCCCTCTTGTCCCCCAACCCTCCCCTCGAGCTGCCTCCCTCGTATCTCAAACGGAGCCATGTGTAGATTTTCTTGGACCGAAATTAACGCACAGTGGGTTCCTGGTTAACTCCCCACCAGGCTCCTTACAGCATTAACTTTTTATAAGCTTCCCTTTTTTGCTAATTGCCTATTCACCTCTCTCTATGGTTTCTGGTATTGGTGGCCATTAGTTGTTTGTCAGGAAAGCCAGAGGAGGAAGATGACCCTCTCCTATCCTGGAAGAGAGCTACTGTACTACACTGAACAAAAATATGAATGTAATGGGTTGGTTCCATGTTGCATGAGCTGAAATAAAATATCAGAAATTTTCAATAAGCGCAAAAAAGCTTAGTTCACTCTTCTTTTGCACAAATGTGTTTATATCCCTGTTAGTGAGAATTCTGCTTTGCTAAGATGATCCATCCACCTGACAGGTGTGGCATATCAAGAAGCTGATTAAACGGCATGATCATTACACAGGTGAACCTTGTGCTGGGGACAATAAAAGGCCACCAAAATGTTTTGTCACACAACACAATGCCACAGCTGTCTCAAGTTTTGAGGGAGCGTGCAATTGGTATGCTGACTGCAGGAATGTCCACCAGAGCTGTTGCCAGAGAATGTCATGTACATTTTCCTACCATAAGGCGCCTCCGGCGTCAATTTAGAGAATTTGGCAGTACGTCCAACCGGCCTCACAACCGTAAACACCACCAGCCAAGGACCTCCACATCCGGCTTCTTCACCTGTGGGATCGTCTGAGACCAGCCACCCGGAGAGCTGATGAAATTGTGGGTTTGCACAACCAAATAATTTCTGAACAATTTGTCAGGGGGGGACAATTTGTCTCAGGGAAGCTCATCTGCATGCTCGTCATCTTCACCAGTCTTGATCTGACTGCAGTTTGGCGTCGTAACCGTCTTGTGGGCAAATGCTCAATGGAGAAGTTAGCTCTTCATTGATGAATCCCTCAACTGTAGGGGGCAGAAGGCAGACCGCATATATGGCATCATGTGGGCAAGCGGTTTGCTGATGTCAACGTTGTGAACAGAGTTCCCCATGGTGGTGGTGGGGTTATGATATGGGCAGGCATAAGCTACCGACAAGGAATACAATCGCATTTTATCAATGGCAATTTGTATGCATAGGGACACTGTGACTAGATCTTGAGGCCCATTGTGTTGCCATTCATCTGCCGCCATCACCTCATGTTTCAGCATGATAAGGCACGGCCCCATGTCACAAGCCTCTGAACACAATTCCTGGAAGCTGAAAATGGCCCAGGCATTCCATGTCCTGCATACTCACTAGACATGTCACCCATTGAGCATGTTTGGGTTGCTCTGGATTGACGTGTACGACAGCATGTCCCAGTTCCTGCCGATATCCAGCATCTTCGCACAGCCATTGAAGAGGAGTGGGACAACATTCCACAGACCACAATCAACAGCCTGATCAACTCAATGTGAAGTAGATTTGTTGTGCTGCATGAGGCAAATTCTGATCCACGCCCCCTACTTAAAAAAAAAGTATCTGTGGCCAACAGATGCATATCTGTATTACCAGTCATGTGAAATCCATAGATTAGGGCCTAATGAATGTATTTAAGTTGTCCGATTTCCTTTTGTGAACTGTAACTCAGTAAACTCTTTGAAATTGTTGCATGTTGTGTTTATTATTTGTTTCAGTATAACTGCAGTTGCAGTCTTAACTGCTCCTCCTTCTTTTGGACATGCAACATCTTGGTCCAAACCCCCTTATACTCACTGAACTTGTTGCTTTCTTGCTACATTGTTTAAAAGGCATGCAAACCCTTTTTTAGTTTCCCCCTTTGTGTTAGAAAACAACCATCTGTACCAAGAGGCATATATGAGAAGTCAGGCAATCTGTTTTTTCTCAGAATTACAATTATCCAAATAATCTTTGTTGCGGTATTTAGTATGTGGTTTTCTTACTAAGTGCCATTTTCAAGCCTGGTTGGTTGGCTTGAGCCCATGAGGCAAATGCTCTAACGATTAAAGAATCATTGTGGGTTCAGAGGGGATTTTGGGGCCTCTGTTAATCCCTGACAAAGTGTTCCCTAAGTGGAGGAGCATGGTGGGAAAGGTGTGTTTTGGGTGCATGATCACCCCCTCCAGAGGAAATTAGCAAATTCTCCCGCCTAAAAATAATTAAATGAGCCTCACCCTTTCAAATGTGATGCCATGCAAAAAAAACAAAAAAAAAGCGCTGGTAGACAGAGGGATGCCATGCATGTTCTTCCATCCAGCTTCCGAGAACAGTCTGCCTCCCCTTCTAACCTCCCTGCGGTGTCTAGAGACCCTCAGAATTCAAAGGGTCCTCCACTAACACTGTGCCACACCCCTTGGCTTCAGCTTGTCCTGGCTGTCTTTTCTCTTTGGTGTTCTTATCATGTCTCTGATTTGGAGATAAGAACCACTCTTGTCCAAACCGTCAGGTAAACGTCCTGTGGGTTTTAGCGTGATGCTATTTAGCCTAATGCTAAACACCACCAACCATGAGAAAGGAACTGAGGTGGGACGGTTCCATACCGAACTGCCAGTGGAGTCAGTCTTGTTTGCGAAGGCCATCGTCTTGGAGACCTTGGGTGGGAATTCCTTGTGTAGTGCCACGGCAACAGTGCCACATCAAAGAGAGCGGCAGAACGGTTTGGGTCTGCAACAGTGCCCCTCCAAAGGGGTTTTCAACCTACAGACCCTGACACACCCCCAAATATCTTAGCAGAATCTCCCTCTCCTATACACTTAGACACACACACCTGTATTACCTAGAATGCCTTCAGAAAGTAAACCCCTTGACTAAATTGAGATTGTGTGTCACTGGCCTACACACAATACCCCATAATATATCAAAGTGGAATTATGTTTTTAGAAATATTTACAAATAAAAAGCTGAAATATCTCGAGTCAATAAGTACTCAACCCCTTTGTTATGGCAAGCCTAAATAAATTAAGCAGTAAAAATGTGCTTCATAAGTTGCATGGACTCACTGTGTGCGATAAGTGTTTAACATGATTTTTTAATGACTACCTCGTCACTGTACCCCACACATGCAATTATTTGTAAGGTCCCTCAGTCGAGCTGTGAATTACAAACACATAGACCAGGGTTTTCCAATGCCTTGCAAAAGAAGGGCACCTATTGGTAGATTCAATGTCTGTTTAAAAAAAAAAAAGTTGAATATCCCTTTGAGCATAGTGAAGTTATTAATTACACTTTGGATGGTGTATCAATGCAGCCAGTCACTACTAAGATATAGGCGTCCTTCCTAACTCAGTTGCCGCAGCTGAAGGAAACCGCTCAGGGATTTCACCATGAGGCCAATGGTGACTTAAACTGAGTTTAATGGCTGTGATAGGAGAAAACTGAGGATGGATCAACATAGTTACTCCTCAATATGATCCTAAATGACAGTAAAAAGGAACTAAATAAAAATATTCCTAAACATGCATCCTGTTTGCAAAAGGGCACAAGTAGAACTGCAAAAAATATGGCAAAGAAATTAACTTCATTTCCTGAAAACAAATAGTTACGTTTGCAGCAAATCCAACAACACATTGAGTACCACTTCATATTTTTCAAGCATGGGGGTGGCTTCATCATGTTATCGGTATGCTTGTCATCAGCAAGGACTAAGGATAAAAAAAAATTAAAAAATGGAATGGAGATCAATAGGCAAAATCCTAGAGGAAAACCTGGTTCACTCTGCTCTCCAACAGATACTGGGAGACAACCTCATCTTTCAGAAGGATAACCTAAAACAAGGCCAAATTACAATGTGTACAAAACATTAGGAACACCTTCCTAATATTGAGTTACACCCCCTTTTGCCCTCAGAACAGCCTCAATTCATCGGGGCAAGGACTACAAGATGTTGAAAGTGTCCCACAGGGATGATGGCCCATGTTGACTCCCACAGTTGCGTCAAGTTGGCTGGATGTCCTTTGGGTGGTGCACCATTCTTGATACACACGGGAAACTATTGAGTGTGAAAAATCTAGCCGCGTTGCAGTTCTTGTCACACCCAAACCGATGCGCCTGGCACCTACCACCATACCCTGTCCAAAAGGCACGAAAATCTTTGATCTTGCCCAATTACCCTCTGAATGGCACACACACACACACACACACACAATCCATGTCTCAAGGTTTAAAAATCCTTCTTTAGCACGTCTCCTCCCATCCATCTACGCTGATTGAAGTGGATTTAACAGGTGACATCAATAAGGGATCATCGCTTTCAACTGGTCATTCTGTCATGGAAAGGTGTTCCTAATGTTTTGTACACAGTGTATATACTGGAGTTGCTTGCCAAAACAATATGAAATGTTCTTGAGTGGCTAAGTTACCATTTTGACTTAAATTGGACTGAAAATCTATGGTAAGACTTTAAAATGGCTGTCTAGCAATGAACAACCAACTTGACAATGCTTGAAGAATTTAAAAGAATGTCACATTTTGTACAATCCAAGTGTGCAAAGCTCTTAGATACTTACCCAGAAAGACTCACAGCTGTAATCACTGCCAAAGGTGATTCTAATGTATTGACTCAGAGGTGTGAATACTTATGTAAATTAATATTTATGCAAAAAAAAAAATCTACTTTTTTTCCTCTCTTTGGCATTATGGTGTATTGTGTGTAGATGTTTTTCATCCATTTTGATTTCAGGCTGTAACAAGAAAATGTGGAATATTAATACTTTCTGGGGTATGAATACTTTCTGAAGGCACTGTAATTTCTACCAGCATGTCACGTGCAACTGAAGGCAAAGAAAACCTCTAGATCACCTTTACTCCACACACAGAAACGCATACAAAGCTCTCCCTCGCCATTGATTTGGCAAAATCTCACCATAACTCTATACTCCTGATTCCTGCTTACAAGCAAAAGCTCAAAACAGGAAGTACCAGTGATGTGCTACAGGACAGTTTTGCTAGCACAGATTGGAATGTGTTCAGGGGTTCATCAGATGGCATTGAGGAGTTTACCACATCAGTCACCAGCTTCATTAATAGGGGCATCGACGACATCGTGCCCAGTGACCGTACACAAATATCCCAACCAGAAGCCATGTATTATGGACAACATCCGCACTGAGCTAAAGGCTAGACCTGGAGACTAGTCCGCAAGCTTATAAGAAATCCTGCTACACCCTCCGACAAACCATCAAACAGGCAAAGCATCAATATATGACTAAGATCGAATCCTACTACACCGCCTCTGACGCTGGTCGGATGTGGCAGGGCTTGCAAACTATCACGGATGACAAAAGGGAAACAGCGAGCTGCCCAGTGACGCGAGCCTACCTGATGAGCTAAATGCCTTATATGCTTGCGTCGAGGCAAGCAAAACTGAACCATGCATAAGAGCACCAGCTTTCCTGGATGACTGCGTGATCACCCTCTCCATAGTGGATGTGAGTAAGACCTTAAAACAGGTAAACATTCACAAGGCCAGACGGATTGCCATGACGCCTACTCAAGAGCATGCGCTGACCAGCTGGCAAGTGGCTTCACTGCACATTTTCAACCTCTCGCGGACTCTGTAATACCAACATGTTTCAAGTAGACCACCATAGTCCCTGTGCCCAAGAACGCCAAGGTAAGCTGTCTAAATGACTATCGCCCCGTAGCGGTCTCTTCTATAGCCATGAAAGGCTGATCATGGTCCACACACACACAGTCGTGAAGAGGGCACGACAACACCTCTTCCCCCTCAGGAGGCTGAAAAGATTTGGCATGAGCCCTCAGATCCTCAAAACATTATACAGCTACACCATTGAGAACATCTTGACTGGCTGCATCACCGCTTAGTATGGCAACTGCTTGGCATCCGACCGCAAGGCGCTACAGAGGGTAGTGCGTACAGCACAGTACATCACTGGGGACGAGCTCCCTGCCATCCAGGACCTCTATACCAGGCAGTGTCAGAAGGCTCTAAAAAAGAAACTGTCAGACTCCAGTCACGCAAATGACTGTTCTCTTTGCTACCGCAAGGCAAGTTTGGAACCAACAGGACCCTGAACAGCTTCTACCTCCAAGTCACAAGACTGCTAAATAGTTAACCAAATAATTATCCGGACTATCTGCATTGACCCTTTAACTAACTTTGTCCCATCACATATGCTGTTGCTACTGTTTGTCACTTTATTTCAAGTTATATGTACATATCTACCGGAATTACCTCGTGCCCCAGCATATGGACCCAGTACATATAGCCAAGTTGTTACTCATGTGTATTTATTATTGCTTGTTTTACTATTTTCTTTCTCTTCATTGTTGGGAAGGGCCTGTAAGCATTTCACTGTTAGTCTACACCGGTTGTTTACGAACATGTGACAAATAGAATTGACAGACTCACAAAGCCACTCGCATTCTTGTTCTCTGCAGCCTTCATTCTAAATATGACCACATAGTTACACAGCACACCCATGCATCCGTACACGTGAATGTACCAACTTCATTCTTTTGAGGCAATTCCATCTGCCTTCTAATTCGGTCTTATTTAGGATCACTGCCGACAACGACGATAATGTCACAAGTATTTATGGCGACCACATGGTACATCTCAAAGACAGAGCACCACCAGGTATTTATAAATCACTTTGCTTTATTTAAAAATCAGCGGTAGGCAGTTATGCTATGAAAAAAAACAAAAAAAACTGCACTTGGCACTGGATGACTGTTTGGAGAAAAAATAAAATGATACACACATATTGTGTAAGTTCATATACATATGAAAACCAAAAAAGGAAAACCTTAAATACCAGCTTTTATGTGGTCTCCATGTCTACTGATTCTTATTAATATTACAAATGTTCAACACCCCCAACAACCCCCCGACCTAAAAAAAAAAAAAAAAGAATCTTCACTGGAGCGGAGACTAGGGAGAGTTCCTACTGGTCTCAGAATGACTGCCCCTCTAAACAGGTTACGGTTCAGTATGCCCTTAACAACTGGTCCTAGGTCTGATGCATTGTTCAGCTCACAATGGTTAAGGATAGGCCTGGGATAGAGATCCTAGACCTGCTGTTGAGGGCAAAATGTAACCCAGACCTTAAAAACCGAATGACTCGTGTGTCCAACAGCCATGATGAGGACAACACATCCTCACTCGTTACGAAAAAAAAAAACACCGGAGTAATGCACTGCAAAAAAAAAATACAAGACGTTATTTGTCCGTCTGACAAAACGAAAGGCAAAACCACTTCTCCTCCAAAAGGAAAGCGCATCAGCAAAATTAATGTGAGCACAAAACATGACTTCAAAGAAAAGGCTGAGCAGTCCTCATTGGAATTGAATACATGGCAAATATTTAGCCATCAGTGGAATGAAGTGCCTTTTTTTATTGTGAGGGAAGGCCAACCGTTTTTTTTGTCATCATCACATCCCTCTTACGACACAATGGCAACAGACTAGATATGGGATTCAGACAAGTGGGCAGGTGGACCCTGTGAGAAGGAGAAACATGCCCCAAAAACCACCTGCACTCTAATCCACCATCACCCCCTGACCTCCCCCCAACATTAACACAACCTCCTCAAGAGGAGCAAGAAATCACCTGCTCATTAAGACTGGACAAAAAGACAAAAGGTAGGCAGAAGGGTGGAATTAAAACAATTTTAAAAGGCAGCTTGCCTTTGATGGAGGCCCCTTGTGTACCCTGTGCCCACAACACAGGAGAATCCGACACCCCCTCTATAAATGAATCCCTAATAATAATTGACTTCATCTTGATGATCATTGGGATCATGTTTTGCCAGAATAAGTTGGGCAACGTGATTGAAACTATTCCCAGGAGACATGTTGTCAGCACCTCATCCATCTCCTCCCACATCCCCAACCGTCTGTCACAACATGCCCTTGGAGAGTGAGCGAGCAAATCTGGGACAGGGGTGGTAAAAAACAGATGATCGGGTCGCTAAGAAGTGAGCTGTAGATGGATATCAAGTGGAGGACGTAGCGGAGGAGGAGGGCGGGAGACAAGACCAAGGCTACATCCCAAATGGCACCCTATTCCCGAGATAGTGCACTACCCTATGGGGTGTGGTCAAAAGTAGTGCAATAAGGGAATAGGGTGCCATTTTAGACTTAGCCCAGACATGTGCATCTTGGGGGGGTTTATCTGACAGTGACCCCCAGCTTCTCCAGGACACGAACCCCCTTCTCCTGGTACTCCTCCCTTGTCAGCCAGAAGTTGTCCTTGTCCTTCATGATGTCGGCCAGCACGGCCCCGCCCAGGAACACCATGTGCTTGCGCCGAGGGGGGTCCTCGATCCGGATCTTGAATTTCTGCACACAAGCAGGAAAGGAGGAGCCAGAATAGAAGATAAGGAGAAGGGAAGAGTGTGAGAAGGGAAAGCAAAAGCATAAGAATAGGGGGAAGAGGAGAAATAAGGAAAGGGAAAGGGGCAGAGAGCAAAGAGTGGGAGGAAAAATGTCTGTCTTAACAACCTTAGCTAAAAATAGGTGTGAAATCGTCTAATAATTACATGAACTGAACCAGCAGGCCTGGCAATGAAAATGCTGAAGTGGATATTGTTGCCAAATTTAGCAATCAGTGTGTAAAGGAATGAGTGAGGAACAATGAGACATTATATTTTAATTTAGTTGTTGAGCACATGATTTAAACATGGTCCCATGACAAAGATAGTTCCCTCTCAGTGTTGAAACACTCAGTGCTCGTGTTGTGTACACTATTTCAATTTAGGGCAACACCGCCTCCTGGTGGCTGATCAAATGACTGCAGTGAGAAAATGGATTGTTAAATGTCTGTTAGTAGTTGTCCATCTGTTAAAAGTCAAAAATTGGACAGTAAAACCTGCACTAAAAACAGCAACAATAAAATATGACATGTACTTAAAGCATGCTACTTTGAAGATACAAATGGCGTTGTGTGTGCCCTCACCGAGAGCTTATCCACGTCTCCCTTCAGCACGCGCTCCAGGTAGAGCTGCTTGAGCTCACGCTCCAGTCGAGAGGGAAGGCCAGGGTACATGGTGGAGCCCCCTGACAGCACTATGTGTTTGTAGAACTCAGACCTGTGGAGCGAAGGAGAAGACGTTTAGGGAGGAGAGAAGACCTGGATGAAGGAAGAGGTGATGGAGAGAAATAACTTAAGGTGAATAAGAAGGGCGACATGGAGAGAGGAAAAAAGAGAACATTTTGCCACAATGTGTTTGTAGAATTCAGCCCTGAGGAGAGAAAGTGAGGATGTTTACAGAAGAGAAAAAGGGATGTATAGAATATTAGACAAAAAAAATACAATATGGAGAAACATTTTGATAATCTAGGACTGACCCCATTTAGTCGACTGGTCAATTGGCTGTTGGCCAACAGATTTTATTAGTTGAGCAGTAGCAAAAAATGCATTGCTGAAATTGTATATTACATTAGAACAATGGTGCACCACTAATAAAAATACTATTTTATAACAAATGCGGTCTCTCGTTGGATAGTGGTCACTGTCCGTGGTCGTGAAACATGAGTGCGCTGTTGAATTGACGCCTTTTCCTAGACCATGTTGCTATGTGCATAATAGCAAAATTAACCAGCATATTGGTGTTGAGAACAACGCGTCGGAGGTAGCAGCGGAGTTGGGAGACGATCGGAGGTAGCAGCGGAGTTGTCTAAGAAAAGTGAGGCGAGAGGAAACCACAACAACCTCTTTATCCTACCCCCTCCTTTTTCGAACATTCTGTTAAAAATCGCGCAACTTTTCAGCGTCCTGCTACTCATGCCAGGAATATAGTATATGCATATGATTAGTATGTGTGGATAGAAAACACTCTGAAGTTTCTAAAACTGGTTAAATCACGGCTGTGACTATAACAGAGCGTGTGTTTCATCGAAAAGCGCAAGAAAAACTGGTCACTGAAATCTGAAAAAAGTATCCATGCGCCCCTTTCATGGATTATTTAAAGGAAACCAAATTTAATATGGAGACGGATGCAATTCCTACAGCTTCCACACGATGTCGCCAAAAACGTCATTTTCATTGACAAAAATCCATTGAGACATTACGAATAGATCCTTGATTCCATCCAGCCTACCTCAATCGATTTTGGAAGATTGAAAAATTGACACTTTTCTTTTGTAGCTGCTATTGAATACAGATCGCCCAGTGATCAATTTGATCGCTTATTAACGTTTACAAATACCTAAAGTTGGGTTATAAAAGTAGGTTGAAGTTTTGTCAAAGAATATAGGCAACTTATTTAATTTTTAAACATGACGTTGCGTGTTGGAAGAGAGCTTTTTTCGTGATGCAGACAGGCCATACAAATGGATATTTTGGGCATTCATGGACGGATTTAATCGGGAAAAAGAGCAATTTGTGATGTTTATGGGACATATAGGAGTGCCAACAAAGAATATCAAAGGTAATGAATGTTTTATATTTTATTTCTGCGTTTTTGTTTAGCGCCGGCTACGCTAATTATTTTGTTTACGTCGCCTTCAGGCATTTTGGGGTGTTGCATGCTATCAGATAATAGCTTCTCATGCTTTCGCCGAAAAGCATTTTAAAAATCTGACTTGTTGGTTAGATTCACAACGAGTGTAGCTTTAATTCAATGCCCTACATGTATATTTTAATGAACGTTTGAGTTTTAACGAGTACATTTAGCATTTAGCGTAGCGCATTTGCATTTCCAGGTGCCTACTTGAGACGCAGACGTCTCAAGTAGGAGCAAGAAGTTAAATTAGGTCTATAAACAACAACCCAACTGTTAAATGTGTCTTGCTTTATTAATCATCCATATACAGTACCAGTCAGAAGTTTGGACACACTTATTCAAAGGTTGGTGTTTTTTGTTGACTATTTTCTACATTGCAGAATAATAGCGAAGACATCGAAACTATGAAATAACACATATGGAATCATGTAGTAACCAACAAAAAATGTTAATATAAATATATTTTAGATTTGAGTTTCTTCAAAGTAGCCACCCTTTGCCTTGATGACAGCTTTGCACACTCCTTGCAATTCTCTCAACCAGCTTCACCTAGAATGCTTTTCCAACAGTCTTGAAAGAGTTCCCACATATGCGGAGAACTTTTTGGCTGCTTTTCCTTCACTCTGCAGTCCAACTCATCCCAAACCATATCAATTGGGTTGAGGTCGGGTGATTGTGGAGGCCAGGTCATCTGATGCAGCACTCCATCTTGGTTAAATAGCCCTTACACAGCCTGGAGGTGTGTTTTGGTTCATTGTCCTGTTGAAAAACAAATGAGTGGGACAAAGAGCAACGCAGATGGGATGGTGTATTGCTGCAGAATGCTGTGGTAGACATGCTGATTAAGTGTGCCTTGAATTCTAAATCAATCACAGTGTCACCAGCAGAACACCCCACATGCGGAGATAATCCGTTCACCAATTCTGCATCTCACAAAGACACCAAAAATCTAAAATTTGGACTCCGACCAAAAGGACAGATTTCCACCGGTCTAATGTCCATTGCTGGTGTTTCTAGGACCAAGCAAGTATCTTCTTATTGGTGTCCTTTAGTAGTGGTTTCTTTGCAGCAATTAAACCATGAAGGTCTGATTCAAAGTCTCCTCTGAACAGTTGATGTTAAAATGGGTCTGTTACTTGAACTCTGCAGCATTTATTTGGCCTGCAAAGGCTGGTAACTAATGAACTGATCCTCTGCAGCAGAGGTAACTCTGGGTCTTCCTTTCCTGTGGCGGTCCTCGTGAGAGCCGGTTTCATCATAGCTCTTGCGACTGCACTTGAAATTTCTAATCAAATCGTATCGGTCACATACACATGGTTAGCAGATGATAATGCGAGTGTGGCAAAATGCTTGTGCTTCTAGTTCCGACAGTGTAAGAATATCTAACAAATTTCCCAACAACTACCTAATACACACATCTAAAGGGGTGAATGAGAATATGTGTATAGAAATATATGGATGAGCGATGGCCAAGCAGCATAGGCAAGGTGCAATAGAAGGTATAAAATACAGTATATACACATGAATAATGTAAGATATGTAATCATTATTTAAAGTGGCATTGTTTAAAGTGACTAGTGATCAATTTATTAAAGTGGCAAGTGATTGAGTCTCAATGTAGGCAGCAGCCTTTCAGTTCTTCAAATTATCCAGATTGACTGACCTTAATGTCTAAAAGTAATGACTGTCATTTCTCTCTGCTTATTTGAGCTGTCCTTAACATAATATGGACTTGGTCTTTCACCAAACAGGGCCATCTTCTGTATACTAACCCAACCTTGTCACAACACAACTGATTAGCTCAAACGCATTAATTAAGTTCCACAAATTACCTTAAAGCACGCCTGTTAAATGAAATGCATTCCAGGTGACTACCTCATGAAGCTGGTTGAGAGAATGCCAAGAATGTGCAAAGCTGTCATCAAGCAAGTCTTTTCATCTTATTGGTGTCCTTTAGTAGTGGTTTCTTTGCAGCAATTCGACCATGAAGGTCTGATTTACAAAGTCTCCTCTGAACAGTTGATGTTGAAATGTGTATGTTACTTGAACTCTGTAAAGCATTTATTTGGGCTGCAATTTCTAAGACTGGTAACTCTCCTCTGCAGCAGAGGTAACTCGGTCTTCCATTCCTGTGGCATTCCTCAGAGACAGTTTCATCAGAACGCTTGATGGTTTTTGCGACTGCACTTGAAGAAATGTTCAAAGTTCTTGACATTTTCCGGCTTGACTGACCTTCATGTCTTAAAGTAATGATGGTGGCTACTTTGAAGAACCTAAAATATATTTGGATTTGTTTAACACTTTTTTGGTTCCATATGTGTTATTTCATAGTTTGTGTCTTCACTGTTATTCTGCAATGTAGAAAATAGTCAAAATAAAGAAAAACCCTGGAAAGAGTAGGTGTGTCCAAACTTTTGACTGGTACATCTACAGAAAGACAGATCCTACTTCTGTTGCCTGTTTGAGTGTTTGTTTAATAGCCTACTGATTCCGTGAGTACCAAGCCTCATGCAACCACGTCGATAAACAATTTCACACATTTTAAAAAAAATCTTTGCTATGCTGTAAAGGCTTTACACTTTTTTCCATTTAGTGTTTACATCTTTCCAAAATTGTCAGAAAATAGTAGATTTATAATAACCCTCCTTTTTCCTTGATCCCCTTATTGTCATTTTTAATTATTATTATGAACATCATAATAATAAGTAGTCATTATCATAAGTAGGTTTAGTATAGCAGCCTTGTATAACCATCATCGAGCTGTAGGCCAAAGAGCACATCCTGTTTCGTCTTAATACCGTAACTTACTTAGGCCTATATTTCAATACTTATAAGCTACCGTATCAATCAATAATTTATTAGTTCATGTCATCACACAGCATACAAGTCATTCATGATTTGAAAAGCAATCAAGCATTTTAGTTAAAATACAATAAAGCGAATATTGAATAATTAGCATAAAGACAAATAGGCCTAAACCGTTCCATTTGGGAATTGCATTAACGAATGAATGCTACGGTTTAGTCTTTGCTGCAATAAAGGCTTTACAGATAAAACGTTACAAAAGCCTCTCTGGTCCGCTTATAATTTATTTTGTGTTGCTTATATTGTTTCAAACGGTTAGAACAATTATAACCTAACAGTACCTGTTTGGAACACATAATATCCACCCAGCACTTCCTCCTTAACTTATTTTTCTTGATCTCCAGTGTTTTCCACAACTAGTCAAATTTATTCCACACATTTGACTTCCCCTTTACCTCCTGAGCAACCAGCAAACATTCAACT
Source organism: Oncorhynchus clarkii lewisi (assembly GCF_045791955.1). Lineage (NCBI taxonomy): Eukaryota > Metazoa > Chordata > Actinopteri > Salmoniformes > Salmonidae > Oncorhynchus > Oncorhynchus clarkii. Next base: position 25,695,706 of record NC_092159.1, on the reverse strand, counting down.
GTTTCTAGTTTATTTGTCATGTCCTCTGCATCCATTTCGCTGTCACGTTTCAGAGTTTGTTAGAACCAATTTATTGATGCGATTATGATATGCTATAGGGCAGGCCTTATTGGTCACGTGCATGAGACGCATACATGTCAAGTAATGAGAGCAAGGGTTGAGGGAATTTTTAGCATTGGGTGCTAGTCACTCAGTCATTTTTTGTTTTGTTTTTACTTAGGGATATCCTCCTTTTTTTTAAATGTTTCGCCTAAATGACAAACCCAAAACTGACTGCCTGTAGCAAGGATATGCATATCCCTGGTACCATTTGAAAGGAAACACTTTGAAGTTTGTGGAAATGTGAATTGAATGTAGGAGAATAATACACAATAGATCTGGTATAAGAAAAATACTAAAGAGAGAGAGAAAAAGCATTTTTCTACCACTATCTTTGAAATGCAAGAGAAAGATCATAATTCTAGCCATCACTCTGGTTGTAATTCCGATAGTGTCCACAAGATGGCAGCAGTGTATGTGCAAAGTTTCAGATGGATTACTTGAAGAATGACTGACCTACAACACTTTGTGTGAAGTACCCAGGCACATTTGGGCAAATCGTGAAGGAGACATTTGCATTCATATCCATTTTTCTGCAAGAATATCGTCAAATCTGTATACTTGGACTTTGATTTAGCTTACCAAGTACAAGTAGCCAAATTATAAGTTCAACATTTGCAAAAAACAGTTTCATAACTCTGAATATCCTTAGAATTTTTGTCCAAAATGAAAAGGCATGCTGTCGTACAAGGTTAGTAGCTACATATGACAACATATACATGGTTTCCGGATACTCCCGTAAAGCCCGGCTCATTGGTTTTCTAGCTAGCTATGTTTGACTCCGATTGGTGCTTATTTGACAAAGATAGTCATTCAAATGATGGCCAACCGCATCTTTGGCGTGCCATGAAGGCTGCACTCTCTGACCAAATATGATGTCCTATAGGATATACTACACCCCTAATGAAATTGTGAAGTTTTGTTACCTTCTAGGATCTGAGGAATATATACAAATGTGATTTTACTTATTGAAACAACATTCTTATGAAATTTTCACAGATTCCTTTCTTTGCAAATTCAACAAGTGGAAATACAAAATTGATTGTGCATGCTGTATGAACCTTTTTAGGATATGAAAAAGGATATTTATCTAACAAAACTTCATGTTATCTCGGACCCTTTGGATGATAAATCAGAGCAAGATTTCAGAATGTAAGTACACATTTCACCTTCAGAGGTGAATTTATCAAACCTATCGCGGTGAACACTTGTTGTTAGGAGCTCTCAAACAATAGCATGGCATTTTTGCGAAGTAATAGCTACTGTAAATTGGACAGTGCAGTTACTTTAACAAGAATTTAAGCTTTCAGCCGATATAAGACACGTGTATGTCCCGACATTTGTTGTTTCTCTAAAATCCACTCAATGACTAGAATGTTAACTAATGAAATGACAAAGAAGTGAAAGAGGGTTGGACACTGCTAGGTCACTAGTAAGTAGGGGGAGTCGGTCGTGGAGTTACCTGGTGTCGATGTCTGCTGCATTGATAGTATTGAAGAGAAGCTCTGCCACCCCGACTCCCTCCACATTGATGAGGTGGGGCTGGAATAGAGCCTCAGGGGCTTCGAACCGCTCCCCTCCCACCTTGATCATCCTGCCGTCGGGGAGCTGGGGACACAGAAAGGGGAACAACATTCACACATCGGAAAGCATTTAATTGACATTAAGATGGCTTTCTTCTGCTTGAACACCGCTAGGGAAATCTGAAGGCAATGCTAGGCTAGAGATGGACAATAGACAATGTTTGGAACTGGCAACGTTAAGTAAGAGTCTCTCAACCTCTGGTCAGATGGAGCCGGCTGACATACAGTAGGCCTTTTACAGAGCGTGGTGGAACATTGAGGGAGGGAGCATAAAGGGCCCATTGACGGCTCCAGTCTGGAGTCCAGAGGAGGAAACAGACACCAGGTCAGCACGTGGCGTGGGAGTCTGGGTTGTACAGGAAATGATGTTTCTTCAACACTACAGTAGTGCTTTTGTTCCATCCTATGTCCTCCGCCTCTCCTTCTCTCTCCAGGATTTGGGCAGGGAAACAAGGAGGTGCGCCGCCGCCGGCCACACATGAAAAATTCCGTCCACTCCCTCTTTACATCACAGGGACCCCTACCGGCCATTGAACCCGGGTTGCTCAGGGATTTGGACACGTGGTTGACTTGACTAAGTAACCTGGGGGCATCCAGAGCTTGGTTCAAGAGCTCCTCCCACACTAAATATGGCTTCTAATGCTCTAAAATTATAACCTGATCATCTGCATGATACATTATGTCCATAAGAAGGCAGTGTTACCATATAGCCAGGCTTCAAATACAGATGAATCCTATTATTCTTGGTGTAGGATGGTGTTACCCTTACCATGCAAGACTTTAATAAGTAGAATTTGGTGCAGTGTTGGGGGTAATGTGTTTTTAAAAGTAATCATTACATAATCAGATTACTTTTATATGTAACTTGTAGCTTTTTCAAATTGGGTAATATTACAGTTACTGTCAAACAACGTGTGCGTTACTTTCAGAATCATCCCTCTACCGGGCGCATTTCCCATGAGCCGATCTCAAATTGTTTCAGTTAATTCTCGAGCGAGCAGAGAAAGGCTGTTTGGAGAAATGTCATGGCAGCCGGTCTCCATAGAAATATATAGAGGGTGCAACTCTTATATTTGCCATTGATCACTTGTGATGGGAAAGCCTCTAGGCTTTTCTGTCTAGTGACAAATGTGCCTTCGATACATCTATGTACTGGCGATAATATTATAACATACTTTTGTTAAATGTAACGCGTTAACTTCTTGATTCTACTTGAGACGCATATGTCTCAACTAGGCACCTGGAAATGCAAATGCGCTACGCTAAATGCTAAATGTACTCGTTAAAACTCAAACCGTGATCAAAATTCACAAGCAGGGTATTGAATTAAAGCTACACTCGTTGTGAACCTAGCCAACAAGTCAGATTTTTAAAATGCTTTTCGGCGAAAGCATGAGAAGCTATTATCTGATAGCATGCAACACCCCAAAATGCCTGAATGCGATGTAAACAAAGATATAGCTTAGCCGGCGCAACACAAAACGCAGAAATAAAATATAAAACATTCATTACCTTTGACGAGCTTCTTTCTTGGCACTCCTATATGCCCCATAAACATCACTATTGGGTCTTTTTTTCGTTTAAATCGGTCCATTTATACCCAAAATAGCTTTCTATGGAAGCTGTGTCATTCAGAAAAAAACATTGTTTTTAAACGCTGCGTCATTTTTTAAAATTAAAAAAGTCGACGATAAACTTTCACAAAACACTTCGAAATCCTTTTGTAATCCAACTTTAGGTATTAGTAAACGTTTATAATCTATCAAAATGATTACAGGGCGATGTATATTCAATAGCTCCTCGTCTGCAAATCAATGGCTGCCAATGTCCACATTCACAGCATCCTGGTGGAGACTGGAAGAAACGGAATCCAGATAGTTGGATTTTCCAACAAAAAATTCAATTGAAAATGACGACAATGGCGACATCGTGTGGAATTTGTATGAATTGCATGCAGGTCGATATTAAATTTTGTCCCCTTTTAACAACCCATGGAAGTGACTTATGGAAATTATTTTTAGCTTTCAGAGAGCAGTTTTTCTTGCGTTTTTCAATGAAACACACGATCTGTTATAGTCACAGCCGTGATTTAACCAGTTTTAGAAACTTCAGAGTGTTTTCTATCCACACATACTAATCATATGCATATACTATATTCCTGGCATGAGTAGCAGGACGCTGAAAAGTTGCGCGATTTTTAACAGAATGTTCGAAAAAGGAGGGGGTAGAAGTAAGAGGTTTTAACTAGTAATATGACTTTAAGTAACTCGTCCAAACACTGATCTGGTGTGCTGTAGATGACAAATCAGGGTTGGGCTCAGAATGCCCAAAAACAACAAGAGAAAATACTTTGAAACAGGGTTGTACAATAAGGACTGGAAGTGTAGGACTCGACCAGGATGATGACGTTGTAGGACTATGTTACTGACCGTGTAGGACTCAACCAGCACGGTGGTCTCCAGTGCCAGCTTCTGCTCCTGCTCGATGTTGTAGCCCACGTAGCACAGCTTCTCCTTCATCATGCGCACCGTCTCAAAGTCTGCCGAGTGGTTGAAGGCGTAGCCTCTTAGCAACAGCAACTGGATGATGGATAAAAGTCAGAGGTAAGGGATGTGTTTGGTTGGTTTGCAGAGATCTCATAGGTTGTAAAGGACTGCAAAACTAATATTATTAGGCAAGATAGTTATAAATATATATGGTGGAAGCACCAATGGGCAAGGTGCAATATCCATCATAATGCCTTATTCAGTCTTCTCACATCTACACATGCTAGGGGCTAGGAGTTGTTTCTGGACAGGACATTCTAAGACAGCCTGAGTCACCCGTGGGGAACGAGGGTGTACCTTGATGAGGTAGCGCGTAATGTCCCGTCCTGCAATGTCCAGGCGTCGGGTCAGGTGGGGCAGGGAGAAGCCTTCGTACACAGGGCAGATGTGGGTGACACCATCACCAGAATCCACCACCACACCGGTCAGGAGACCTAAAAAAAATAGTGTTTTTTTTAAACTGCAGCGCCAACAGAATAGGGCCAGTGAGAAAACCCATCCATCGTTTCCAAAGCCCATAAACATTATAGACCATCTGTCATTACTCGTTTGAAACGGAAAGCTTTTTATTAATTGTCATTACCGATTTCTTGGTGTCAACGAGTTTTCCGTCAGAATACATTGGTTCAATAAAATTTTTAAAAAAAATGCATGGGCCAATGAAAGGCCTACATCCTACAAACGAAAGTCTAGTATAGAACACAAAGTACACAGCTACGCGCTACTGCATATTCAACTCTCGGCCTGCTACTGAAAGGGTCACACATTAGCACAGCCTGTGTTTCATCCCTCATTCCACAGCTGTGTTTTTTTTTTTTTTTTCAGAGAAAGACCAATGTTACAAACAAGCAAATGGAAGCACTTTATTTTATGATACTAGGTATTTACTACGGTAGGAAAAAGGATGTGGTATCAATGGGTAGTTTCTGGTACTTAAAATAATTGGTAACTATCTGGTACCAAATCAATTGTTTTAATTTGTTTCTCAAAGAAAACAAGGAACTCATAGGTTATTATTGTGCAACTACTAACTAATAACCATTTAAAAATATAAAGTCAATATCTGGTACTTTCTGTTCCGGAAAAAGTTTAAGTTTAAGCCCCAAATAATTGTTGCCGTCACAAAAGCTAATTACTGGGTTTAACCTCCTACATTCCTCCATGTGTTCTGAAAGGTACTTTAACTTGCAATTCGTTGGAGTGAAATCTCAGGTGCCCAGTGCTCTTCACTGGTTTTAGGTGTCCTACCTTCCTTCTAGTTGCATCATTTTGCTTTAAAGAACCTACCTTGAGCATAGAGTGTGAGCACAGCTTGGATGGCTATGTAAACCCCAGAGAACTGGTACGTCTCAAACATCACCTAGGAAAGAGGTAGGGAGTGCGAGGGTATGTCACTGGAAAATGTAGTCAATGCAAAAAGTTAAACATCTTGCAAAAATAAAGGTAATTTGTATTAGCATTTTTGCACTGCTAGGAAAACCACAACAAATCTAACCTCAGCTTCCAATCACAAGGAATAGACCTCCATGTTCATAAACCTCAATTTGAAAAGGGTAAAAAGGACTTGCACTCAAAACATTTAGCCATGACTGGCCACCCCGACTCAATAACAGTGGCTCTGACAGACTCCCACTGAGGAGCTGTCGCCAGGCAGCAGACCTAGGTTCAAATACCATTTCAAATCTTTCAGATACTTTAGCTGTGATTGATTGACCTTGCCTGGCACAATGGAAACAATGGAGTAGTCCCAAAAGTGCAATGTCCACCATGTGAAACTCCAGACAGGCTCAATCAAACTATAAAGTGTTTGAAAGAGTTCAAATACTTGCTGAACCCAGGTCTGCCAGGCAGTGCTGCTGCCTTAGTCACAATGACTGGCAAGTTGCAACTCCAAGATAAACGCTCTGTGCTGAGGAGGCACTAGCGCTCCCGCTACGGACATCACTGTTATGACCGATGAATCATTTAAGATCTACAATGGAACCTTATAAAAGACCTTACAGGAAATCTCCTCCAGCCGTTCCCGGGTACACTCCAGAATACACACTTTCAAAACTAAAGCATGTTAATGAAATTGTCCTCTGACAACGGATTTAGTCGTCGTGGGTTAACAAAAATAAACACTTTTAAAAGAAAATGTAGACACCTCAATGATCTTCTCGCGGTTCTTGGTTGGGTTCATGGGCGGCTCGGTGAGCAGGATCTTGCAGTTGCGCGAGTCGATGTTGAGCTTCTCGGGACCAAAGGTGTAGTCCCACAGGTGCTTCATGTCGTCCCAGTTCCTCACGATGCCGTTCTCCATGGGGTAGTTCACCTCCAGCATGGAGCGCAGCTCACTCGCCTCATCCCCCACCATCAGGTCCTGGGGAGGGAGGGGATAAAGAGCAGAGTTTCAGACCACAGCTAAAACACGGGCGTGACTTTTTAAAATGAACCCGCTGTTTTGGAGGAACCCCAACAGCGCAGTAGCCACTGAATATTACTGCATGGAAACGATGCAGTGACCTCCACCCAAGTCATTGACGTACCACAGCAACAAACTGACTGTCACAGTGTCAGTGCCGACTGACCACAGTTATACAACAAAAATAATGCTGGATAGCTCTGGGTACTAAGGTAACAATGTCACAAAAGGACATCCACCATCGTAAAACACTCTACAGAACAAACGTAAAGAACTTCCCTAAAAAAAAGGACATTTGCATGCCACAATAAACAAGTCAAACATCCCTTGTGGTCAACATCTAGTCATTCTGCGGGCACATTGCTTTTAGTGAGCTGACGATACGTTCAGCCCTGCTCCAGAGAGCAGGTGGTAGAGGAGGCCACATTAGATAGAGATTCCAGCCATGCAGTCAGAGCACACTGTTAGTAGAGCGGAGTCCATCTGGTTAATTGGGATGCAGATCCTATTGAAAAGTGTCTAGAACCTATAGTATAGGCAAACTCAATAGGCCTGACTGTCTACTGCCAAATAAACATGTCACTCATATTGGCAGAGAACTGCATGGGCAAACTAATGCTAAATGAGGTCGTTTTTTTTTTTTTTTTTTTTTTTTGCTCTGAGGCAGCTTGCAAGTTTAATTTTAACATGAGACGCTTCAGCAGACATGTTCCCCTTGTCATGACTTCCCCTCCAAAAGGTATATGATGATACCTCTACTATTGATATCACGGTTTCCTTCTGCAACTGCCTGTATGTGCACAAGACCATGAATGTCTGCCAGTGTGTTCAGACCACTGTATTTAACATGTTGATTTGTAAACAAAAAACACAACAAAAAAAACAAGACAGAGGTAATACAGTTTGTAAGGTTAGCCGAAACAACCATTTCATCACAGAAAACCAGGGAAAGAGTAGTAGAGGGGGAATGAGGAAGCAACGCCAAACTGACAGATAGAATTTAAAAAAGGACCACTCTTGTCGGAGAGATGATGAGAGCAGCCATTTCACTGTCTGAGCAGACAGCAGGGACCCATGAAACTAAACATACACACTTACCATCTTTCTGTTATTCTACCTCAACAGGTGAGGAGGAGGAGAGGTGGGAGGAAGAGCGGGATGAAGCAGGGTCAGAAGATAGAACAGAGAGAGAGAGGTCAGAGGAGCCAAGGTCAGAGGTGAATCCGTGCGTGTCCTACAAAAACCATGGCCTACGCCCGCCCATCCTCTCATAACGCTGCGATGTTATCAAGAGGAAATGTTCAGGTGTAACACCCTGATAGCAAGACAAGGTGCGACATTAGGCCAAATCAACAAATCATGGCCAGCTTCCCAAATGACACCCTATTCCCTACGCAGTGCACCACCTTTGATCAGGGCCCATAGGGTTAAAAGTAGTGCACTGTGTAGGGAATAGGGTGCCATTTTGGACTCGAACAGCCATTGTAAATATCAGGGACCAGTGTTTGGATATGTTGGATTTCCAAAGGACACTCAATGAGGAAACACTTTTTTTTTTTTTTTTTTACTCACAAATACTATGAGAAACTAAACTCAAAGGGCTGGTTTCGCCAAACACAGATTAAGGCTAGTCCTGGACTAAAGCATGGTCAATTAAATATCTCCATTGAAATAGCTTCCTTATCCAGGATGTGTCAGGAAAATTGCGCCAACAGGTTTACAGTGGAGGGAATAAGCCAAATGTAATCTAACATAAAGTAGTGAAAATCAAGAAATGTGCACCATTCTCCAGGTAGGTCTACATGTTCTGAAAAACTTAGAACCATAGTCTTCGCCACAAGGCATTGCAGCCATTTCAGAACTTTCCCAAATCTCCACAAAAAAGAAAAATATCATTCATGAGGGCTATGAAGTTGTTAGCCTAGCGGTTAAGAGTGTTGGGATAGTAACAAAAAGGTCACTGGTTCGAATCCCTGAGGTGTAAAAAAATAAAACTGCAGTTCGGCTCTTGAGCAAGGCAGTTAATCGACGTCATCTGTGAGATTAAGGCAGATATCCAAAGGTGTGGGGGACACCTCTTCAATTGTGCAACTGACTAGGTATCCCTTTTCCCCAGATGGGTACACATTTTTTTATTTTACCTTTACTTAACCAGGTAGGCTAGCTGAGAACAAGTTCTCATTTGCAACTGCGACCTGGCCAAGATAAAGCAAAGCAGTTCGACACATACAACAGTTACAAATATGGAATAAACAAACATACAATCAATAATACAGTAGAAAAGTCTATATACAGCATGTGCAAATGAGGTAGGATAAGGGAGGTAATGCAATAAATAGGCCATGGTGGCAAAGTAATAACAATGTAGCAATTAAACACTGGAATGGCAGAATGTGCAGAGGATGAATATGCAAGTAGAGATACTGGGGTGCAAAGGAGCAAGATAAAAAAAAAATACAGTATTGGGAAGAGGTAGATTGGATGGGCTATTTACGGATGGGCTATGTACAGGTGCAGTGATCTGTGAACTGCTCTGACAGATGGTGCTTAAAGCTAGTGAGGGAGGTAAGAGTCTCCAGCTTCAGTGATTTTTGCAGTTCGTTCCAGCCATTGGCAGCAGAGAACTGGAAGGAGAGGCAGCCAAAGGAAGAATTGGCTTTGGGGGTGACCAGTGAGATTTACCTGCTGGAGCGCGTGCTACGGGGGGGTGCTGCTATGGTGACCAGTGAGCTGAGATAAGGCGGGGCTTTACCTAGCAGAGACTTGTAGATGACCTGGAGCCAGTGGGTTTGGCGACGAGTATGAAGCGAGGGTCAGCCAACGAGAGCGTAGAGGTCGCAGTGGTGGGTGGTATATGGGGCTTTGGTGACAAAACGGATGGCACTGTGATAGACTGCATCCAATTTGCTGAGTAGAGTGTTAGGGTATTTTGTAAATGACGTCGCCGAAGTCGAGGATTGGTAGATGGTCAGTTTTATGAGGGTATGTTTAGCAGCATGAGTGAAGGATGCTTTGTTGCGAAATAGGAAACCAAATCTAGATTTAATTTTGGATTGAAGATGTTTAATGTGAGTCTGGAAGGAGAGTTTACAGTCTAACCAGACACCTAGGTATTTGTAGTTGTCTACATATTCTAAGTCAGAACCGTCCAGAGTAGTGATGCTGGACGGGCAGGCATGTGCGGGCAGCGATCGGTTGAAGAGCATGCATTTAGTTTTACTTTCATTTAAGAGCAGTTGGAGGCCACAGAAGGAGAGCTGTATGGCATTGAAGCTCGTCTGGAGGTTAGTTAACACAGTGTCCAAAGAAGGGCCAGAGGTATACAGAATGGTGTCGTCTGCATAGAGGTGGATCAGAGAATCACCAGCAGCAAGAGTGACATCATTGATGTATACAGAGAAGAGAGTCGGGCCGAGAATTTAACCCTGTGGCACCCCCATAGAGACTGCAGGAGGTCCGGACAACAGGCCCTCCGATTTGACACACTGAACTCTATCAGAGAAGTAGTTGGTGAACCAGGCAAGGCAATCATTTGAGAAACCAAAGCTGTTGAGTCTGCCAATAAGAATGTTGTGATTGACCTGGCTAAGGCTTTCAACTCTGTCAATAAATACGGCTGCACAGTAAATGTCTCTTATCGATGGCGGTTATGATATCGTTTAGGACCTTGAGCGTGGCTGAGGTACACCCATGACCAGCTCTGAAACCAGATTGCGTAGCGGAGAAGGTACGGTGGGATTCGAAATGGTCTGTATTCTGTTTGTTAACTTGGCTTTCAAACACCTTAGAAAGGCAGGTTAGAATAGATATAGGTCTGTAGCAGTTTGGGTCTAGAGTGTCTCCCCCTTTGAAGAGGGGGATGACCACGGCAACTTTCCAATCTGTGGGAATCTCAGACGATACAAAAGAGAGGTTGAACATGCTAGTAATTGGGGTTGCAACAATTTTGGCAGATAATTTTAGAAAGAGAGGGTCTAGATTGTCTAGCCCGGCTGATTTGTAGGGGCCCAGATTTTGCAGCTCTTTCAGAACATCAGCTATCTGGATTTGGGCGAGTGACTGTGGGAGGTGGAGGGCTGTTGACCGGGGTAGGGCTAGCCAGGTAGAAAGCATGGCCAGCCGTAGAAAAATGCTTATTGAAATTCGCAATTATAGTGGATTTATTGGTGACTGTTTGTGTGACAAAACAGGACCCATTTTAGAATGAATTCTGTATTACACTCAACACACATTCTAATACCTATTTCACACAGAATTCAGTGTGTTACCTGTTAAAAAAATAATGCAATGTTTATATGACCCCCTTCAAAAACAGGTTATTACCACTTTGAGTAAATACTAAAGAATACATATTTATGTCTAGATATCATAGGGATTTAAACACTTCTGTGAAGTAAACCAGTGAGGTTACCTTGATCTCAATGTTTCCCACTTTAGCTGTGGAGCGAATGATTGGCCTGCCAACCAACGCCGGGAAAATGTGCTCTGGGAAGTTGGAGCCTGCATAGCCGCACTTCACAAACTAGGATTAAAGGGAGAGACAAGGGCAGGGTCAGTGACAAACATACTTTTTTGCAAGTTGGTAAATAACATAGGTCAAATACATTTTCATAGCACACAGAATGATAAAAAAATGTATAAAGATTAATAATAAGCCTAGAGCCAAATACTAGGAGTCACATCAAAGCATTTAGCAGACTACATTAAAATAAAACCTTTTAGTCCAATAACTCTAACATAACCTAGCCAGATCAATAATGCACTTCACGTGTCTTGTTCATTAGCCAGAAGTTAGAGCCTTATCTACTTTCTCTGAGTCACATGGCGCTGTTTGAGTTGCCCCTAGGTACAGATTTATGATCAGCTTGCCCTCCCCAAATCCTAACCATTAGTGAGGGAAATGCAAAACTGACAAAAGACCAGCACCAGCAACTCCACCCTACTTTGTTTGTGAACACTGAGGGATTACAGAGAAAGTTACAGCATTGGTAGTGTTACCCTCCCACAATCACTACCCGACGTGCCTGACCTGCAGCATGCTTAGGAAGTTATGTAGAGAACCTATGCAGGGAATTTCATTCAAACCTGTTAGGTTGTACTAGGCGCTTGGCTTCAAGGAATAGCCTAGCGCATGAAACAATACGATCGCTTCTCCATGCATGTTTAAAGATCCTTTGGGCTTTATTTAGGCCTACATAAATGATTAATGACATAATCTTCATTTCACCTACGTTACATTACATAAATGACCATATCCTCAACCTGCCGGTGAGAAGAATAAAATAAGTGTATGACATGCATCATCAAGTAGACATGACATCATCAGCCCGGAGAGGAAGGGGTAACTCAAAGACAAGAATAAAGACAGGAAGTAGGCTACAGTGTACAGCGTGTCCCATTTACACTCTCCGAGCTATGAATAGCTATCAGGCTGTTTTATTTGCAGTGTGAACAAAGGCTGTAAGCAGCATAGTTTCTCTGTGGTAGGTAGCTGGAGAGAGACAAGTCAGCTAACCACTGAATGGAACACAGCCAACAAAAATATTGAGAAAAAAAAGATGGATGAAAGAATAGTCCAGCTAAATACTAAGGTAAAATGATGGAGGTGAAAACAGCATAAATGAATTGTTATTTGTCCATTTCAAACAGATGACTCATGTCTACAAACATATTTTACAAGAGAGTTGCAATTGATCTGAGAACTCCTTACATGGAAGAATGGTTTCAAACTTCCTCACTGTACAAGAATGAGGCATGCGCATTATCTACTGCTCGAGACAAGTTGGTTAACTTGTTCAACAGTTGGTAGCAATACTTTAATTGTGATACTTGTTTGTTGGTGCCTGGTTTAGTTAAACTATATGCGTAAATCCTCATCCAATTACGCAACAACGTAGCAGTGTAAAATACTTGCTACAAGTACAAAGAGGTTTCGGGTGAGGGCTGGGCTACAGATGCTGGATCATCATTCTTTGTGAACAACACCAAACAGTATCTAAAAATGTGGAGTTCCTGAATAAATCGCAATAGATCACGTCTTTTCCTTGCCCAATTTGTTGCAATTAACAATAACGCTGGCAAGTTCGAAAAGAGAGCTCTCGTTAGTTTGAGTTAACAATCAAATCGAAGCAAGGGGTGGAAATGTAGGAAAATGTCTGATGAATACATATGATATAGCTAAATGTGGCAGAACACGAGATTTAAGTGATCTCTGGAGCATGCTATAAAACAATAACTGCGATTTGTACATTTTAAGGCTAGCTATTGAGTTTGCTGGCCAGCAACCTAACTAGCTCGAGACGATTCGAGTTCGCAATGTCAGCACGAGCAGCCGACAGCAGCGATAACAATATTTATGGCTACTCCCACTGATTCACGAATTCTAGTCAACAATCGGTACTCTAAACATTCCACCGACCGGTGTAAACCTTGCCACCTCTAATTGACAGATGCACCAACCTCAATGAATGCATAACTAATTGACAAACTGACAGACCGTGGCTACACAAGCTAGCAATGAAGCGAGCTACTTCCTGTTCCTCCCCATCTCATCTGCCAAATTGCACAAAAGCCGGAACCCTCATAATTTGACGATAGAACACGGTCTGTTTGTAAACTTACCCCGGTCCCATTGTCGCAAACCACCACTTTCCTTCCCTGGCTGTCCATTTTCTCGGAATACAGAAACCAGCAACCCTCCCTGGCACAACTTTCTTCGGCAAGGCGGAAAACAGCACCCCGGCTCTAGCAAAGGGCTTTTTCCGGAATGTATGACACATGCCCATATTACACACACCTATCAGGGTAGAGATAGCTAAGAAATTCAGCCAATTACGGATGGCAACGCCTTTCCATACACTTTTCTATTCGACAATCCCACTGATTGACGGTGTTGTGTCAATCAGAATTTGGAAATATCCATAATGCAAGCTTTATCAACGCATTTAGGTGGTGGCCTGGTGGGCCAACGCCGAAAACAGTGAAGTTGATCGATCTACGTCGAGGGAAGAGCATCTGTTTTTTTATATGACAATGAAATATTCTAATAATTACTGTAAAATTTGTTGGCACCTTCAATTCTTGCACATTTTCTCAGAATAAGTATATTTCAACCATAGAAAATGATAGAGGCCTCTAGTGGCCAACTTCATTAGCTGATCCCTCCTGGTGACGCTGTTGGAGTCATGTCCAACCGGGTCATGGGGGATCCGAGAATGGCGCTGCAATGGATAGGGGGGGGGGGGGGGGGGGGGGGTTGTTTTTTTTTATAGGGAGGGGGGGGGGGGGTGTTTTTTTTTATAGGGAGGAGGTGGGAGACCTGGCAGTGTGGTGCCAGACAAAGAAGCTGATCTTGGACCACAAGAAACAGAGGGCCGAGTACGCCCCCATTCACCGACGGGTTGTAGTGGAGCGGGTCGAGAGATTCACGTTCCTCTGTGTCCACATTACTAAGGATCTATCATGGTCCACACACACCAACACAGTCAAACTTCCTTTATATATTTTTTACATTTTTGTCTGTTTTTCCATGTACAGTGGGGCAAAAAAGTATTTAGTCAGCCACCAATTGTGCAAGTTCTCCCACTTAAAAAGATGAGAGAGGCCTGTAATTGTCATCAAAGGTACACTTCAACTATGACAGACAAAATGAGAAAAAAATCCAGAAAATCACATTGTAGGATTTTTAATGAATTTATTTGCAAATGATGGTGGAAAATAAGTATTTGGTCACCTACAAACAAGCAAGATTTCTGGCTCTCACAGACCTGTAACTTCTTCTTTAAGAGGCTCCTCTGTCCTCCACTCGTTACCTGTATTAATGGCACATGTTTGAACTTGTTATCAGTATAAAAGACACCTGTCCACAACCTCAAACAGTCACACTCCAAACTCCACTATGGCCAAGACCAAAGAGCTGTCAAAGGACACCAGAAACAAAATTGTAGACCTGCACCAGGCTGCTTTTGAGTGAAAACCTCCTTCCATAAGCAAGGGCATTGAAGATGAAACGTGGCTGGGTCTTTCAGCATGACAATGATCCCAAACACACCGCCTGGGCAACGAAGGAGTGGCTTCGTAAGAAGCATTTCAAGGTCCCGGAGTGGCCTAGCCAGTCTCCAGATCTCAACCCCATAGAACATCTTTGGAGGGAGTTGAAAGTCCGTGTTGCCCAGCAACAGCCCCAAAACATCACTGCTCTATATGAGATCTGCATGGAGGAATGGGCCAAAATACTTGTGAAGACTTACAGAAAATGTTTGACCTCTGTCATTGCCAACAAAGGGTATATTGCTCAATACAAAATATTTAGATAAACTTTTGTTGTTGACCAAATACTTATTTCCCACCATAATTTGCAAATAAATTCATTAAAAATCCTACAATGTGATTTTCTGGATTTTTTTCCCTCGTTTTGTCTATCATAGTTGAAGTGTACCTATGATGAAAATTACAGGCCTCTCTCATCTTTTTAAGTGGGAAAACTTGCACAATTGGTGGCTGACTAAATACTTTTTTGCCCCACTGTATGAGCAGGCCGAATTCAATGTTTCGTCAAATAATATATATATATATATTTTTTTTTTTAATCCCCCCCATCTTAAACTCTAGCTAGTGTGTTAAGAATAACTAACGTTAGCTCCCAAAGACTGAAATAGATAAATATCAGTTTGAGTTCACTTGAAATATGCAGCATGCAATACAAATGGTCTTGGTCATATGAAGAGGTAACTCCGTTGACCATTTAGCCAATTTATTGAAAGCTAACCAAAGTTACAGTTGAGTAGCCTAGCCAGCATAGAGGAAAGGGCGGAGTTGGGACATCCAGCTTTCACTGCTTTGCCCGCTTATTGCCCTCGCATAAACATCTCCCGGACACAAAATAGTAGCTAGCGAGAGGTTATTTTTAAATACTGCATTTCGCAATTGGCTAGGTTGCATCAATTACCTTCACTAAAAACACTGCAAAGATTTTGCCTGCAAACATTCTATGTCTACCTTATGATTTGTTGGGAGAGTTGTCTGTCTGAAGAGGACCCTCCCCTGAATCTTTTTTTTTTCATTTTCAAAATTAACAAAATAATCTGTCATTAATCCCAGATCTAGTGCTGTTGCTGCCCTATGATTTCAGTGACTAATGGCTAATCAATTCCTCAGGTCCATCAATAGCACACATAAGAGAGGAAGTTAAACTGATGTAGCAACTACATGTTAGACAATTCCTTTACAGAATGCACCCAGCCACACAATAGGCTAAACAAAAGTTATAGTTCTACCTGGGTGTTAATCTGAAGCTATCCCTGTGTTTACTTTTCCTAGCACCACTGGCTGTGCTTTGAAGCATGGGAATTAGCTCTTTATCCTTGACCTTAGACCTTACAGCAATCAAGAAGAAACTGGTTGAGCCAATAAGGTACCACCAGCATGAAGAGCAAAATGCATGGTACAGTACATCAGGTGAGGCTGCTGAGGGGAGGACGGCTCATAATAATGGCTGGAACGGAGCTAATGGAATGGCAGCAAACCATGTATTTGATACCATTCCACCAATTCCGCCCCAGCCATTACCACAAGCCCGTCCTCCCCAATTAAGGTGATACCAACCTCCTGTGCGATACAGCCATCCGTCAGTGAGTTCCCTCAACTGTATATTCCTCTAATGATCCAGTATTTATTTTTTTCACCTTTATTTAACCAGGTAGGCCAGTTGAGAACAAGTTCTCATTTCCAACTGCGACCTGGCCAAGATAAAGCAAAGCGACACAAACAACAACAGAGTTACACATGGAATAAACAAACGTACAGTCAATAAACACAATAGAAAAAGTCTATATACAGTGTGTGCAAATGAGATAAGGCAATACATTTTTATTCGTTATTTTACCAGGTAAGTTGACTGAGAACACCCGTTTAACGTCCCATCCGAAAGACTGCACCCTACACAGGGTAGTGTCCAGAGGAAAGAGTGCCTCCTACTGGCCTTCCAACACCACTTCCAGCAGCATCTGGTCTCCCATCCAGAAACTGACCAGTACCAACACTGCTTAGCTTCAGAAGCAAGCCAGCAGTGGTATGCAGGGTGGTATGCTGCTGGCAGTAAATAGGCCATAGTAGAGAAGTAATTACAATTCAGCAAATTAACACTGGTGTGATAGATGTGCAGATGATGTGCAAGTAGAACGAGCAAAAAAGTAAATAAAAACAATATGGGGATGAGGTAGGTAGTTGGATGGGCTATGTACAGATGGGCTATGTACAGCTGCAGCGATCGGTAAACTGCTCAGATAGCTGATGCTTAATGTTAGTGAGGGAGATATAAGTCTCCAACCTCAGCGATTTTTGCATTTTGTTCCAGTCATTGGTATATCTCCCTGGTCATCCCCAAAGATGATGACCAGTGAGATATACCTGCTGGAGCGTATGCTACGGGTGGATGTTGTTATGGTGACCAGGGAGCTGAGATAAGGCGGAGCTTTACCTAGCAAAGACTTATAGATCACCTGGAGCCAGTGGGTCTGACGACGAATATGTAGCGTGGACCAGACGACGAGAGCGTACAGGTCGCAGTGGTGGGTAGTATATGGGGCTTTGGTGGCAAAACAAATGGCACTGTGATAGACTGCATCCAATTTGCTGAGTAGAGTGTTGGAGGCTATTTTGTAAATGACATTGCGAGGTCGAGGATCGGCAGGATGGTCAGTTTTACGAGGATATGTTTGCAGCGTGAGTGAAGGAGGTTCTGTTGCGACATAGGAAGCCGGTTCTAGATTTAATTTTGGATTGGAGATGTTTAATATGAGTCTGGAAGGAGAGTTTACAGTCTAGCCAGACACCTAAGTATTTGTAGTTGTCCACATATTCTAAGTCAGAACCGTCCAGAGTAGTGATGCTAGTCGGGCGGGCAGGTGAGGGTAGCGATCGGTTGAAAAGCATGC
The DNA here is from genome assembly GCF_045791955.1 of Oncorhynchus clarkii lewisi. Classification (NCBI taxonomy): domain Eukaryota; kingdom Metazoa; phylum Chordata; class Actinopteri; order Salmoniformes; family Salmonidae; genus Oncorhynchus; species Oncorhynchus clarkii. The sequence continues at coordinate 25,678,140 of NC_092159.1, read as the reverse complement.
ATTTAGTTTTACTAGCGTTTAAGAGCAGATGGAGGCCACAGAAGGAGTGTTGTACGGCATTGAAGCTCGTTTGGAGTTTTTTTTAACACTGTCCAAAGAAGGGCCAGATGTATACAGAATGATGTCGTCTGCGTAGAGGTGTATCAAGGAATCATCCGCAGCAAGAGCGACATCATTGATATATAAAGAGAAAAGAGTCGGCCTGAGAATTTAACCCTGTGGTACCCCCATAGAAACTGCCAGAGTTCCGGACAACAGGTTTGACACACTGAACTCTAGCTGAGAAGTAGTTGGTGAACCAGGCGAAGCAGTCATTTGAGGAACCAAGGCTGTTGAGTCTGCCAATAAGAATACGAGCCCTGTGTTGGGCTACCTCTCTTCTGCATCCCTTAACAATCGGACAGTTGTGTGGATCTCTCTTTAGCCCATGATAATGCACGGAGTGGAAATAATGAATAAATAAATTATGGATCATAAATAATGTAGGCCTAATACGATTTGACTACAACTTCCAGTAGCCCCATAGGTTTGTTTGGCATTTCCTGGTCAGGAGGGCAGCCATATTTGATTCGATTATCTCGGCTCCGAGTAGTTAGCTAGCCAGTTGCAGTTGTTCTGAAAAAAATTGTTGGATTATATTACACACATTTTCCACGACAAATGATAGCAATCTTTTAAAGAATAACTGCTTAACGTTACCGTGCTTAGTCAACGATGAATCCCGAATAGTAAGTAACACTGTTGGTTAATGATGACAGCCTGTTTTTTTATGCTAGCTAACGGTCAGCTAGTTTAAGATACTTGTTTTTGTCTTCTTTACAAATATGAAATCAATGACATAAGGTATGTTCTGTATCAACTCCACTCTAGACATGTTTTATATTGACTATTAATGTGAGAATTAGGGCCAGTTTTTATCTTCCTAGCTACGTTCAAACGCCAGCTAGCATGAATGCTAGCTAACTACCCATACATAGGCTAGCTAATATCAGCTGGTAGCTAATTTAGCTAGCTACCATCACAGCTGGCCAGTTAGGTAACGTCGTTAGTTACATTAGCTAGTTAAAACGTCAACTATTTTGTTGACTTTTTCAAATATGAACATGTGTAAAAAAAAAAAAAATCAGCTGACCAATTTAACCATAATTGCCCAATAATATAGCTATCTAGTTAGCTATGTGTTTAATTCTATTCAAGGCTACTTTGATTGTTGTGTGATACAAATGCATTTATTGATTGACTGGCTATTGTCACTAAAGTAGCCAGAACTAGTTACTATGTGACAATTTATTGCCTTGTTGTTTTTGACTTTCAACAAATTGAATTGACATTTATTTAACCTGTGAAATGTCTACTCTCCTTTCAGTGATTATTTATTCAAGCTGCTTCTGATTGGCGACTCTGGCGTTGGAAAGTCTTGCCTCCTCCTCCGATTTGCAGTAAGTAGATTTCCTCTGTCTAGGTGTGTTTTTGCCGTGTTGATATTTTGAGAGATAATAGTTTGATGTCCTGGGAACTTTACTGTACTTTGAACACCCATAGGGATTTTCTGTTTTTCTCCTCAGGACGACACATACACAGAGAGCTATATTAGCACTATTGGAGTGGACTTCAAAATTAGGACCATAGAATTAGATGGGAAGACCATAAAACTTCAGATTGTGAGTACCTATGGCTGACATGACTTGAGTCACAAGAATGTCAGAAGTGGAACATTGTGATTTGTATATGATGTTGGGTCTGACTTTGCTCTCATTTGGACCCCAGTGGGACACAGCTGGACAGGAACGGTTCCGGACAATTACATCCAGTTACTACAGAGGAGCGCATGGCATTATTGTAGTGTACGACGTCACAGACCAAGTAAATCCATCCCTCATTCGCTTTTTCAATTTTTTCACTTTCTATAACAAGTTTACATAGCAGATAGCCTTGTTCTCAAACCTGTGTAAGTTAACAAAGTTTCAGTGTATCTGGTTATGCTGTCTATTGCATCGGTTGTTGAGTTATCAACTGTTGTCTCCTCTCCTGTCACACCCCAGGAATCCTTCAATAACGTGAAACAGTGGCTACAGGAGATTGACCGTTATGCCAGTGAAAACGTGAACAAGCTGTTAGTAGGCAACAAATGTGACCTGACGACAAAGAAACTGGTGGACTACACAACGGCCAAGGTAACGCTCTACCTGGTTACAGAATGAAAACAAACAAAAAAGTTATATTTTTAAGTTGAATCTTCTCTCACTCCTGTTCTGTCCCCCACTCTTTTCTCGTCTCTTTGCCTCTTTCTTGGTGTGTATATGCCTCTCCCCTACTCAGACCTTACTGTTGCCTCTCTCTCTCATGTCCCCTGTCTTTTTCTCTTCCTCCCTCAGGAATTTGCTGACAATTTAGGGATCCCCTTCTTGGAAGCCAGCGCCAAGAGTGCCACCAACGTGGAGCAGGCCTTCATGACCATGGCAGCTGAGATCAAGAAGAGAATGGGCCCTGGGGCCACAGCCGGAGGTTCGGACAAGTCCAACGTCAAGATCCAGAGCACGCCAGTCAAGACCTCCTCTGGAGGCTGCTGCTGAGGGCCCTCAGCCCCCCAAACGCCATCCACCCAGACCCCTACCTACTAATCAAAAAAATTACCATGCTCCATAGGGATAGAGAAATGGGGGGAGAGTGACAGAGAGGGAAGACAGTGGCCTGGATTGTGTGTGCAGTTGCAATACCCCCCCCCCACCAAGGTCCGCAATAGGATGGTAAGCCCATCCACACCCACAGAAACACACTAACATTATGTGGGATATTTTTTACGTATTACCAAAACATACCTATACAAATTAAGATGTGGCAACTTATCCAGACATTTTTAAACAAGGCACAAAGTGATAATTATGAATGAGAGGAATATGAATAAACCTTGTCCGACTCTTTACTCCAGGTCTGCTAGTTAATAATACATTTTTCTACGATGGTTTTGTTCTCCTTATTTTCCTGTGGATATCAGCACGACTTTGGCCTGATCTCCTCAAAAATGATTTAGGAAGCACTCCCAATGAAGCACATGTTTTAAAGAGCTTTATGCATGTTGTCAGAACTGATTACTTTACCCACAATGCATCTGGAATGCACTCATCATGACTTAGCACGTCTGCTCACTGTAATCAACCCAAATTATTTAGAGGAAATATCATTCAATGTCACGTGGTCCAACTTCATAATGTTGCCCCAAATAATTTCCTCCGCCAGTCTCTCAACCAACAGCACAAAGTTTCACCAAACGCTGAAATAATTCTACCAACTGTATATATTTATACATATGTAAGAACTGATTAGCTAAACCTGTAGAGAAGCAAGTGCAATATGACATCATGAAAAGTAGCTGAACATTTTAATTTCGGCATGTGATTTGTGGCTGAGGACTTAACATTTTTGTGGCACAATGTCTACTATTAAACAATGAAAGAGATTCTTTAATAAAGATTTGTCTTGGAATTATTTCCTGATAGTTACACCTGTTCAGCATGTACATTTCACACTGAAATAGGCAGAGTCTCTGAAATGCGACAGACTTTTTGTGCTCTTGTTTCATAAGCTGAATGGTATGATCTTTGGCCTAGCTTCCATTGTGTCCAGTAAATGGTGCTGTTGTGCTGAACTTGAGACGTCCATACCCTAACCCCTACCATTAACCTTACCTAAACTTCACCTTTAAAATTTGCCTTCAATGGGGTGATGTCAGTTGGACAACCCAAGGATCACGTTTAGACTTTCTCTTACCCAGCTCAACCACTTTTTTTGTGCCTGCCGGGGCCAAAACACAATTTTTTACTTCTTACTTTTGAGTCTGTCCAGCAACAAGTGTACATTACAGTTAATAGGATTATCTGGTACTTTAATATACTTTTTAGCCAGTAGTTTTGAAAGTGTTCCCTTAAAATTGTGTACTACGTAACATATGTGCAGATCTGTGCACCACGTCGTTACTCTCGCTCTGCTGTGTGTTCATGATGTCTCTTGCTAGCTGTCACTCAAATGGTGAGGGGTTGAAGCTCATTGGTTGAATGCGAATGCTAGGGGGCTGGCCCACGTGGGGGAAAATGCCGCAGCACAGCTACCAGAAAAACAAACTAGGGATTTCGTGGCTAATTGAGTTAAGACAGTAATCCTGTTCGTAGATGCATAGGGACCCAGTAAGACAACTGAAACACTGAACCTGGTACAGGTCTGTACCAGTGGAGGGCAGCATTAGGTGGCTTAGTTCATCTCTGAAGCTGTACTGTCTGTCTCCCAGTAGTTTGGATTTCTTAATCTGAGTTAAGGACAATTTCAAATCAATGACTTTGAATGGGCCCTCATTCGAATAGTAATTAGATTACACATCCCCAACAGCTGTCGTGAATTACATTGGCTTTTCCATGGCGTTCTATGTTGAACGGCTATCTGAGTTGATGTGACGTTGACGTCCATGACAAAGGCATTGTTTTGTGGCTGTGATCGATACCCTTAATCTATTCTTTCACACCAACCTTGTCATAGAATTAGTATCATACCCAAGGTAGAGCACCCACCAGATCATCCTGTGATTGGTACCCATTGTGTGCCCGCTTGATTAACATCTGACCCTCTCATCCGCGTTGCGGTGGTGCCCGCGGTGGGGCACACTCTTAACTGCTTGGCATGCTCCCTTCCACCCTCCTCCCCTCTAGCGGACCCCTGTAATTATGTCAATGGAGTATAGTAAAAGGCAGTGTGAAGCCAGCCTCTTGTTTAGCTGTTGAACTGGAGTCTTCTATTTTTCCTAGGCATAACCCCAATTTGCTTTTAAGTGAAAACAAAACCTACATTCAGCCGGTCAGCGTGGACAAAGGGCTAGATGTTTTGCTGTGAGGTTCAGAGGGAGTTGGGATGGGGAGCAGCAGCAACGGCGCTGAGGAGGGGTTTAGAGTTGATGGCGCAAGAGGGAGGAGGGATGGGCTGTTTGCCGGCTTTATTTGTTCATGGTTGCCGGGCAATGGAAGGGGGAAAGCATCTGTGACAGCTGTAGAGGGGCCGCAGCCTTTCCCCCGATCTAGAGAAGAAGCCCTGTAGGTAAAATACAGAGAGAGAGAGAGAGTGAGAAAGGGGTGTGGGGGAGGATAGGGAGGGAGCTCGTTAGCCCATGTGTGAAGTTCACTCAAGACAATACCCACAGCAAAAAAGGTGAGCTGGATTTGTGGATAAGAGATGGAGAATCAAGCCCCCATTATGTCAATCTTAATTCTTTCACTCATGCCTAGACGGCAGGTGTGCACTTGAGACAGGCTTTGGCCATACTTTGTAGTGTAACATCATCAAATGGAGTGAGAGGTGTTGTGGACTGTGTGTCAGCTAGCACTGAACAGCATGCTGCCCTACTGGGAGTCCCATTTGTATGCCTGACGCCCTTTTGAACAATGGCTAAGTGTGCAGCAGAGCACAGTTGATTCTCTTTGGATGAATCTGAATTAGCAGCAGCCTGAAACGACTGACATATAATACAAGTCTACATGGACCGCTCAGTGAATTAGACTACCGGTAGTGACTGTTTCTGTCTGTTAGAATTGGAACTAAGTTGTTTTGCATTCTGTTCTCAAAGCGGTTGACTTTTAGTCGCTGCTATAGTACTGTGAGTAAACAGTACAACTACTTGCCTTTGAAGGATTTAGCCTCTAACACATTATTTTATTGCAACTCAGCCTCCTTGTATTCACTGTAGACTAAAAGTAAGTGGTGCGTGTTTATTTTACAAGGCAGCCTATTTTAAACTTCATTGACACTTTTTGGGGGGGGAGCCAGGGCAAGATGAGCAAACAAAAGATACCTGGTTTCTAGTCACCGACTATAGGATTAACAAAAATTCAGTTGACTTGAGTTTTTACATAACCTACATATGTATACACTCCCCTTGAGTATTTACACAGCCCATAAACAAGGATGACTCATTCCTGACTATTCAAGCGACACTGACTTAACCATACATGTATCTTTTCAGGGAGTTTAAAGCTGCTTTGGTCAGAAGCATATCTCCAGGAAGTGAGTTGCCACAAGGGCATCTTGCAATTTGCAGCAGTGATGAATTGAGTGACTATGACTTGAGCTGCCTATTAGCTTTAGTTACAGTATGTCCGTGCCCGACCCTCTTGTTCATGCATGCATGTACAGTGAGCTCCAGTGAAAGCATTTGGGGGTGTGATTCATCAAATATGTCAACTATCTCACCATTTCATTTACCTCACAGTGAGTGCTAAATAATCAAAGACATGTCTCTCTTTTCCCCCTCAACATCTACACGCTCATTCCAGCCAGGCCACACTTTAAATTGAAGGCCTCCGTTATGCTAGATTTTATTTTGGCTTTTAATCCTTTCATGCGAGACCTACACCCCCCCCCCCTCTCTCTCTTTTAGCTACTCTCAAAAAAGCAAATGGCGATACTATATCACTCTGAAGTAGCTCCTAGTAGTTCCTTGCTAGGCAAGACAAAAAAAACAAAGAAAAATATAGTGATGGATGGATGCCCGCGGCGGAGGAGCCAACCTTAAACTGCAGCCGTTCATTTCCTGATCCCAGCCTGACGGCCCTCCCTCAGTGTTCTCTCTCAGAGCAGGAGGAGGAAGAGATGGGTGGGATGGGGTTTCGGGAGCTAATTGTCAACCTTGGCAGTTCGTTATGGAGGGGGGGGGTCTGTTTGAAAATAGTGCCCGGGTGCCAGTCGTGCGTTTTTCTATGTGGTGGAACTGGCTCCAGAGAGTCTGTTGTAAGTAAGAGGCCCAAAAGAACTGACCCCAGGATCTGCCAAACGTTGACGCAAAACTAAATCTGGAGGATGTATGCAGAAAATAGGAGCCTTAATTGACACCACCTTTGGTGTATTTCTTTGGCAGTTCCATGAAATATGGGTAACTTCAACCCTCTTCCGTTCTCTAACCTGTCCTAAAATTGCTTCCAGTTGCTTACAAGAAACATAATTCTCAGAGTAGAGGTCTGTCTCTCGCCATGCCTTTCCACTCTGCTCCAGTACCATCATGGTTGTTGTGATTAGACCACTGCTACTCTATTGGCGTGTCAAAAGGTAGGCATCCCTCAGGGCTGCGTCTTTCATTCAGCTTCATTTCGTTTCCACGTGTAATTACAAGTGATGTGTAACGATATGTTAATTTACTGCATGGGCTCTGATTGGGGTTGAAGTCATAAGGCAGTTCTCTGTACAGTCTCAGGTCCATCTGTCTGTGGGTGGACAGTCGGGTGAAATGTGAGAGGGGAGAGAAACCATGATGACCGCAGGAGCCGTGCAGCCCTGTCTCAACTGGTGCCAGGCCCAAAATAGGAGAGCAGCGCTCGTTCCGCTCACAACTGGCAACCCAGGCCCCCCTCTCTTGCCCCTAGTAGGGACAGAAATACCCCTAGCCCGGACTACTGCTGCCCTTCTGTCACGACTGTTTACCAGCTGTGGCATTGCCATCGCTTTCAGGGCCCTAATGGCCATTGTCATTTTCTTTATTTAAAATTGTACTACATTCATTTGACTTCCCTTAGTTAGTACTCATGTACTGTTTCTGGCCTTAACTTTAAACCTTGGCTTTTGTGCTGATTTACACTGAGGTGTTAAACGTAACTTTGAACCAGTCCAAAGTTCATTACGGGTTCCACTGGTCACAGATGGGGAATGACATATCTTCAGCTCCTGCAATAATTTGAAGGGAATCAGCTGCTTGTGTTGGAGAGTCCTCCGGTTTTTATTCTTGCCATCTGGTTGCAATTATGTCATGCTCTGCCTAACTCGGGGATAACCACCACATTATTGAACAGATGCCAGAGAATGGAGTAGTATGGCGCTCACATCATTCTTTCCTAAATGAGCATCTGCACACAAACAGATACACAGGTGTGCGCATAGCCGCATAACGACCCACGTCCATTTTGGGCATATGAGCATTTGATAAATCCCTTGATAAAAATTATTATTTCTGCAGTTTGCTTATGCTCTATTATCTAAGTGTTTTGGACATGTGGCCATGCGTTTGTCTTTGAAGCTCTCTGCTGCAGCATAGTTCTAACCTGTTTGACGAGTTGAAATTTGTCTCCAGTTATCATTGAAGAAGCTGTTGCCAGAGTGACAGATGGCATTTGGCTAAAACCAATTGAGAGTTTCAGAAAAGGTTTGTTTGATTTCTAAGCATTATAATGGAACAAATTACACTTTGACGTAAAAGTAATACTAAATCGCTGAAGTTGGAGACTTTTATCTCCCTCACCAACTTCAAACATCTGCTATCTGAGCAGCTAACCGATCGCTGCAGCTGTACATAGTCTATTGGTAAATAGCCCACCCATTTTCACCTACCTCATCCCCATACTGTTTTTATTTATTTATTTTTCTGCTCTTTTGCACACCAATATCTCTACCTTTACATAACCATCTGATCATTTATCACTAGTGTTAATCTGCATAATTGTAATTATTTGCCTACCTTCTCATGCCTTTTGCACACAATGTATATATAGACTCCCCTTTTTTCTACTGTGTTATTGACTTGTTAATTGTTTACTCCATGTGTAACTCTGTGTTGTCTGTTCACACTGCTATGCCTTATCTTGGCCAGGTCGCAGTTGCAAATGAGAACTTGTTCTCAACTAGCCTACCTGGTTAAATAAAGGTGAAATAAAAAATAAAAAAAAATAAAAAATACACCTTGTGATGTACGTTAGAGCTACGTTGTACGAGTGATCATTGTCAACACATTTAATTTCCCCAGCAAACAAAAATAATGCATTACAATATTGCACTGGCTAATACCAAGATGTCTAACGCTGAATAGCTTGGATGCCTTACATAGTTGTGGTTGCTCACTTACAGAAAAACTACTTGACAAGTAACTTGACAAATACTCCCAAGAATAAGCTATGACTATTTCTCTCAATTACATGTTATCATTATTATTCTGCCTGAAAGCAGCCTACACTTATAATGGGTTTTGTTATATACGCTAGCTTAGGATATTTACACTAGCGCAGCAAAATCCAACATTAGATGTTTGTTTTATTTTAGGCTATTATGTATGTCTAGCCTGGGGTAGCCTGGGCAGATGCTAGTTGGCGCTATGGATCTCCGTTATAGACTGGGCTTAATGTGCCAAGCCGGTGATACACTCGTGTCCCCTGGCGACCAATTCGTACTAAAAACCATTCTGGCTGCAAAGGCTTCGATTTCGATTTCCTCCTTAACTTGATTTAATGGCTAGAAGGCGGAACATTTTTGAAAATGTGCATATTTTCTTCATGAAACACAATTTTCCACAACCATGCAAGAGTGGCTAAATGCCAGTGTTGCCAACTTAGAGACTTTGTCGCTATATTTATAGAGTATTCGTGGTCTTCCTGTCTGGGTTGGCGCCCCCCCTTGGGTTGTGCCGTGGCGGAGATCTTTGTGGGCTATACTCGGCCTTGTCTCAGGATGGTAAGTTGGTGGTTGAAGATATCCCTCTAGTGGTGTGGGGGCTGTGCTTTGGCAAAGTGGGTGGGGTTATATCCTGCCTGTTTGGCCCTGTCCTGGGGTATCATCGGATGGGGCCACAGTGTCTCCTGACCCCTCCTTTCTCAGCCTCCAGCATTTATGCTGCAGTAGTTTGTGTCGGGGGGCTAGGGTCAGTCTGTTATATCTGGAGTGTTTCTCCTGTCTTATCCGGTGTCCTGTGTGAATTTAAGTATGTTCTCTCTAATTCTCTCTTTCTCTCGGAGGATCTGAGCCCTAGGACCATGCCTCAGGACTACCTGGTATGATGACTCCTTACTGTCCCCAGTCCACCTGGCCGTGCTGCTGCTCCAGTTTAAACTGTTCTGCCTGCGGCTATGGAACCCTGACCTATTCACCGGACGTGCTACCTGTCCCAGACCTGCTGTTTTCAACTCTCTATAGAGACAGCAGGAGCGGTAGAGATAATGGAGAGTATCGGCTATGAAAAGCCAACTGACATTTACTCCTGAGGTGCTGACTTGTTGCACCCTCGACAACTGTGATTATTATTATTTGACCATGCTGGTGTCAGGGTTGCGTCAATTCGAATCTGGTATCAGGATAAATATGACAATGAGTCACCGATTGTATGGTATGTATTGTTTATTAGCTAAGCATTAAGTGGTAAATGCAATTTTTCGTATATACGGGCTCTCTGTCCTACCTCGCAGGGCAAAACAGAGAACTGACTTGTTCTTGACAAAGATATTATAAATATACTCTGACAGAAATAGTTCCTGCTTCCGAGCCGGCCTGTCAGAGTAGAGACTGGGTGTGGTTTAGACTCACCCAGCCTATCGTTGGCGCAGAGCTGGTCCCGGCCCCCGGGCGCTCCAGTTGATAGATGTAACTGCTGCTGTGAAGAATATCTATGCACTCATGCTCGATACCGTTACCTCGCACCTGGCTCCTGTTATCTAACAAAATACTGTTTGTTCTCGCAACACTACATTCTGAATGTGCCCCCCCAACTCATTGCACAGTTCCTGTCTTCATGTTATTCTGTATTTCTCCATCATGAGAAAGGCCCATGGCCCTGAAACTGTTAACAATGTTTCAAGTCAACTATGTTGCATAACACATACACACAAGCCAACAGCAGATCATATTCAATCACATATATGGTAACGGGCTATAGTGCATAACACAGAATCCTCATACTGGTCATTTATTAACATTTGAACATCTTGGCCATGTTGTATTATAGTCACCCGGCACAGCCAGAAGAGGACTGGCCGCCCCTCATAGCCTGGTTCCGCTCTAGGTTTCTTCCTAGGTTTTGGCCTTTCTAGGGATTTTTCCTAGCCACCGTGCTTCTACACCTGCATTGCTTGCTGTTTGGGGTTTTAGGCTGGGTTTCTGTACAGCACTTTGATATATCAGCTGATGTAAGAAAGGCTATATAAATACATTTGATTTGATTTATTGAGACCCCTCTAGCGACACATTTTCAAAAAAGCGACTAGCAACTGTTTCTGGTGTTATTGGAAAGCACTATCGTTCTTACTCTTCTCAATGAGCAGCGGGTGCTGCCGTGGGTCCCATCCCAGCTGCAGTCAGAGGAGGCGATGTTCACCCCTCCGCGACCAGACTGGAAATGAACCGCGCATGCTGGAAGCCGCTGCTGGCTGATCCCACCCCGGCTTACATAAAAAAATTAACCTGAATTAGGGCCAGACTAGTTACCATAATTTTCTCACATTGCCATTGACAGTTTTTTCTATTGTCTCTTTAGATTGTTAATGTAGACTGTATACAAAAAAATGTATGTTCATGTTTTACTGTGACTTGTTGTAGGCTCCTAAGTGGACCATAAGGTTAAAAACCAAATTAAGAAAAATAAACAAAAAAACAAACAAAAAACTAAGTAACTCCGCCATTGTCTCTTTTGGGTCACTTTTGCTGGTCCCAAGCCTGGATAAAGGAGGAGGGTTGGAATTGTGACATTTAAAAAAACAAGAATCGACAGAAGAAAGTTAATTTGTAGTTCTAAACATATTAAGGGTGTTTTCACTCACTTTTTGTCTCTCCCACGACGTTATTCCTCTCTCCTACAGCGTACATCACAATTACATTCACATGGCCAATTATGCAAATTATGTGATGACGTAATTTAGTGACTTTTAGGACAGCCAATAGCTACTTTCCTTACTGAGGAGTTATGGCAACACTGTATATCGCATTCAGCTAATCAGGTTGCAGCAGTCTGTTTTCTCACACCTAACCTAATGTAACTAATGTACCTAGCAAGCTAATTTTAGCTAACTAGTTTTATAGTTTTGTAATTTATTCCAATAAATTTCAGAATTCCCCAAAATATATTTATGGAGCTAGCTAAGTTTTAATGGGTCCTCACTACAAGAATAAGCCAATTTGCCAACGCTAAAATCAGTGCCATCTATATATATATTTTTAGCAAGCTAATTTAATAATTTTGTCTGACTTGCCGAAAATTCAATCGTGTTTGCGTTGAATTGTGGTTCATATCAACCCCACAAGTGATCAAAGTTCTTCACTTTCTACGTCGAGCTAAATCGATGGCCGAGTGGGCAACGTCGTTAGTGAATTGGACCTGCATCCGGTTTCGACGTGGATTCCCCATGGGAAAGTGGCTAGCGCGATGGCTGAAGGGTTCAACATATATTTGGACTGCAGCCCTGGTCTGATAGTTTCGAAATAAAAGTTGTACCCACTGAACATCCAGTTTTAAATGACATGTATTGGATTTCTTTGCATGAACTATTTTACAGAACATTGTTCACAGTTTTAATGCAAAATGTTAAACATTTGTGAAGTGAAATTATAAAGTTAAAACGAGGTTTAGAGTAGAATACATATGTTTTACCACCGATGATGCAATTAAGTTAGCAAGTTAGGTATGTAGGTGTGGTGGTAAGTGTCATTGTAGTCAGGGATCAGTCCAGGGCACGCCAGGTAGTCAGCTGCACGACCCGGTGGGCTTGAGACAGGCAAAGCCAGGAGGGATCATCAGGCCAGGGTGTCCTCGGGCATAGAGAGAGAGAAATAGGGTGATTAGTAAGAGCATTCGGATCCGATTTGTTTTATCTTTTTCATTATTAATTACACTTTTCAGATTGCACACGTTTATGAACATATAATGTAATGAACCTGTAAACAAAACTAGAATTACGTTAATTGCATATTGCATCTGGGTATAAAAATACATTCTACTCAATCAAATTGTAACTTTATAATTTCACTTTTCACACATAATGTTCTGTAAACGAGTTCATGCCAACAAATCCAATACGTCATTTAAAACTATGTTCAGTAAGCACGACTTTTATTACGACTTTTAGCACGACTATCCTTGTTTCTTTTACGCTGCTATGTTAGGGGTGGAAAAAACAGACTGCTTCAACCTGATTGGCTGAGCGTGATACGCTATATCTGAGACTAACATTTAGTCACTTTTAGCATGGTGGTGGGAAATGGTGTTTCCAAAAAAGAAAGTACGCATATTTTCCCCGTTTTTGTATCCTTGACATTAAATCGAGTTACAGAGGAAATCGAAGCCTTTGCGAATGTTTTAAATACAATCCGTTCGCCGGGGGACACTAGTGTGTTACCGGTTGGGCACATTAAGCCCAGACGATAGTTGAGATCCATAGCACCCACTAGTGGCTACCCAAGCTACATGGGGGCGAGGCGTGTGCCACCGTACCAGTCAACACTGTCAATTCAGAGCGTAATTTCACTTTACGTCATTCCTAGCTAGTGTAGTTGTAGGTCTATCTGCAGATTTAAAAAAATAGCTCCGACAGTGCCTGTCCTGCTGTTCAGTGAACGGTCTCCTCGACAGCTTGCCATTGTGTAGAGCTCCACGGCTATTTTGGAGAACCGCGGCGGGGAAATGAAAGTATAGACGGCGAAGAGTTCGATGTCTGGTGTTCCTCGTTGTAGAGCCTATGTTCTTGGCGTCAATTTGACCCCGATGCAGGATTTGAAACCCTTGCTGGAACTACATGTGGTAAGTTTATGACTGCGTTGCTTTCACCAATGTTAGAATTATTTAAACACGCTTCAACATGGAATAATTACGCGTTAATTTACGTATAAATGAATTATTAGCCGTTATTGACCTGCTTGCCATTCTCTTAAAAAAAAAAATAAGCATTTTGTCGCATTTTGTTGCTGTGTCTTGAGTCGAGAGGGAGAAAGCACCTCTGTCTGAGTGGCTTTTTTTGTTGTTACATTTAGCTACTTGTCTGTTACGTTGCATGTGGAAGGAGGCCCTAATATTTGAAACCAGAACGTAATATTGTTTTTAAGTCTCCAGTTCAGTGAAGAGCCGACTGAGTACTTTGTGGCAGGTGGCGGTGAGTAGGCTATGGCGCCCCCATCACAGCCATAGGCTATCTGTGGCGTATGCCTTTGGAGGTCAAGGGCAGCTGTTGTGACAGCTACAGTAATACGTCAGTGACAGCTCATACAGTGAATTGATCAAGAGAACCCAAACCATTCAATGTATAAGATGCATCAAAAATACAATCGTTGTTAGTAGGCTAGTCATCCATACCATTTCCCGCAGTCTTAGTGCTCCAGTAGTGGGAATGTCTGAATAATGTTTTTCTGACATTTTGAAAGAGCAAGTGACACCCACGCGTGACTTAGTTTCGTTTCAAATGCTAGAGCCATGTCATACCAACAGTGATCATAGGGCCTTGGCTTCAGAACCACTTTTTGGTGGCATGTAAGTCGTTGAGGGAGTGGGAGGAGGAACTTCACACCAATATAGCTTTGTTCACTGAAAACGTTGCCGTTCATGTGGGTCCCAGTACAATTGCTACTTTGTAAGTACAGGAGCGTTATGTAATGTTGCATATTTTCTACATTTGAGACTTGCCCATAGCTTTGTTGTGACTCATCGGATATAGATTTGGTCATCACATTGTCGTTGTTTGAGTGACTCATTGTCACCTTTTTATAGGAATATGATGAGCCATAGGTCCTGGAAGCTAAACTAGTAGTTTAGAAAATAGAAGGCATACATGCCTTTTCAAACTGTTTAGGCTAAAAGTTAATGAGTACGCCATACTTACAGACTTCACTGGGGGAATGGGGCCTCTGAATTAATCTGATACAGCCCTCTGGTTTTGTTTTACCGTTTTGTGAAGCTTTTAACTACTGCTGTAAAGATGTCCAAATAGTTTAGCGATGGTTCAGAGATGTGGGTGGTAAAAAAGGGCTAGTTCTGGCTGCTGCCTTGTAGGAACCTAACAGTGCAAAGTGTTATTTGCATTTCAACTGCAGGGCTGAGTGACATTCATATTTGCACAGGGAAATATGGATGTTTTCTCTTTTTGTAGAGTTCGGTTGCATGATTTGGAAATGATTGTGCCGTAGTTCAACTCTGAGGCCTAATGCAACATTTCCTTAATTTGATTTAATAATGATAAAGATTTTAACATGTGCATGAATTGCCCATAAAAACACAAAATAATTGGAGTGAGGTATTAATTAAAATATGAAAAAGAATAGTAAGAAATCACCCAAAGGGTTACCAACATGCAATGATCAACCACAAGGAATCTGCACAGATTTGCAGTAGGCACACAGTCCACACTACTACTAGACTCAGCATTCCATCTCTGTGACTAAAGTCCACCTTTGCTTCCTTGACTCTGTCTGCTCTGGTTTCCAGTAAACACTATTCGTTCCTCTTTTTCCTTTTTCTTCTACTATGCGAGCAGGAGGGCTGAAGTTCACCTAAATATTTCAGCAAATTGGCTCTGAAATCTCTCTCTTGGTGATCAATCAAAATAACTCTCCGTAACTCTGCGTCTCTTCCAAACAAGCTTAGGTCCTTCCAAAATGGCACCCTATCCCCTGTATAGTCAGATTATTTTGACCAAGGCCCTAGTCTAAAGTAGTGCACTATATAGGGTGCCGTTTCAGACGCAATTGGAGTCTCTTCCAAACAAGCCCAGTAAATCAGTGCTACAAGCATCCACTTGCCTGCTGGAGAAACCTAGGCAAACAATCCTAATGCCAGGCCAGCCTGGCTTCTGAGTGTGGTTTCTCGCATGACCAGAGCCCAACAGTGAACCTTGTCTTTCAACCTGGCATAAAATTATTATCTTCCAGGAACCTTCTGAGCAAAATTGAGGCCGAAAATGCTTGCATTCCAAATATGAATGTTTAACTTTTACTGCAATCTTGAAGGACTTGGAAGTCTGACAGAACTTTAAAGAAGTAGTGTGGGAAATAGAATGATTAGGCTTGTTGATGAATGAGGGTTGCAATCTCCGGTGCAGGCTGCACTGTGTGCCATTGAGAAAGGTGCAGGATCTGGAATTGCTCTTCCAGCCTAAGTGTGCACAGCAGAGTTTGTATTAGAAATCGGTGTGCAACCGAGACCCTCCTCAAGATGACGATGCCTGCTGAGTATGTAAGGCATGCAGCTGCCTGCTACCACCCTAAAAAAATATATAATCCAATGACATTTTGACCTTGTCCCAGATGGGGCTCTACAAATCCTTGGCACTTCATGGAAGTACACACTGAAATAACATTACTAAATAATTATCAATAACATGTGGATGGATTCTGGGCCGTATTCACTAGGAAGCAAACAGGGAGGGACTGCTTGAACTTGTCCAATAAGGAACTCCTGTTTTAGTATATATTTTTTTCTCCAGTTAAAGCACGTTGTGCTACGGTGTGCACTAATGAATATGACCCTGGTATATCGGAACACAGAGCTCTTGGGAGAACCAAGAAGTTCATGTTGGGACATGAGTTTGAAGTGGTCATGTGCTCGAGGGGTGGACATTGCCTCGTCCCAAACTGAGTGTAATCTGAGTGCCATCGCTGTAAGCCTGCTGCGAGTATGGCGTGAAAGAAAGCCTTCTGTGTGCCTGGAATGCTGTTGTAATCAGACACTTCTGTGTTGTTTTTGTCAACGGAAGGTGTGTTCCTATTTCTATATTGCTGCTCTTTTTTTTTCTTCTTTCTCAACTCTCCCTTTCACCTTCCTTTCCTCTGTCTTTCTGTCACCCCTGTTTTTCCCGGTCAGCCGAAATCCCCTGTCAGTCTTCTCTATTCTCTGTCTCTCGCTCTCTCTCTGCATCTCTCAACTGACTTCAGACAGTGTCAGCAGATGGCAGCGTCAAAGGGCCCCACGTGTGAAAGGAATAAGTGAACGGAGCAGGGGTGGAATACGGGGCTGATGAATCATTTTACAGAGTGGGGGAGGCATAGTATTTGCAGTGAGGGAACTACTACAAAATGTAGCCTAGTTACATCAAAGTAGTGCATTAGTGAATAAGGGGCCATTTTGGATGCACTCCAAGTTGCTCTCTTACCTCCACTTCCATATCTAAGCAGCAGCACTAGCGGCAATGGTGATGGCAGCCTGAGTGAAGAAACATTTTGGTTCTTTCTTTCCTCCTTTGCTTGTCCCTCCTCCCTACCTCATCCATACCTCCTCCCCCTCTCTCCCTGGATTCCCAGCTGACTGTATTCGTCATGGTAACAGGCGAGTGTGGAGCTATCCCCAGCCACACGCATGCACTTCCCTCCGTGTGTGGGCCCCGGGGAGAGGGGGGGGGGTTGGTGTGCTCAGTGTTCAGAGTCCAAGTTGGCGTGTGTGGCTCTAAGCAAAGCTGACACACTCAAACCCTCTCTCTTTCTCACTGTCACTCACTCTCTCACACAGCAATGTTCTCTACAAGAACACGGTTTGGAAATGGGATAGGGAATCTCTTTTCCTCTGGCTTTCATAAAGGTAGCACACGTTACACAACGGACTGAAAGGGGCGAGTCTCTCGCAGGCTGTGTGCAGTAGTTTATGTAGCGGGGTAGAGTTACACGTACCAGTGAGACAATGCACTGCAGGAGAGGTGTGCTCTGTGCTCCATCTTAGGTGACAGTTTGGGAGGCATTCTAGTGCGGCAGTTCCCAATCTAGGGGTCCCTGATACGAAAATGGGTCCGTGGGAGAATTTCCCAAATCCTGAAAAGAAATCATCATTCTAAAAAAAATATATATATATATATGATGTCTTTATCTCAATCATTGTAATGTAGTTTACCTTTTAAAAATCTAAATGGAAGATAAAATTAAACCAGAGAGCGCCGCACTTAGTCATTGCACTTAGTCGTTGCCCACTACGCTATGAAACCGCACACTACTGCAGACCGGCCGCAATTGATATGGTGAAAACCGTGTGTGAGGGCTGAGATGATTATGCATTTACTTTTTTGTTCGCTATACATGTGGTGAGATGTCATTCATAAGGACATATTGTTCTGTCTCATGATTCACGAGCATGAAACGTCACAGGGCGTGTTAAGTGTGCTGCGTGGCTATATTGACGTAAAACAGGTTCCATGGTATTGAATGATGGGCTTTTGCACAGATGGGGGCGCCATCTATGGCGGGCAGGACTCTGCACTCTAGTGCCCTCTGCCATATGGATGCATTGTGATACATCGAGAGCAACTGGCGGTAAAAGAGCTGATTTGTAAAGTACATCAAACCACATTCACTGCGCACACGCCTGTTCACAAAACTGTGGAGATAAGAGATCAGAGCATGACAACGTTCTATTTCAGATTGAGGCTTGGGGCTATTGGGGGGAGGGGGGGGGGGAGTGTTGGAAATATTTTTTTTCGCTTTGAGAGAGGAGCTGTTGTCATTCACAATGGCTGTAAAAGAAAATTGACTTGGTTGACTTTCTGTGTAATGGAAAGAGTGTCTCCTTGCCTTTTGTAACAGACATATTTGGGAAACTGAACACAAGCATGCAGGGGAAATACAAAAACATTCTACAGATCAGTGGATCCAGAGAGAACTATTATTATTATTGGAGAGCAAGGGGGGGGGGGGGAACCCAAAAAATGTGGGGGAAATGTATTTGAATGGTCATCCGTCTCAGAATACACCAGCTCGGGAACTCGGGGCCTCTTTCTATAGCTCCGACTGTCCGACCTGAAGATCACTGACGTCATGATTTTGCCTCCATATTTCTAAGAGTTCCCAGTTGTCTTGAAAGCGCCATCGGTGCTCTCGTCTGGATTCAAATCTACTGTCGGTCCAGGTTGGCTGTGACAGCAGAGGTGAGAAGATTCATTATGTCAGACAAATTATCAATTGACTGCCATAGCCCCAAATAAAAAAGTAAACATTGGATAGGAATTACAACAACAAACAATTCCCATGGTTGGGGTCCTGAAAAAGTTCAGATATCAAAATGGGGTCATGGCCCCAAAACATTTGGGAACCCCTGGCCTAGTGTGTATGATACTATCTTTCCCTCTTTGTTTTCTGACCTCTATCTGTTTCTCATCTCAGAAAGGCAAGCTGATGATAAATACGGGAGGTGAGTGAATGAGTTGGAATTGATATGAGGACAGAAACTACACCTCAATGATAATTATCTATGCATTTTACTCCTTTCCTACCTAGTTTGCAATAGGTAGGACAGGGGGTCCGGTTATGTTGCGCTGTGTGTCTGTAAATGTATTTTAAAAAATGACAATCAATCAGGTGACTAAGCCGGATGTGGAGGTCCTGGGCTGGCGTGGTTACACGTGGTTGTGAAGCCAGTTGGACGTACTGATCATCTTGGCAAAGGAGAAATGGTCACTAACAGGGATGACAACATTTGAGAGAGACGCTTCTTCAACTGTATATACTGATTATGTATGTAAGAGATATATCTCTCTTACATGCATACTGAACAAAAATATAAAAACGCAACATGTAAAAAGTTTTATCGATTTACGCTTAAAATGGTCACATTTGGGCTTTAAAAAAAATAATATTATATACATATTTTTTTAAAGCCCAAATGTGACCATTTTAAGCGTAAATCGATAAAACAGCAGGTCCATTTCTGCCCAATTTCTATGCTGTGTCCGGGCAGGAAGTCAGTTTCCTGTGCTGACACGTCTGTTAGCACCGTATTCTGATTGAGTCAGGTGGTTCAGTTGGGAACTTGCTTATGTCCCAAATGGCACCCTATTCCCTATTTAGTGTAGTACTTTTGACTAGGGCCCATAGAGCTGGTCAAAAGTAGTGCACTATAAAAGGAATGGGGTGCCATTTGTGACTATTCCACTTTGTCAGAGCTTGCTGCCACCCACCTAGTCAGCTGACGCGGCCTCACATGCTAGTTGGTCAGCTGACACAACCCCCCCCCCCCTATACACTGACGCTGAGCGTGTGTTCGCTGCTTGCTCATTTAATTTCTTGTCACTGTTTGCAAGGAAGCCCCTCTGCTTCCAGGAAGCTTGTGTTGTAGTTTGAGTGAGAAGTGGGTGTTTTCCACTTGTTATATTGCTGATAAAACGATGAACGAGGGATTTTCCTCTCGCAGATGTTTGTTCATTTTAAACACTCATATCACGTACAAGTGTAACTGACATCTATCTCACTTCGTTTTGATGTGGTATGTCTCCCAGCAGTCATTCTTTCATAATAGCTGTGCCTCACTGACTACTACTCACTCTTTCACATATGACGTAAAAGCAACCATATACATTTTTCTCCTGACACCTTGTTTCTGGTCTCTCCCACAGATATATGTTGGGTAACGGTGTGAAGCGCAAACTGGATGAGGACGGCCTGGAGGAGGGCAAGGCGCTCCTCACATCAGCGGCCGGAGCAGCGGGCAGCCACTCGAGGGTTAACTACACGCTGCAGCGCCAGACGGTGCTAAACATCTCCTTGATGAAGCTGTATGGGCCGCCGCGGACGCCCGCCACTGAGCCAGCCCTGCAGCGCCGCGTGCTCATCAACAACGTCATCCGCCGCATCCACCACGAGTTCAAAGAGGAAGGCGGTGCGGGGCTGCGCGCACACTTCTTTGCCGTCCCGCCGCCGGCGCCGAACATCACCGAGGACGAGGGCTACCACGAAGCTCCGACATCTGCGTTCGGCGGCGTCCTCTCCCCGCCCCTCTCGCCACTGTCGTCGCTGGACGTCACTGTCGTCGGTTTGACCCCGGCCTCGCTCCTGGACGATGACCCGCCACTGTTCTTCGCCTTGCCGCCGTCCTCACCCCACCCCCTGGGTCACCACCCTGTCTCGCCGAGACCGTCAGAGCCCCCCCCGCCTCCTGCCAAGGACAGCTTCTCCTCAGCTTTGGAGGAGATCGAGGAGCTGTGCCCCATCGCAGTGACAACCTCTACTACCTCCTCCCTACCTTTGTCTCCTCCACCTTCACCCCAGCCCCCACTCTCTCTACCAGCAGGGATAGACATGAAAGAGGAAGGGAGGACATACAGCCCGAAGGACAAGGAGTCGCTCTTGCTGGACGAAAGTCAGGCTGCAAAAACAGACCCTCCCAGCGCCCACGCAGACATATCGCCCTCCTCCGGGGGCTTCCTCACTGACTTTGCCCTGGATGACATTCTATTCACGGACATCGACACCTCCATGTATGACTTTAACCTCCCCTGCGGTGCCTCTTCAATACCGCCGAACTTGGGGGTGTCCAAAACGACCCCCATGGTCACTGCGGACGACCTGGTCAAGACTCTGTCCAGTTACAGCGGGGGAGGGGCGGGCTCTCCCCCTCTGACTCAAAACCAGCCCTTCAAAATGGACCTGGCTGAGCTCGACCACATTATGGAAGTCCTGGTGGGGTCTTGACTGACATCGGGATCGTGTTCAATAGGCACAAAAAGGAAGAAAACTGAATGAAACGGCAAGTTGCTTGTCCAATAAGAAATGCTCATTTACATTTTCCGTTTTGCTACAGTGTGCCCTAAGGAACACGACAAACTCGATAAAAAGTGCCGTAGGCGGCGCAATGTTACAATTATTATAGTTTTTTTTCCTATGTCCGGAAATTGTAAGAGACTTCACCAGAGACGTTTTAACTACACTGTGCATGCGTTGTGCTCGCCTTTCCAAAATGGAAACAAAATGTTGAATATACTGTATGGAATGCATTTATTTGATTGCAGTTTGAGTGCCTTTGTCTGTACTACAATTTTCTTCTCTTCTCCAAATGCAAAGATTATATATCTTTTGCACACAGCACCATGGGTATACACCGATGCGTCCAAATTGAGGGTACTTTAACAATATTTTGTATGTGGACAGCTTATCAACGTTGACCTTTTTCATAGGCCTCATTCAAGTTTATTTTTTTTCTTCTATATTTTAATGTATTATTCATTATTTGTTAGTTGAATTTATCATACTGCTGTGTATGACCTTTCAACTCTCTATTTGTAGATGGAGGTTTCCTTTATGGCATGTTTTTGAATTTGCTTAACTGATCTGACTCAAAAGGATATCAAGTGAAATATACAAGGGTAACCTTGCAAAGTCTTTAGTTCACAGTTCAAACACAATTGCAGACATCCAGAAATGTTGAAAATAATCTGTACTAAGTGATTATGAAGTTTATTTATTATTAATTTCTGGTGTACCACATATTTATTCAAAACACGACACTAACATTTGGGTTGTACAGAACATGCAGTCAAATTCTGCTAGTAATGTGTGAAGAAATGCTGTGTAATATATTTGACCCTGGTTTTGTTTTTCAGGGAAGTAAATGCCGGTAGTCAGTGTGGTGGGCTATGTCTCTGGTGTTTGGCAATCGATCAGTCGGGAAGCAGTTAGCCAACAACTTTGTCAGTGATTTACTGTAGTAATCCAAAGCCTTTTAAAACAAAGCATTTCTCGTCAGTCAGTGGCAAAAAAAATGTTATGCTGCTTATTGTTCTTTGCATTATTGTTTATTATTCTTATTTTTTTTTTTAAATGGAAGCAAATGTGGTCATTTCCAGTCATCTCGCCGATTTTGTTTTTAAGTTGACCTGTTTTCAAGAATGGCCGTATTTTAACACTGACCTTCAATCTGTGCCTTGTTCTATGCAATATGTATTAATTGGTCTGAAAAATCTGATTATTTTTATGTATAAATGTGCATACGACTTTAATGCAGTTATACTTTTGTAGATTTATTTTATACAATAAATGAAATGTCAACAATTCTCAGCCTGTTCATGTGTCCCATTTGAACTAATACTCACTCTATAACTTTCAAACTCACCTCTGGACCTCCATATCTAGTTCCACTGCTTTTTTTCCCCCACTGTCCCCCTCTAATTAGGGACTGACTTAGATTTGGGATACCAGGTGTGTGTAATTAATTATCAGGTAGAACAGAACCAGCAGGCTCCGGACCTCTAAGATAAAAGTTGAATACCTTTGCTCTAAAATGTGCCCATGACTACTTGTGGCCTGTGCTGGTATACCACAGTCTGGTTTCCCTCCATAATATAACCTGACAATCAAAGGTACTCTGAGGTAATTTCCTGTTTTGGAGTTGACAAAGGGCCTGGCTAGTGTGCACTCTTTGGTTTAAGACTTTTGGTTTCCATGGGAGAATCTCAATTGCATTTCCTTAGGGTTTTCTCATTTGGTCAAAAGTCTGTTCTCTGTGACCCGGAAACCGATGTGGTTCGACGTGATTTCAGTGTATCCCACAAAAGAAGCTTTATCTGCCCCAACCCCTTTGAATCAGCTGTTGATTGTCGGAGTAGAAAATCATGCTATTGTTTCATCAACATGACACGTGAGTGAAGGACCATCTCATTTCAAACAAGCACCTTTTGTCGACCTTCCCTCTCCTCGCTACCTCATTATTTTTGAAAAAGGTGGAGAGCGAAGACACAGGAATTGAGCAAAGGCTCTTGACTCCTGTCCTTTTCAAAACCCCATTTGAGGTGAGAGGGTTGGACCTGGTCGTTTGGTCTGCTCCTGCACATCAAACCGGATTGAACTGATGTGGGACCCGAATCCCTTTGACGGACCTTTTTGATTTCTTTAATATACTTGCCATCACTCCAGGTGGTCAGCATTGCCGGTCAAAGTTCAGAAACTAAGCTGCCTGCCTCAAGGTACATACCTATACACAGGTTGACTCTTTTGGGCAGTCCTTGGACACCTAGACATACCAAGCATTGGATTTTCAGTAGTCTGGCTGTCTAGAGTCCTGGCCCCAAGTCTAGTGTGTCATGTCCTCTTCGTAAGACCACACTGCTACCCATACTTTCCCTTTCAGAACTACTGTGGACCAAGCCCAATGGCTATGAATTAAAACAGTTTCTCTAGGCCTGGTCTTAAATGAGGCCCACTTAGTAGAGGAGTTTTAGGGAATTAATAAATATAAAATGCACAAGAGACAAGTTTGTATGAATATGAATTCATTGTTCATTCATTCCTTGTTGGGAGAAGTAATGGTGCATGAAGGACCACTGAGTACTTTTTCCTCTTAAATTATTTTAATTTCTTGTGTACACTAAAAGTAAAATTTACACACTTAAAGTCTGAAAAGAACCCGGACATGCATGTTAACCTTTTCACAGGCTCTTCAAGTTATTTTTTTTCCATAGGAATTTTCCCCATACATTTTACAGTCCATAGTACACAGTCTAAAGCCACAGTGAACTATGATTACATCCATTTCATCTTTACAATGTGCAAAATCCTCCCGGGAACAGGTTGACAGTGGTATAACAACAACAAAAAAATTGGTAGAGAATGTCAGCAAAACTAAACAAAATAAAAATTACTTCAGAAGTGTATAACCAGACACATGGAAGCAGAAATTGGTCCCTTATTCCCTTGTAATGTAGGCTGACCTTCACTCAGACCAGCTATACTGATATAAACTATTTAAATTATACGAATGACTATGTCAGTGGTTTAAACCATGATTCCCCCTCTTTTTACCACCCGTCCCCAAAACAGAATAAAGTTCTAAAGAATAGAATTCAACACAAAACACAGTCGTCCGTGACATACCGCCATTTTCATGGCTGTTTGACTGCATCAATGGGAGACGCAAGAAAAACTGGCTACAGTTAAATTGCTTAACGAATGAGCATACATTAAGAGCGCATTTTTAGCCATGGGTTAAGAAATCAAGTTAAGAATCAAACCTAGGCCTTATGTAAAAGGACAAAACAACTAAGGCCATTAACACAACAGGGAAAAAAACATTCAGCTGGATTTTGCAGGCAGTGTGGTTTCAAGTCATACACTGAGTGAACAAAACATTAGGACTGCCTGCTCTTTCCATGACTGACCAGGTGAAAGCTATGATTCCTTATTGATGTCACTTGTTAAATCCACTTCCATCAGTGTAGATGAAATGTTAAAGGATTTTTAAGCCTGGAGACAATTGAGACATTGTGTGGGTGCCAGTCAACTTGACAACTGTGGTATGCATTGGGCCAGCATCCCTGTGGAACGCTTTCGACACCTTGTAGAGTCCACACCCCGACGAATTGAGGCTGTTCTGAGGGCAAAAGGAGGTGCAACTCTATATTAGGAAAGTGTTCCTAATGGTTTCTACACTCAGTGTATATCCCACTTCACTTTACTCAAGCCTCGCTTTGAAGAGGTTCAACCAGTGTTTCATTTCCTCACAAAGACAAACATTGACACACGCCCGCCACAATGAGAAACGTAAAAGCCACCTTTGAAAACCAACACAATTCGTCCCTGATTATGTACACATTGATTCTCCTATCATAAACAAGCTGCCTCTCTCAAGGACCTTGATCTAGAAGTTAAACTGCCTTAATATGTTCTCTTGCTCTGCTATTGACAAAGCTTCGCTTTACAGGCTTAGCCTAGTCCAGGTCTGACTAAACATTCTCCATTCACAAGGACAAATCGCTAAATGCTTCACTTGATTAAAAAGATTAAAACTGAAAATAACAAATAAAAAAAAGGGAGAAAATGACAAAAAAGGATGATGGCATGGAAGCAAAAAGGATATAACTTCATGATATAGTGATAGAATGACAGACGGTGATAAGGAGGAGAAGAGGCATTGATGGAGTTGAGGCGGGGTGGATCAGTCGAGTGTGGGGTCAGGGTCAGAGGAGCAGCCCAGGGGGGTCAGCGTGGTGGGGAACATCAGCACCTTGGCCTGCATGAAAGACAGGTCTGGTAGCCCTGCAATCACCTTCAACGTCTCCTCACTTAAGTTCTCCTCTTTCCGGGGCTTTCTGCAGAAGGAGAGGGACACCATTTTTATTGGAGAACACATACACACACACACACACACACACACACAATGTATCCCAAATAGCACAATATTCCCTTTGTGGAACACTAGGTTTGACCAAGGTGCAAATGGAATAGGGACACATTTCTTCATCCTTCCCCCTTCACTAAATTAATGAGCCACAGTCAGATTCTAAATGGGCTTCGCCCCTTTCTCATGTGTCTTTCCTCTTTCCTCACCTCCTTCTCGAGACACATTGGAGAAGGTCAGAGGGGAGAAAAAGGGGTCACGAGGAATCAAGGAAAGAGAATTGAGAAAGCCAAGATGTAGCAAGCGCTCTCTGGCTGATAATACAGATGTGTTTGTCTCGCCCCCGTAT
The DNA here is from genome assembly GCF_045791955.1 of Oncorhynchus clarkii lewisi. NCBI lineage: Eukaryota > Metazoa > Chordata > Actinopteri > Salmoniformes > Salmonidae > Oncorhynchus > Oncorhynchus clarkii. The sequence goes on along the minus strand of NC_092159.1, from coordinate 25,652,230 downwards.
ACAGCCTGTCTGCATGCTTATGCACGCGCCCCAGTGGCTTAATGGATACGGCACTGGCCTCCTAAGCCAGGGATTGTGGGTTCGTGTTCCATCTGGGGTGGACTATTTTTAGGGCTCCCGAGTGGTGCAGCGGTCTAAGGCACTGTATCTCAGTGCAAGAGGCATCACTACAGTCCCTGGTTCGAATCTAGGCTGTATCACATCCGGCCGTGATTGAGAGTCCCATAGGGCGGCGCACAATTGACCAAGCGTCGTCCGGGTTTGGCCGGCATTGTAAATAAGAATTTGTTCTTAACTGACTTGCCTAGTTAAATAAAAATGTAAATGTTTAAAATGTAAGGGGTTCCGACAGTGACGTTAGAAAATCTGTCTCCATCTAGTCGACCAACGGTTTCAAAGGGTCCCCACTAGAATGTGGTTAAATTAAAGTCATTCCAGCCCTGCATGTCTAGAAATACCAGGGTTAACTAACTTTTGACTTTAAAAAAGTATAAACTCTAACTAACGGCAAATATATTAACGTTATCCTCTTTATATCATCATTGCTTACCCAATTACTGCACACTGATCTGGTACTTCCTGTATATAGCTCCAATCTATTGTGCATTTTTATTCCTTGTTACTTGTTACTACTTCATATTTTAAACTCTTTTTTTAAACTCTGCATTGTTGGGAATGGCTCGTAAGCAAGCATTTCACAGTAGTCTACACCAGTTGTATTCGGTGCATGTGACAAATAAAACTTGATTTAATGTTTGGGAGTGAGATGTTGGTTGTGTTAGATTTGTATTGTTTTGCTATTCTCATCTCCAAGGGCTGCAATTGAGTCTGGCCACATCCCAAATGGCACCCTATTCCCTTTATAGTGCACTACTTTTGGTCAACGGTAGTGCACTATAAAAAAGGTTTTAGGACTATAATTTCCTCTTTATTATTGTGCAAATGTGTCTCCACTCACCTAGGCCTAAGCTATTGATGGATTCAAGACAAGGTCATTTGTATTAATCTCTGATGCTCAGTTTAATAGCCTGTCAATTCAATCATTTGTGCGCTATTAAAAAAGATTGCAACCAGCCATTTAAAATGATGTAGAATTGCATGAAATGTGTTTATAAAGAAGGCACATCTCCCAGACCCTAGTCTACTATAAATGGTCCCCATGTGTGCAACTTCTGTAAGCTCCTCTACGCCACTACGTAAATGCAATGATACGCAGGCAATACTTTAACATAAAAAAGGTTTAAAAAATACATATATAATGCGCTCTGGTACCTCAGAGGTCCCCCCCTATGTCAATCATGTCTTTAGGAGGCACTGTAAGTAGCTTGCTTAAAAATGTGCACTACAGAGTCAGTTAGTATGTTATGAATTTCAGGATATGATTTATGAAAGTAGATTTTTTTTTTTTAAGGGGGGATTTTCATTTTGAGCACCTTCCCCCTGAAATATTTTTGAGGTGCAGTAATAGACCAACCTGGTAGAGGTGCTGGTCTTCTCCATAGTAGACATAAGGCGGGCAAAGGCATCAGCCACACGGGTCCCAGAGCCACTGGGGTCCAGTTTAGCGGTGGTTAGCTCATACAGCTCCGGGTCCACACCTAACCACACAAACACATTATATTGGATATGCCCCAAATGGCAGCCTATCCCCTATATAGTGCACTACTTTGGTCAAAAGTAGTACACTATATAGGGAATAGGGAGCTAGTTGAGACACATACATGGTCTACTAGTCCACTCAGAACAAGGGAGGGGGATGCACTTTATTCAACTTCAGTGTAGCCAATTCCCAAATATTTTGGTAGATATTCTGATTTGGAGGTTTGATTCAGTTGGTAATATTAACACAGAAAAAACAAGACCTTGATTTAGTGAGGTCAGTATCTAAAAGCGAAGACCAGAAGACATCTAAAACAAATAGTAGAAGAGAAAGCGGAGTATGGCAGAGGCTCTTTAATAATTATCATTCCTCGCATCATCCTTCAGTCCTCGCCTCTTTCCCAAAACTAATTTGGAGAAGATCCAAGCTTCCTCCTCTCTGACCTCCCCCAGTGCATTTTGACAGAGGTAAGAGGAATCGGGGAAAGAATAAGGCCTTATCCCAAATGGACTCCTAGACCTCTACACCCTCTGAAGATCCATGAGGATTCAATCGGTGTAAGCCATATATGATAGTAGGTCAACCTTGCCTTACGATCAGATAGGTGGAATTATCACTGTATTGTTTTACCGCTATTACAATCCTCTCCGGTGTCTGCATAGGGTGTAGAGGGAAACAGTCAATTTGGGATTCAGACAAATTTATGAAAAAATCACAGTCTGGCAGTCAGGGGGTTGGAGTTTCCTGTGCTGACCTGGGATGGAGGTGGAGCTGCTAGGCCCAGAGTCCTCCACGGGCCCAAAGAAATCGAGGTTGAGCAGAGACGAGCCTCCGCTCGCTTGACATTCAACATAGCGGAGAGGCAGACCGAGGCGGCAGTGGGTTATAACACAGAGAAGAAGTCAGGAAAGAGACGCACTTAAAAGACATGCAGATGAGCTGGTCATTATTGTTAGTTACAAAGAAAGCGCACAGGGTTCATGTTCAGTAGGCACGAAAGGTTTGAAAACATTTTGCGACTGAAAAATAAGAAACTCCAGGAGTTCTTAAATCCAGGTAGTCCCTCCGTTTTATTCCATTTGATGCCTAATGAACATGACCCAGGGCAAGCTAACTGACGTAGCTGTGTTAATGAGAAAATACTGTGAGATTCTATCTACAGGTTAATAAAAAATCTGCATTGACATTTTTGAAGTATGAATGGCATCATGGCTTTGTAGCATGAACCGTCCAGAACAAATGATTTTGCAATTTAGCTAAATGATGTGTTGCTAACAAACGGCATAAGGAGAAGATTTGATGAGATAAATATATTTTATGCATATGGATATGACAAGTGAAATCAGAAATGGTCCAATATGGCAATGAAATACACAAAAACGTGGCGCATGTGGATAAGAATTGTCTGTAATCTTATACTATAGTCTTTAAAACAAAATTCATGTAACGCTGTGTAAAACTATAACATGTAATGACCAATGGTTGATGAAATAAACATAAAATGAGGTTGTCCAATGGAAGACAGCAGGCAAAAACAGGTCTAGGCTGCTTGTGTGTTTGGACAAAACAGATAGAGTGGTGGAAAAAAGGAATAGGCTAGCTCTGGATAGAGCCAATGGGGACAATGGTTCATTATCTCAGCAGGTGGTTTGGGGGAGGGACCTACCGTCCAGGGGGTTCGTAAGGCCACTGCTGCTCCAGTCAAACTGGACGGGCGGGAGCACTTCCTGGTGAGGAGGAACAAACAAGCTCAGAAGAGGGTGGTGACACTCAGTAAAAGTGAACAGCTTTGTCAACAGGTGATTCGCCTATGCAGGTGGTCAGGAAGGCTGCTAATGATCTGCTTCTATCCCAGGAGGTTAGTAGCAACTTAATTAGGGAGGACGGGCTCGAGGAATCAGTGGAACAGTATCAAATACATCAAACATTTGGCCTTCCATTCAATCTGTTCCAGTCATTAATATGAGCCATCCTCCCCTCAGCAGCCTCCACTGGCTTCTACCCTTACATCAACTCAGCAGTCTAAGATTGAGTTCCTACCAGACTACATTGCAGACCGATGCCATATCTTACAACGCCTGGATAGGTATTTAACAAATCAGCTTACCACTTCATGGGCACGTTTCTCTGCCAAGGCATTGCTGACGCTTGCCAAATATTACAATGCCTGATAGGTATTTTATGTATCAGCTAACCAACATCATATGGTATAGCAATCTATCAGTTGATGACACAGTCGAAGATGTGCTTTAACTTAAGTCTACCCCCTCCTTTTTCGAACATTCTGTTAAAAATCGCGCAACTTTTCAGCGTCCTGCTACTCATGCCAGGAATATAGTATATGCATATGATTAGTATGTGTGGATAGAAAACACTCTGAAGTTTCTAAAACTGGTTAAATCACGGCTGTGACTATAACAGATTGTGTGTTTCATCGAAAAGCGCAAGAAAAACTGCTCTCTGAAAGCTAAAAATTATTTCCATGCGTCACTTTCATGGGTTGTTAAAAGGGCACAAAATTAATTATGGACCTGCATGCAATTCCTACAGATTCCACACGATGTCGCCATTGTCGTCATTTTCCAGGGACTTTTTTCTTGGTAAATCCAACTAACTGGTTTCAATTTCTTCCGGTCTCCACCAGGATGTTTTGAATGTGCACATTGGCAGCCATTGATTTGAAGACGAGGAGCTATTGAATATACATCGCCCTGTAATCATTTTGATAGATTATAAACGTTTACTAATACCTAAAGTTGGATTACAAAAGTATTTCGAAGTGTTTTGTGAAAGTTTATCGTCGACTTTTTTAATTTTAAAACAATGTTTTTTTCTGAATCACACAGCTTCCATAGAAAGCTATTTTGGGTATATATGGACCGATTTAAACGAAAAAAAGACCCAATAGTGATGTTTATGGGGCATATAGGAGTGCCAAGAAAGAAGCTCGTCAAAGGTAATGAATGTTTTATATTTTATTTCTGCGTTTTGTGTTGCGCCGGCTAAGCTATATCTTTGTTTACATCGCATTCAAGCATTTTGGGGTGTTGCATGCTATCAGATAATAGCTTCTCATGCTTTCGCCGAAAAGCATTTTAAAAATCTGACTTGTTGGCTAGGTTCACAACGAGTGTAGCTTTAATTCAATACCCTGCATGTGAATTTTGATGAACGTTTGAGTTTTAACGAGTACATTTAGCATTTAGCGTAGCGCATTTGCATTTCCAGGTGTCTACTTGAGACATCTGCGTCTCAAGTAGGAGCAAGAAGTTAACAAAGTTAACCATTTTCACCGTACTGTCCAAAGCATCTTTCAAGCTGTCAGGCATTCCCTTGGCAGCAAGAGCCTCTCGGTGGATGCTGCAGTGTACCCAAGTGGCGTCGGGAGCAACTGCTTGCACGAGTGTTACCACTCCACTATGTCTCCCTGTCATGGCTTTTGCGCCATCAGTACAGATACCAACACATCTTGACCACCAAAGTCCATTTGACATCACAAAGCTGTCCAGTACTTAAAATATCCTCTCATGTTGTCCTGGTTTCCAGAAGAGGATGTCTTCCTTAATTGACCCCCCCATAAACGTAATGGACTGTGCCAGGCCTGCCACGTCTTTTGACTCATCCAGCTGTAACGCATATAATTCACTGGCTTGTATGCGACACAGTAATTGTTTCAAAACATCTCCTGCTATGTCACTGATGCGTCGTGAAACAGTGTTATTTGGAGGCATTGTCTGTATAGTTTTTTTGGCCTATTGTCCCAGCCATATCCGCGGCAGCAGGAAGAATAAAGTCCTCCACAATAGTATGGGGCTTGCCTGTCCTAGCCACTCAGGAGCTCACCATATAAGACACTTCTAGCCCCTTCTTATTAATGGTACCTGTTGCTTTTGTACGTCTTTATTCAAAAGTCGTCTTTATTCTCACTCAAAAAACTCCCGTGGCTTATTTTTCAAATTGTCATGTTTAGTTTCTAAATGTCTGTGCAAGAGTGAAGGTTTCTCGCGAGAGAATAACGGTTAATGTGATTGGATGTTAATTATTTGACATTGTGTTGTTATTTCACTGAACACTAGATGGTTTCATTTTATTTTTGGCAGTGAAACGAGGCTACTCAGGCGAGAAAAAAAAACATCACCCTAATGTATAGTCCCGTTGGAAAATATAAATGTACTATTTGAAAATGTGAAGAATAAAGAAAATATGTATCACATTTTTATTTGGCGTAACCCCGACAGCATTGCACGTACCCAAGTTTGGGAATACCTGATCTAGCCAAATCATTTATCCAACTTGTTTGAAAAGCACCTCAGGTTCTACATTAGACCAATTACTGTAGAACACATACAAACACACTCTATATTCATTGTATACAGTTGTGACAATTGGCCTTACAGTCAATACAGCAGTGGAGGCTGGTGGGAGGAGCTATAGGAGGACGGGCTCATTGTAAAGGTTGAAATGGAATAAAGGGAACAGAGTCAAACATGTGGATTGACACTGTTCCATTTATGCCATTCCAGTCATTACAATGAGCCCGTTCTCCTATAGCTCCTCCCACCAGCCTCCTCTGCAATACAGTATACACCACCAGGGATCTCCAACCCTGTTCCTGGAGAGCAACCCTCCTCTAGGTTTTCGCTCCAACCCTAGTTGAAACTAACCTGGTTCTGCTGATCAATCAATCAATTATTAGAATCAGGTGTGCTAGATTAGGGTTGAAAACCTACACGATGGTAGCTCTCCAGGATCAGGGTTGGAGAGCCCTGGTATATACTCATACGACTACTGATGAGAAGAAATGCATCTAAAAAGGCCTGAAAAAAAAAGCACAAAATATAAAAGATTCCAAACATTGTGCCCCAAAAGGATCATAGTGATTCAATGTAGGAGTCCAACCTGGGCTGTGTCTGGTGGACTAGTGCTTATGATCTCTGCTGGGGCCACTGGAGGTACTTGTTGTGCTATGGACGTGATCATCTCTGCCGCTGATATGGGTTTTACTGGCTCTTTGGTGGGTTCCAGCATGCCCTAGGTAACAGAGAGGCAGGGTTACATCCTAAACGTACTAAATACTGGTATGTGTATAGGGTTGAACAATTTTGGTTAAAACCTGTTGTAACCATGTTGTAACATTTTGCAACCAATTGACAAAAATGTCACCAGAATTTTTTCAATTTTATAATCCCCGAGTTAATTTGTCTCTTTCCTCCGTTTCCTCGAGAAGGGCAAAAACAATTGAGGGAGCAAGTGGGTGGTTTGAAGGGGGAGATGAATACATCCTTGCAGCGTATAGTTAACTCACCAGGCTGGCAGCATACATGGGAACTATCACTGGCTGCTTCTTCTGACCTGTGAAAAGCTATGGGGAAAACACAGAACACATTTCACAATCATTCCTCCTCTCTCTGCTGCAAATAGTCTTAAACAACCTTTTTCCATTTGACAGACAAAAAGTTAAAACATTCTCGCAATACATCTGAAATACAATCACGGTTGGTGTTTTTTCTCTCACAGAGCCATTAATAAAAAAGGACAAGGTCACAGAAAGGGGGAGAATGGCATGTCCCAAATGGCACCCTATGCCCTATATCACCATGTGCTCTGGTCAAAAATAGTGCACTATATAGGGAATAGGGTGCCATTTGGGATACAGACAATGTGATGACTTCTGACTGGCTGCAGAACTCACAATGTTCCTAATGTCGATGCCCAGGGAGCAGAGTAGTGTCTTGTTGCTATGTGAGCCGCCCCACTGGTGCCGCAGGCCAAATGCCTCGTGGATGTCCAGCAGTTGTCTCCACAACACGTCCCCCTCGGCCCTGTAGCAACGGACACCGATGACAAAGCAGGAACAAAAAAAGATGTCATAGTAGTACGCAAATATTCTTGACTGCATAGTATACACAGTAACAGTATATTTCTGTTGTATAAAAAAAGATAGAGCAGACCAGAGTCTTTCTGTGTATTGATGAGATTGTGTGTAGTTATGGGATATTAGGGTCGAGGCGATACTAGCATCCCGATACTCGTTGACATCATGGCAAGGAAACAAAACATGAAGTGGTTTAATTGCTTTAGGAAAACAGCCCTAATGCTGGAAACAAACATTATGTTGTCATCCAGTCACATCTGTTTATTTTCCAATATTTTACATACAGCAGGTTATGGATCAAGGAGTTTGGCCTGCTTCGTGTTTTCATTTTTGCCACAGAAAAAAAATATTGCAATACTGGTATCGTCCCAGCCCTAATTAAAAAAAGGGGGGTATTTCTCTCACCCATTGTCTGGCACACCGCTCATCATTTCATGCTCTTCCTGCTGTAACCTCACAGGAGGCTCCAGCAGGGTTTTGAGGGAGACCACCTCCACCCTCACCTGCGGAGCAGGTGCGTCGGGGAAAATGTCCAGAAAAAGCTTCTCCAGCCGACTGCACAGCGCCACCTGGTATAACAAACACATGATAGCGACCAACATTGTTGAATAAGACACTGGTTCAGTGATATAACAAACACTTAATAACAATCAATATTGTTGAATAAGACACTGGTTCAGTGATATAACAAACACTTAATAACAATCAATATTGTTGAATAAGACACTGGTTCAGTGATATAACAAACACTTAATAACAATCAATATTGCTGAATAAGATACGGGTTGAATAAGTCTTCTGTTATCACACGTGGCAGCTGGCAGTTAGCCTGCATTGCTGGACAGGGGATGCACAATAAAATAGACAGCTCAGATATTCATGTCTGCTTCGAGACAACAAAGCCGTATTCTATTATGTCCAACAATGACCGACACTGACGTGATTCAATCAACACATTTCAAATCTTTAATAAATTGTAGCGCTTGACTCCAATAGCAAGGACAAGGAGGGGCATTGTTAAATGGTATGTACTTGAAAAGGTGGAATTCCCTGCCTGGTCACATTCCTAAGGGAGGGCAGGTGTACGGCTCTCTACAACTCTAGTGAAACGTCATGAGAGCGTCAGAATTTCCCTAAGTGTCATTGAGCATACTCTTCCTGGATAGTACAATACAACAACATTCAATAGGGCACCTTCGATTAGTGTAAGAGGGGTTTTTAAAACACCACTACTTTCCTGTCAAGTATGCTACATTTCTGAATGCTACAGAGGTGGTTCAGAAACAAGGTTGCGTGATGAGTTATCTTGCCTTTAGCTGAGAGGCGTAATATGTTATTGTGGTGCGCAGGAGAACCGAGTTCAAACCCTGAGTGGTCAAACTCTTACAGAAAAACTTACAGACTGACTGTCTCTTCTACTGATCTGATGGCTGCTGGATGAACGGGCTGCTACAGGTTCATTCTCCTGCCACTCGTCTTCACCCATTTCCAAAGGAGCATTGGCGGTCGGCTCCTCTCCAAATGCAGCCCAGGAATTTCCCTCCTTTTGACCCTGTACAGGCTCATCAAAGGCATTCCAACCAGCATCTGGATCAGGGTCCGCACCAACAGGAGCTGAGCTAAAGTCGGCAAAACTGTTGCTGCTGGGAAAATCCGCAAACTTCCCCCTATCTTCATTCTCAATTGCCTTCCCACCACCAATGTGGCTGTTGGGGGCGTCAAATTCACCAAAGTCTTTGTCGTGGTCCACTAGTTCCTGTGTGGGAGGTGCAGGTTGTTCCTCTAGTTGCAACTCTGGCTGGTCAAAGTCAGCAAAGCCCTGTCCGGTAAAAGAGCCCGCGTCCCCGAAGTCTCCAAAGTCACCAAAGTCTTCACCGTCGTCGTCGTCCTCCAGCAGCTGGCTGTGGTCGGCAGGCGTGGCCGTCTCCTCTTGGAGCAGTGGCGAGGGCACAGAGCCCGTCGTGCTGATGTCGCCGTACTCCTCAAGGGCATCCGTGGACAGCGGTCGGCCGAAAGACGTTTCGGTCTCTGTTTCTGTTTCGTTTCCGGACGCAGACTTTTCGTCTGCTTGCTCGCCATTCCCATCTTCATCGTCTGTATCGGGCGAACCCCTGTTTTCACTGACACCTGCCTTCTCTTCTTCTGCCTCCTCTTCCGACTGTTCCAAATACACACCGTTCTGGGCAACTGGTTCGTCAATATAAAGTGCCTTGGAGGCAGAATCCTCGCCACAAACCAACTCTTGGGTAGAATCCTCACTACAAACCTCCTCTGGGGCAGAATCCTCACTAACAATCACCTCAGTAGCAGAGTGCTTGTGTGCAAAGTCCGGCTCTATGTTCCTTTGCTCAGAATTAGCAGTGTCTCTTTGAAAGCCCCCGTCCCCGTTGCTCAAGCCTTCATCAGTGTCTCGAACCTCAGCAAGGTGCGATAGAGAATCAGAGCTAGCGATGTCATTGGATCCAGTTGTAATGGGAGTGTCCCTGACGACGTCCCCTGACCTGATTCCCTGCTCTACATTAGAGTGCTTCTGCTGCCTCTGCTGCTGGCAGGTGTCCTCTGCCAGCCGTTCGTCCCGGTTGCTATTGTCCAAGTTCTCGCTGGTGAGGTTTGTCACCTCGCTGGAGTGTCCTTGAACGTCTACATTAGGAAAAGCAGAGAAATCCGCAAAGTCTTCCTCGGGGCTGCTGGGAGGGCAGTTGTCGGCACACTCTGTGCTGGTTCCTTTCTTTTTAGAGCGGTTCGAATTCCGCAAAGATGGGATTCCCTCTATTTCAAAAGTCACAAAGCCGTTGGTCAGAACTTCCGGGACCCCACCATTGCAGTCGACAGGCTTGTCTATGTTGTCAGTCTGACCCCTCACAGATTTGTCCAAGGAGGTAGAATGAATATTGGCTCGAGTGTGGTCGGCAAGCTTTTTTAACTCCTCCACATTCACAGTTCTCTCCAAAGGACTGTCGTACTGACAGCCTCCCGGCACAACACCATTTGACTTGGAGTTGGCGCGCTTGACCACGGGACCCCTTCCCACGGGACCTGAACTGAGGTTTGACAACCTAACCACCACTCCATTGTTGAGGAGTTCAGGTGGTGAAGTGGCAGCCAAGGCTGGGGTCTGATTGAAGGTCGCTGGGGTGTCAAACTCATTGAAGCTGGTGCTGGTCGGAACTCCAGAGAAGCCTCCAAAGTCCCCAAACTCGTCCTCCTCTTCCTCAGCTCCGTCCTCCATTGGGGGTGGGGAGGAGGAGTACATGCGGATCACGTCCGGCTCCATGGTCCTAAAGCAGTCACACTACGCCTTGAGGTTACACCTAGAGAGTAAAGACACTAGTCAGTGTGACCAAACAATGAAGGGCATATAAATGCTAGAAATTACACTATTTCCCTCTTAAAAACACATTTCTGAAGGCTAAACGGTCAGAATTTACAAAACGACAATGTGTTTGCCTACAGACCTAGAAGCGGTCTCTGGGGGAGTCTAGGATCTTGGCTGTTTTCTTTGTCTGGTGTGTTGCTTCAGCATTAAACCCAAATTAAATTACCAAAGCTCTCCAGACTAAGAGTGGACACATTGTTTTCAAATTGACAGTAATTAAGTGATAATGGTGAAGTGGTGTTGTGATGTAGAAAAGGCCCGAAAGGCAAAGTTGAGCACTCATTTCTTATGACCTACCTAAATAGTAGCAAATGGGAACTGAAAATGAGCTACAATTTATTTTATCAGTACAAATATTTGTTATGTTAATCTAAACTGGCCTAATTACTTCAACCAATGAACTTTGTACCCAATTTGTGTTCGCATTGACCTAAGAGTTGTGTGTGTGTAGTATTTGTATATTGACATAGGCCCGTCAAGATATGTAGAATGCCTCCTTTTGAAATATTAGATTTAGAGCATAGGCCTAGGCGTGTTGTGCCTCCAGATGTGATCAATTTCTTTGTCCAGCTGTGATCCATTTCCTTGACAATTTTGAATTAATCACTAAACCAGACATAGGGCATAGAATATTGATGTTATTTTTGGATGCTCAAGGCTGAACTTGCACAATGCACTTATAAGACCACAGTGTGCTTTACTCGCATCCAGACTAGAGCTCTGAAAGTACAATTCTGAGTCAAAACTGGACACAAATATGGACATGTTTCAGAACAGAGAATTCATGCCCACGAAGCCTTGACTAGATATCTTAGGCCTAGTAAGCCTTGCCATGAAACCTTGGAAGGCATTTGAAACATTGTTAAATCTCTAGGCTACTTGAAGTGGCTTCTGATACTGTGTATGAAAGCAAGATGGCATTAAAGACAAATTATCTGATATGATAGCTAGCTATTCACAACAAATAAGACTGCCTATTGCTTTATTATGGGCTCTGTGATTGCATGATATGGTATGTGTTATAATATGTTGTATCATAAACATTCATAATGCAACATGAATCTCTTTATAATACAACATTGTTAACTAATTGACACATCAGAAACAGGTGTCCTCCAACCCCATGTCTTGTCCAGTTAGTTATTCATTCACCAAATTAGACTGTCTGTCAACAAGCCTAAAACTGACAGATGATGACAGACCACTATCTAGAAACCTCTGGGTAAGCTAAACAAAGAAAGCACGCAACCCTTCCTATGATAATTTGTTGCCGACTACCCACAACCTAGCTATTTAGCTACATTTTAGCCGAGCAAAGATAGGTAGCTAGCTAGCAACTGGAAGCAAATTAGTTGCTAGCCAAATAGCTCACGTTAACCAGATGATTTATTCAGCTAGCTAGTTAACTATGTTGATTATGCTAACAGATAAATCACCATACGTGCCTTCCAGGCTTAGGCTAGAACGGAAAACAGGCCATGGCTGGCATACACCGTACTCTCCATCAGCTGGGGAGGGCAGTGGGATAGCTAGCTAGCTGGCTGTTAGCTAGTTAGCCGAGATACGTAGCCTGTGTATTTAGCTACCACTAGCCAGCACAAATGGCGTAGCTAGCAAGCTAATAACAACAACCTGGTAGCCTATGCGAATGGATAGCTAACTAGCAATAGGCTAAATTATTATGAAAATATTTTTTCTACATTGATTCGATATGAGGACAGGAGTGACAAAGTAACTAACTAGCTAGGTAGGTAGGTAGTTATGATGCTAGCTAACTTGCTAATACACTGACATTTGTAGCTAACGTTAACTGTTTGCTATCTATGAAGTTGTCCTCCCGTCTCTCGCTAGCTTGCTTTAGCTAGTCTCATCGTATCCGGGTTGGTTGGCAGTGTACCAATAAACATTTCGGCATACCTTAAGATCTTGACCATTCATTCCCATGGTTCAGATGAAGTGGACACTTGTCAGACTTAAAACAAGACAGCAAAGTGGTTTCGCTCTGACTGAGAAAACTAGGTTGAGTCAGCCGGTTATGATGATCCTACTTTGGCCCCTTCTCTCTCCGAATATTACCCAGCATGCAACAAGAGCTTTTGGTTTTTCCACTGCTTGAGAAGCAGAGCATACTAGAGTTCATGAACAAGCGGAGAACAGTCTGCATCTAAAATCCATCGGCACTGGCTGTAGAATTACTGAGTAGTAGTTAATGGTGGAAAAAGTACCCAATTGCCATACTCGAGTAAACGTTAAGATACCTTAATAGAAAAGGACTCAAGTAAATTGGGGGCTTCTTTTAGGTCAGTTAGAAGAGTGAGCCATCACTTGTTCTCCCATTCAAGCAGCTGGTCAACTGAGCAACGAAAATATACTGTACTGCATACTTCTCTTTAGGTCTATAATAATCCTCAATCATTTTAATTTGAAACAATCCACAATCCAAATTTCCCAAATTAACTGATTAATCTATGACACATGGCTCTTGATTCAAATATTTTAATTGAAAATGTTTAGGCCACTGAAAGAGATTCTCAACATACAGACATTGTCAAGCATCAAGGCGAGGGAATAGGAAATCACCATTCTACTCTTTAATAATAATCTACTGGCATAGTTCATTAATGTATTGTAAATATGCCATGATTCAAAATAAACATAATTTAATTATTGCAGAACTGAAAGGTCACGTGTAAACATAATACTCCACATAATTATTAACGACTTCATAACCATTCAATTATTAATTTCTAATCACACTTAAATATTATATCATGCTGAAATATGTAGTCTGTTGTAGTTATAAATTAATCAATATTAGTTAACAAAATGTTATCAAATAAAGGACACACTATGTCCTTAAATGCCATTCCCATCCAGTGGTTTCTCCTTGCGCCTGTCTGGTTCATGGTTTTGACCATTCTGCCTACCCTGTTCCTTGTCCTGCCATCCTGTTCCTTGTCCTACCGCACTGGATTATTTGACCTCTGCCTACCCTGATACTGCCTGCCATTCGGTACCTTTTGGACTCTAATCTGGATTACTGACCTCTGGTTGACCTTTTGTTTTGCCTGCCCCCTGTTCTAGTAATAAACTTTTGTTACTTCAACACTGTCTGCATCTGGGTCTTCCCTAAAACGTGATACTGGAAGCCTTTTTATTTCATGACCTTCTCAAACCAACAGCACTCAATACCATGAAAAAATAAATAAAATCACAACTAACAGAAATAGGTAGGCTATATTTTATAGAAAATCAGAAGACAGAACATTGCTGCGCAATCAATTTTGTCAGCTAAGGATCAAAGAGGCTAAGAAACGCAGTAGTTCACAATGGAATGCCATCTGGGGAAGAAACAACGAGAGGGGAGGAAGTTCAGCCATATTGTTGTATTGTGAGTATTAAATCATGTGTTACCTTCTTGAACCTGAACGACACCTGACACTTTATTTCAGTGTTCTCAAAACGTGCTTAATCCTATGAAACAATATTAAATGTTTCTGTTTATTCTTATGTAAACCTAACCCTATGCTACATTATAACCTACTGTACATTATAATCACAACCCTCTGCTATAAATTGCAGGATTCAGTGGCACTATCAAGGGTGGAGTACAAAGATGAGCCACTGAAAAATAAATGAAGATCCTCCACATACCAGGAAAGGTTGATCCTCGATGAAGGGGAAGTAGGGATAGGCTTCTCAGCGTAGCCCCAGGTGCCTGAAACACAAGGCCCTTGCGTAGGAACTGGCAGTCCTCGAACTTGGCACAGAGCTCCAGTGCCACGTCAGTGGGAGGAGCCTCCTCCACTGTGCCACACCCACAGGCCAGACTGATGTCAAAGCTGGGTAGCCAAGGTAAGTGTCTTAGAAAGGGTAGTTAGTCTTATGTAATTTGTTTAATTGTTTACATCTATAATACTTACTGACCTTGTACAAAGTGGACATTGACACTTCCATCCTCCCAACTCATTTTCCCACTCCACATGGCAATGGAATTCCAATACAACTTAGAGCAGGTTTTTTCTAAGGTACATCAAGATAATATTATTTGTAGCTGAGCTAACTGGTATCTAATAAGCAGTGCTGATTTTAGCATGTAAATCTTGGTAGGGAAACCCCCCCAAAATGTGGGATGCATACCAGCAAAGTCACTACACAACACAACACTAAACAATACATTAATTGCACTATAACGGTGACACAAACTGTTAGGGCCTACATAAAGCTGTCCCAACACATTACCACTGCTACACCTGGCTTTCAGGAGGAGCCTTGTCTGGCAGCGAAACAGTTCATTCAGCCTCATTTGCTGCCTTTTAAAAAAAAAACATACAGTGGCTTTTGAAAGTATTCACCCCCTTGGCATTTTTCCTATTTTGTTGCCTTACAACCTGGAATTAAAATAGATTTTTGGGGGGTTTGTATCATTTGATTTACACAACATGCCTACCACTTTGAAGATGCAAAATATTTTTTATTGTGAAACAAACCAGAAGACAAAAAAACAGAATTTGAGCATGCATAACTATTCAACCCCCCCCCCCCCCCCCAAAGTTAATACTTTGTAGAGCCACCTTTTGCAGCAATTACAGCTGCAAGTCTCTTGGGGTATGTCTCTATAAGCTTGGCACATCTAGCCACTGGGATTTTTGCCCATTCTTCAAGGCAAAACTGCTCCAGCTCCTTCAAGTTGGATGGGTTCCGCCGGTGTACAGAAATCTTTAAGTCATACCACAGATTCTCAATTGGATTGAGGTCTGGGCTTTGACTAGGCCATTCCAAGACATTTAAATGTTCCCCTTAAACCACTCAAGTGTTGCTTTAGCAGTATTCTTAGGGTCATTGTCCTGCTGGAAGGTGAACCTCTGTCCAAGTCTCAAATCTCTGGAAGACAAACAGGTTTCCCTCAAGAATTTCCCTGTATTTTGCACCATCCATCATTCCTTCAATTCTGGCCAGTTTCCCAGTCCCTGATGGTGTTCTCGGGGTGATGAGAGGTGTTGGGTTTGCGCCAGACATAGCATTTTCCTTGATGGCCAAAAAGCTAAATTTGAGTCTCATCTGACCTGAGTACCTTCTTCCATATGTTTGGGGAGTCTCCCACATGTCTTTTGGCGTACACCAAACGTGTTTACTTATTTCTCTCTTTAAACAATGGCTTTTTTTCTGTCCACTTTTCCGTAAAGCCCAGCTCTGTGGAGTGTACGGCTTAAAGTGGTCCTATGGACAGATACTCCAATCTCCGCTGTGGCGCTTTGCAGCTCCTTCAGGGTTATCTTTGGTCTCTTTGTTGCCTCTCTGATTAATGCCCTCCTTGCTTGGTCTGTGAGTTTTGGTGGGCGGCCCTCTCTTGGCAGATTTGTTGTGGTGCCATATTCTTTCCAATTTTAAATAATGGATTTAATGGTGCTCCATGGAAACCCTAATCTGTTTTATAACCCTAATCTGAACTGTACTTCTCCACAACTTCGTCCCTGACCTGTTTGGAGAGCTCCTTGGCCTTCATGGTGCCGCTTGCTTGGTGGTGCCGCTTGCTTGGTGGTGCCCCTTGCGTAGTGGTGTTGCAGACTCTGAGGCCTTTCAGAACAGGTGTATATATACTGAGATCATGTGACAGATCATGTGACACTTAAATAAAGTCCACCTGTGTGCAATCTAACTAATTGTGTGACTTCTGAAGGTAATTGGTTGCACCAGATCTTATTTAGGGGCTTCATAGCAAAGGGGGTGAATACATATGCACGCACCACTTTTCCATTTTTGTATTTTTTTAAACAAGTCATTTTTTTCATTTCACTTCACCAATTTGGACTATTTTGTGTATGTCCATTACATGAAATTCAAATAAAAATCCATTTAAGTTACAGCTTGTAATGCAACAAAATAGGAAAAACACCAAGGGGGATGAATACTTTTGCAAGGCACTGTAGCTGATATGGCTTGTTTAAACAAATGTGGTTTCTACTGACAATTGAGGTGTATAAACTATGGAATAAAGGAAAGACAAGCGGAAAAGAGGCAATCCGTAATTTCGATTAAGACATTAATGAACGCTCAACGACAGACCTAGTCCATATAACTATTTGTAACAATCAGCACGATGATTACATTTCTCTAAAACAGGTTATAGGCAACACGTGCACCACCAAGTTAGCACAATAGGTGTAAATAATAGGTGAAAATATACAAAATTATTAGAGTGAGGCACATTGAATGCTGTTTGGGACTTTGCGTGTCAAAAAAGATACACGTCAAATAACACTATTTGACGCGTTAAATAACACAATTCTATTATAGAATTTTGTGTGTGCTGAATTTGCATGTGCAAGCTAAGCACCACCACTACTATCAGTAGCACTGTCACAGCTATACAAAAAAAGTTGTCAAACAAGCACACACCAGGTGTAACGGCTGGCTGAAGGAGAGGACCAAGATGGTAAGTGTCCATGTTAGATTTATTCGATAACTGAACACTGAAACACAACGTAAACAAAAGAACAACCGAAACAGTCCTGTCTGGTAGAGAGACAGAAAACAACTACCCACAACTCAAGTGGGAAAAACAGGCTGCCTAAGTATGGTTCTCAATCAGAGACAACGATTGCCAGCTGCCTCTGATTGGGAACCATACCAGGCCAAACACATAGAAATGGAAAACATAGAACACAAAACATAGAATGCCCACCCCAACTCACGCCCTGACCAAACTAAAACGGAGACATAAAAAAGGAACTAAGGTCAGGACTTGACACTAGGCCACGAACGATGTGTTTACAATACTGCGTTGGTTAAAATAGACCAAATTATTAGGGAGAGGGACATGGGCTACTAGCAGCTTACTACACAAAATACACTTAGTATTACTTTCTTAGCTACAGTATACATATCTCCCTTGCATATTATATAATTTACTGTATGCAGCAGCATACAAGACATTTTTGGACTCACCTTGGGAAGGTGGCAAAGCGGTCCTTTGTGGTCAAACTTTGTCATCAAAGTCTGGCATTCGCTGGATTTATGGTGAGAACTCTGGAAAGAAAAAACACAGCCACTCAATTGAATTAGCAGGCTAACGTTAGTAGTTGCTTTGCAATGCTTGCAGTTAGCCACTGATTACTTCCAAACGACTCGTTGTTGAATTTGCGATTTCCAACTTGTTGTGTAATCTTTATGTCCAATGGCCGATGAGCACCGATACGTTTGATCCATAATTTCTCTTCATATGACAAGGATTAAAAAGGATTTGCCAGTAGATTGTCAACTTGATTCATGATGATGACTGCTAACTAAGACTTTGAAAGTAGGATGTTGATATGATCAGTCCAATCAAAGCTACTTTACATATAACGACCTTAAGCCTTTTTGGAAGGGCATTTGTAATATAACTATATGGCAGGACCCAAAGGGCTGAAATTTTGAATGTTTACCCTTACTAAGCACTCAAACTCGGCGATGACTTACTGTCCCCATGAGTGACAGAACACTGAGCCAATCATGGTGCAATACTCCTATTTTCTGCTGGCTCGCACCACCACCCCAGAAATGACTGAGCTAGGCTGAAACACCTGAATTTTGGAGCTCAAGAAAACAAAAAAGAGAACATGTGTGTATGCAGATTTATTAACTGAATTATGTATAGATTTTTTCCATTGCTTGCAAACTGATATGTGACACGTTTTAATGCCAAAATAACATGCAAAACAGGCAAGCCTGAAATTGTATTTTATTTATTTATTGCTAAAACTGTGGGGCTCAAAACAGGTGGGGTTCTGCCCCACCTGCCCTGAATGACGGGTCGCCACTGCTGATAAAGCATAGTCATGCTCAACCTCCCAAATGGAAACCTTTTCCCTTTATAGTGCACAACTTTTGACCAGGGCTCTGATAGAAATGCATCCTTTGGTTTATTGTGAGTTTCACCAAATTTGAAAAACCAGTTAGTTAATCTATTGTACATGGTTATTTGGAGACACCTGGTGAGCGTCATACCTATATCTCATCGAAGGACATCCATGGTTTCTGGGGGTAGTAGGGTTGAGGCTTCCAAGAGTCAACAGAATCAATGATCAGGTCATCTCTGAAAATATCCGTGGACAAGGTAGACATTCACAACCTCAGGTTGACCAGTCCAAGGAGGTTGTGCGTTGGTCCATCGCCAAAAGAGCTGTAGTCTGATTTGGCTTCTTTAGTCTGACTGAAATAGCTGATATTCTCAAAATCTTTGACATGGTCAGGCTTTACGTTGGTGGTTTTGTTTCTTTTGCTTTAAATGTGTGTAGAATCCAAAATGTCCAGGGAGCTACTATATTAAAAAATGGTATAAAAGCCACCAACCTTTCCACTTCATGATCAAATTTTGATATGAGTTTCTTGTATTCTGAAAATGTGAATTTGAATTATGTTTCCTGGGATACATTGCTTTATGACATCATCGGAACTCCAGCGATGTCGTATGTTGTTGAGATAATGTCAAATTATACTGTCCTTAATTCAGTGGTGTAAAGTACTTAAGTAAAAAATACTTTAAAGTACTACTTAAGTAGTTGTTGTGGGTACCTGTACTTTACTTTACTATTTATATTTTTGACAACTTTTACTTCACTACATTCCAAAAGAAAATAATGTTATTTTTACTCCATACGTTTTCCCTGACACCCAAAAGTACTCGTAACATTTTGAATGCGTAGCAGGACAGGAAAATTATCCAATTCACGCATTTATCAAGAGAACATCCTGGTCATCTCTACTGCCTCTGATCTGGCAGACTCACTAAACACACATGCTTTGTTTGTAAGTAATGTCTGCGTGTTGGAGTGTGCCCCTGGCTATCTGCAAATAAAAAGAACAAGAATGAGGCTATCTGGTTTGCTTAATATAAAGAATTTGAAATGATTTATACTTTTACTTTTGATACTTAAGTATACTGAACAAAAATATATATGCAACATGTAATAATTTCAATGATTTTACTGAGTTACAGTTCATATAAGAAAATCAGTCAATTTAAATAAATAAATGAGGCCCTAATCTATGGATTTCACATGACTGGGCAGGGGCGCAGCCATGGGTGGGCCTGAGAGGGCATAGGCCCACCCACTTGGCACTGGGGAGTCAGGCCCAGCTAATCAGAATGAGTTTTTCCCCACAAAAGGGCTTTATTACAGACAGAAATATTCCTCAGCAAGGTATGCTGTCTGTCAGGTGGATGGATTATCTTGGCAAAGCAGAAATACTCACTAACAGGGATGTAAACACATTTTTGCACAGAATTTGAGACAAATAAGCTTTTGTGCGTATGGATTTTTCTGGGATCGTTTTTTTCAGCTCATGAAATATGGGACCAACACTTTACATGTTGTGTTTATATTTTTGTTCAGTATACTGTGTATTTAAAACCAAATAATTTTGGGCTTTTACACAAGTAATATTTTTACTGGGTGACTTTCACTTTTACTTGAGTCATTTTCTATTAAGGTATCTTTACGTTTAGTAAAAACTATGACAATTGGGTATTTTTTCCACCACTGCCTAAAATAAAATGCTCAATGAACATTTCACGTTTTAAAAGTTTCCTCTATCACAGAACTTCAAAGTACAGTACCATAGCAATAATATTCTAATATAGAAATACAAGGACTGTCTTTTGTTTCTTGGTATGATGCATCTTTATCTGAATAATTTATAGGCACAGTCTGTTTCAAATGTCATCATGTACTCTATACACTGATTGTACAAAACATTCGGAACACCTTCCTAATATTGAGTTCCAACCTCGTTCAACAAGGATGCTGGCCCATATGGACCTCAATGCTTCCCACAGTTGTGTCAAGTTGTCTAGATGTCCTTTAGGTGGTGGACCATTCTTGATACACACGTGAAACTGATGAGCTTGAAAAACCTGACACACTCAAACCGGTGCACCTGGCAACTACTACCATACCCTGTTCAAAGGCACTTAAATCTTTTGTTTTTCCCATTCACCCTCTGAATGGCACAAATTCACAATCCATGTCTCAATTGTCTCAAGGCTTAAAAACCCTTCTTTAACCTGCCTCCTCACCTTCATCTACACTGATTGAAGTTTTAATTTTAATTGACTGACTTTAAAAGTGACATCAATAAGGGATCATAGCTTTCACCTGGATTCACCATGTCAGTAAATGTCATGGAAAGAGCAGGTGTTCCTAATATTTTGTACCCTCAGTGTATATACCCAACGTATGTCCCATGTATTTACAAAATGAACACTAGATGGCACAACTTACTCAGTGTGGGTCTGCCATCTGGGTTCACCCATGGAGCCCATGAATCATATACTTACTGTATGTGTATTTCTTTGCATTTCAATAGATCCTGTTCAGTCCAGGAAATGCGACCACGCCATGTGACAAAACTTTTGGGGTTAAGGGTTGGTCTCTAATGAAAAAGCACACCATTCAGGCATTGCACAGATATATGGACACAATAGACAAACAGCCAAATCTCTAATCTGCACTCTCCACTATTTGCTCTTGTAAGGATCTTATTTGACACACCACCACTACAACTGCTACAGTACCCGCACCCACCCTTTTTCTCCTCACATCACATTGTCCATGACCTCTGGTCCCATAGTGACCTTGAACCAGCCATGTCATCGTTACCATGCTCGGAGAATGTATCTGATTACACTAGCACCTGGCTGGTAGAGAGAGAGAGATGGAAGGATAAGGAGAAAGAGGAGGGATGTAGAACAGAATAAGATATATATTTTTTAAGAATAAGAGAGCTGTGCAAAAACATCTGGATGAAAAGGGATGTTATTGAGATATTCCCAGCATTTTACCTTATATGGCCTATATAGCCCTTTGGTTCTTTGTCAAATAAAATGGAATGAATTTTCTGAGAAATTCTGTAAACACTATCATTGTACATGTAGTGATGATATTACTGTTATAGGTTGTGATGTTTTTACTGTTATTGCTAGGTAATAGGAATACAGTGTATTGTATTTACTACACTGTTTGACACATTTCCTAAGGCAAATGCCTACAGACTGCCTTGTTCTTGTCTGGTAAAATTGAGTATTGGGAACATTATTGTAACCTCCCTACCCAACAATGAAGTGAGTGTTAGAGGGAAAAACAAAAGGTATTGGACATCAGGAACAGATTATGAAACCTAAGTGTCATTCAGCTCAAGTACGATACAGAGACTTATTCACACACCACAGCCAACCATGACTCAGCTATCATCACCTACATATTAAAGCTCCAACCAACACACACACACACACACACACACACACCCTGATGAAGAGGTTATTGAGAGGGCAGGCATTGATTCATTGGCAATGACAATGCAGAAACAGACGCTCGCGCTTATGTATTGTCTCAGCTTGTCATCTCCCACCCCTATTCACTCAACTGTTTTATTTTAGAATGGACTGCAGTGGTGAATTCACTTATTTCACCTCATTTTACATATTCTGTTATTATATACATGTACTGCTATTACCTATGTGCTCAAGCACAAGGATAATGTATTTATCCTGGTTTCTCTCTCTTTCTTTCTTTCACTCTCTCTCTCTCTCAAATGCAAGCACACGCACATGCACACACACACACACACACACACACACACACACACACACACACACACACACACACACATACACACACACACACACACACACACACACACACACACATAAATGCATCCTCCCCCCATACACACACATAAGAATCCAGAGAAGAAGAACTTCTGCGTCTTCCAAGTTTGTGGTATTTGAAACACTACGTAAACATATCAGTGTTCATGGTTACAGTCTCCATGACTGCATGACAACAGCTTACAGGTCAGCCGTACAAGCGCTTAGTGGTTTGGAAACGTAATATTTGCTAGTATTAGCACAGCATTCGCTGCACCCTATGCTCCTACTGAACTCTTAAGAACCAAATGCAGCGCTGTTGCTATGTTGATGTGTGTTTCATTGCTGGAGGAAAAAAATGTCCCTCAGGTTTTTGGCAGTATGGTGTGAAGCGCTCTTTGAAAGTGTGGGACAAATGGCAGATATTGAAGCAGGAAAACATGCATTATGTCTGTGCAAAGACAAGCAAGCAAGATTGAAGAATACCATTTTTTCCAATCAAATGCAGAGGCAAACCAAAAAATTGTGAACTAAGAGGTTATTCAAAAGTCACGGTATGGGACGTTAAATAGGTGTCCTGACTCTCTGAGGTCATTAAAGATCCCATGGCACTTATCGTAAGAGCAGGGGTGTTAACCCCGGTGTCCTGGCTAAATTTCCAATCTGGCCCTCAAACCATCACAGTCACCTGATATTCCCCAGTTTACAATTGGCTCATTCATCCCCCTCCTCTCCCCTGTAACTATTCCCCAGGTCATTGCTGTAGATGAGAATGTGTTCTCAGTCAACTTACCTGGTAAAATAACGCTTAAATTAATAAAAATATATATTTTTAAAAGTGTAAAGGTACGGGTTAGTGTTAGGGGTTAGGGAAAATTGGATTTTGAATGGGACAGAATTGTGTCTCCACAAGGTTAGTTGTACAGACTCTGTGTGTGTGTGTGTGTGTGTGTGCGTGTGCGTGTGCGTGTGCGTGTGTGTGTGTGTGTGTGTGTGTTATTTCCAGTAGACTGAGCTACAACTACAAGGCCCATGGTACGTTTCGACGCGTCTCATGACGTAACTTCATGTGAGCACAAGCAGACTGGAGCAGAGACCCGATTGTAAAGATTACTCACTCTAGTATTGTCCTACACTGAGTCCGTTTACCAGTACATTAGAGCGAAAATAGTTGGACAGCATATAACAACGTCATAAACACATCTTAGCAGGTGAATGTAAAAAAATAACTCGACAATTCGGTGTTTAGGTCAGCACGGACAGATTTGCTTTCCTTTCAATCTTCGGTGTGCGTTTTTCTCAGCTGGAGCATTCAAATTGGATTTCGAGCGAATATCGTGAAAGTCCAGATGATGCTGTCGGATTGTCATTAGGTAAGGCGAGTTTGAAACGCATACAATGTGCTTTATTTGATGTAGCTAAAGTGTTATTTTACGGCAATTTGCTTGGCTACCAAGGGGGAAGTTATTGTCATCATCAGTCAAATATAAAATTGTAGCCTAATTGTTGCACACCTTTACACTTTTTGTTGTTGTCGACTATTACCCATAGTAGGCCTAGCCTACAATGTATGACTTTCCACTTTCAAGTTAGCCTTTTCATGGCACAGAAACCAAACAATGACAACGTTTTCCAGCGGTAAGAAATACCTAAACTGAGGTTGGTTTTTATTGCCCATTGTCATCATTCACACATTGAAACCAAGTAACTTACCTACCTATTTAACTATTAAGAGAGAGGTAAGTATGTGGACTTGAAATGTGCCTATGGCACTTTTTGAAGAATATATATGACGTTACTGGTTGTGCACAATGAAGGGTCTCTATTTCCCTTGTGTGGTTGACAAGCCGGTTTGGCCCGCACGGAGAAAGCCCAGCTGGGGGCTATTGTTCCCACAACATAAACTGATTTGCATGCATCATCTCGCTTGAGCATCTGGCCTCGTCAGTCCCTCTTTTGTTTCCTCCAAATTCGGCTCATTTGCTCAACTGTCCAGTCATATTCATTTCTGTCGCTATTATAGTAGAGCTGTGTTTGTGCCTGTCTTTACTTTGAAATACCCTTTGACCCTTCTCAATGTAGGGTTAGGCCTATTTGAAGAGAAACTGGCTTCGATTCAAACTGTCATCTGAGTATGGTAGGCCTGTTGGTAGCCTACTGTGTATCCTTTGAAATTCCCTTTCCTCCTCTAGTCTATTATAAGCACGATTGTGCTGTCAGAGAACACTGGCTTTGCATCATCATACTGTCATCTGACTACACTCCTCAGTAGTGGACGACATCCTCTGCGGATGCTTGGGAGAGTTTAAAAATAACACCATCATATCACTCTCACCAGAGTTTCCATTCCTGAAATGGGCTGGATCAGTTTCCTTTATTAAATCAGGCTGGTCTCCAGGACTCCAACCTCCCCAGATGAGATGCTCTTACCGACACACCCCTGGTATGTCGACGGGTTGTGCGGGGATCGGTTATGCAAGTCCATTTGTTTGGGGCGAAAAGCCCTCAGGATGGGTGTCTGTTTCATGCCTTGATTAGGGAATAAAAACAAACGTGGGGTCACCGAAGGCTGCTGAGGCTGAACATGAATGGAGCTCTTCAGAGACTGCCATTTGTGAGGATCCCGTTAGGATTCTGTGGCTCGGCAGTCGCAAAAGGGTAGCAAACACAATTAGTTAACATCAACCCCTGGGGCACATACTGAAAGCATGTAGCCTATGGTGTATTACACATAGCCTACTACAAGTTACTAAGTAATTCATAGGCCATATCATGTTAACAACAGCAACATTGGGTGTGCCATGATGACCCACATTTAGGCCTATGTTTGTGTAGTGTTGTGCATGCACCGCTTATAACTGTATTTTAGCCTACATTCCCTGTCAAGGGCCCTTTACATGCTCACCATTCTCATGACTTTGGTTCATGTTTAGATTATAACTTGTGTGACACATCTCTTTTGAACAGAGTGAATGAGCAGACAAAGCATTCATTAAACAACACGTCACCTAGCCTGAACCTTTGTCTGTTCAACTTGATGTCTGTTCAACTTGATGTCTGTTCAACTTAATGTCTGTTCAACTTGATGTCTGTCATAGCTCTGAGTCAGCGAATGCTGTACATCTGTCTGACTTGGAGATCTGCTTCTGTGGTAAAGTCAATTAATGAAAGTCATTCCTGGAAAGATCCCTTTTTTTTCCCTTTTTCCCCACTGGACAGAAAGATACAAAGGCTATTTGAATTGGTCCACTCCACTCCTCTCCTCTCCACATTCCTTCCTCTGCTTTACCCCACTCCTTCATTGTTATCAAGGTCGACTTGATGTGTTGGAAAGGTCCAGTCGTGGGCACCTACAAGCCACCGCCTCTTATCTCTCTCGGGTTACGTCCCAAATGGCACCCTATTCCCTATGTAGTGCACTACTTTTGACCGGGGCCCATAGGGTTCAGGTCAAAAGTAGTAGCCTACATAGTAAATAGGACGCAACCTAATTTTCTTGTTCTCCCTGAACTTGGAAAATGGGGAGGTTGTCTACCTGGCCGATTTCGCTTCAACGCTATAGGGGGGAACACATTTGCTTGGGAACTTTGTTTTGCCCATGGTTACCTCCCAGCTTTTCACCGTTCTTCTGACTGATGATTGGAGAGTGTGGAAAAACAAATAAAAGTGGTATCTTTCTGTCCTGAATTTGTATGATAGTATAATGAGATGTGTTCTCTGTGACATTGCTGCTCATAAGCAAATGGACGTTATCCTTACTTATAGCTAAATCGGTGCCTTGTATGAGGATGACACCAGTAGTTGACAGATGTAACCTATCTTTTTTAGTTTTCATTTCAGAAGACCATCTTCACTCTCTGAGGGAGATTCATAATTAATTTTTGTGTTGTTGTATTTAACCTTTGTTTAACTAGGCAAGTCATTTAAGAACAAATTCTTATTTATGATGGCCTTCCCCGGCCAAACCCTAACACGGACGATGCTGATCCAATTGTGCGCCGCCCTATGGGACTCCTAATCACGGCCGGTTGTGATACACCCTGGAATCAAACCATGGTCTGTAGTGACGCCTCTAGCACTGAGATGCAGTGCCCTAAACTGCTGCGCCACTAGGCAGAACATAGTACACTTTTTTTCTAAAAACAATTATTTATTTGCCTTTCAGGGTAGTCTGTGTTCTACCTCAATGAATAATTCAAAGGGTTTGACATGTAAACTGCCACCCTCCATCTGCTACCTCAAAAGTCAGACTGCTGAGGTTATGTCACCGTTGGACTCCATTTTAAAACTGACATGATGACATCTCCCCTAACCCCCATTGTTCATGACGTTAATAAAGAAGAATAAACTTTGACTGTATTAAATTATCTGGAAAGTCAGTATCTCTCTCTCTCTCTTTCTGTCTCAGTCTCTCTCTTTCTCTCGCTCAAAGACCGCCATAAGCTTATTAGCCTGCAGTCTAACCCTTTTTATGAGGTGCTGTGTTTGGATCAGACTTTGTCCCTCCCTTGATAATCTCTTTATAGAGACTGGGTGCCTATGAAATGGCCACCTACAGCCAATAGCAACCCACTTTATTGGCACCTATGACTTCTGTGAACAGGATTACAGTAGAAGTCCTAAGAGCCTTGTTAGGCTTACACAGTATGTACTGGGTATTTTGTAAATAACCATCATAACAATGACAAAAATAGTACAAAATGCATTAAATGTAATAATGCATATTTGGAAAGGAGCTACGACATACCAACACAGTGCTGGTGACAGCCTTGTCTCAAAAAGGAATGGTTTTCACCACGTGGAAGTGAAGTTTCTCCCCCTGCTGTTCTGCTCGTAAAATGACTACCAACTTTGCCCACGTCATGTTAAAGAAAATGCTATTGGGTGAACTATATCTACTTGAATATAAAGTTGAATCGCCCTTCTCCTAAAAATGAATGCGTTACGACGATTATAGTTCACTGTTATTGTCCATAATTGTTGGTTACACGATTACACAATAATTGCGCCAGCTCTAACGTTAGCTGGGGTTTGAACTCCTGTCTTTCCTCCTTTAATCTCCCAGCTTCTCCTGGGTGGAAAGCACAATACAGTACTGATTACATAATTAGGTTTCTCAAAGCTCATCAAGGCTTCGCAAAATTAGCTACAATACTTGTTGATGTGCAGTTAGTGTTCTTTATTGCCATGACATGTCACACGTACAATGTCTCTCTCTCTGTACTACCACCAAGCACAGAAGCTGTGTCGTGTTTTCTCTGTGTGATGCTCGTCTGACACCAAATCGCGCGCCCCCTCCCCTCCCCCGACTCCCTGTCGTGCGGTTAAAAACGATTCACCACCCAGTCAGACCGGAGGCTGTTACGTTTGTCACGAGTGGAACGAAAGGGGTGCAACAACAGTGCCCTTGTTGCTGCGGAGGAGTGAAGTCACTTTAGAAGTCGCCCTCCTTGTCTTGGGAGAGGGTGGGTCTCTGTGCTGTAGCTGCAAAGCTCCTCCATTATCCAGTAACAGGCTAGTGAATGGGCCTCTGTCCTCTGCAGTGAACTGGCTTTATTCATGGCCAGGGAATATAGAAATGTGACTGAATTGCAGGGTGTTTCTTTTCAAGAAGACTTGGCCTCTGCTCTATTTTATCTGCTAACCTGTTGGGACCTTAAAAACACATATTGTCAGAGATGCGTGTGTTCTCTGTCTTTCGAAATGATGTTGAGAGCCTACTCTAAGGGAGTCTTTGTAGGGTGCAACGGTGTATGTGTGATTGTTCCCAGTTCCGGCTGAGACCTGTATATAATGACGAGATGCACGTCTCCGCCCTAAAAATAAGAGTTGTTGGCCCAAAGGCAAGCTTAGTAGGTCCAAAATAAGCATTGGCGTTATTTTGGACAGATTTTAGCGAGAGTGAAACCTCTTGCTTCGCCTCTTCCTCTATGGTTTACGCACACACCAAGCCCCTCCCCCTGCCTCTCACGACAACAAAGTTGAGAGATCACATCTTCCTCTCTGACAACCGGTTTCAACTCGCTATTTGACATGACTGACATGTTTCCCACGCCTCAGCAGAGGTGACCGGTCTGCTCCTGATCCCCAGGATCGTCAATAATTAAATGATTTGTGGGTCTTGTGGTTGTGGAAGGCTTATATTTAGCCTAGGTATAACTCCACAATGGGAACAGCCGACACCTCAAAGGGCCAGATAATACCACCATTGTTGTGGGGGTGCCATGTCCACAGCTCCACCCCTTTCGGTGCCAGTGCCAGAATCACATTGGCAGTGAGTGGAGATAATATAAACATGTCAAGGGGAGGTTCTGAGAAGAGAAGATGAGTGGGAATCACACAAATCAAATCAAATTTATTTGTCACACACACATGGTTAGCAGATGTTAATGCGAGTGTAGCGAAATGCTTGTGCTTCTAGTTCCGACAATGCAGTAATAACCAACGAGTAATCTAACCTAACAATTCCAAAACTACTACCTTATACACACAAGTGTAAAGGGATAAAGAATATGTACATAAAGATATATGAATGAAGGATGGTAGAGAACGGCATAGGCAAGATGCAGTAGGCGGTATAGAGTACAGTATATACATATGAGATGAGTAATGTAGGGTATGTAAACAAAGTGGCATAGTTTAAAGTGGCTAGTGATACATGTATTACATAAAGATGCAGTAGATGATATAGAGTACAGTATATTCATATACATATAAGATGAGTAATGTAGGGTATGTAAACATTATATTAAGTAGCATTGTTTAAAGTGGCTAGTGATATATTTTACATCAATTTCCATCAATTCCCATTATTAAAGTGGCTGGAGTTGGGTCAGTGTGTTGGCAGCAGCCACTCAATGTTAGTGGTGGCTGTTTAACAGTCTGATGGCCTTGAGATAGAAGCTGTTTTTCAGTCTCTCGGTCCCTGCTTTGATGCACCTGTACTGACCTCGCCTTCTGGATGATAGCAGGGTGAACAGGCAGTGGCTCGGGTGGTTGTTGTCCTTGATAATCTTTATGGCCTTCCTGTGACATCGGGTGGTGTAGGTGTCCTGGAGGGCAAGTAGTTTGCCCCCGGTGATGCGTTGTGCAGACCTCACTATCCTCTGGAGAGCCTTACGGTTGTGGGTGGATCAGTTGCGTACCAGGCGGTGATACAGCCCGACAGGATGCTCTCGATTGTGCATCTGTAGAAGTTTGTGAGTGCTCTTGGTGACAAGCCGAATTTCTTCAGCCTCCTGAGGTTGAAGAGGCGCTGCTGCGCCTTCTTCACGACGCTGTCTGTGTGGGTGGACCAATTCAGTTTGTCCGTGATGTGTACGCCGAGGAACTTAAAACTTACTACCCTCTCCACTACTGTCCCATCGATGTGGATAGGGGGGTGCTCCCTCTGCTGTTTCCTGAAGTCCACAATCATCTCCTTTGTTTTGTTGACGTTGAGTGTGAGGTTATTTTCCTGACACCACACTCCGAGGGCCCTCACCTCCTCCCTGTAGGCCGTCTCGTCGTTGTTGGTAATCAAGCCTACCATTATAGTGTTGTCCGCAAACCTGATGATTGAGTTGGAGGCGTGCATGGCCACGCAGTCGTGGGTGAACAGGGAGTACAGGGGAGGGCTCAGAACGCACCCTTGTGGGGCCCCAGTGTTGAGGATCAGCGGGGTGGAGATGTTGTTACCTACCCTCACCACCTGGGGGGCGGTCCGTGAAGATGTCCTGTAAGCAGTTGCACAGGGCGGGGTCGAGACCCAGGGTTTGGAGGGTACTATGGTGTTAAATGCTGAGCTGTAGTCGATGAACAGCATTCTCACATCGACATATTTTGTTATTTTATTTAGACAACAACAGAGGACCACCAGAACAACAGAGTACACAGGTACAGTACCTTCAGAAAGTATTCATACCCCTTGACTTATTCCACATTTTGTTGTGTTACAGCCCGCATTTAAATGCATTACATTTAGATTTTGTGTCACTGGTCTACATAAACAATACACCACAATGTCAAATAATATTTTACAAATGAATTACAAATAAAAACCTGAAATGTCTTGAGTCAATTACGATATAACCCCTTTGTTAGGGCATGCATAAATGAGTTCAAGGAGTAAACATTTGCTTAACAAGTCACATAAGTTGCATGGACTCACTCTGTGCATGGAATGACTACCTCATCTCTGTACCCCACACATACAATTATCTGTAAG
Source organism: Oncorhynchus clarkii lewisi (assembly GCF_045791955.1). NCBI lineage: Eukaryota > Metazoa > Chordata > Actinopteri > Salmoniformes > Salmonidae > Oncorhynchus > Oncorhynchus clarkii. Next base: position 25,621,544 of record NC_092159.1, on the reverse strand, counting down.
GTCCCTCAGATGAGCAGTGAATTTCTAACACAGATTAAACCACAAAGACCAGGGAGGTTTTCCAATGCCTCGCAAAGAAGGGCACTTATTGGTAGATGGGTAAAAAATTTAAAAAAAAGCAGATATTGCATATCCCTATATTTGTCAGTTCCCTTGCTCTGTTCCCCCGCGGCTGCATGAATTGTCTTTTGTTTGTGTTACGTGTTTGCTGACACTGTTCCTGTCTCGTTCCTCGTCCGTTATTTATTAAATGTTTTCCTCCCCGTACCTGCTTCGTCTCTACAGCGTCCACTCAAGTGACAGTATCAATACACCCAGTCACTACAAAGATACAGGCATCCACCCTAACTCAGTTGCCGGAGAGGAAGGAAACCGCTAAGGGATTTCATCATGAGGCCAATGGTGACTTTAAAACAGTTAAGAGTTTACTGGCTGTGATAGGAGATAACTAAGGATGGATCAACAACATTGTAGTTACTCCACAAAACTAACATAAATGACAGAGTGAAAAGAAGGAAGCCTGTAGAGAATAAAAAATATTCCAAAACATGCATCCTGTAAAGGCACTAAAGGAAAACTGAAAAACATTTGGCAAAGAAATGAACTTTATGTACTGAATACAAAGCCTTATAATTGAGGCAAATGGGAGACAGATATACCTTTCAGCAGGACAATAACCTGAAACACAAGGCCCAATATACACTGGAGCTGCTTACCAAGACGACGTTGAATGTTCCTGAGAGGCCTAGTTACATTTTTGACTTAAATCGGCATGAAAATCTATGGCAAGACTTGAAAATTACTATCTAGCAATGATCAACAACCAACTTGATACAGCCTGACATTTTTTTAAAAGAATAATGTGCACATTTTGTACAATCCAGGTGTACGAAACTCTTGGACTTAACCAGAAAGACTCACAGCTGTAATCGCTGTCAAAGATGATTCCAACATGTATTGACTCAAGTGTGTAAATACTTATGTAAATGTGACATTTCTGTATTTAATTTTCAATAAAAGTGCTAAAAATTCTAAAAACATGTTTTCACTTTGTCATTTTGGGGTATTGTGTGTAGATGGTTGAGATTTTTTTTTTTTTAATCCAATTTGAATTTAGGCTGTGAGAAAACAAAATGTGTAGTAAGTCAAGGGGTATGAATACTTTCTGATGGTACTGTACCTGTGTACTCTGTTGTTCTGGTGGTCCTCTGTTGTTGTCTAAATAAAATTACCAAATATGTTGATGTATGTCATTCCCACTCTTCTTCTCTTCTCAGAACCTCCCCTTGACATGTTTATATTATCTCCACTCACTGCCAATGTGATTCTGGCACTGGCACCGAAGGGGTGGAGCTGTGGACATGGCACCCCCACAACAATGGTGGTATTATCTGGCCCTTTGAGGTGTCGTCTGTCCCCATTGGCACACAGAGTGGCATTCAGTGGGTGCCAGCTCTGTGCCAGCTCTGCCCGGCAGCCACGGGCAGGCACGGCGTCATCAGACTCTCATTATTTATTGATCTAATGGCCGACTTAGCGGGAGAGCGACATGGAAAGGCCAGTGACTTTGGCCTCTCCAATTCTGGCCAGGGTCAGACAGAGAAGACCAGGGGAGAAGTTAGTGGCCCATGTTTAAATACCTGGGTTTCCTTTGTCAATGATGACTGGGTGGGTCACTTGTTTTGGGCTTGAAATAAATAGAAGGGAAACTGAATGAGTTGTTGTGACCTGGGACATGTCTACTGTAGGTATGTTTGGTTTATTGTGTTCCTTTCTGCACACAGTGGAGTACAGGTACAGATGTAGGATCTTAATTTGAGCCAGTTTACTACAGAAGGAAAATAATTCTGCAGCAACAGGAAATGTGAATTATTATGTGGATGATAATTAATGGACATTTTTGTTAGGGTTGATAATATTTTTGTTAGGGCAAATCAAGTCTGAAATTTCTGTATGGAAATTACAAACTTTAGAAGCCTCTTTAACCCTTTGATGCTACAATCCCGTATTTGTGATCATTTTTGAGTGGTCCCTGCAGTGTACGATCTCAAATATGTGATTGTGATTGGAATAGTAGCAACAGAATGTATGACGCAACAAACGCGTCGAAACACCATTGTTGTCTGAACAGCATCTAAAATGTTTTTTTTTTCTACTGATGGAAAATAAAGGTCTTAAACTTTATTCCTCAATTTGACCTTTTATTGTAAAAGATAAATGCGAACATCATCCAAGCATCACACGGAACACTTCCACAGCCAAACTCACATCCACAGCCAGATTCCATAAACAAGTCTAAATAACAGGTTGCTCTGACAAAAAAACAAAACATAAGTCAGTGACCTAACAGCTAGACTAGTTTACAATGTATCACATCTCTGGTGAGCACAAGAGACTAATGTAATGCTGTTTAGAAAATAAATATATGTCAGCTAAGCTAACAGCAGCTAACTTGTATATGATGGCAGCCATGTTTGTTTACGACTTCAACTGTAGCCAGCAAATAGCTTAGCATTAGCTCATCATAATCAGTACAACATTCAAGTATTTTACACACATCATATGTGTCCATTACAATCTATGCAAGATTCGGAATGCATGATTTGTCACCAGTACTTGAAAACATGTTAATAAAACAGTAAATACATTATGATCCATCCAGTCGGAAGTTTACATACACTTAGGTTGGAGTCATTAAAACTTGTTTTTCAACCACTCCACAAATTTCTTGTTAATAAACTATAGTTTTGGCAAGTCGGTTAGGACATCTATTTTGTGCATGACACAAAACATTTTTCCAACAATTGTTTACAGACAGATTATTTCACTTATAATTCACTGTATCACAATTCCAGTGGGTCAGAAGTTTACATACACTAAGTTGACTGTGCCTTTAAACAGCTTGGAAAATTCCAGAAAATTATGTAATGGCTTTAGAAGCGTTTGATAGGCTAATTGACATCATTTGAGTCAATTGGAGGTGTACCTGTGGATGTATTTCAAGGCTTACCTTCAAACTCAGTGCCTCTTTGCTTGACATCATGGGAAAATCTAAAGAAATCAGCCAAGACCTCAGAAAAAAAATTGTAGACCTCCACAAGTCTGGTTCATCCTTGGGAGCAATTTCCAAACACCTGAAGGTACCACGTTCATCTGTACAAACAATAGTACGCAAGTATAAACACCATGGGAACACGCAGCCGTCATACCGCTCAGGTTGTAGACATGTTCTGTCTCCTAGAGATGAACGTACTTTGGTGCGAAAGTGCAAATCAATCTTAGAAAAACAGCAAAGGACCTTGTGAAGATGCTGAAGGAAACAGGTACAAAAGTATCTGTATCCACAGTAAAACGAGTCCTATATTGACATAACCTGAAAGGCTGCACAGCAAGGAAGAAGCCACTGCTCCAAAACCACCATAAAAAAGCCAGACTACGGTTTGCAAATGCACATGGGGACAAAGATCGTCTGATGAAACAAAAATAGAACTGTTTGGCCATCATGACCATCATTATGTTTGGAGGAAAAAGGGGGAGGCTTGCAAGCCGAAGAACACGATCCCAACCATGAAGCACGGGGGTGGCAGCATCATGTTGTGGGGGGGCTTTGCTGCAGGAGCGACTGGTGTACTTCACAAAATAGATGGCATTATGAGGGAGGGAAATTATGTGGATATTTTGAAGCAACATCTCAAGACATCAGTCAGGAAGTAAAGCTTGGTCGCAAATGGGTCTTCCAAATGGACAATGACCCCAGTCACATTTTTTATTTATTTTATTTTATTTTCTTTAATGAATTTTACCCCTTTTTCATGGTATCCAATTGTTGTAGTAGCTACTATCTTGTCTCATCGCTACAACTCCCGTACGGGCTCGGGAGAGACGAAGGTTGAAAGTCATGCGTCCTCCGATACACAACCCAACCAAGCCACACTGCTTCTTAACACAGCACGCAGCCAACCCGGAAGCCAGCCGCACCAATGCACCGGAGGAAACACCGTGCACCTGGCCACCTTGGTTAGCGCACACTGCGCCCAGCCCGCCACAGGAGTCGCTGGTGCGCGATGAGACAAGGACACCCCTACCGACCAAGCCCTCCCTAACCCGGGCGACGCTAGGCCAATTGTGCGTCGCCCCACGGACCTCCCGGTCACGGCCGGTTACGACAAAGCCTGGGCGCGAACCCAGGGACTCTGATGGCACAGCTGGCGCTGCAGTACAGCGCCCTTAACCACTGCGCCACCCTTGGAGGGTGATCCAAGTTAAACAATTTAAAGGCAATGCTACCAAATATTAATTGAGCGTATATAAACTTCTGACCCACTGGGAATATGATGAAAGAAAGAAATTCTGAAATAAATCATTCTCTCTACTATTTTTCTGACATTTCGCATTCTTAAAATAAAGTGGTGATCCTACAGGGAATTTGAACTGACAGGGAATTTTTTCTTGGATTAAATGTCAGAAATTGTGAAAAACTGAGTTTAAATGTATTTGGCTAAGGTGTATGTAAACTTCCGACTTCAACTGTACATGTGGTGTGCTACAGCAGAAACGACAACACGATATACAGAAAATAAGCCACTTACTTTGATAGGAATGCACACATGCCCAATTTGCAAGACAAAGAACCATGAAGGCAATGCGGGCGCCAGCCAGAAAATGTTTTGGGGGAAAACGTTTGTTGTTTTGCCTGTTCTGACTAGAGATGCGCAATGTCTTCATCCTTGAGCTGGGGAAACACTCAGGAAGTACTTGGGCTCACGTTGAAGTTGAAGAGAGAAGTTTGTCCGCTCAGTAAAGCCTCAAACATAAATTGTCTGCAAGAGTGAAATGGGCTACTACTTATACAAATGAACGAGGAGGCAGAACACACCTCAATTCAAACTGTTGTTAGAAAATAAAACTTGTTTGAAAATAATTTGAAATTGACAAGTTGAAACATAGCCTATTGATTATTAACAGGCAGCGTGCCTTGGTTTGAGGGCAGTGTGGGTAACTGTCCTGTTGAGAGCATTCTGACATCACAAGCATGAAAAAACTCACGCAGGGGCGATGGTTAGAGATATTTGGAACTCACACGAGAAATATAACTCAAATACACTACAAATACACTCAGCAACAAAAGAGTGATAAAATTAAGATCCAGTCAGTGGAATCAGAAGATCAATTGTTGCACTGGTCATTAATAGTGGAGCTCCCAAACAGATCAAACAGTCAATAAATATTGAATTGGTTAGAATATTGAACACTTTTGAGATGTCAATCCTATCCATTGCAGGGCCCACAGAAGGCCATTGCATTGAACATTCTAATTTAGAACAGTATGATTTCATTGCATCATAACAATGAATGATATTACTGGCGTTCCAAACATGTCATTAAACATTGTTGTGGTCAGTTTCCCAGGCAACACAATTCAAATTCCTGGATTCTGAAGACAAGAACCTCATTTAAAACATTTTATCATGAAGAGAAAAGGTGTGAGCAAAGGTTTGTGGTGGTTCTTCGGCGTTTTCATGTGTGGTGGCTCTACAGACATTGTGGATTTTACCCACCTTTACAGCAAAAGAAAGAAGACCACCCACCCAAAACCAGACCATGTACAACATTTTGACAATATCAGCTATGCGAGACAGACTAAAGAAGAAGCCAGATCAGATTACAAGTCTTTTGGCGATGGACCAATGGACAACCTCCTTGGACTGGTGAACCTGAGGGTGTCAATGTCCACCTTGTCCATGGATAGTCGCAAAGATGACCTGACCACTGATCCTGTTGTCTCTTGGAATTCTCAACCCTACTACCCCAAGAAACCATGGATGTCCATCGATGAGATGCAGGCGTACTCAGCAGAGATATCCTGGCCTTACTTCCCGTGGCAGATCGTGCCTCCTTCACCCCCTGTGCAGAGGAGAGCCTCCAGCATGTGGAGAGATATGGAGACGGCCCGTTCATCTAGCCCTGAGCTGCAGACTCCCACCCCAGAGGAGAGGAGCAGCTTCCTCCAGGAGAGCCGTTTATGTAAATATATGTCTTTGTCCTCCACTTCCTCCATGAGCCAGAACACTGTCTCTCCCTGTGGGGGACTATGAGATGGAAGAGAAGTACATCAGATGCCAGAAGAACCAGGCTAAGGGCCAGGATGTGGCCCCACCTTACTGATGCCATCCAGCAGTGACGTGCAGATAAATTGACTGTAAACAGGCAGACCACAATAAACAGGCAGACCACAATAAAGAGGCAGGCAGCAAGAAATAAATATACATTTTATCAATAATAATTTTCTCATCTTCATGATTTTTTTTTCTGCATGATAAAATCGATTTTTCTGAACTAATACTTCCCAAATTTGCTGTGATCTGGCACAAGTCGCTCCTGCCTATGGACGTCACACGTCATATGTTGCCTTTCTGGCGGTTCTGTTCGTTTTACGGCGAGTTAAAGTAAGCTGATCAGGACTGACGTGCTCTTCCGTGTTCTGCAGCAGAAAGTGATGGATATGGGTGTCTACCGTATCTGTATCAGGGACAACAATGAAAGCACTGGAACAGCAGCAACAAGACTTAGTGATAGTTTCTATGAGCGATTTGAGCAGAAATGCAATGAACCGAGTCTGGCAGAAAGCAAAACTCATAGTAGCCCAAACAGCCGATCAGAATAGAGAGGGGGGGCAAATCTACTTCAACATACTGGACAATATCAATGTTCATGTTCTATTTGTGCTGGGGACAATTAAAGGCCACTCTAAAATGTGCCGTTTTGTCACACAACACAATGCCACAGATGTCTCAAGTTTTGAGGGATCGTCCAATTGGCATGCTGAGTGCAGGAATGTCTAACAGAGCTGCTGCCAGATAATTAAATGTTCATTTCTACCATAAGCCGCCTCCAACGTTGTTTTAGAGAATTTGGCAGTACGTCCAACCAGCCTTACAACCACAGATCACGTGTATGGCGTCATGTGGGCGAGCGGTTTTCTGTGGTCAACGTTGTGAACAGAATGCCCTATGGTGGCGTGGGGTTATGGTATGGTTAAGCATAAGCTACGGACAATGAACACAATTACATTTTATCGAGGACAATTTGAATGCACAGAGATACCGTGACGAGATCCCGAGGCCTATTGTCATGTCATTCATCCACCGCCGTCAACTCAATTAATTTGAAATGTTTCTAAAATCTCCTATGGGAAAAAGATTGGAACCATTTCCGTGTTTGACTTGCTAGGTTTTATGGGTATTATGACATGTCCGCTGTGGGGCTCAATAGTCAGCCTCAGACCTCACCGCACATCACTGCCATCCAGGGACAGCTATTTAATTGTGGTCCTAGACTGATTTCTAAATCAAGCGCTATTACTGTTATGAAGTATGTAAGAAAGTACTGTGAGTTTTTCCGTTCTCACACTAGTAAGGAACAGAAAAAGTATGTTACCTTTCCTCGGATGAGATCGGACTGCTTCTGATTTCAATCAAACAGACAGACAGGCCTTTGAAGAGTGATCTGTGAGAACGGAATGATGAGAAAAAAAGCCAGCCCGATTTTTTTGATGAAATTGAGAGATAGCTAATTGTGGGCACAGGAGGATAGGTGGCTTATGACTTATAATTGGGACAGGTCAGGTTTTTTAAAATCTTGTGCTCATCTTTTTCTCTATTCTTGTTGTTTCCCCATGGAAGCTTAAATCATTCATCAGATTTCACTGCTGTTCAAAGAACATACTCTGTGTTTGCCCCGGGTGTTGGGTCTTCAAACACTTAATACTTTACAGGGTTTTTTTCTGGATCTAAAGGGTTTAGGTAGTGGGCGTGGCAAGGGGAGTGGCAGCGGGTACGGTTGGCCAGTCGGCGCGGCTGCATTTACAACGAAATCTATACCGCTAAATTAATTGTTTAGAAATTTTGAATTCTCCCTGACAAACAAGAAACCACTCACCCAGAGGCAGCGTTTCAAAGATGATGTTGTCTCCACAGTGACTATAAGAACGTATCCAATCCAAAAACCACGGATTACAAGCAAAATCCACGCAGGGCTAAAGGCTAGAGCTTCTGCTTACAAGGAACGGGACATAGACAAGGACGTACGCATACAAGAAAGCCCACTACGACCTTCGACGAGACATCAAACATGCAAAAGGACAATATGGGAGGAAGTTGGAATCCTATTACATTGGTGCCGATGTCCATTGTATGTGACAGGGGTTGCAGGCGATAATGGATTACAAAGGGAAACCCAGCCATGAATTGCCCAGCGATGCACAACCCCCAAACGTGTTAAATGCCTTTTATGGCCCAATTCGCATACCGCACCAACAGATCCTCAGGTGACGCAATCTTAAGTGCACTTCACACTGCCCTCTCCCGCCTGGACAAGAGGGGAAATAACTATGTGAGAATGCTGTTCATAGACTACAGCTCAGTATTCAACACCATAGTCCCCTCCAAGCTCATCACCAAGCTGGGAACCCTGGGACTGAACCCCTCCCTCTGCAACTGGATCCTGGACTTCCTGACGCGCCGGCCCCAGATGGTGAGGGTATGCAACAACACCTCCGCCACACTGACCCTTAATACGAGGGCCCCTCTGAGGTGTGTACTTAGTCCCCTCCTGTACTTCCTTTTCACCCACGACTGCATGGCCATACTCCAACACCATCATCAAGTTTGCTGACGACACGAAGTTGGTAGGCATGATCACCGACATTCATGAGTCAAGTTTCTTAACTTCAAGTTCCTTGAAGTCCACATCACTAAGGACCTAACATGGTCCTCACACACCCGCACAGTTGTGAAGAGGGCATGGCATTGCCGCTTCCCCCTCAGCAGGCTGAAAAGATTTGGCATGGGCCCTCGGATCCTTAACAGGTTCTACAGCTGCACCATCAGCTGCACCAAAGCATCGGCTCTCAGACCAACAGGCTCAGAGACAGCTTCTACCCGCAAGCCATAACACTGCTAAATAGCCAGACTGCTAAATAGTAAATTAAGAGTACCCAAACTACCTGCACTGACTCAATCTTGCACTGACCCTACGCACACTCACTAGACTGTATTTACAAACCATATACATACACACTCACAAACACTACATTGACACTCCCACACAAAACCAACACACATTCACATACTGTATACTACATATACACACACACACAGACACACACGCAGACCGCCACAACCCAAACACTCATACATACACATTACACACACACTCACACACACACTTTTACACTCATCATTTGCTGCTGCTCTGTTCTTTATTTGACTTATCTATCCTGATGCTTAGTCACTTTACACTGCCTTCTTGCACATACAGTGTCTACCTCAAATACCTCGTACAGTGTTTTCTCAACTAAAAGTTTTGCGATTATGCTGCTGGACTTACCGAATGTAATTTATGGTTTAGGACTGTACCCTTCGTCACTGCTTCATTGCTCCAGACCAATGCAAGCGGGAGTTAGAGCACTGATTATGCTTTTGGGTCCCAAGGCGCTAATGTGTCTCTAACTGACAATGAATGGGCAACATAAACCAAATAGAAACTGATAATTGTGCACGACTACAACATTTAATTTCAATTAACTGAATGATGAGGATGAAGAGGGTGATTGAATTTAGAACAATAGTGTAAGAATTGCTATTCCTCTGTCCTGCATGCGCACACCCTGAAAAATACACTTGTTTTTTTGTTTCTACTCATCAGTAATACTTTCTAAAACTGTTGTTACACTAAGATGTTTTATTCTAAGAGAAACTAAAATGTTGAATTATATTCTGTGATATTCTTAAGATATATGTGTTGATAAGCAAGTGATGTCTGCTAAATAATCAAGTTGATGGCACAGTCATATAGCCCCGGTACCTACATAGAGCTGAGTGGCTCACTCATTCATGGCTTTGGATCAAAATAAATAAGTACCAACATTCTTTCTGATAGTCTTTAATAAAGAAATGTTTTGGTTATCCTGACCTGGACACCATCTATTATAATAGCCCGTAATGGGCTATTAGCAGGACAATAGACTCTTGCCAACACCTCTCTGTATTTTGATACTTTGTGCAAGGCAATTGATCAGCATTGAAAACTTTGTGGGTGGGGCCTCCCGAGTGGCGCAGCGGTCTAAGACACTGCATCGCAGTGCAAACTGCGTTGCTACAGATGCTGGTTCGATACCCGTGCTGGCCGCAACCTATGAGGCGACGGTGGGCTTTTGGTTTCTCTACCTCTAAAAACAGAAATAAATCATTCTAAATAACAAACTGGCTTTATTTACAAATGAGTAATAATGTCTCACTCCATGTTCAAGAATGGCCTTTTTCTCACTCACTTTAGGATATTTGAAAACAAAATCTCCAAAATATCGTTATTGGTTTAAACAACGCAATTATTATTATTAATTCATTTAGAATTATATAAAAGCTTAATAGATATTCTCACTGATCCTAACGAAAAATGCCCCTTAGATATTCATTTAGAATCCTCCAACCCTCTAAATCGAATTATTGGCAGAGTCACATCAGAGAATATATTTTTTCCCGATATACTGTAGGCCTATCGTAGGCAACATGAGTCTCACTATTGTTGAGTAATGTGCTGTTAAAAGTGGTGTAGGTCTTATTTATTTAAAAAGCATATTGAAGTTAGAAGCAATTGGATTTGAAGCAATAGCCTACCCGCTGTGGTCAACTATTTCAGCATCGTTTCGCACTGCTCTGAGACAAGCATGAGGGACTGGTCTTGATAAATCAATGAGATTTTTATTTTCACTGAATCTCCGTTTGGGTATTGGTTAGACTACAATTAGAGTGTGGAAATGTTATGCTCTTAGTACTGTAGCCTACTCCCGACCGTCACGTTATACAGCGCCATATTTTCCTAACGGAAACCCTGAATGTTTCGTTTTTCATTTTTCTTGGAATAGAAACAATATAATATTAATCAAATTAATTAAGCAACATTTCTTAAAATCAATCCCATATACTATGTTCTTACAAAAAATATTTTAAATTCTCTAGTACAGCCAATATTGAAGGTTATCAAATGCTTCTCAAAGATGCCCTCTGGTGGTCAAACTAGCACTAACTAGCATTAATGGTAACAATGGCTGACAATTTACCCTTTCACATGTACCATCACAAGGGTGTGATCGTTCTACAGTGGTCCCTGAAGCCTACGATCACACCCTTGTGATTAGAACGCTTATTTAGAACGGCAAGTTTCGAATGACGCAACAGTCTTTTCAGAAACTATTTACACAAACACAGTCCTTAAAAAGTTATGTCCAGAATGTGAGCAGTTTATTTTTTGGATGCAATGTTCAGATATTCACAGAAGTATCTATAGCATAACACAATCCTCTAAATCATCTAAACCGGAAAAATGTAGGCTACATTTGTCCTAGTGCTAACTGAGGAAAGATTGACGCAAAACAAGCGGTCATATTTTCGAACTCTCGGCTGACGTAAACTACAATATTAATTAGCTAATAGCAATTACTATTTATAATGAATCACATCACGGGTGAGCTCACCATTGATCAAAATAATTAAAGTAAAACACTTTCTAGAAATCGAAAGTAATCCGACGATGATTAGTTTCAGCGTGCAGCCATGCTTTTTTTCCTCACAGAAACCAAAGATAATAAGAGAAGACAAGATGAGTTTGGTCTGTTTATAGTATGCATGTTGAAGGGGTGTGTCATCTACCATCGTTCACATCCCACCATTCACTTCCTGAAGTTCTCAAAAAACGAGTGAACCCTTACTCACCTAATTTTGTAATAGCATTTTTGGTCCGACAGACAATTACGCGAAACCCAGAATTCAGGCTCCACACATAGCTGGAATTAGCTTAGCTCATCATAATCAGTATAACCTTCAAAAAAGTATTTTACACACATACTATGTGCCCATTACAATCTATGCAAGAATCGGAATGCATGATTTATCACCGGTACTTGAAAAACATGTGAATAAAACAGTAAATATATCAATCATTACCACACAAAACATTTTCTAATAGTGATTTATTGATACAAATGGTGTGTGCAGGCAGTCAATCACGTAACCTCTCACTCCCACTCTGAGCCATTCAGTGTTGTTGTTTATGTATGTAGCTAGTGAGCTAAGCTGTAGCATTAACAATGTCTTTCAAAAGGAGACAACTCACAAATGCGGAAATTCTGAAGATTTTTTAAAAATTCTGACAATGAGTCTGAAAGTCAGGAATCAGATTCTGACAGTGAGGAGCTGCCCCCCAGCCATTGAGAACCCTGAATCTGAGGACCCGTTGTCCACTGACAAAGTCCCAGTTCCCTTTGAAGATGCTGGTGGTGATGGAGGCAGACCGACAATGGATGAAGTACAGGAGTTCTGTGGTAGCTGGAAGGCTGCCAGCCATTTCACCCCTCCTGGCCCTGCTGTTTGCTTTGATGAGTCCCAGTCTGGAGGGCAACACCCCTTGCCATTTCCATCTGAGGCAGAGTGCTTCAAGTTGTTTCTGACAGAGGAGCTGGTGGGAGACATAGCAGAGACCAATCGCTATGCCTTGGAGCTACAGGAGTGGGGGGTCAATCACAATTAGTGAAATGTATACCTTCCTGGTGAATGTCCTTCTCATGGGGATAGTAAAGAAGAACTCCCTAAGAGAATACTGGAGCACAGATCCTATGTTTGCAACTCCCTTCTTTGTCACCCTCTTTTCCCAAGACTGCTTCCTAGCTCTGCTGCGATTACTGCATTTCATCAACAATGCTACTGCCATCCTAAATTACCTAAATGATACAAAATAAGAAATGTCAACAGCTGGCAGTAAAGTGGCATGACAAACGAGACATCCATGTCCTCTCCACTGTCCATACAGCAACCATGTCGGCCACAGGGAAGGTGGACCACCTGACGGGAGAGTGAAAAATCAAACCAGTGTTTGGCTATAACCTCAAAATGGGGTCCGTGGATAAGGCGGACATGATAAACAGCTTTGTGGAATGCACTCCGAAAACGACCAAGTGGTATAAGAAGATATTTTAACATTTTTCCAAGGTTGCTTCAAAATACAACAAGCCAACACTTCTCTGACACAATTAGCATTGTTTTAAAGAGCTAATATAAGAATGTAACTAGCTACATAAGCACGATTGAATATAACACCATAAAGGTTATGACATGGGTAACGCTACCTCGCGTGTCCACGGTTATAAGGAATATACACAAATATTTTATGCTCCATACACACAGTGAGCTACAGTAGAAACGGTATAACACAACATACAGAAACTATTATAACGTAATAAGGTACTTACTTTGCTAGAAACGCAGTCTGGATTTGAACCTGGGTGTCTGTAGTGACGCCTGAGACGCTGTGCCTTAGACAGCTGCGCTACTTGGGAGTCAAAAGTTTCAAAATACAACACATGCTAATACTCCTCTGACGTAATTAGCATTGTTTTCCAGAGCTAATAGAAAAATGTAGCTAGCTACCTAAGCATTGAGTATAACGCCATAAAGTTTATGAAATGAGTAACGTTACCTCGCTTGTCCGCGATTATAAGGAATATACACAAAAATATTATGCTACAGTAGAAACGACATAACACGACATGCAGAAACTATTATAACGTAATAAGGCACTTACTTTGATAGAAACGCACACGTTTCCAAAGTTATTATTGGTAACGAAAACAACTATGACTGTGATGCAGGCAACAGATGGAAAATGTGAACACGTGTGTGCAGGACGGGAGATGAGCAAAATGTCTGCAGAATTGAACTGCACAAACAATTGGGAAGTGTTTGGGGAATTTTGTCCGGGTCAGAAATGTCAAAAAAATTAATTGGTCCGCAAAAGTAAAAATGACTACTTTTATGTGAATGAATGAGGCGGAACACACCTCAATTCAAACTGTTCTTAGAAAATAAAAAACTTGTTAGAAAATAATTTGAAATTGACAAGTTGAAAACAGCCTATAAATAAAAACAGGCTGCGTGCCTTGGTTTGAGGTCAGCGCGGTTTAAACGCACAGTTGCGTAACAATCAGTTCTTGCAGTGCTTGCTGTGAGATGTTACCCCACTCTTCCACCAAGGCACCTGCAAGTTCCCGGACATTTCTGGGGAGAAGGGCTCTAGCCCTCACCCTCCGATCCAACAGGTCCCAGACGTGCTCAATGGGATTGAGATGCGGGCTCTTCGCTGGCCATGGCAGAACACGGACATTCCTGTTTTGCAGGAAATCACGCACCGTACGAGCAGTATGGCTGGTGGCATTGTCACGCATGTCAGGATGAGCCTGCAGGAAGGGTACCACATGAGGGAGGAGGATGTCTTCCCTGTAACGCACAGCATTGAGATTGGCTGCAATGACGACAAGCTCAGTACGATGATGCTGTGACACACCGCCACAGACCATGACGGACCCTACACCTCCAAATCAATCCCGCTCCAGAGTACAGGCCTCGGTGTAACTGTCATTCCTTCAACGATAAACGCGAATCTGACCATCACCCCTGGTGAGTCAAAACTGTGACTTATCAGTGGAGAGCACTTTTTGCCAGTCCTGTCTGGTCCAGCAAGGGTGGGTTTGTGCCCATAGGCGACGTTGTTGCCAGTGATGTCTGCTGAGGACCTGCCTTACAAAAGGCCTATAAGCCCTCAGTCCAGCCTCTCTCAGCCTATTGCGGACAGTCTGAGCACTGATGGAGGCATTGTGCGTTCCTCGTGTAACTCGGGCAGTTGTTGTTGCCATCCTGTACCTGTCCCACAGGTGTGATGTTCGGATGTACCGATCCTGTGCAGGTGTTGTGACACGTGGTCTGCCACTGCGAGGACGATCAGCTGTCCGTCCTGTCTCCCTGTAGCGCTGTCTTAGGCGTCTCACAGTACGGACATTGCAATTTCTTGCCCTGGCCACATCTGCAGTCCTCATGCCTTCTTGCAGCATGCCTAAGGCACGTTCACGCAGATGAGCAGGGACTGGGCATCTCTCTTTTGGTATTTTTCAGAGTCAGTAGAAAGCCCTCTTTAGTGTCTTAAGTTTTCATAATTTGGCCTTAATTGCCTAACGCCTGTAAGCTGTTAGTGTGTTAACGACCGTTCCACAGGTGCATGTTCATTAATTGTTTATGGTTCATTGAACAAGCATGGGAAACAGTGTTTAAACCCTTTACAATGAAGATCTGTGAAGTTATTTGGATTTTTGCAAATTTTCTTTGGAAGACAGGGTCCTGAAAAAGGGAAGTTTATTTTTTTAGTTTATATCTTTATTTCCCAAACACAATTCAACACAATCACTTTATTGTCTTTTAACACAGGCTTAACACCTTTGTGTTTTTTTTAAACACTTTTAACATAGGACAGGCCCTATTGTTACCTCATTTCTCAGCGATAAGGCATTGCGTTATGCCTGGGAAGAAAACACTTCAATTTGCTCAACTTTCCACTGGCTCAACCATTGGCTCAGCTTACCCCATGGCCATTGGCTCAAACATTTTGACTATATTAGGCCACACAGCTACAGGGATGCTCTTTCATGCTAGGTACAGGACCTCATATTGAAGCTTATAGAGATCCCAACAGATGCTTAGAACAATCGTAAAAGTATCTACTTTGGTTTAGATACAAGAATCATGAAACCTCTAACACAATACAATCATTTGACTTGGTGAAAATCTGTTTTTAGGACCTAACTTGCTTACCACTATTTCCATGTGAAATGATGAGCTCTTCCTAAATATTTGGTCAAATTATTAATTTTGTGTATGGTTTCCTAGAAACAAGTGTGGCTCAACTTACCTCTTTAGCTTAATTTATGCCACTCTACCCTAATATTGGGCAAATTAAATAATTTTCAAATAAGTTCAATACATTTTAGAATATTGTTGAATTCCGTTTTAATGTCTGGATTCTGTGACTCCGTATGTGTTTTCCACAACGGAGATTCTATTGGGCCCTACTGTCCTAAAACCTCCTTTAATTCCTTTCTCATCATCTCTCACTCAGTAGCATTATCAACCACACAGCGCTACAATGTGTGTCTCTCCCCTCTATCATAGACAGTTCCAATCATGCATCGAATACTTGTCAAATCGGACAAACACACCAAATGTGTTTTTTTGTGCGCTAAGCCAGCCCCAGGCTCTATTGTAGTAACATTGTAGTAATGAGTACTAGTGTGTTTAAGCTGTGGAGTGATTATGTGTGTTTGTGTGGGTATCTGTCCCTGTGGTGCACCGCTACTGAGAGCTGAGTGGATTGGATTTGGGGGCTGTGTGAGTGTATGGTCAAGGTCAGCGTGTGGAGTAAGGGTCAGAAGACTATCGGGGGGAGCAGTCAAGCTCAGATCAGTCCCTGAAGCTGACACTGACCCACCCTCTATCCATACACCCCTCCTCCTGTAGGGTGGAAGCACCCAGCCTCATGTACAAAAGGTTACCAAAGGTTGAACTAACATAAGTCAACTAACATAAGTGAGGGCAGGGACATTTCCCAGTTTACTACAGTCAACTCTGATTACTGATAAATGCAATGGCTTGGGACAGTTGTGACAGTTTGCACTAAATCGGAACATGCAGTTAGTTATCAGAGGCAATGACAAATGATGTAATTGAATTGGGACGAGGAGCCATATTGCACTTTTTGAACAGTGTATCTAAAGTGCACTTATCAGGAGTCGACTGTAGTGCAAGATGACACAATTTAATTTTCCATTTAGAATTTGTGAGTTCATTTTCAGTTAAAGTTCTTGGATTTGTTGGCCATCAGACGTATAAACAAATTGTGTGACTCCATTCTTGCTTATAAGACGCTTATAAGATACGCTCAGGCTATGCCGTGCACACAGCATAAAGAGAGCCAGCCAAGGTCGCCATTGATAACTATGGCCCGCGGTAGTCGACTGAAAATGGAAGGGTGTGACATATGTCTGGTCTAATTAGCTTTGTTTGCGCCCCACCAAGTCCCCTGTCGTTGCGATGCTAAGAGCCTGCTCTCTGAACTCTCCCTGCAGTAAGCAGCAAAGCTGCAGATTAGTGCCGAGCCTGTCTAGCCGTGGAGAGTCAAGATTTTTACTCTCCGCCTGATGGATTTGTGTGACCGGTCACTTTAGCGTCCTGCTGCACTATGTCACCGAAGCTAACATGCGTTCTACAGTATTACTATTATTGTATTAGTCTTGTTTCTTCAGGTGCAAGTCTTATTAAGAAAGTTACAGTGTATGGCTGGCAAGCAAAGCTAGGATAGCGGTTTAGCTGTCGCGTTCGATAGGCGCCACAGGTCACAGAGTGAGTAATCAATGTGGTTTGTCATGTGCTCTTTGGAGACCCATCAATCTTGGTTGTTGTGTCTTTGTTTGTTTAGTCTATCTCTCTCTCTTACTGACTAATATCCGCCTATGGTACCTTTAGCACGCGGTTCGATAATCTCAACGTGAGTGTGAGTAATCGATGTGTTGTATCACGTGCTTTGGAGACACAGCAATCTCAGTTGTTGTGTCTGTGGTTTGTTAAGTCTCGCTCACAGTCTCTTATTGGTTAGTATACTGTTCTAGACGCCCCTGTTATGTCTGTTGTGTCTGCTCTGCGTGGCTGTTTGACCCTGACAAAAGTTCTCGTCTGCTGTTTTTTTTCTTTTTTTTCCTGCAGGTTGAGTGTGGCGTTGTGAGCGACAGGATGACCCGTCTCTGAGGAAAAAGGAGCAGACTCTGAGGAAAAAGGAGACAGAGGAGTGAGTGTTCACCGTGGGAGAGCTCTTCATCACTCTACCCCCCCCCCCCCCCCCTCCCCTCTCCCCCCCTGACAGCTGCACCAATGTTCTCTCCCGACCAGGAAAACATCTCCACCACCCCAGCCTCCACCAAAGTGCCAGTCAAATACGGAGAGCTCATTGTTCTGGGGTAAGAGGGGGTTTAATTGCATTTTGTTGCTTATGTACAGTACATAGGCCAGGGTTATCCCAATATGATATTAGTGAGGGCGTGGGCGGGCAAGAGCAAGTGTTGGTTCAGGAATGTATTTATTATTTTAAATTATGGTGGGGGTTGAGATGAGGAGGGGGATTATTTAAGATACTCTTTGAAGAGGTAGGATTTCAGGTGCTTTCGGAAGATGTGCAGGGACTCTGCTGTCCTAGCTTCAGGGGGAAGCTGGTTCCACCATTGGGGTACCAGGACAGAATAGAGCCTGGACTGGGCCAAGAGACCAAAGGTGGCAGAACAGAGTGCTCGGTTGGGGTGTAGGGTATGAGCATAGCCTGAAGGTAGAGAGGGGCAGTTCCTCTTGCTGCTCCGATGGCAAGTACCATGGTTTTGTATCGCAAGCACAGTGAAGTACTAATACCTAGAAATCTATGCAAAACAATACGCACATTCCAAAAGTAAAAAATTAAGAAATTAAGAAATATCAGAATGTCAGAGTCCGGAATAAAAATATATCAGTGGAGGTTGGTGGGAGGAGCTATAGGAGGACGGGCTCATTGTAATGGCTTTAATGGAATTAATGGAACGGAGTCAAACATGGTTTCCATATGTGTGATGTGTTTGATACCATTCCATTGATTCCATATACATATATACATACAGACATACAGACATACAGACATACAGACATACAGACATACATACATACAGTGGGGCAAAAAAGTATTTAGTCAGCCACCAATTGTGCAAGTTCTCCGACTTAAAAAGATGAGAGAGGCTTGTAATTTTCATCATAGGTACACTTCAACTATGACAGACAAAATGAGAAGAAAAAAAATCCAGAAAATCACATTGTGGGATTTTTAATGAATTTTGGTCACCTACAAACAAGCAAGATTTCTGGCTCTCACAGACCTGTAACTTCTTCTTTAAGAGGCTCCTCTGTCCTCCACTCGTTACCTGTATTAATGGCACTTGTTTGAACTTGTTATCAGTATAAAAGACACCTGTCCACAACCTCAAACAGTCACACTTCAAACTCCACTATGGCCAAGACCAAAGAGCTGTCAAAGGACAGTGGCTTCGTAAGAAGCATTTCAAGGTCCTGGAGTGGCCTAGCCAGTCTCCAGATCTTAACCCCATAGAAAATCTTTGGAGGGAGTTGAAAGTCCGTGTTGCCCAGCAACAGCCCCAAAACATCACTGCTCTAGAGGAGATCTGCATGGAGGAATGGGCCAAAATACCAGCAACAGTGTGTGAAAACCTTGTGAAGACTTACAGAAAACATTTGACCTCTGTCATTGCCAACAAAGGGTATATAACAAAGTATTGAGATAAACTTTTGTTATTGACCAAATACTTATTTTCCACCATAATTTGCAAATAAATTCATAAAGAATCCTACAATGTGATTTTCTGGATTTTTTTTCTCATTTTGTCTGTCATAGTTGAAGTGTACCTATGATGAAAATTACAGGCCTCTCTCATCTTTTTAAGTGGGAGAACTTGCACAATTGGTGGCTGACTAAATACTTTTTTGCCCCACTCTATATATACTATATATGTACATTCGGAAAGTATACAGACCCCTTCCCTTTTTCCACATTTTGTTACGTTACAGCCTTATTCTAAAATAGATTAGATTTTTTTTAACAATTTCTCATCAATCGACACACATAAATACCTTATTTACATAAGTATTCAGACCCTTTGCTATTAGAGCTCAGGCGCATCCTGTTTCCATTGATCATCCTTGAAATGTTTCTACAACTTGATTTGAGTCCACCTGTAGTAAATTCAGTTGATTGGATATGATTTGGAAAGGCTGTCTACATAAGGTCCCACAGTTGACAGTGCATGTCAGAGCAAAAACCAAGCCAAGAGGTCGAAGGAATTGTCTTTAGAGGTTCGAGACAGAAAATGTATGCAGCATTGACGGTACCCAGCATTGACGGTACCCAAGACGGTACCCTTCTCTCAACCACCTTCATGAGGAATACTTTTCCAACAGCCTTGAAGGAGTTCCCACATATGTGACTTGTTTCAGGAAACTTGGTGTTTCAGGAAACTAGGAGTATGTCGCAAGTCACGACTTCACAGGAGATTTGAACGTTTATTTATATTTTTAATCAAAATTCATTTTTTGGCAGAAATGCCTTCTGGAACATTTTAACTTTCATGTGCCTTAAAACAAAATTGTATGCCATCTGTAAATACAAATAAAGTTGTTAAATTACGTGCCTAGTTGGTTTAGCCACAGAAAAAGTCAGGAACCTTCCCACTAGCCATGATTGGCTGAGATAATGAATGGGCTGTACATGCAGAGAGATGAGTTTCGGATTGGTCTGCCGTGTAGAATCTTATGTCTATAAAATGAGCTGCTCGTTACGTGTAGATAATCCTTCTACTGCAGTTTTTTTCAAAAGATATAACAATAGCCATGGAGAACTGCAAATGTGTTGCTAATGCTCTCAATAACATTGCTGCCTTGAATTTATCAGGCGCTATCGACAAAGGTCAGTGGGAAAAAGTTGTAATGGACTACTTTCAGGAGGACGATAGTACCATGATGACTCTCTGACTCTGAAAATGAATCAGACGTTGAGGATATCCCTGATTTAGGTAGAAACATTTTCATTGAAGAAGACATTGTAGAGTCTTCTGATGACAGTGATGGGGGAAGAAACGGCGATCAACATTTTTGTTGTCACGGAAGAAGTTGACCAAGTTTTGAAATCAGTGGAATGTCTGGTAGAAGCAGAGTATGATAAGGAGATGACTATAATTCTGTCGTTTGATTGAAAATGTCGAGGGAGTCGAAAAGAGAACACAGGTTGCTGTTGTATAAAACACCTGCCTCCGGATGACATCTTCAAACTAAGGGAAACCATGGCATCCGTGACAGAGAGGGAGAAAGATTTGATGATTCTTATGGCATTGCACACGGTCAGTGTGAACCAGAGTGACTTGACACAACAGGCCAAGCAAGCTGTACAAACAAAACGGAAACGACACAGGACGTCTTATTTAATGAAAGGGGTTGCAGTCTGGCGTGAAGTGTTCATCCATGTATACAGGTAAGAGTCCAGATACAGTTTCAGATATTATACATTTCTAATTTTGTCAGAAAGTTGTTTTCATTGCAATTCAAAGCTTACTGTTAGCTAGTGTATGATCTGTGTAGTAATATTGTCTCAGAAATCCATTTGCATTGCTAGTTATAGCCTAATGTTAGCCAGCTAACATTGAACCTATTTGGTTTACTTGTGCTAGCTATGATAATCGGTTTGTATTGCTAGTATGGTTAATTGTTTAGCTAGCTAACGTTACAGTTAAAATGTACTGTTAGCTAGCTAGCTGACGTTAGCTGGCTGGCTCGCAAGCTAACATTACGTGTATGATCTGTGTAAGTAATATTATCTCAGCAAGCCATTTGCTTTGCTAGTTATAGTCTAATGTTAGCTAGCTAACTAGCTAACATTGAACCTATTTGGTTACCTTTAGTTAGCTATGACAAGCGGTTTGTATTGCTAGTACTCTATGGATTGGGATTATGGTTAATTGTTTAGCTAGCTAGCTAGCTACATGTCTAAACAAAAGTATCCACTTCGCCAGATATGACCCATCAAGTTAGCCGTAATCACCATCAGACACACCTGGCTATCTACTGTATAACAATGCTAACATATTTGTTTCTGGAATTTGTCATTTCCGCATCAGTAGAACACGTCTTACTCTCCTCCACCAGTCATACAAGGAGAATGCCTCCCATCAAAAAGAGAGCTGTCCCAAGCAAGAACAGGTTTCACCTGAAGCATGAGGACTTGCAGCGAGATGTGAACTTCATCAACAACTACGCAGAGGATAATGCAATAGCATTACCAGGAATCCACCCAGTACACAAATACTTTGGTGGAAAGTTGCTGCCATCTCAAGACCAGAGTGAACACTTTGTCTGAGATTGCTGGTGTTGTGAAGGACAGTGCTGTGACAGTGGTCAACATCCCACAGCTGGTTGGACTGGAGGATGGTACGGTGCTGGTGGAAAGCTATGGCTGGCAACAACACCTGGCTCTGTACTTCAGGCCGCTGCCACAGATCAAGCAGTACCAGCACTTCAGGTGAATATCATTTTCATTGCATTGTATGATGTTATTCTTCTTATCTAAACTTGGGAGGTGAATTGATGTTATGCAAGGTTGTAATGTCTTCTCAATGTTTTTTGTTATTTCCTGTTTTACATCTTCGATGCTCTGATCCTGGTGTTGTTGTCGCCAAGGAGCGTTCGGACTCAGTCGGGACCAGGTTTCAGCTGCTGCACAACTCTGACATCCTCCCTCTCATAGATGGTCGGCTTGTACAAGCACCACCTAGACTGGACACAGCTAGACAAACTCATCTTTTTGAGAAGATCAGGGAGTTTTGTGACTAAGAGACTATGTACATCACATGCCCTGCACTAAAGGCAAGGGCAGGACATCAACGGGATCTCCGAATATAGATTCCTTTGTTCATTCGTGGTTCGGACGGACCAGTTCATCACTGGGTGAGAGTTCCCAGTCATCAGCGCTATCTGCAGTGCCTCTATAGACATTCACATCACTTTCTCCTAACACATACGCCATATGTTGCTGCTACTATCTATTTTTGTATCCTGCTGCTCAGCCACTTTACCCCTCACTGTATGCATATAACTACCCCATCTATCACCAGTATCACTGATATTGTTATTAATATTGTTATTGTACATACTGTATCTTATTTTGTTCTTTCTCTACTGGCATTGACACTTGTTATTTTTTTCTTTATATTGACACTATCTATTTTTGATATTGCTACTATGCAAGTAACCATTTAGCTGTACTGTTTACACCTTCTGTAGAGACCCATCCACTTAGCAAGATGTGGCTGGTGGTTATAGCATTTCTTTCACATGACCCATCAATTTAGACAAGTGTGTCTGGGTAAGCGTCAACTAATATTTATAAAATACTTTTATCTGGACACGTTCTGTTTGCCTGGAATACTACTTCTACCACTTTTAGTCTTAATCTTTATCACACATGACCTTTAGCACATGACCTCACATGTGAATCCTTAAAGAGATGGGTGGGGCTAAGGCTAAAGAGGGTGTGAACAATGCTGAATGGGTGTAGACAAAATAGTTCTCCAGTAGGTGAACCAAAATATTCTAGGGCCATTTTCTCAAAAAGTGGAGTTACAAGTTTATCCATTTTCAAAGCAGAATTACTTTCCCATTGTTCCTCAAATGCAGTGTATGATATACCATTTTGTAGCTCTGAGTCCCTACTTTTATCAAATGTAAAAACACAATTTGCTACAGAAGATAGAATCAAGGCTGAATCATATGCTGAGCACATGTTAGCTGCTTTTCTATCACTCTGCGGTTCAACTCATCCCAAACCAACTCAATTGGTTTGAGGTCGGGTGATTGTAGACGCCAGGTCATCTGATGCAACACTCCATCACTCTCATTGGTCAAATAGCCCTTACACAGCCTCGAGGTGTGTTTTGGGTCATCGTCCTGTTGAAAAACAAATGATAGTTCCACTATGCGCAAACCAGATGGGATGGCGTATCACTGCAGGATGCCGTGGTAGCCAAGCTGGTTAAGTGTGCCTTGAGTTCTAAATAAATCACAGACCATGTCACCAGCAAAGCACCCCACACCATCACTCCTCCATGTTTCATGGTGGGAACCACACATGCAGAGATCATCCGTTCACCTACTCTGCCTCTCACAAAGACACAATGGTTGGAAACAAAAATCTCAAATTTGGGACTTATCAGACCAAAGAACAGATTTCCACCGGTCTAATGTCCATTGCTCGTGTTTCTTGGCCCAAGCAAGTCTCTTCTTATTATTGGTGTTCTTTGGTAGCGATTTCTTTGCAGCAATTAGACCATGAAGGCCTGATTCACGTAGTCTCCTCTGAACAGTTGATGTTGAGATGTGTCTGTTACTTGAACTCTGCAAAGCATTTATTTGGGCTGCAATCTGAGGTTCAGTTGACTCTAATGAACTGATCCTCTGCAGCAGAGCTAACTCTGGGTCTTCCTTTCCTGTGGCGGTCCTCATGAGAGACAGTTTCATCATTGATGGTTTTTGCGACTGCACTTGAAGAAACTTTCAGATTTCTTTTTCATGTCTTAAAGTAATGATGGACTGTCATTTCTCTTTGCTTATTTGAGCTGTTCTTGCCATAATATGGACTTGGTATTTTACCAAATAGGTATATCTTCTGTATAATACCCATACCTTGTCACAACACAACTGATTGGCTCAAACTCATTAATAAGAAAGAAAGAAATTCCACAACTGAACTTTTAATAAGGCACACCTGTTAATTGAAATGCAGTCCAGGTGATTACCTCATGAAGCTGGTTGAGAGAATGCCAAGAGTGTGCAAAGTTGTCATCAAGGCAAAGGGTGACTACTTTGAAGACTCACAAATATAAAATATATTTTGATTTGTTTAACACTTTTAGCTACCACATGATTCCATATGTGTTATTTCATAGTTTTGAGGTTTTCACTATTATTCTACAATGTAGAAATTTGCAAAAAAATGATGAAAAACTGTTGAATGAGTAGGTGTGTCCAAACTTTTGACTGGTACTATATATATATATATATATATATATATAGAGAGAGAGAGAGAGAGTATGGGTAGTGTATGAATAGAAAAGGTGTGTACAGCAGTAGTTATATAGGATGAATCATGACTAGAATACAGTATATACATATAAAGTTGTTAAAACAGTATGTATTTCGGGTATTTTATTAGGATCCCCATTAGTCATTGCGAAGGCAGCAGGTACTCTTCCTGGGGTCCACACACAGAACACGAAACATTACATAATACACAATATGAATAGACAGGAACAGCTCAAGGACAGAACTTCATATGTTTAAAACATCACACATAGTCTACATTTCAGTACATACACACAAAATATCTAGGTCAAAAAGGGGAGAGGCATTGTGCCGTAATGTGTTGCCTTTTCTGTTTTTTTTAAAGCAGGTTTTCTGTTCATTTGAGTAATCTGATATGGAAGGGAGTTCCATGCAATCATGGCTCTATGTAATATACTGTACTTTTTCTTGAATTTGTTCTGGATTTGGGGACTGTGAAAGAAAACCTGGTAACATGTCTGGTGGGGTAAGTGTGTGTGTCAGAGCTGTGTGTAAGTTGACTATGCAAACCATTTGGAATTTTCTTATGAAAAGAAGAAGTGATGCAGTCGGTCTCTCCTCTACTTTTAGCTAAGAGAAACTGGCATGCATAGTATTGATATTAGCCCTCTGATTATAGTGAAGAGCAAGACGTGCTGCTCTATGGGCCAGCTGTTGTTTTCTAGGTCCTTCTTTGCAGCACCTGACCATATGACGGGGCAATAATCAAGATAAGATAAAACTAGACTCTGCAGGAGTTTGGTGTCAAAAAAGCAGAGCATCTCTTTATCACTGACAGACCATGTAAACATTATTAAAGTAACCAGTGTTCAATGACTCTATGTGCATAGGGCAAAGCAGTCTCTAAGATGCAGGGTAGAGTACCTGGCGGTAGCTAGCTAGTAACAGTGACTAAGGTTCAGGGCCGGCTAGTTTAACATTCTGATGGCCTGGAGATAGAAGCTGTTTAATTAACAGTGTCTCGCTCCCAGCTTTGATGCACCTGTACTGTCTCCTCCTTCTAGATGGTAGCGGGGTGAACGGGCCGTGGCTCGGGTGGCTGAGATCCTTCATGATTGTCTTGGCCTTCCTGTGACACCGGGTGCTGTAGACATCCTTGATGTCAGGCAGTGTGCCCCTGATGATGCGTTGGGCCGACCACACCACACCACCCTCTGGAGAGCCCTGCCGTTGTGGACAGTGCAATTGCCGTACCAGGCGAGGGATACAGTAATGGTGCATATGTAGACGTTTGTGAGGATCCTAGGGGCCCAAGTTGAATCTCCTCAGCCTCCTGAGGTTGAAGAAGCACTGTAGCTCCTTCTTCACCACACTGTCTGTGTGAAGGGACCATTTCAGTACATGAGAGGGCTGAGCACACACCCCTGTGGTGTTGTTGTTTACTTTCACTGCTTGGGGTCCGCCAGTCTGGAGTTGCACAGGGATGGGTTCAGACCCAGGGCCTTGAGCTTAGTGATGAGCTTGGACGGCACTATGGTGTCGAAGGCAGAGCTGTTGTCGATGAACAGCATTCTCAAATAAATATTTATCTTGTGCAGGTGGGATAGGGCCGTGTGCAGTAAAATGGTGAATGCTTCGTCCGTGGATCTGTTGGGGCGGTATGTAAATTGTATGGGGTCTAGGTTGTCGGGTAAGGTGGAGGTGATATGGCCCTTAACTAGCCTTTCAAAGCACTTCACGATGAAATAAGTCAATAGTCAATAGTCATGTGGTGCAATAATTTTTTTGAGGTTTGAAACAGTCTTGTTCAATGCGTAGCAACATGCAGTGCCTTCCGAAAGTATTCACACCCCTTATTCCACATTTTTTGTGTTACAAAGTGCGATTAAAATGTATTTAATATGCATTTTTTTGTCAACGATCTACACAAAATACTTTGTTATGTCAAAGTGGAAGAACAATCTAAAATGTGTCAAAAATGCATTAAAAATAAAACACTAATATATCTTGATTAGATAAGTATTCAACCGCCTGAGCCAATACATGTTAGAATCACTTTTGGCAGCGATTACAGCTGTGAGTCTTTCTGGGTAAGTCTGAAAGAGCTTTCCACACCTGGATTGTGCCACGTTTGCCCATTATTCTTTTCAAGCTTTGTCAAATTGGTTGTTGATCATTGCTAGACAACCATTTTCAGGTCTTTCCATAAATTTTCAAGCAGATTTAAGTCAAAACTGTAACCCGGCCACTCAGGAACATTCACTGTCTTCTTGGTAAGTAACTCCAGTGTAGATTGGGCCTTGTGTTTTAGGTTATTGTCCTGCTGAAAGGTGAATTAATCTCCCAGTGTCTGATGGAAAACAGATTAAACCAAGCTTTCCTCTAAGATGTTGCCTGTGCTTAGCTCAATTGCGCTTATTTTTTTATCCTGAAAAACTCCCCCGTCCTTAACAATTACAAGCATACCCATAACATGATGCAGTCACCACTATTCTTGAAAATATGGAGAGTGGTTCTCAGTAATGTGTTGTATTGGATTTTCCCCAAACATAACACTTTGTATTCAGGACAAAAGGTGAATTGCTTTGTCACATTTTTTACAGTGCCTTGTTAGTTGTTACTTACTTAGTGCCTTGTTGCAACAGGATGCATGTTTTGGAATATTTTTATTCTGTACAGGCTTGTAACATTCGTCGTCCTCGTCTGAGGATTATGAAGGATCGGAGGACCAATGCGCAGCGTGGTACGTGTTCATTAAACTCAGAACACTAAACAAAAATAACAAAGAGAATGACACGAAATAGTCCTGTACGGTGAATACACAAAACAGAAAACAATTGCCCACAAAACACAGGTGGGAAAAGGCTAACTGTATGATTCTCAATCAGAGACTACCCACCCAACTCACGCCCTGACCATACTAAAACAAAGATAGAACAAAAGAACTGAGGTCAGAACGTGACAGTACCCCCCCTCCAAAGGTGCGGACTCCGGCCGCAAAACCTGAACCTATAGGGGAGCCGCCCGCCTGGGTGTGCGTCTGTCCGCGGTGGCTGCTCTGGCAGCTCAGGACAGACGGGCGGCTCTGGCAGCTCAGGACAGACGGGCGGCTCTGGCAGCTCAGGACAAACGGGCGGCTCTGGCAGCTCAGGACAGACGGGCGGCTCTGGCAGCTCAGGAGAGACTGGCGGCTCTGGCAGCGCTGGACAGGAGTGAGACTCTGGCAGTGCTGGACAGGCGGGAGCACCTGGAGGAAGGAGACGGAGAGACAGCCTGGTGCGTGGGGCTGCCACCGGAGGCCTGGTGCGTGGAGGAGGCACCGGATAGACCGGACCGTGGTGGCGCACTGGAGGTCTCGAGCACCGAGCATGCACAACCCTACCTGGCTGGATACTCCTCGTAGCCAGGCCTGTGCGGCGAGATGGAACAGACCGCACTGGGCTGTGCTGGCGAACCGGGGACACCGTGCGTAGGGCTGGTGCCATGTACCCCGGGCCGAGGAGACGCACTGGAGACCAGATGTGCTGAGCCGGCTTCATGGCACCTGGCTCGATGCCCACTCTAGCCCGGCCGACACGAGGCGCTGCGATGTAACGCACCGGGCTATGCCTGTGCACCGGGGACACCGTGCGCCTCACGGCATAACACGGTGCCTACCCGGTCCACCTCTCTCCATGGTAAGCACGGGGAGTTGGCTCAGGTCTCCTACCTGACTTAGCCACACTCCCCGTGTGCCCCCCCCAATAGAATTTTGGGGCTGCCTCTCGTCCCAGCCGCGCTGCCGTGCTGATTCCTCATACCCCCGCCGCTCAGCTTTCGCTGCCTCCAGCTCTGCCTTGGGGCGGCGATATTCCCCCGCCTGTGCCCAGGGTCCTTCTCCGTCCAGAATCTCCTCCCATGTCCATGAATCCAGAGATTTCTGCTGCTGCCCGATACCACGCTGCTTGGTCCTTGGTTGGTGGGTGATTTTGTAACGTTCGTCATCCTCGTCTGAGGAGTATGAAGGATCGGAGGACCAATGCGCAGCGTGGTACGTGTTCATGATGATATTTATTAAACTCAGAACACTAAACAAAAATAACAAAGAGAATGACACGAAATAGTCCTGTACGGTGAATACACAAAACAGAAAACAATCACCCACAAAACACAGGTGGGAAAAGGCTACCTAAGTATGATTCTCAATCAGAGACAACGAACGACACCTGCCTCTGATTGAGAACCATACCAGGCCAAACACAAAACCACAACTTAGAAAAAAGAACATAGACTACCCACCCAACACACGCCCTGACCATACTAAAACAAAGACATAACAAAAGAACTAAGGTCAGAACGTGACACGGCTTCCTTCTTTTCACTCTGTCATTTAGGTTAGTTGTGGAGTAACTACAATGTTATTGATCCATCCGCAGTTTTCTCCTATCACTGCAATTCAACTCTGTTACTGTTGTAAAGTCAGCATTGGCCTCATGGTGAAATCCCTACCAATATGTGCCCTTCTTTGCGAGGCGTTGGAAAACCTCCCTGGTCTTTGTGACTAATATGTGTTTGAAATTCACTGCTTGACTGATGGACCTTACAGATAATTAATTATATGTGTGTACAGAGATGAGGTAGTCATTCAAAAATCATGTTAAACTCTATTTTTGCACACAGAGTTATGTGTTAACCAATTTCTATTATTATGTGACTTGTTGGCCAATTTCTTACTTCTGAATTTATTTAGGCTTGCCATAAAAAAAAAGAGTTTAAGTAATTATTGACACAAGACATTTCAGCTTTTAATTTTTTAAAATTAATTTGTAAAACAATTCCACTTTCACATTATGGGGTATTGTGTGTACACCAGTAATCAAAAAAATCAGGGTGTAACACAACAAAATGTGGAAAAAGTCAAGGGATTTAAATACTTTCTGAAGGCACTGTATATGTTAAATTATTGGCAGCTCTAGTATGCTACAACTGTGCTACGTGGAGGTTCTTTGAAATAAATGCCAGTCAGCCCTTATGCTCTAAATGTGAACCACATTGTTCCAACTTCCAACAGACACAATGGTACATGTTAAATTACAATATTTGAACTGGGCAGTTTTGTTTCTTCTAAAAAAAAGGGGAAGCAGGGTGGTTCTATCTAAATCCAGTTAAATGCACACTGCAACTCAGCCACCGTGAGGGTAAACAAAGAACGCTGCTGGCTTCCTGAGTGTAGGACGTTTTTTCGGACAAAGGAGAATGTAGCCTATGTGGCGCAGAGAGAGGGAGGATGTGAGCTGAGTTGTTGGAAGGTTGTGGCTTTCGAAAGTTCTCTCTCACGTTCACATTGTATTCAGCAGTAGAATTCAACTGAAAAGAAAACAACGTTCAACTGACAATTAAGTGTTCATAGACGACTTTCTTTTCTCAGTTCCAAATAGTTAACAAATGCATTGCTTGCCACAGTTAGCACATGATTTAATGCTACTAATCAAGATGTGAAATTAGTGAATGCACTCTTTACACTTCAGCTTGTCCAGGACAAGTAGGCAGCTGCTTACGTTCGATGAAGTAACAGGAAAGACCTCATTTCCCAATGAAATCTTTGCACTCATACTGTCTGAAAGTCGAATGTTTACACGGCAGATGCTGGCAGGGGTAAGCGACCAAAAGATAACCTCCTAGCTTAGCTCCTCTGATTGGACGAAAGAGGATTGTTTTAATGGAGATCTGACTGCAACAAACCCAAAGCTGGCGGCGAGTGTGACCCTATTCCACCAAGGAGTTACAGTAAAGTAGACGTCCCCTCTCAATTGTCACTTTATTTTAGAAGTGGATCGAATGACTTCATTACATTTACATTTTAGTAATTTAGCAGACGCTTTAATCCAGAGCGATTTACAGGAGCAATTAGGGTTAAGTGCCTTGCTCAAGGGCACATCAACAGTTCTCATTCATTTTCCTTTTAAATGGGTTTACAGTGGTTAAACTATTTGTTTTAGTTATGTTAAGAGTCTTAGTTAACATAGTCTTATTTTCACATATAAAAAAAATATTGAAATACAAATGTACACTGTGGCCAAAAGTATGTGGACACCTGCTCCATCTTGTTCCAAAATCATGGGCATTAATGTCGAGTTGGTCCCCCATTTGCTGCAATAACAGCATCCACTCTTCTGGAAAGGCTTCCACTAGATGTTGGAACATTGCTGCGGGGACATGGTTCCATTCAGCCACAAGAGCATTAGTGAGGTCGGGCACTGATGTTGGGCGATTAGGCCTGGCTCGCAGTTGGCATTCCAATTCATCCCAAAGGTGTATAGCTATTTTCAGGTCTCTCCAGAGATGTTTGATCGGGTTCAAGTCCAGGGTCTGGCTGGGCCACTCAAGAACATTCAGAGACTAGGGTTGTTGTCCTGTTGGAAGGTGAACCTTCGCCCCAGTCTTGAGGTCCTGAGTGCTCTGCAGCAGGTTTTCATCAAGGATCTCTCTGTACTTTGCTCCGTTCATCTTTCCCTCAATCCTGACTAGTCTCCCAGTCCTTGCCACTGAAAAACATCCCCACAGCATGATGCTGCCACCATCACGTTTCACCATAGGGATGGCGCCAGGTTTCCTCCAGACACACATGACACTTGGCATTCAGGTCAAAGAGTTCAATCTTGGTTTCATCAGACCAGAGAATCTTGTTTCTCATTGTCTGAGAGTCTTTCGGTGCCTTTTGGCAAACTCCAAGAGGGCTGTCATGTGCCTTTTTTTCATCTGGCCACTCTACCATAAAGGCCTGATTGGTGGAGTGCTGCAGAGACAGTTTTCCTTCTGGAAGATTCTCCCAACTACACAGAGGAACTCTGGAGCCATGTCAGAGTGACAGTCGGTTTCTCGGTCACCTCCCTGACCAAGGCCCTTCTCCCTCGATTTCTCAGTTTGGCCGGGTGGCCAGCTCTAGGAAGAGTCTTGGTGGTTTCAAGGGGCCACTGTGGTCTTGGGGACCTTCAATACTGCAGACATTTTTTTGTTACCCTTCCCCAGATCTGTGCTTCGACACAATCCTGTCTTGGAGCTCTACTGACAATTCCTTTGACCTTGTGGCTTAGTTTTTGCATTGACATGCACTGTCAACTGTGGGACCTTAGATAGACAGGTGTGTACCTTACCAAATCATGTCCAATCAAGTGAATTTACCACAGGTGTGTGTACCTTTCCAAATCACGTCCAATCAAGTGAATTTACCACAGGTGGACTCCAATAAAGTTGCAGAAACAAGGTAGAAACAGGATGATCAATGTAAACAATACTGATCAATAAACAATAAATAAGGGGTATGCTCAAATAAAAATAAAACATGTTTTTTAGAATAAGGCAATAATGTAACAAAATGTGGAAAAGGTCAAAGGGTCTGAATATGTTCCGAATGCACTGTATATATCCTATATGATGAAACAAACAATCAACAGCTTCGTTTGTACTGTAACTTTTGAGGGTTCCCCCTAGCCTGGTCTCATACTGGTATGACACCAAATGAATACGGAGAGGAGTTTGCTAAAGCACGAAACAGACTGGAACACCAGTCTAGGATCCCACTGCCAGGATGTCTTGATTCAAATTGTTAATTTATATGGGGCGTGTTCTTGTCTACACAGGTACAATGGCTCCCTCCCCAACGGAGACAGGGGGAGGCGGAAAAGCCGCTTTGCACTGTGCCGGAGACCCAAGGCCAGCGGGGTGAAACCCAGTACAGTGCACGTGGCGTGTACACCTCAGGCAGCCAAGGTAGGAGCTAGGAATTTAAGACTTATTTCTGTAATCGTAGAAACGCTCTTATATAATGTAGTGTGTGCTTGATAAAAACACAAGCTATAAGAGGCATTTTATCTCCACGCAGAACGAGGGCGCCTGAAGTAAATGTAATTGGCAATGACATCATCCGGCTACTCCTAACATCAAACTTTTCCCTCACCACCTGCAGGCCATCAGCAACAAGGACCAGCACAGTATCTCCTACACTCTGTCCCGGGCCCAGACGGTGGTGGTGGAGTACACCCATGACGGCAATACAGACATGTTCCAGGTGAGTGTGTCCTCAGCGTGTCCTCACTGCTCAAGTCAAGCCTGGTCCCAGATCTGTTGTGCTGTGTCTTGCCAACTTATATGGTCGACTGTGTGATCACGCTCTCCGTAGCCGATGTGAGTAAGACCTTATAGAACTCTTAACTAATAAATGGCATGAAAACGATAGAAGACTTGGCTAACAGGCAACAATCTTAGTGAAAGCACTAATGGTTGAGAGACCACATAAAAAGGAGACAAGGAAAGGAAGCCATTTGAGTACTGAGACATAGAATACACATATGGGATTCCGAAAGCTAATCTAAATAAAGAACTGAATCAGTTTAGTTACTATATATTCCTCTCTAAAAAAAATTTTGCAAGAATATTACTAAAGCTAAAAAAGAGTATACACTGATAATTCATATACCTCTTCCCTTCTATCCCAGATTGGGCGTTCCACAGAGAGCCCCATAGACTTTGTGGTGATGGACACGGTGCCTGGCAGCCAGCAGAGCCACGGGGGGGAGGGCCAGACCCAGACCCAGTCTATCCAGAGCACCATCTCGCGCTTCGCCTGCCGCATCATCTGCCAGCGGAGCCCGCCGTACACCGCTCACATCTACGCCGCTGGCTTCGACTCCTCCAAGAACATCTTCCTGGGGGTGGGTTGGGGATTGGGATGAAAACAAAATAGCTGCCATATAATTAGGGTAGAAATACTACTAATGTGATATACTGTTTCTCTGTAAGCATTTGCAACTGGCATGCGTGAGGCAATGATGTTTAGAAGTCATAATATCACCTTGAAATAACTATGAACTATTAGAACCAAAAGTGTTGCACACATATTTCTGAAACTCTCCTTTTCTACTTTCTATCCCTTCTTTCCCCCAGGAGAAGGCAGCCAAGTGGAGGACACAGGAAGGACAGATGGACGGGCTGACCACTAATGGCGTGCTGGTGATGCACCCTCGCCACGGCTTCACGCAAGACTCCAAGCCGGGCGTGTGGAGAGAGATCTCTGTCTGTGGCAACGTCTTCACCCTCAGAGAGACCCGCTCCGCCCAGCAGCGGGGCAAGATGGTGGGTAGCTATTAGATACATACACAGACCCAAGCATGCACACATGTACACACACACAGATGCCGTGTGCACACATGAAGTAACAAGCACTAACATGTGTAGATGTTCACACACTCCTGTGCAGTCGCATTGAGTGATTCTCCTCCCTGTCAGCCGTGCTTTGACAGTATTTTGCAGGGACATTGTTTTAAGAAGCTGTTTCTGAAGCCTTAATACTGCACTAACTGAATGGAAGCCACCAGCTAATGTCCCCAATTCTCACACTAACTTGGAAAAAATGTATCTCTGGAACCATTTTTCAGAACATCGACTCCACCGTTCTCCAAAATTTTATTTTTGTGTAACTTCATTAAGCCATTGGACAACAGCTCTGTGATATGAGCAGATGGGACATCTTAACTAATTAATTAGTTATCTCAGTTGTACAGAATAGTCTGGTTGGATGGGCTCCAGCTGTTTGAGGTCTCTGTTTCTCAAGCACAGAAATTGGCCTCTGATTTATTATGTGATACAGTAGGTCTGTTATGTCACCGATGATAACCTCCCCTGGAAAACCCTGAGTCTCGACTTTTAAGTTCCATCCCTTCCTCCCAGAGACCACACAGTCAGTTTGGAGGATTTCAGTGTGTCAGAGTAATTCTCATAGGAATACCCACCCCCCTTCCTCACCGTCATTTTGGGAGGAATGACTGAGTCTGAGACATGCTGTTATTATGATCATGATGTGGTTTAGCCTTTAAACTTTAAAACTGAGGCACGAGAATGGCCAGGGAAGGGGGGGGGGGGGATCCAGAGAGCTGATGAGAGGAAGGGATGCTGGTTCAATGGGTTTAGTCACAGCAGGTCTGCACTCTGTCGGAAACAAAACCAAGAATTCTTTGATGTATTATTGAGGTACATACTGAAGGCCAATAATACAGGACAATGCTCAAAATAATATACTCACAGTATCTCTTCTCACTCCAAACAAATGAAAAGCACTACATTAAGTGCCTTAATGGAGAACCCAGGATCCCACCTTCACCTCACAGCTATTAAATGTGGCAGCCGTCTACTGGACCGTTGACACATTGCAAAGTAACTCCATGTGGAGCATGTGTTTGTATTGTGTCTGTTAATATCTTGCCATCTCTTTTCTAATATTTCTGTGTCTCTTGTCCTGAACCTCTCTCCCATTGCAGGTGGAGAGCGAGAGCCAGGAACTGGTGGATGGCTCGCTGATCGACCTGTGCGGCGCCACCCTCCTGTGGCGCACGGCCGAGGGCCTCTCACGCACTCCCACCGTGAAGCACCTGGAGGCCCTGAGGCAGGAGCTGAATGCCGGGCGGCCCCAGTGCCCCGTGGGTTTCAACACCCTGGCCTTCCCCAGCCTCCGCCGTAAGGAGATCCTGGATGAGAAACAGCCCTGGGCCTACCTCCGATGCGGCCATGTGCACGGCTACCACGCCTGGGGAGGCCAAGGACGGGAGCCCGAGGATGAGGTGGTGGAGGTGGGCCGTGAGAGGGAGTGCCCCATGTGCCGAACCAGGGGGCCATATGTACCGTTATGGCTGGGGTGTGAGGCGGGGTTTTATTTGGACGCGGCACCGCCCACACATGCCTTTAGTCCGTGCGGTCATGTGTGCTCGGAGAAGACGGCGGCGTTCTGGAGCCAGATCCCGCTGCCACACGGCACGCACACTTTCCACGCCGCGTGTCCGTTCTGCGTGCAGCAGCTGGCCGGCGAGAGCGGCTACCTCAGACTCATCTTCCAAGGGCCCCTGGACTAGATAATGGGCAGCGATCTCCTTCCAAACCTCAACTGACACTTAACAACTACCAGGGTTGTGATCATTAGGGCACACAACCGAAAACATTTTCAAATGTTTTGCAACAGAAAATGAAAATGTTAGTTTCTTATTGGACAAATCCAGGTAGTCCCTCACTGTTTCAGACAGTTTTCTTTTGTTTGGTGGCTAATGAACATAACCCAAGGGCCATTCAATAACCAAGTGAATGGTGGAAATACAGCTTAAAGGACTGTTAAACATTTCTTAACTTAAATATTTTGGAGAGCTACAGAATACTTTTTTTCCAAGTGTCCTTTTTTCTAGCAGTGCTGTTTTCGATACTATAATTCTATTTTTATGTTAACAATGAAAAAGCGCTACAGTATATGCTAACACAGAAAACTCTTCCACAGGTGCAGATTTGTAATGTTCCGATGCAAAATCCATTGTGAGGCTGTGTGTGTGTGGCTTGGCGTTTATAGTCATTTCTTTTTCTATCTGAAACTTACGAGGTAATTGTAGCAGAAACAAGCATACTTTGTAATGCTAGCTACTGTTTTGGAATGACCTCTTTTTTCTTAGACACGAAGACCCATGTTGTTAAACTAGGTCTATTAAGTCATTATTTGGCGATTGCATAAAAAAAAAGTGCTTATGGCCGTGTACCTTTTTTTTACTATGAAACCCAACATGTTCTCTATCTTAATGTTATCAATCACCACATCAACACGTAGGTAGGTATAAGGTGAAAGTGGAAGAATTACATAATACAAAATAATATCACTTTTCTCTCTGTGTACCCTTCTGCCTTTCTGAACAAGGACTGGAGAAACAGATCTATGAATTGACTGATGGAAACTTGTTGACAATGACACATATCTGAATGTCCAGACTGTGTTCTTTCAATTGAAGTGTGGCCCTAAAACACATAGACTTTTCAGATGGTATGAAAGTTTTCCCCTCTCATCTTCCATGTGTACCTGCATTCAGTGTGTATATAATGTTTATGTTTGTGTGTATGTTAATTTACCCGTGTATCGCCTTCTGATCTTAATTTACGCAGTGATTGGTACCCCAATTTGAGTAATGTGCGAGAGCTTATGTTCTTTACCGTTCAACCAACTTCCATTCATGTTTTACCAGTTTGTTCTGCTTTATATCCTCTTGGTCGCCTGATGCCTTCATTCAGGACGTTGAGTATTATTTCTGCAAAGAGGGTTGCTGTTGCAGACAACACATTTATTTTTTACCAACTGCAAACAATAAAAGTGAAAAGCTTTGAAATTGTTCACATTTGTGTGAGTCCTCGCTCTTTTTCCCGTCCACTGTTGGAATCCAAGATCATCAAATCCACACTGTATACTAGATATTTGGTTTACTTAGCTGAAATAAATAACATATGCAATGACATTCGCCCTATTATTACACGGGATTCATTTGGATTGACAGTACTAGCTAGTTCACATAAAAAAGACTTTTGCCACATATGAGAATGTGAAAATTGTCAGTTATAAGCAGTAGGTAGGAGATTGGGCAACTATATTTGTATTTTTCTTTAGGAACTCAGTCGGGGTCTCAACTTACTTAATAATAGAAAACACAAGGTGCAATTTGGTTGCGCATCAGCAGTCACTCAAATAGCCCAAGTCAGCTAAACGTTTTTTTTGGTAAGTCAGTCTAGTGGCCAACTATCTAAAATTGTAGTAAGCATGGGGGAATTACCAACCGGGGTGGGGCCCATTGATCATCAGTTATCATATTAAAAACTGCAAACATTTGCCTTCATCCTATGGCAAAATGACACAACAGTGGTAGGCCTGATCACCGACAACGACGAGACAGCCTATAGGGAGGAGGTCAGAGACCTGGCAGTGTGGTGCCAGGACAACAACCTCTCCCTCAATGTGAGCAAGACAAAGGAGCTGATCGTGGACTACAGGAAAAGGTGGGGGCCGAACAGGCGGATCGGGAGTTTCAAGTTCCTTGGTGTCCATCACTTGGTGTCCATCACATCATGGTCCAAACACACTAAGACAGTTGTGAAGAGGGCACGACAGCACCTTTTCCCCCTCATGAGACTGAAAAGATTTGGCATGGGTCCACAGATCCTCAAAAAGTTATACAGCTGCACCATCGAGAGCATCCTGACCGGTTGCATCAACGCCAGGTATAGTAACTGCTCGACATCTGAACGTAAGGCGATACAGAGGGTAGTGCTTACGGCCCAGTACATCACTGAGACCAAGCCTCCTACCATCCAGGAGGACCTATATACTAGATGGTGTCAAAGGAAAGGCCAAAGAATTGTCAAAGACTCCAATCACCAAAGTCATAGAATGTTTTCTCTTCTACCGTACGGCAAGCGGTACCGCAGCGTCAAGTCTAGTACCAAAAGGCTCCATAACAGCTTCTACCCCCAAGCCATAAGACTGCTGAACAATTAACCAAATGGCCACCGGATAATTTACATTGACACCCCCCCCCCCCCTGTACCCCCGCACATTGACTTGTTACCGGTACCCCCTGTATATAGCCTTGTTATTGATACTTTTTTGTGTTACTTTTTATAATTTTTTACTTTCGTTTATTTGGTAAATATTTTCTTGACTCTTTCTTGAACTGCACTGTTGGTTAAGGGCATGTTGTATTCAGTGCATGTGGGGGCGGCAGGTAGCCTAGTGGTTAGAGACAGTAACCGAGAGGTTGCTAGTTGGGCGGCAGGTAGCCTAGTGGTTAACCGAGAGGTTTGCTAGATCGAATCCCCTAGCTGACAAGGTAAACCCCTGTCATTCTGCTCCTGAACAAGGCATTTAACCCACTGTCATTGTAAATAAAGAAATTGTTCTTAACTGACTTGCCTAGTTAAATAAAAACATGTGACAAATAAAGTTTGAAGTGTGTAGAACTGCAGGAAATAAGCTGTAAAACTGCACACTTTTCTCTCCACCCCATGGCAAAATGAGTAGAACTTCATGAAATGAGTCGTACAATTGCAAAATGTTCTCTGCCCCATGGCTAAATGTGTCGAATTGCAGCAAACTTGCTTTAAAACTACAACATTTTCTCCCGCATGCCCCCCCCCCCCCCCCCCCCCCCCGCGCCAAGAGCCACTGCAGCCCCTCATGGCCCCCCACGCCAAGAACCACAGCAGCCCCTCATGGCCCCCCACGCCACGAACCACTGCAGCCCCTCATGGCCCCCCACGCCACGAACCACTGCAGCCCCTCATGCACCCCCACGCCACGAACAACTGCCGCCCCTCATGCCCCCCACGCCTATCCCTGCAGTAAAGTATGTTGTGGCAGTGTGCTGTGACTGCATCGTTATGCACGTAAGAACTCGAAGAAGATTGTTTGCGCAGTGCATTCTGGTTACGGTACCGGCGGCGGTGGTTTGCTTGATGTTTTCTCCTGGTTCGTCTAATGTGATGGTGGAAAGAAGAATCAGGAGCTAATGTGTTTCTAACAACAGGTACCAGACACCTTCTTTTTTTTGTCTGCTCTTCAACAACAACAACAGCTCAGCGGTCATCTATTTGTGTGGACTGCTTCCGTTTCTGTTTGGCTGTCGGGCTAGCGTTCTGCTAGCTTCGATTATCAGTCGACGTGTAACCAGCTGGTCTCTTCAGGCCGCTGCGGTCGTGGATAGCTACTCGAATATCGATGCTCGGAGAGTTAATCGTATCTCGTCTGTAAAGAGTAATTAGAAAAATGGTCAATGACGGTTAATGTTGCCGCATGACGGGGAAATGCGAATGTGAACGGCGGTGTTTCATATTTAGCTATAACGTTAGTAGGTAACTGGCTAACGTTACCTACTTAGCTAACTAGAGTTATCGTGCTACCTTGTTCCCCTCCTGAGATAGTTAAGGCGCTGCAGTTGTCTAGCAGTGTGGTGAGGGAAGCACCTCTCTACTCAGTTATCTAGCTATTTAAAAAGTGAAATAACGTTAACTAGCTAACTAGATTAATGTAAGTTAAAACTGTCATCTGATCAGATAAGTTACCCAGCTAACGTTAGTTAATTGACCACATCATCCCTGGTGGAGTTGGAACATTATCTGAATCGCAGAAATAGCTGACTATATTTTCTTGACATTTTGCATAGTACAGTTTTGATCCAAGCTAGCGAGGGAATAAGCTAGCGAATTTAGGCTGACTGTAGCTGTCCAGTTAGTTAGCAAGCTACATGCGTTAACATGACGTTATTGATATAGGCAGCTACGATGTCATTTCCCAATGACCTGTTCAGTGTCTTGTGATGTGTTTATTTTATTTTCATTTCACCTTTATTTAACGTGATGCACGTGACGTTGGTGTAAGTCAGTCATATGACAGACGAACTATACGTCTGGTGTAAATCATTTGTTTTCTAATTTCACCCTGCATTCGACAATGTATGTTACTGAAACTGACAACACATCCATATTGACAGGAGCTGATTGTAGCCTATAGGTAGATGATATCTGCCCACCTTTCACCCTAATCTTTTCAACAGACAGATTAGACAACAAAGGATCTTCGCTCCTGTAGGCAGTTAAACATAGTCTCAGTTGCTGACACAACACTGTCTTCTAGTCTGATTATATTGGTTAACATAGGCTCTGTTCTAGGCACCCTCTACCCTCTAATCACCAATGATGAATTACTTTGAATTTGATCATTCGGTTTAGGTAGACTGGGCTAGTTATGCAGACAAAGCAATAACTGAATCAGTACACAGTGGAAGTGAGTCAAAAGGCATTGCTTTCCTCACTGTTCAGATTATAGCCTAACGTCTGCTCAACTGCACCTCTGAGCCACAATTGTCTGAGTGACACTACAGCTGCACTTTCACTTCTGCTTCACACTAGTGACTTGTGACAATGGCTGAAGGTCATTGCCGTGCACAGAGAAATGGGCTGACTTTTGAATGGATTGACTGAATTGATTGACTACTGACACAAGTTTTCTATGTCCCTATTTTCAATGCCATTGGACTAAGAACTCTGCAGATGTTCCGGTTTAGTGTTTTGTTATTTTGTTACCGCAAACATTAATGTTTAGGCTATGTCTTTGTTTTGTATTGATACTCTCTGACTCAGAGCAATTTTTGCTAACTCAGCTAGCCTCCGTGGAGAGGTGCACCGATGCCATGGCCTCCCACAGCTCCTCCCCAGTGCCTCATCCCAGCAGTGGTGGCAGCGAGGGGATCTTCCGGAAGGACAGGGACCCTTCCTCACGACACTACAGGCCCGTCCAC
Organism: Oncorhynchus clarkii lewisi; assembly: GCF_045791955.1. Taxonomy (NCBI): domain Eukaryota; kingdom Metazoa; phylum Chordata; class Actinopteri; order Salmoniformes; family Salmonidae; genus Oncorhynchus; species Oncorhynchus clarkii. Next base: position 25,580,857 of record NC_092159.1, on the reverse strand, counting down.
TCCCTGCCCGACGTCTGCCCCAAGGAGCCCACGGGTAAAGAACTAGCCTACATTTATGGTTGGCCAGCAGTCTTACAAGATTATTATCTATAAAGGTTAATCTTGTGTCACTGTTGATCAACCATATGCTGACTGCAGTCCTATTTTCTACCCCTCTCCCAAAGTTTGCACTTGTACACTCTCCCTCATGGATTTAAAAGGAATGGACTGGTGTAAGGCACTCCCTCCAGCCATTCTCGCACCAATCCAAAGCTTTTAAATGCATTAGCGGAAGTGAAATAGTGCACACTCCTTGGTGAAGGGTAGTAGAGAATTGGTAGCCTCAGTAAGAGCGCATCGGTGAGGATGGTGGGTCAGGCTAGAGAATTGGAGCGCAACCATGGAATGCATCTCAAGATACATTAAATGTTTTAATACTGCTGAAGGTTTCTATTGACTACATTTCCCACGTGCCCTTGCAGGCGAGGCAGCCCGGGGGCTGTGCGAGGGCCCGTCGGTGGTGGCCGACCAGCACAGGTGGACGGTGTACAACTCCAAGGTGAACCTTCCAGCCGCGCTGAACGACCCACGGCTGGCCAAGAGGGAGTCTGACTTCTTCACCAAATCCTGGGGCCTGGACTTTGCCGAGACAGAAGTCATGCCCTCCTTCTACCTCCCCAACATCACAAAGGAACACTTTGGCCCCTACCTGCAGGAAACAGCTCAGGTAACCAACGCACTCTGCTGCCCCTGTCATTCAGTTTGAATTATTCAGTAGATTGGACAGAAGTAGAGGCCACTGTCTGGCCTGGGTTGTGTTCATTAGGGCATGCAACAGAAAACATTTAAAAACACATTGCAATGAAAAAAAAAAATGTGCATTTCTTATTGGGCAAGTCCAGATAGTCCCTTCCAGTTTGACTGTTTGGTGTCTGATGAACACAGTCCAGGTGTCAAATCCTCTTTCTAATGTTTGAATGTAATGAACATGGCTTTTTAAGCTATTTCTAAGACTTTGTCCTCTTCCCTTTACTCATGGTCGAAATAGCACTAAGAAAATGTATCCACTATAATTCAACTGTATAAGCTATTAGGCCTAAACTAAATTGTGTCTGTGTTTCTCTGTAGAGGGAGAAAATCCATGAGCGATGCAAGAATATCTGTCCCAACAAGGATGAGCTGGATGCGGTCTCCAGCATCACAAACAACCACGGTATGCAATATTAAACAGCTCTGCACCATAATGACTGGGGCCTACCGTATCTATTTTGGACCATACGGACAGATCAATCTTATTTGTTTGGTCAAATATCAAATTTCCTTTCAGTGTTGAAGTGAGTTGATTCAACTAATATGCTCTTTCACTTTCTCTTCTTCGTAGACAAATCAAGAACAGAGTTGGAGCAGGTTCCCAAGGTAATTACTTCCTCTTGTTTTGGGTTGTATCCGTGTGAGTTGTGGGGATTTCTAGAGCCCTATTGAACCGTCTCGTCCCCTTGATTTGACTGTATGGTTTCATGATCCTCAAACTGTCATTAATACCGTAAACTTTTTAATATAATATATTTTTAATTGTATTGTCTAGACAGAGCAGCACACATATTTTGTTCTGGATTCCAAAATGAATATCTATCTAATGTCTGGCTTAAACAGATCTTCATGAAGCCTGACTTTGCACTAGACGACCCAACGACCTTTAACGCGGTCCTACCATGGTCCCACTTCAACAGCGCTGGGCGGAAGAGCAGCAGGGACATGGCATCGTCACGGTTACTACAGGAAAAGGTAAGACGGCGAAAACTTGAACAATTGTCATGTCCTGCGTTGTTTCATTGCTTCACCGTCATGTTTCCTGTTGTTGGCTTCTCCCTCTCTCCATCCCTCTCTTTCTTCAGCTGAGCCACTACCTCGACGTGGTGGAGGTGAGCATCGCGCGCCAGATCTCCCTGCGCTCCGAGGCCTTCTTCCACGCCATGTCCTCCCAGCACGAGCTCCAGGACCGGCTCACCGAAACCGCCCGCGCCGTGGCAGTCCTCCGGGGCCGCACGGCCGCCATCGAACGCATCATGTGCGAAGGTCCGCTGCGGGCACTGCGGCAGGCGCTGACGCGCTCCAACTGCGCGCGGCTGCACAACAAGCTGAAGCTGATGGCGGCGGTGCATCAGAGCCAGCCCACTGTGCAGCTGCTGCTCTCCACCTCGGAGTTCGTTGGGGCCCTGGAGCTCATCGCCACCACCAAGGAGGTGCTGCAGCAGGAGCTGCAGGGGATACACAGCTTCAGGTGGGGGGGGGGGGGGTGTGTGTGTGTAGCATGTTTGTTGTTACATACTCAGATCTATCGACGCACACAGTGGTGACACTTGTCTGATTAAATGCGCTGACACTCATATGAGACAAACAACATACATCAAATCAGAGTAAGCAGCAGTCCACGCCAACTATTTATTGTGAGTAAGCTTGAAGCACAAATACAGCGTGGTTGCAGAACGGTATCATGCTGAAAGTTTAAAATACACACCACTTCTAGTCAGAATACTTTTCAGAGTTTCATGTCAATATAAGTCATTTTAAACACGAGTCCCATCGTGAAATACTCTGTGTATTCAGAGTGTGGCCTTTGGACCCTGTGACGTCTCCTGTCTCCCCCTGCAGACACCTGGGCTCGCAGCTGTGTGAGATGGAGAAGCTGATAGACAAGATGATGGTGGAGGACTTTAGCATGTACTCCAGGAGTGACCTCAGCAGGAGTCTGGAGGACGACGGACAGGTCATGGAGAAGGTCTGTACCATTGAGATAAAAAAAATAAATATATAAACAATGTTTACATCTGAATGAAGTTGTGGTTTGAACCCTATAGCTTGAGTTCAACCATAAATGGAAAATGTTGAGAATGTGTAGGTGTGGTTGGAGCACCAAACTGAGGTTGTGTTTTGTCACAGTGGTCACTGTTCTCACAGATGCAATACAAACGTTCAGTCTCAATAAAGGTGGGTCTGACTCTTCCGAACAAGTTTGCTACTTGGAATCAAGTGAATAAAAATGGCACATGTTGGGTACTCCTGTATAGTTTGTTCAGATCAGAGGAAAACATCAATGTGTTGATCTCTTCAATCGTCAACCTAATTTACATTTCAGTAGCACAATTGGCAATTGCCTTTTTGTTATTATGGGTATGGTAACTTTGAATGACTCTGAAGGGGATTTTAATTATCTTCGTTATGCGGAAATCATTGTCTTAATTGGTTTGAAATATGAATCTCTTTGTTTATTAGTTTATTGTAATTGATTTGATGAATTGTTCTTATCATAATTGATCTCTTGAAGTGAAGAATTACTCTGATTGGAGTTATTTGGCTTTATAGTATTGCTCACTGTGTGTGTGTGTGTGTGTGTGTGTGTGTGTGTGTCGGGGGATACAGGACAGGCTGGAGTCTTTGGTGTTTGGCTTGCTCAGGCAGCGGAAGCTGGATTTTCTGGACATCTACAGCGACGAGATGATCCTAGCAGCCAAAAGCATTGTCACACAGGTAAAAGACCAGACACAAAGTATGAGAGAATAGACTTATACTTCATGATCATAAACATTTATGGTGAAATTGGGAAAAGGGTTTTGACATGTTAAGGGTATTTCCCAAACCTCTCCTCCAGCACCCTCTCAGAGTTCCACTTTTTGGTCTATTCCTGAACTAGCATACCTTTATCAAACGAGAAATACATTTTGAGTTGGTAAAACAGATATGGAAAGTAACATACTCTTATCCCACAGTCTGTTGTCGACTCGGTGTCACAGATTGAAGAAATCGACACTGACATCGTCACAAAGTGAGTAGTACAGCTAGCTATACATTGAATGTGTTTGTAATTGCTTGAGCACATTGAGCTGCTGGTAATATCTACCGAATGCACTGGAGGTGTTGTCAAAATATGGCCTGGTGTTCTGAGAATCCTTCCTCAACAAAGGAAAGGAAGCTAAACCAGTTGGTTATGGTTGTCTTAACAACAACAACAATGAGTTAGACCGCGTTAATCTGTCATTGAAAGGAGCGCTTGGAATATGACGCGAGGGCTATGAAACCAATCTGGGTGTGGAAATCTAGTTATGAGGGCGTACGTTAGATTGTCAGATAAACGTATTGTTTAGGACAGGGCTCTTCAACAGTCTGGCCAAATTCTGCCTTCAGATCATTTGATTTGGCCCCGCAAGTTTTCTTTTTGTGTTCTTGAATTTTCATTGTTGCATAAATAGAGAGACAGACCGTGCCTTCAGAAAGTATTCAGACCCCTCGACTTTTTCCACATTTTGTTACAGCCTTATTAAAAAATGGATTCAATAAATACAGAACCTCAGCAATCTACACACAATACCCCATAATGACAAAGCAAACAGGTTTTTAGAAGTTTTTGCTAATGTAATAAAACATTTTAAAAAACAACTTGTAAATAAGGTATCAGACCCTTTGTTCTGAGACTCGAAATTGTGCTCAGGTGCATCCTGTTTCCATTCATCATCCTTGATATGTTTCTACAACTTGATTGGAGTCCACCTGTGGTAAATTCAGTAGGGTGGACATGATTTGGAAAGGCAGACACTTGACTATATAAAGGTCCCATATTTGACAGTGCATGTCAGAGCACAAACCAAGCCATGAGGTCAAAGGAATCGTCCGTAGAGCTCTGAGACAAGATTGTGTCGAGGCACAGATCTGGGGAAGGGTACCAAAAAATGTCTGCGGCATTAAAGGTTCCCAAGAACACAGTGGCCTCCATCATTCTTAAATGGAAGAAGTTTGGAACCAACAAGACTCATCGTAGAGCTGGCTGCCCGGCCAAACTGAGCAATCGGGAGAGAAGAGCCTTGGTCTGGGAGGTGACCAAGAACCTGATGGTCACTCTGACAGAGCTCTAGAGTTCCTCTGTGGAGATGGGAGAACCTTTTAGAATGACAACCATCTTTCAGCATTCCACCAATCAGGTCTTTATGGTAGAGTGGCCAGACGGAAGCCTCTCCCTAGGAAAAGGTACATGACAGCCTGCTTGGAGTTTGCCAAAAGGCACCTAAAGACTCTGACCATGAGAAACAAGATTATCTGGTCTGATGAAAACAAGATTCAACTCTTTGGCCTGAATGCCAAAATTCTCTGGTCTGATGAAACCAAGATTCACGCCTGAATGCCAAGCGTCACGCCTGGAGGAAACCTGGCACCATCCCTATGGTGAAGCATGGTGGTGGCAGCATCATGCTGTGGGGATGTTTTTCAGCGACAGGGAGACTAGTCATGATAAAGGGAAAGATGAAAGGAGCAAAGTACAGAGAGATCCTTGATGAAAACCTGTTCCAGAGCACACAGGACCTGAGAATGGGGCGAATGTTCACCTTCTAACAGGATAACAACCTTAAGCACACAGCCAAGACAATGCAGGAGAAGCTTCAGGAAAAGTCTCTGAATGTCCTTGAGTGGCCCAGCCAGAGCCCGAACTTGTAACCGATCAAACATCTCTGGAGAGACCTGAAAATAGCTGTGCAGCAATGCTCCCTAGCCAACCTGAAAGTGCTTGAGGATCTGCAGAAAATTTGAGAAACTCCCCAAATACAGGTGTACCAAGCTTGTAGTATCATACGCAAGAAGACTTGAGGCTGTAATCGCTGCCAAAGCTCTTCAACAAAGTACTGAGTAAAGGGTCTGAATACTTATGTAAATGTGATATTTCAGTTTATTTTTAATACATTTGTAAAAATGTCTAAACTAGTTTTTTTTTATTGTGTGTAAATTGATGAGGGGGAAAAAACAATCAATTTTAGAATAAGGATGTGACATAAAAATACGTGGAAAAAGTCAGAGGTTTGAATACTTTCCGAATGCACTTGATCGTATCCCAATATAATCCAGGTTTGAAATTAAATCTTTGAATTTGGTCCGTTTTTATTTTTGTACTTTTCTATCTGCTATGTTGTTAAAGTTTATCATCACAATACCCCTGGGTCGTATTCACTAGACACCAACTGGAAGAACCTGAATATGTCCAATAACCGATTAACCCTATTCTCAATGGGCTGCTAGAGCATGTTTTGACAATGGATATAACCCTATTCTCAATGGGCTGCTAGAGCATGTTTTGACAATGGATATAACCCTATTCTCAATGGGCTGCTAGAGCATGTTTTGACAATGGATATAACCCTATTCTCAACGGGCTGCTAGAGCATGTTTTGACAATGGATATAACCCTATTCTCAATGGGCTGCTAGAGCATGTTTTGACAATGGATATAACCCTATTCTCAACGGGCTGCTAGAGCATGTTTTGACAATGGATATAACCCTATTCTCAACGGGCTGCTAGAGCATGTTTTGACAATGGATATAACCCTATTCTCAACGGGCTGCTAGAGCATGTTTTGACAATGGATATAACCCTATTCTCAACGGGCTGCTAGAGCATGTTTTGACAATGGATATAACCCTATTCTCAACGGGCTGCTAGAGCATGTTTTGACAATGGATATAACCCTATTCTCAACGGGCTGCTAGAGCATGTTTTGACAATGGATATAACCCTATTCTCAACGGGCTGCTAGAGCATGTTTTGACAATGGATATAACCCTATTCTCAACGGGCTTCTAGAGCATGTTTTGACAATGGATTTAGAAGTGGATATGAACAAAACATTTGAATTAAACTTGATTGTTCAACTCCCCAGCCCTCCTGCATCATTTAAAGCCAAACAGGATTTTCCTGTGCATGCGTGCGTACGTATATACAGTTGCAAGAAAATGTTTGAACCCTTTGGAATTACCTGGATTTCTGCATTGATTACTCATGAAATGTGGTCTGAATTCATCTAAGTCATAATAATTGGACACAAACAGTTGTACTTCTACATTTTTTTATTGAAGACATTGTGTGTGTGCGTGCATGTAGCCTACACACACAGGCAGATATTTTCAGCTGGCAGGCTGACCCTGGAAAATGTTTCTGATTGACAGTGAGGGCTTTACTTAAGCACTTTGGACTAAGAATAGGGTACATTTATTTTTTTTAAATAAAAAAAAAACTTATTTTGGTGAAAAAATATGATTTCAATTGACAACACTACTGGGCAACAAATTGGTTAAACCACATTTCATGACCCATGGGGTCAATTCATCAATATTCAGACTTAAAGTTGTGTATATTATTATAATAATAATAAAAACTGCACTTTGTCATATTTTCTCAATGTAGTCTGAACATGTGGAAAAACCTGGATCGTTTAGAAATGTAATAACCATTTTGAGGGACTTGGCACTATACAAAACTTGAAACGCATTCATTTGAATGTAATTGAATATGAATGTTTTGGACATACAAAATTACCATCATTTGACATCAGTCCTCATTTAACAATGCTTACCTACCTATGAAAGCCATTGAAGCAGATCTAAAGTAAAAAAAATATATTGTTCACATGAATAAAAATGCTATGCAAATTACCATTCTGATATGGCATTGCTGGTATGACTCTCCTGGTAGAGCTCTGTTATATTCAAAATAAACATCAAGCTGGAAAAGAAAAAGACCTTGTTTGAGCTGTTAGTAATAGGAATTTAAGGTGACATTTTTTTTCTAGGTGTTTTTCAAGAGACCATTTTAAAGGATTGAAGAACCTCTTTCTGTTGCAAAACATTTTGCTATGGTTTGCACTAATGAATAAGACCCTTCTCTCTGCTTCTGGTTGGTCAGGCTGGCAGACCAGATGCGTCTGATGACCTTCCCCCAGTGGTTTGAGCTGCTGAAGTCCGTCTTTGAGAACTTCATTCTCTTCCTGAAGAGGATCAAGGTGAGGATCATACTTTATTAAAAATACAATCCCGGTTGGTTAGATTGAATCAAAATGGGATTTATGGAATTGTCCTTTTGCTGAATAGAATACTTGAAAAAGGTGTATTAAGAGGTAAAGAAAATGGAAGGTAGTTAGATGTCTTGCTATATAAATTGGCATAGAAGAATAGAACAACACTTTAGCATTTGTTATTTTGGCAGTGTCTACACATTTCTCTTTGGTTGACGCGCAAACCAGCTGTTTTAAAGTGCATTACTTTACTGGCCCGTTGTAGGACTCGGAAGTTGAGGATCTGTGCCTTTTTATTTATCTGGTGTAGTTAGCAAGGTTGGGGTCAATTCCATTTTAAATTCAAGAAGTACACTGAAATACCAATTCTCTTCAATGCTTTTCAATGAGGGACATTTCTAATTGGTATTGTTTACTTTCTGAATTGACTGGAATTTAAATAGAAGTGACCCCAACCCTGGTAGTTGGTTCCTCTGCCCTCTAAGTTAACCATATGTCCTCATCCAGGCAACGCTCAGTGTGGTGAGGAATGTGGTGCTGGAGGCGCTGGACAGCAACCAGAAGAGCCGTCTACTGGAGCGGGCTGCGGCTGCAGCGGGGGGCCTGGCTGAGGCCCCAGGGACCCCTCTCAATCAGGGGGAAGCAGAACTGGCCTACCTCACCCACGAGGGCCTGTTCATCAGCGACGCTCTAAATGATGCCCAGCTGAACCTGGGGGCAGGCGGGGGCCAGGAGCCGAGCTCCACGGTGGGGCCCAGGCAGGCCCTGTCACGTTTGGATGGTTGTGGTAGTGACTCCGCCTCAGGGACCACCGAGTCGTCCTCCAGCAGGGAACACGCTCTCCAGCCAGGAGGAGCCGCCGGCATCTCGTGAGTCACTCACCACCTTCACCAACCACAAACACGCACTGTTAACACTACTGAGTCAGGCTATACTGTGCTGGCCTGGTTATTTTTCCACCAAAGTAAAGTTTGGGTTGGCAAGGCAGTGTGAAAAAGATTGTATTCAGCTGTGCAGCATGTATTGACTCAGGAAATCAAAGTAACTGTCCAGTGTTTCCAGATATATCTCAAATATGACCTGTAATTAATTACAATATACGTGAAATAGTTTTCATTCCAAAATGTTTTAAGGAAGTATGTTTAAAAGCAGCTTTTCTGTGTTTGAATGGTGTGAGCGTACCCCAACCAGAGAATACAGGGTTATTCTGGATCAAAAAGGGGCTTAGGTGGTGGGTTGGGCAGTCGGTCCGTTGGCCAGGCAACATTTTTGAGAACATTTGAGGCCCCCATTTTGGTGGTGTAAAGACATTTAAGTTAAACTAATTTCCTGAAATTCTACACATTTCTTAATTGACTGTGTGAAATGTGTTTTTTATAGCTAATCTTCTGCAATTCTACATTCTTCCATGGAGCTGAGAGAACATTTAGCCGTTTTAAAGCAAGTTTCCGGCGATTCTATGCATTTTGCCATGGTTAACCCTAGAGTCGATATCCGCTCCCCTTTGGAAATCAAGTTGACATAATAAAACAATCCCCCTGTTTAAGCGATAGAGATACACCTCCGATGTCAGCCTTCTGCGGCGGAAGCTGGCCAAGCTACAGCAGTGTTTGTTAGACCAGGAGACATCCCGAAAATCGTTCTTCTCACAAACGTCTGTAGCGTCCGAACAGTTTGGCCTACATGACCCCTTTTTATATAAAGACTCACAAACACCATTTTTCCCTACGACCCCCACAAAGCGTCACGGGACTCGTCTAAAGTCGCTACTGCCGATCTGCCAACTTCTGTCTGTAGCATCCAAACAGTTTGGGCTACACACCCCTCTGTGGAAAGGTGAGTCTCTCTATGACACCTCACAAGACTCGTCTCAAGGTAGCCCAGTACCAGTTCGAACAAATGATGGAAGTATACACTTGCTGGACATTTTTTTTTTTTTTTTTTTTTTAGATACACCACCCCATACACAAAACTGGACCTACAGACAGTGAGTGGCGTGGCCGTGGCTTGCTGTATAAAGCAGGCAGACATGCATCGTGGCATTCTGTTACTGTTCCATTGAACGTTATAATGGGCAAAACGAGTGACCTAAGCGACTTTGAGCGGCAGTCCTGTGGGCGAAAAACAGCTCGTTGACGAGAGAGGTCGAAAGAGAACGGCAAGAATCGTGGAAGGTAACAGGCCAAATAACGGCCAAATAACGGCGCAGTACAACAGTGGTGTGCAGAACAGCATCTCGGAACTCACAACTAGTCGGTCCTTGTCACGGATGGGCTATTGCAGCAGACCACCACACCGGGTTCCACTCCTATCAGCTAAAAACAAGAAGCGGCTCCAGCGGGCACACGATGACCAGCACTGGACAATTGTGGAGTGGAAAAACATTGCGTGCTCCCAACAAATCCCGGTTTCTATTGTGTCATGCTGATGACAGTCAGGATTTGGTTTAAGCCAGGATGGATCCATCCTGTCTGGTGTCAACGGTACAGGTGTAATGGTGTGAGGCACACGTTAAGTCCCTTGATACCAATTGAGCATCATTTCCATGCCCCGAGGAATTCAGGCTGGGGGGGGGGGGGCTGGTACTAGATGGCTGTACCGAATAAACTGCCCAATGAGTGTATATATGTTTAAAGGTTGGGACCGGCTGGGACCTTTTTATACTCTGTAGTAGACAAAAAAAAATGGTGCGCCATCTGTATAATGGAAATAGAATGTCTAAAAAAAGTGTCTTTCTAGTAATTGTATTTCTGTGTTGTCTGTCCGGCTGCAGGTCCAGTGAGGACATGATGCCCAGTGACCTGGAGCTGGGCCGCGTGGCCAATAACATCCAGGAGCTGCTCTACACCGCCTCAGACGTCAGCCACGACCGCTGTGTCAAAGTCCTCATGGCCAGAGCCAAGGTAGCTAGCTAGCTTAACGCATGTCATGACAGGAAGAACAACACGCAGCACGACCAATGCACTCTCAGCTGGCTTTGTGTGAGACTGTACAGGCAGGGTTCGAATTTCCATTGGTGCTCTGAATTGACCATGTAAAATGGGAATAACTCGAAACCCTGCCTGGTAGTGTTTCCTGTTTTGTAACCTTGAATAATCACTTTCTCTCTCTCTCTTTCCGCCAGGATGGCTCCCTGGAGCGTCTGAGCTCGGCCGAGTTTGTGTTTCTGTCCCAGGCGGTGGAAGGCTTTGTGAGGGACACAGAGGAGCTGTGCTGCAGGCGCAGTGTGTCCCTAAGGGGGGCGCTACAGAGCCAGGCCAACCGCTTTGTCCACCGCTTCCACGAGGAGCGCAAGACCAAGCTCAGGTACTAGACTGGAGAGTATATACACACACACACACACACACACACACACACACACACACACACACATTACTAGGGAATAGATGTGCAATACTTCAGGAACTTGAAAACCGTCTATTTTAACTGTGTGTGTGTGGGTTCATCTCCAGTCTGCTGCTGGACAATGAGCGGTGGAAACAGGCAGAGGTCCCTGCAGAATTCCAGGACCTGGTTAACTCCATAGCAGATGGCAGGATCACACTACCCGAACGCAAACCCCAAGGTAATATACCATTTGAGCATAAAATTGGCACCCGCCACCCACGTGTAGATTTAGATATTGGCAGGTAAGTGTATTCCACCAGCCATGTTGGCGGGTGGTCCATTTGCAGGGATCTACAGTGTAAGCATTACATTGTCAAAAGTCAAGTATGAGCACGAAAAATTTTGCAATAGCTGTTTATGTAAAGTATTTCTGCTGTTCCGTTTAATAACTGCTAATCGCTCAAATAAATAGGAATCCTATATCCCACCTCTCGCTGTAACACTGCCTGGCAGGTGAGCTGTGCACACTGAATTAAGTGCTGATAGATTCATTTTTAGAGGCGCTGTGAAAGTTGGTCTAATTTACTCAAGTTTAAAAAGTGAAACTTTGTCCTCGTTTTTTTGGGTTACTTACATTGCGTGGTTGTTTTTCGACGTTGGATTGCGTCTGCTGCTTCAACCGATAGCAAAGGGAGAGATCCCAAATCTCAGAGACACTTAAAGGGGCAGCTGAACATTTTGTCTCTGATATTTTGGACTCAGGTCACATGAAATGAAATTCAGCAATATACCACATTACTTCGTACTAATACATTTCTTGTTTTTAGAAACATAAAGCATGATCATCGTTATTTTTTAACAACAAATGTTTTATGTAATTATGGCAAAAATATTTTGGCTGGTAGACCACAAAGTGAATTTTAGGCTCTTGTATACCATGTTTACCATAGTCTGTCACTGACCCACGCTCTGCACAACTGTCAGTCCCCCCAGAATATTTGTCTGTCCCCAGACTGACTGAGTTTATTTTCTGTCTTCTCAACACCAGGCACAGAAGAAAGGAAACCAAGTGATTATTTGCACATTGATGGCCAGAAATATGCTGTTGTCGGGTGAGTTTTGATTTACTAACTACGATTAATGCGCCTTTCCACTCCCACATTCAAAACAGAAGGCATGTAGGGAAAAATGATTGCGACCCATATTGACTGGTGACCTCTGTGTTCCTCCTCATCAGCACGGTGTTACTACTAATCCGGATCTTCCTGGAGTACTGTCAGTGTGTCAACGACATCCCTTCCATCTCCACAGACATGCTCACCCGCCTCTCAGACCTACTCAAGGTAACAACACACCACCCCCTGTGGTAGGATGGTCTGAGAGTTGGCTACATTTACCTGGCAAGCATCCCATTAACAAACTGCCATGTTGTATTGAATGGTCCCTGACCCTCTCTCTCTCTGACAGCACTTCAACTCGCGGTGCTGCCAGCTGGTCCTGGGGGCAGGAGCACTACAAGTGGTGGGACTCAAGACCATCACCACTAAAAACCTGGGTATGTACATGGAGCTGGAGCGTGCCCAATTTGACTGGAGTGAGGCGTGAGATTCCCAGAGGCTGGCGCGTCAGTAGCGCTCACGTCATGCCCGGCCCAGCATGCATTTGTAGCCTACTTGTGCGATGCTATCTAGAGCCCCTTGCTTTAATTCTGTACATATTTTATTAAAGAAAGTGAGAAAACACACATGCTGAATCAAGGTGACTTAAAGAGTAAGAGAGGGAGTGCGGTGATGTCCACAACTAAAGAATCATTGTGGAATCGGAAAAGATACGTATCCCTAAAGCATGACTTACTACATGCACATGCTTAAAGAAAGGAACGATGTGGGTAGATAACTAAATGTGTCATTGTAGCAAAGGATTTTCAAACTAAAAATCAGATCTGTCAGCTCGGGGATTCGCTCTAACCACTACCTGCCTAGTGGTTAGAGCGTTGGGCCAGTAACCGAAAGGTTGCTGGATCGAGTCCCAGAGCTGACAAGGTAAAAATCTGTCGTTCTGCCCCTGAACGGGCAGTTAACCCACTGTTCCTAGGCCATCATTGTAAATAAGAATTTGTTCTTAACTGACTTGCCTAGTTAAATAAAGGGTCAGAACAAAAATGAATTTAATTTTTTTTTATCTATTCAATAAGCTTTCTGTTGGGTTATATTACCTAAAAACCTTTAGGCCTACCTATAGAAGGAAAAAAAAAACTGCATCTCTGCCCAGCCTGGTAAGTGGGCAAAATGGTGTTTAACATCCCCAGTGGCTATATTCTCTGCTGCCGGCCGGCTCTCCTGACGCCACAGACTGGCCAAACGTGTGCTTCTAAAAAATTAATTCAAAAGCACTAATAAGTACATTTTTGTTTAATTTGTATTGAATTCTAAATACGTCACAGCCTGCGCAATTTATAGACTATAATGATTTAATGCTGAGGGCTTTATGTCCCTACCAGCCAATTGTGTCGCACTCGCAAATGCTTCAATGTATTTCTTTGTAGGCTATAGCCTTGAACTAATATAAATCATTCATTTTGGTTCCTTCTTAGGCTCCCTGTCCTATTTAGTGTTTATATGCTATTTGAAATGTGCGCTTTTTACATTCACCTTTTTCATTTTTATTCCAATCATATGGTTTGTGTTCAAGTCTTCAGAACCAAATGGTAGGTCCCGGTAGTCTCACAAATCAACGGGTGTTTGTTGAATGGAGTGAGTTTTTAGTGGAGCGGTTAGGAGTTGGCACTGCTCCATGAAAAAAATCCTGCTCAACTCCACTCACATACTCTGCTATGTACTACTTGGGCGTGTCCAATAAGACGAACAATTTCATTTTCCATTTCAAAACATTTTAAAATTGTCTCGCTATGGAGTGTGTCCTACTGAACACAACCCAGTGCTTTGCTATGAACCGTAGGTTTTGCCCCACTACAGGGTAACCTCCACATTCGTATTAGCCGTGTGTTCCTGTCTGTGATGTCCGTGTAGAAATAACCATAGTGTGTGTCTTTCCTCAGCCCTGGCCTCTCGCTGTCTTCAGCTGGTGGTTCACTACATTCCCGTCATCAGGGCCCACTTTGAGACCAAGCTGACGCCCAAGCAGTACAGCGTCCTCAGGCACTTTGACCACATCACTAAGGTGAGCACTGGCCTACTCTAGTTCGGAGATTCACTTGTACACTGTGAGTGACACGACGTGTAGGACTTTTGAGTTTTAAGAAACGTTTTTCTTTTTTTGGTGGGGGGGGGGCAGGACTACAACGATCACATAGCGGAGATCTCCGCTAAACTGGTGTCGATCATGGACAGCATGTTTGAGAAGGTGCTGTCTAAGGTGAGTTCTACAGGTCCAAACCACTCTCAAACTCTCCCCGTCTAACCTACTATACCACTTTATAAGATTGGCTACAGCAATGTCAGTGTGTCAACATATCTATCTCGTCTCCCGCCAGTATGAAGTCAAGGCCCCCATGCCGTCGGCCTGCTTTCGCAACGTCTGTAAACAAATGGCCAAAATGCATGAAGCCCTCTACGAGCTGCTACCTGAGGAACAGGCACAGGTAATATGCCAATAATACCACAGAGATCCTATTCAATAACGTCTAATTATTCAAATGCGTAATAATTAATAATACAATGTACTACGTGACAACACTAGTTACTTCTACTGCTATTCTCAACATACTGGGCACGGTCCAGGTGGTCTTCATTGCATTCGCAGCTGACTAGATGTTTTGAGGGTAACGTTGTGTGTTTGTTTTTTCTCTGGGCCTAGATGTTGTTTCTGAGGATCAATGCCAGCCTTAAAATGCACCTTAAAAGGCAGCTGGCCCGTCTCGGGGTGCACCACGACGGTGGACCTCAACATGGGTGAGTGTTTCTCACCTCGGATTCTGTGGGGGTTGAGAGAGAACATTTCTGTAATATTGCCCCAAAAATGTGTCCTACAGTTCTTTGCTTGACCATACCAAAAATAGTAATAAAACACACAGATTAAATCTACTCCTGGACTAAAAAGCATGCTCAACGGAGAATCTCTAATGAAAGTCATTTGTCCAGAACTAGGCTTAATGTGTCTGATAAAACAGCTTCTTGTCACTAAAGCTAAAAGACCATTTCAATGGACTTGTTGATGACTTGAAAGCACTTCTCTGATTTCCCCCCCCGCTCCAGGCTGGTGACGGTGGATGTCGCGTTTTACACTGAGAATGTTCAATCACTGAGGACACTTGAGAAGCTAGACTTGAACATGGCTGAGATCTGGGAGCAGAAGAGGTGATGATGGGGGTAGTAGTCGTCCTACCTACCTACACAGTGTGTAACGCCTTGTTAACCCACCCCGGAGGGAGGGGAGAAACTAACTCATCAGATTCTTGTTGTAAAGAGACTGCACCTCCAGCAGCCAGCCTGCCCAGGGATCTCACTGAAGCCCACGCTGTCTGTGTACAGAAAGAGAGTGGAGGAGGTCTGGTAGTGGTGCTTCTTCAAGGGAGAAACTCCCCCAGGCAGCACCGGTGTGGGACCAAACACTGAAGCGGCCATTGTGTAGGACAGGCTACATAACATGGCACCCTATTCCCTATACAGTGTACCACTAGTGCATGATCTAGGGAATAGGGTGCCATTTCAGACACTGACTTTTTTTAAAGAGCACCTCTCTGGGGGGGCTACAATGAGATACGAGACACCTTTAGGATGCAACTGCTGCCCGTTACCTCATCACACTGTAATTCAACTATAGATGACTTATTAAAAACAGATGAATGATTGGACTAAAATGCTGACATGGTTCAGAACATGTCACTTACTGGAGAACTGATTTTATTTATTTATTTTCAGGTTGAAAGCATAGTATTTCTTGCGTCGGTCAACGAAGTAAGGAATAACAAGGCCACTTCGACACACTCATAGATTCAGACCCATGTTTAAGCTAAATGGAGCATAATTTGCACTGAATACATCTGCAAACAAATTCCTTCCAATCCTCAATTGTTAGTGTTCCCTTCCATGGCCCTAAATTAAACCTTTACTGTGCTGTCTGTACAGTAAGAGTGAGCCATTTCAACACAATGCCACTTTGAGCGACTTTATGCCCGAGCTAAGTAATTCTATTTAAAGCATTATTATCTCTTGGAAGCATGAACGAACATTAGCCTCTGATTGGTTTGTCTTTTTTAAAGTAGTTAAGCTCCAACCAAAAGTCTTGTTTCCCAGTTCTATTCACTGCCTGTCTTACACTGTGAGGATCTACTGGTGTATATAACAAAAAGCACCATCCAGTAAAGTGGCCTACTTTTGATAAATAGCATACTGTTTGAGTGCCTGTGAGCGTATGACTGTTGGGCACTCTGGGTAAGAAAGTGTGGCAAACTGAAAATCTGACCGCATGCCTGTCTTGAATCCCAGGAAACTGAATAAAACACGGGACAATATGGAAGCATTTCTACTTTGGCCTTTTCTCTCTGTCCATCTGCTGCCCTTGATTGAGATGGAATCATCCAGACAAGAACCATTACACCAGGGTTCTCCAACCCTGTTCCTGGAGAGATATGCTCCATCCAGATAATTGCTAGTTTAGGGTTGGAGCAAACACCTCCAGGAACAGGGTTGGAGTGTTGAGATGGGCTCTTCATCAGAGGCCACACCTTTGATTTGCCACTAAACTATTCTAGTTTTAAAATCAAGACAAGTTGAATCCATTTTACACTTTATTCAGGTCAGAGTTGGCAACAGAGGCTGTTTACACAGGCAGCCAGACCGATTCTGATCTTTTTCCACTAATATGCCTTGTCACCAATTAGCTCAGCTCTTTTGTCAGAATTGGGCTGCTTGTGTAAACACAGCCTTAGAAGCCTTGTGTGCTGAACCACAACGCTCATTAGGAGGACCATCCCACCCATTTAAAACTGATTAAAATGACCCTGACTGTGGTCAAGTCTTTCTTTGTAAGCTGCAGATAAATTATCTGAAATGGTGGATCACAGTGAAACCTTGCTCTAAAACAGTCCTAGGTGTAGTTTGTCCTTGAGTCTTGTCTGTGCAACTGTCTTGTCCTGAAGGCCTTAGTGGTCGAGGATGCGCAGGTTGCCAGATACAATCTTGTTTTCCAGCACTGCTCCGGCAGGAATATCAATCCTATCTCCGTGATTGGCAATAATGATGACAGTTCCCTGTGGAATGGATAGTGAGGGGACGTGGACAAATGTAACACACAAAATACCTACAGTTGGAGAGAAATGTCAAGCAAAGGTAGCCCAATATAATTTTTCTGTATTCCAAGTAGAGGTCGACACCGATTATTGGAGGACCAAAAAAGCCGATACCGATTAATCGGCCAATTCTTTTAGAAATGTATTTGTAATTGTAATAATATTGTAATAATGACAATTACAACAATACTGAATGAACTTAATATAATACATCAAGTAAATAATGAAACATGTTCAATTTGGTTTAAATAATGCAAAAACAAAGTGTTGGAGAAGAAAGTAAAAGTGCAATATGTGTCATGTAAAAAAGCTAAGGTTTAAGTTCCTTGCTCAGAACATGAGAACATGAAAGCTGGTGGTTCCTTTTAACATGAGTCTTCAATATTCCAAGGTAAGAGGTTTTAGGTTGTAGTTATTATAGAAATTATAGGACTATTTCCCTCTATACCATTTGTATTTCATTAACCTTTGACTATTGGATGTTCTTATAGGCACTTTAGTATTGCCAGTGTAACAGTATAGCTTCCGTCCCTGGGCTCGAACCAGCAACACAACGACAACAGCCACCATCGAAGCAGCGTTACCCATGCAGAACAAGGGGGAAAAAAACACAGGCTCAGAGCGAGTGACGTTTGAAACGCTATTAGCGTGTGCTAACTAGCTAGCCATTTCACTTCGGTTACACCAGCCTCATCTCGGGAGTTGATAGGCTTGAAGTCATAAACAGCGCAATGCTTGACGCACAATGAAGAGCTGCAGGCAAAACACACGAAAGTGCTGTTTGAATTCATGTTTACGTGCCTGCTTCTACCTACCACCGCTCAGTCAGATACTTGTATTATATGCAACGCAGGACACGCTAGATAAACTAGTAATATCATCAACCATGTGTAGTTAACTAGTGATTATGATTGATTGTTTTTATAAGATAAGTTTAATGCTAGCTAGCAACTTGCATTCGCGTAACAGGCAGTCTCCTTGTGGAGTGCAACGAGAGAGAGGCAGGTCGTTATTGCGTTGGACTAGGAAACTAAGTTTGCAAGATTGGATCCCCCGAGCTGACAATGTGAGTCTGTCGTTCTGCCCCTGAACAAGGCAGTTAACCCACCGTTCCTAGGCAGTCATTGAAAATAAGAATGTGTTAAATAAAGGTAAATTAAAACGGCAAATCGGCGCCCAAAAATACCGATTTCCGATTGTTATGAACACTTGAAATCGGCCCTGATTAATCGGTCGACCTCTAATTCCAAGTAGATACCATGCAATAGGAATGAGTTACCATTTTGGGTATGAAGCCTTTACCTTGAGAGAGACGTTCTTTCCGAAGGTGACGTCTCCCGACACTGTGAGGTGATCCAGTTCTAGCATGTCTGGGATGCTCTCAAACCTCATCAGAAAGTCATGCACCTGCAACCATAACAGGTCAAGAACCTATACTAACAATTCAAACCATAAAATAAGAAGAATGACTACCTCCAATGAAAATCAAAATGTCTGCCATAATGACTCAACAAAATGCATTCATCTACATTTTGGTTCCATTACCTTGGTGAAAGAGCTGCCCAGCTTGACGTGTGGCGTGGAGGGGAACTCCCTCTTCTTGCTCATGGTGAGCGAGCCGGCGTCCAGGCTGTAGAGGTTGGACATGACCAGCAGCAGGTCCGACGAGGTCTTGACGGGCAGGAAGCGGCTACGGGGCACGTTGACGCCCAGGGCGTTGTCGAAGGCCTTGATAGCGGCGCCCACCGCTGTTTCCAGCTGGATCACGTTCAGACCACCGTCCAGCGTCTGGGGAGGAGGTAGTTGAGGGGTAATTGGCTCTAACGTTCAGTGAGCTTGTGGCAGCTATTTAATTGTTATGCAAATCTAATCGTAGGTGAGTTGCCATGGGTGACAGCCTTCCGAAAAGTATTAATTCATATAAAATGGGATGGTTAAGAGTAAAAACATCAAAGGAAACCCTAAAACACATGGCTATGAATTAAACAGATACCAGTTTTAATTTAAAGACTCCCCTTTCCCCTGTCCTCTCACCTTGGGGTTGACGATGATCTCCATGTCCATGGTGTTCTGCTCGTGCAGCCTCTTAATGGCGGCCAGTGAGATCCAAAGGTTGTTGGTGTTGAAGATCTTGAACTTGGTGACGGATTTGAACTCGTCCACGTGGGCTTTGGGCACCTGGGCAATCTCCAGCAGACGCAGCTTGTCGTCGTACTGGATCAGCGTGCCACCCTGCGGAGAGATTGAGAGGCGTGGCAGAACCATGAGCAGTCAGGAAATGTAAAAAAAAAAAAATGCTATGCTGTATGCCATTTTACACCGAGGTATAATACATCGCAAAATGGATCATACAATTGTAGGGAATTCCATTTTATCCTCTACCATTGTCGCTTTAGCACTCTTTTTAATGGTCTTACATCTTTTGTGCCGAGGTGGGTGGACTCTGACCGTCAGCGACATTAACAATTCAATGAACCACCAAGGAGAAAGGAAAACCAGCAGTAACCCTTGCCTGCTTCTAGCTAGCACACAAACCTCTGCTCACCTTGACGTCTGCACGGGTCTTGTCCGTCACCTCCATGATGAACTCGCAGCGCTTGTCTTTGGGCTGCGTCATCAGGTGGTTGAGGATGAACAGGTCCACGGTGGCCCCCAGGTTGTCTATGTTGGACACGAAGATGTACTCCTTGCCCGCGGCGATCAGCTGGTCCAGCAGGCCGGAGTTGTAGAAACTGGCGTAGATGTCTCCGTGGCCGGGCGGGTACCAGGCGTCGGCGTGGTCGCCGTGCATTCCCAGGTCCTTTGCCACGGGCAGCAGGGACTCCTTGTTGATCCTCGGGTATCTAGAGGGGCAGGAGGAGAGTTTTAATAATGTTCATTTACCTTTATCTACACAGGTAAGTCAATGAGAACTGATTCTTATTTACAATGACAACCTGTCAAGTGAGGTAGAGGTGAGAAGAGAATGAAATGGAGAGATGGATGAGTGTAAAAAGAGGGAGAGGATGTTCAGGAAAGAGTTAAGGAGGATCGTAATAGAACAGGATCATTTCCAGTACAGAGAAAATGTTTTCGAAACATTCTGTAGGTGCGGACATCTGTGTGCGTGTGTTACCTGCTCTGGTTGAAAGTGTGGATGTGCACCCGGTGGTGTGTGTACTTCTGCAGGATTTTCTTGGTGTCCTCGTCTGTGTTGAAGGAGTTCATGAGAACAAGAGGCACATCCACGTTGAATGTCTTGTTTAAGTGCTGAGAGGGAAGGCATTTATTTTTTAAATTATTTGTAACCCCTTTTTCTCCCCAATTTTGTCATATCCAATTAGTAGTAAGTTAGTCCTTTCCCATCGCTGCAACACCCGTATGGACTCGGGAGAGGCGAATGTCGAGACCCGCGCTTCCTCCGAAACACAACCCCGCCTAGCCGCACTGCTTCTTGACACAATGTACGCTTAACTCGGAAGCACCAATGTGTCGGAGGAAGTCGCTAGAGCGCGATGGGACAAGGACATCCCGGCCAGCCAAACCCTCCCCTAACCCGGACGACCCTGGGCCAAATTGTGCGTCGCCCCAGGATCTGTAGTAACGCAGCTAGCATTGCAGTGCTTTAGACCACTCAGGAGACATTTTTATGACTGGAGTTTGGCTCCCAAATAGTTTTTTTTATCATACTGTAATTTCCTCCAAATTATGTTGAATGTAGAAATGGAAATCTAGTACTACAATAACTAGCTCTAGTTAACATTGTCTCATACTGAATATTTGTATATCTTAAAAAAAAAAATGTTTAAGTGTTATGTTCTCTCGGACCAAAAATAGTATACTACATACAGTATAATATCCTCTACCTCTATCTGATGGACGGTGAGGTCCAGGAAGGTATTCTCATTGCGGACACTGATGACACTCTTGGGGCCTTTGCAGCCCATGCTGGTGCCCAGGCCTCCGTTGAGCTTGACCACCACCAGCTTGTTGAGGCTGGCCGCCACGCTGTCCGGCAGCGCCTGGGCCTTGATCTTGTCATAGGGGTGGATCTGCAACAGGGAGGGAAAGCGGTGCAGGTCAGATACTGGGAGTAGCCTGAAGATTATGATCACTTGCCCAAAAATGTAGATGTTTACACATACTGGCAATGTTAGAATGCTTCAGTGCAGGCCCTACGTTCCTCAATTAACAAAGTAGTAAGTAAGTTACACAGAAATGACAATTTGGCAGATTTTCAATTAAACAAATGGGGAGGATCCAGAAATCTGTTTAGGATACAGCAATGCTTTGCAGTTTGGTTGTTTTCAACTACAACAAAAATGGTTTAACCAGGTAGGCAAGTTGAGAACAAGTTCTCATTTACAACTGCCACCTGGCCAAGATAAAGCAAAGCAGTTCGACACATAAGTTACACATGGAGTAAAACAAACACAGTCAATAATACAGTCTATATACAATGTGAGCAAATTAGGTGAGATAAGGGAAGCAAAGGCAAAATAAAGGCCATGGTGGCGAAGTAAATACAATATAGCAATTAAAACACTGGAATGGTAGATTTGACAGTAGATGAGTGTGCATAGTAGAAATAATGGCGTGCAAAGGAGCAAAATAAATAAATAAATACAGTAGGGGAAGAGGTAGTTGTTTGGGCTATTTATAGATGGGCTATGTACAGGTGCAGTGATCTGTGAGCTGCTCTGACAGCTAGTGCTTCAAGCTTTTTTTGTTTTTGTAGTTCGTTCCAGCCATTGGCAGCAGAGAACTGGAGAGGCAGCCAAAGGAGGAATTGGCTTTGGGGGTGACAAGTGAGATATACCTGCTGGTATATGCGGGTGGGTGCGGGTGGGTGCAGCGAGCAGAGATAAGGTGGGACTTTACCTAGCAGCGTCTTGTAGATAACCTGTATCCAGTGGGTTTGGCCACGAGTATGAAGCGAGGGCCAGCCAAAGAGAGCGTACAGGTCGCAGTGGTGGGTAGTATATGAGGCTTTGGTGACAAAACGGATGGCACTATGATAGACTGCATCCAATTTGTTGAGTAGGGTGTTGGAGGCTATTTTGTAAATGACATCGCCAAAGTCGAGGATTGGTAAGATGGTTAGTTTTACAAGGGTATGTTTGGCAGCATGAGTGTGGGATGCTTTGTTGCGAAATAGGAAGCCAATTCTAGATTTAACTTTGGATTGGAGATGTTTAATGTGAGTCTGGAAGGAGAGTTTAGTCTAACCAGACACCTAGGTATTTGTAGTTGTCCACATATTCTAAGTCAGAACCGTCCAGAGTAGTGATGTTGGACGAGCAGGCAGGTGCGGGCAGCGATCGGTTGAAGAGCAGGCATTTAGTTTTACTTGTATTTAAGAGCAGTTGGAGGCCACAGAAGGAGAGTTGTATGGAAGATCCACCTGACAGGTGTGGCATATCAAGAAGCTATAAAATAATACAATAAATAAAATAATTAACCTGACCAATGGGGTAACCACAGAGAAGACTCAACCTGCCGACTGCTATATCAATCCCTGTGAAAGTTGGATCTTCAGTTCAGCATTTGACAGCTGGGGGGCAGTATTGGGGTTGCTCAAGGCAGGGAGGGGGGGGGTGTGTGCTTTGTTTTGGAGCGTAGGAGGGGTGGAGAAGGGGGAGCTGGCATCACTCCAGACTCCCATTATGTAACAGTGCTGTTCAGTGAAGCCATGACAGCAAAACCCAGAGTGGTGGGGATAAAGTACATCCTCACACAGGGACTGAGGGGAGAACAAAACACCCCTACAGAAAATATCACCCCTGACATAGGAGGGACAGCCACAAAGGCTGTAGCAAAGTGTTAGAGGTAAAGGATGACGCTGGTGTTAACTATGTATCTGGTCAGCGTTTTATTTGTGTATCAATATTGCATAGTGTATCTTCATGCCAAATTAAAAACATGGGTCCAGAAATAGATTTGTCCAATAGGAAAAAACAATAGGCCCACTATAGTTCATTCTTGTAGGCCTACATCAAGGTACAGCGGTAGCCTGCATAATTGAAAAAAGGCACACTGTTAATATGGTATGTTTTACTGTGAACTGAATACAGGGTAAGCCAGATGTGGTATAGTCAGACGGTGGGTATAATTCACTTCCATTTTAATTTCCTTTCCTGTACTTCCAGTCATTTAGAATAATTCCCAGGGAGAAGGAACCTGCCCTCTGGCATTTACTGGCCCTGCTGTTGGCAAATGGAAAGAGGACAGATGTACAACACAAGAGGACAAAAAGGACAGGGAGTAATTATAGACTGTGTGTGTGTCACACTCAAGACCTTAACTTTTACACAATCCGTTACACTCTGCCTTCAACTCTCAACTTATATACACACCTAACTTTACCTCCCTCCCATCATGGTCAAATGCATAGACAGACGCAGGAGAGTATGATGGGAGTGTACGATGATACCTCCTGCACTACCTTTACACACACACACACTTCCTGCACCGTCAGAGGGAGGCTACAGTTTCAGAGTTGGCATGGTAACAGGCAGCCAGGCCTCTTCCTTACCGCTCACCTTCATGAGACGAACCATCGAGATGAGAGTGCGACCATGAAGGAACTCAAACTGCATCGCAGTATCTTGACAATATCTTCCCACAGATAGGCCATTTCAAATCTAGCTTATAAATCTGATTTCCCAATGCTATGGGCAGTGTTCTCCAGGACCAGACATATTAGGAGAAAGCCTAGTCCTGCACTAAAAAACATGTTCAATGGAGGCTCACCATTGAAAGTGGTGGGCTACTTCTTACTAGTCACTCCTGAGGGGCGCAGCAGTCTAAGGCACTGCATCTCAGTGCTAGAGGCGTCCCTACAGACCCTGGTTCAATTACAGGCTGTATCACAACCGTTCGTGATTGGGAGTCCCCAAGGGCGGCGCACAATTGGCTCAGCGTCTGGCCGGGGCAGGCCGTCATTGTAAATAATAATTTGTTCTTAACGGACTAGCCTAGTTAAATAAAATAAATAGTATATGACTAGGCCTACTGTCTGGGAAACCGGCCCTATAGGTTACAGAGGCAGACTGTACACACTCTCCCAACAAACCCAATGTATTGTTTTACAGTGTGTACTGTATTCAGTGTGTATGGACTATTGGAAAATACACAAAGCAACGTGTAAGACACGGGAATGGGGAACTCCTTAAGATACAACTAAAAGACACGTATTGGTCCATTGCCAGAAGCTACAACCTCACGTGAGTTGTTGTTAGGCAGAAGTTTCAAAACACTTTTATAGCTCAACTACTATGAGGCTAACTATCACCACAACCATAGCCCCCTTTTAAATGAATAGGAGTCTGGAGAGCCGTGTCATTCTACAATTATCCTCCCCTCAAGACATACAGGCTATAATAATCTTCAATAAAGGATTTAACAAACAACATTTAGGCTTCATGTTAGTCCCCATTTGACATTAGCAAAGACTGGCCCAAGACCTCACAACTCTCTCGTGTCAAAAAGTCACGTCAAGATTTGGGCCGGTCCAATCAGTAGCATAGTAAAATCACTAGGGAAGCCAAGCCAGAAAATAAATGCCATATTACAACCTGTTTTCTGATATTTGCCTTGTTTGCTCTATAACCTGTTTGTTCATGCGCCTTGCGACCGTGATACACTATACATACAAAAGTACGTGGACACCCCTTCAAATTAGTGGATTCGTCTATTTCAGCCACACCCGTTGCTAACAGGTGTATAAAAATCGAGCACAGGGGTACAATGTATGAATTTATGGTTCGATCAGAATTGCCGTTATAATCATTGGCCAGTACGGAGAATCAAGTAAAACCACAAGTCCAAATCCTTCTGAACAAAAATAAACGGAACATGTGTTGGTCCCATGTTTAATGAGCTAAAATAAAACCTTCCAGACATTTTCCATATGCACTAAAAGCTTATTTCTCTTAATTGTGGATAAATTTGTTTATATTCCTGTTAGTGCGAATTTCTCCATTGCCAAGCTAATCCATCCTGACAGGTGTGGCATATCAAGAATCTGATTAAACAGCATGATCATTACACACGTGAACCTTTTGCTAGGCCACTCTAAAATGTGCAGTTTTGTCACACAACAATGCCACAGATGTCTCAAGTCGAGGGAGTGTAAAATTGGCATGCTGACTGCAGGCTTGTCCACCAGAGCTGTTGCCAGGGAAATTAATGTTAATTTCTCTACCATAAGCCACCTCCAACGTTGTTTTAGAGAACTTGGCATTACGTCCGACTGGCCTCACGACTGCAGACCACATAAGCATGTCAGCCCAGGACCTCATCCGACTTCTTCACCTGCGGGATCGTCTGAGACCAGCCATCTGGACAGCTGATGAAACTGAGGAGTA
Organism: Oncorhynchus clarkii lewisi; assembly: GCF_045791955.1. Classification (NCBI taxonomy): domain Eukaryota; kingdom Metazoa; phylum Chordata; class Actinopteri; order Salmoniformes; family Salmonidae; genus Oncorhynchus; species Oncorhynchus clarkii. The sequence continues at coordinate 25,555,122 of NC_092159.1, read as the reverse complement.
TTTCTGTCTGTAATAAAGCCCTTTTGTGGAGGGAAACTCGTTCTGATTGGCAGGTCCTGGCTACCAAGTGGGTGGGCCAAGGGGGGGGGACTCTCTGCTGCAGGACGACAGGACCACAGCATTCTGCCCCCATAGAGCCAGTGACACTTGACAGCCACTAAATCCACAGCTCTCATGCTCAGTCGAAAGGGGCCGCGTTGGCATCTATCTGTTCAGATGGGGGTGTGGATGCTCATTGTAGAAGAGGGCTTTGGCCTAGAGATCCAATCTCATCCAACATACACAGAGAGATGCTACACTCAAAACAGTGTTTCTGAGAGTTTGTGGACTAGCACTAAATATGCAACAAAGTTGATTAATAGGTCTGCACCTGCAGAACAATGGATTTCCAATGGTAAGGAAAGGAACCATTTTCAGACATAGGCTGATCTGTATGACAATGTCTTGTCATTTCTTATGCAAATTAACGAATGCCTGAGCTTTCAGCTTGTGGCGTGTAGACAACCAGGGTTAAAATCTAACTACTCACCAGATCCTCTGGGGGCTTGTGGATCTTGTCCCATTTCACAGAGGGTCCTTTTACCTGGAGGAATCTGTGGAAGAGGTTCTTAAAACCCTCAAAAGTCCTTTTTGGAAATCTGAAACAGAAAGTGCCAAGGCTCAGACTTTGAATGGACGCAAATGATCAAAATCCACATTGTTTATTCATAAATCGCATCCAATTCACACGCAAAACATAGCTTGATAAAAGACACACTATTGAAATCATAACATTACTAAAGCCTAAAACGGTGTCTCCCAAACCTCTAGTAACTTCAGCCATCTCCATTTATTTGATGTATTCCAGAACCAGCACACCTGATTCAACTATTTTTTTATTTTATTACACTCATATAGCAGTCAGTACAAATCCATGAGCATACAAAATATTAATGGATATGAGTAACATTCATTTATATATTTTTTAAAACAAAAATCTTAACCAATAACATCCTGTGGTCTTAAAGAGAATAATTAACCAATGAGCAGAAATATGGGATTGGTAAACTAGACTTTGGTATAGTCAAGTTTGTTTTGGCTGCAGGTGTTCCTGCCTGTCACTGTGTTTCAGTTAGCCAGTCTAAGAATTGAGATTTTAGGAGGCTGACAGCGGGTTAGGGTTAGGGACAGTATCTGAAGGGCCTCAGTATAGCTGGAGTATCCGCCTAGGATGGTGCTGCATACCCTCTTCTGAATACGCTCCAGGTCACCAGACTGGGCCTGGGTCAGTGAGCTGTGTCGAGCAGGAGCGGCATATACCAGGGTGGGGCGTCTGTAGTCGGTGTAAATGCTAACCAGGTCTTCCTGTGGCACATGGAACCTTATAAAGCGGCGAAGGACAAAAGAGTTCTCTGTTGCTCCTGGTTACCATAGTAGCAACCTGCTCGCCCCATTGTACGTCTTTCTGTACCATTACCCCTAAAATCTTCACACAATCACACACTTTGATCTCCTGGCGCTCAATCCGGAGAGGGCACGGGACCAGATTTAGATTGTCAACCAATTTCCACCTACTTTCGACATCCAGGGCTGCGCTGTTTATTACTGAAAGGAAGATGAGGGCACAGAAGAGTTCCTTGCGCCACACCTCCAGTCGGCTTCAAGTGATTTTTATCAATATATTCACCTGTATTTACCCCCCCCAAAAAAGAAAAATCTACCGCTAATTAGCTGCCAAAGTGGCTGTCATAAAGAACTACAAATGACATGATCTGGACGAGACTGCTGAATTGAGGCAAAGGTAAGAATCTGTGGATTAGCTTTCTAATGTTAGCTAAAATGTAGTAATTAATAAATTGGCTACATTTCTTTAAATGGACAATTCTGTGAACTATCTTGTGCAAGTTTTAAAATTGACATAATACCTGTTTACAAAGGTGTCAGCTAGCGGTGACGTGTAGGAGCTTCCAGGGATTTGTAGTTTTGCATGATGTCTACTTTGATGCTAATGTCCAAGAGAGATTTACATTGTTATCAAAAGCATCACGCCAGTGTAAGACTACATGAAACATCCCTTATTTTAAGTGCTTCTAAAAATGAATAGAAATACAATTGGAACCATGTCCATGGTTTTATGGGTGTTTTGACACCTCCACTGTGGGGCTCTATAGACCAAATAAAAATGGAGCTGGTGGAGGTTATTCGAGAAAATGCTGGCCTGACCAAACCTATATATAAGCTACATCCTGAACTCAATAGTTCTATTCCAAATGATATGCATCATTATTGCTCTAGTCTGTTGATGCAGTCTGTTTGGTGACGCGTAGACTTTCATCCTTTCCTGCCCACTCCCTATAATCAAAGCATTCTGCCCGCAACCCTCCTTTCTGACCTTTGCTTAATGGCTTTCATGTCCGTTTCAGTTCAGTGTGTTCTAAATGCCCCCATTGGGATAATCATTAGAACTCCCACCTAGCCCATCTCACTGTTCATTCCTCAACCCTCCGGGCTCCTTAGTGGGTTTTAATTGCGTTCCCCCCCCCCCCCCCCTCCGCAATCTAACTTTAATGTGATGCGTTTGAAGTGAAACCAGGAGGAGTGTAAAAAAGGAACCACTTACTCTAAAGAGTGAATGCTTATCTTGTAAGCTTTTGCCATCATGCCAAAGTTAGCAGTAGCAATGCTAACTGCATACAAATGGTTTGCTAAGCAGGGAGTATTGTCTTTCCAGTTTCTGGGCAAATGGGTTGTTTTTAATGGGTTGTGCGCTGTGCTTGTTGGATAGCATGGTAATAGCTGATGCTTTGTAAGGTGAGGGCTCAGTGGTGAGGAAAAGTGACAATGATTTCTGTGGGAATGTATGGCCTACATCATATATAGAGAAAGGGTTTAACATCAAGCCTGCTGGGGCTTAAAGTAAACAGGGGGGGGGGGACAAAGAGTGGGGGGGGGGGGGGGGGCAAAGAGTGGGGAGGTGAAGAAAATGGGGAGAGGAGCAGAAAGAGGTACAAAGAGTGAATCCATGTTGTGAAATCGTGTAGTGTGTGCATCTGTGTTTGACCCATCGAGAGACACACGGGTCATTCACCATCCGGTTACCCTCTCAGAACTCAGTCCAGCATGCCAAGAAATGTCCTCACTCCTCCAAAACAACCACCCTGGATCCACAAACATGCACCAGGTACTCTCGCTCCAAACCCCAGGCCCACCTCCTGCTCAGCCCCCTTGGCTGTGGTCAGCAGCTTCTCCAGCTCTTTGTGCATGGTGGCCTCATGCTGCAGCCGTAGCCGCAGCTTCTCCTGAAACTCTGCCATCCCGGCTTTGCTGATATCTGCCGGGAGAAAGGAGAGAAAGAAAGCGACAGAGGTATTACATCATTCAGTCCGCTTGAACCAGTCGAAACAATCAAATGAGGCCAAAGGAGAGAATGAAAGGGAGAGGGAAAAGGCTAAGTTTGTTCATTCTGCTGGAACCATTCAAAACTATCAGACAGAGGATAAGGTCAGTTTAAAGACGTTCTGTCATAAAGCCTTCTTGACACCACTGCATGCCTGTGTTCTAATGAGTGAGGCAGCTTGTAGTCATTAAGCAAGCAAGCACATTATTTTACAATAGGTGAAATGGAACATTGTTACATATGATGCCATGAAAATGTCTACCCACATAATGCTTATTGGATCTATTTTAATGGACATCTAGAATGTTCTTCCTATATCCATTATGCCATGACCAAGTCAAGCCTATTGGGTCAATATTATCATATATCTTTTTTTAAAGTCATTTAGCAGATGTACTTGTCCAGAGGGACTTATTAGGGGCAATTAGGGTTTAAGTGCCTTGCTCAAGGGCACAGATATTTTTCACCTAGTCCGCTCTGAGATTCGAACCAGCGACCTTTCGGTAACCTCTAGGGCTACCTGCCCCTCCATTATTGAACCAGTCAATTGTGATTAGTTCACCCTGTGTTCAATACAGGATTTATTATGTTAAGAAAATATAGACATAGCAGCAACCAAGCTCTGGGTACAATTGACATGCAAATCACTCAAGATGAAAACACTAAGAGATTGGTAGCCTAATTTGGCAATTCCCAGTATTGCATAATACCGATGTGGTGAAATCTATATTCTCAGTAGCCTAAATTCAACACATCAGAAATATAGATAAGTAAAAAGAACGCACTGACTTCTAAAAAGATGAAATCATTAAACACTAAAAAGAGAAGTCAAGAAGTGACTTATAGTCATGGAAAAGATAAGAACTGTCAAGAGCAATCAATAGCAATGGGAAAGTAGCTATCTGACTCATTACCGACAGGTACAGAAAACTTACCATCCAAAACAGACATCTTTGGACGTATGACAAAATATGTGCCAAGAAAATTTCTCCAAATAAGATTCCAAAAGCCTAGCCTATAGTCTTCGAGCAAATATTAGACATCGTTCAATAAAATATAAACATCAATGGCTTGACACCAGACACCAGTGACAGCCACTCGCGCTTGAGAAAATGAACTGCAGTCCCAATAAACAATGTATCAATCCATCAGTAAACCCGACACCACCCATTCTCAGTTCGCCCACCTCTTTTGGGTTTCCACTAGATAGCACAGCCACACAAATAGGCTACATCGTCAAAATTTCTGGAAAAAAAATATTGCTTTTTTGTGTTAATTTAAGGTTTGGCACAAGGTTAGCAGTGTGGTTAAGGTTAGGTTTTAAAAATATATTTTTTAGAAGAACAATTGTAGGAATAGGCGGAGTTTAAGACTTGGTGGATAGCTAGTGACGACCCCTCTTTAGCAGGAAACAATCGCAAAATATCTCACTATATTTTATTTAACTAGGGAAGTCAATTAAGAACAAATTCTTATTTACAATGACGGCCTACCCCGGCCAAACCCAGACGATGCTGGGGGAATTGTGCGCCGCCCTATGGGACTCCCAATCACGGCCGGCTGTGATACAACCTGGATTCGAACCGGGTCTGTAGTGACACCTCTAGCACTGAGATGCAGTGCATTAGACCGCCTGACGTTATTTGACAAGTGCTTGCCAGCTGATATGTCCGATGTTTTTATGTGGGCTACAGTACCGACATGTAGCCCTATAGCACAGCAGGCAGCCGAGAGAGCTAGGAATTAAATAATATTTAGTTAATTTATTATGGAACACGCATCTCTGGTCAGATCCATACGCACATACTCGTTGCCAAATATGTTACGTTAGAGGCAAATACATGATTCGTCCACATTTCCCCATAACGCAGTTTCTTGAATAGCATCATAGCCCTTCTATAGCATGGTTGGTCCTACCCCGCCGTTAACAGGCGGCTGTTTGGCACGCTGGCGTATACATTATTTGTATTGATTAATTTGCCCCTGGATTGACTTTAGCCACACGATTCGCTATCTTGGCTACATGCCCCGGTAAACTTGGGAGACGAAGTGGCAGGGGCAAACTAGCCATTCTGCATCAGCGTAAGCAACTAAGATATCCATGCCAGCAGCCAATGTTTTTGTTTAAAAGGCTCTAGTAGTGCATTTTACATCACAAGCACCACGTTTTCAAGCATAATGTTTCAAACGTCATTCATTGCATTGGCTACCCACCTGATGATAATTATTTTGATATCAATCCACCAAAGAACTCCAAGGTGCTTGGCTACTTTAGCGAGCTGGGTTTCGGCCTGTGAAACAAGTGAAAAATTAACACTTTAAAATGTACATTGTCACCGTCCTGAGGAGTATATTTATTTTGGACAGGTTTCTTGCACCACGCGATGCCAAATGAAGGCCTGTCAATGAGGGCAAACGATTGGTGAGTCAGTGGCCAATCAAAGCATGCGAAAATCCACTTACCCCAATCAGAATCTTGTTCACGAGGGCGGACCTGAGCTCTTCCGACTCTTTCTCGCTGACTGCATATTTGTCTCTACAGTTTGTTCATCTGTAAAAAAAAAAAATTCTAACAAAGGCTCGCCATCAAAATAAAAAGCATGACTCTTAAATGAAATGATTGACAAATGACCTAATCAAATCAAATCAAACTTTATTTGTCACATATTTGTCACAAGTGTAGACCTTACGGTTAAATGCTTACTTACAAGCCCAACAGTGCAGTTCAAGAAGAGTTAAGAAAATATTTACTAAATAAACCAAAGTAAAAAATAATAAAAAGTAACACAATAAAATAACGAGGCTATATACAGGGAGTACCAGTACCGAGTCAGTGTGCAGGGGTACAGGTTAGTTGAAGTAATTTGTACATAGGTAGGGGTGATGTGACTATGCACAGATAATAAACAGCAGTAGCAGCAGTGTATAAAACAAATGGAGGGGAAGTGGGGGTGTCAATGTAAATAGTCCAGTGGCCATTTGATTAATTGTTCTGCAGGGGGGTGGCTTGGGGGTAGAAGCTGTTAAGGAGCCTTTTGGTCCTAGACCAAAAGCTCCGGCACTGGTACTGCTTGCCGTGCGGTAGCAGAGAAAACAGTCTATGATTTGGGTGACTGGAGTCTGGCACCGCCTATTATATAGGTTCTGGATGGCAGGAAACTTGGCCCCAGTGATGTACTGGGCCGTATGCACTATCCTCTGTTGCGCCTTACGTTTAGATGCAGTTGACATACCAAGCAGTGATTCAACCAGTCAGGATGCTCTCGATGGTGTAGCTATCAAACTTTTTGAGGATCTGCTCCACTACAGCCCTGTCTATGTTGAATGGGGGCCTGTTCGGCCCGTCTTTTCCTGTAGTCCATGATCAGCCCCTTTGTCTTGCTCATGTTGAGGAAGAGGTTGTTGTCCTGGCACCACACTGTCAGTTCTCTGACCTCCTCCTTATAGGCTGTCTCATCATTGTCGGTGATCAGGCCTACTATTGTTGCCTCGTCGGCAAACTTAATGATGTTGGAGTCGTGTTTGGCCACAGAGTCGTGGGTGAACAGGGAGTACAGGTGGGGACTAAGTACACACCCCTGAGGGGCCCCAGAGTGGAGGATCAGCGTGGCAGACATGTTGTTGCCTACCCTTACCACCTGGGGGTCGCCCATCAGGAATTCCAGGATCCAGTTGCAAAGGGAGGTGTTTAGTCCCAGGGTCCTTAGCTTAGTGATGAGTGGGCAACTATGGTGTTGAACGCTGAGCTGTAGTCAATTAACAGCATTCTCACATAGGTGTTCCTTTTGTCCAGGTGGGAAAGGGCAGTGTGGAGTGTGATTGAGATTGCGTCATCTGTGGATCTGTTGGGGCGGTATGCGAATTGGAGTGGGTCTAGGGTGTCCGGGAGGATGGTGTTGATGTGAGCCATGATCAGTCTTTCAAAGCACTTCATGGCTACCGACGTGAGTGCTACAGGGCGGTAATCATTTAGGCAGGTTACCTTCACTTCCATGGGCACAGGGACTATGGTGGTCTGCCTTCCAGATGGCAACTATGCTGACTAATAGTAGTCAAGAATGAGTTTATTCAGTAGATTGCCTAAATCACTTTCTTCTCAGATAGTCTTTTTTTCCCTTTTAATAGCCTTTCTTCCCAAATATCTTTGAGGCTTAATCCACCCCTTCAAATAATCCCCAAATACACCCCAAACCTCAGTGGAAGCCTTCTGTTTTTGGGCCCAGTACCATGCCTTTTTGGCCCACCAGACTCCCTGGTTCTGGTGGTCAGCTGATGAGGGACCAAAAGCCTGAAAATATATTCCAGAAACTGATCAAATACTATAAACTAAGATCTCTATGTGATCTCTTCAAATAGTTCCCAAAAGCCTAGCCGATATAGTCTTTGATCGCCTTCTGTAATTTGATAGCAAATATTGGACATTCAATGAAAGATGGACGTCAACGACTTGAGAGAGACCAGACACCAGTGACAGCCGTACGCGCTGTGTCGGTAAAGGAACACATTAATTCCAGCAATTGAGAAAATAGTATAACATGTTTAAAACAATTCATATGTCATTTACTAGGATTCCTTACTCGGATTTCTCTGGAGTGGGGTGTATGGGTATTCCGGACCACCCTCTGCCTGCATAGCACAGCTCACCAAACAGTAGACTTAAAGTTCAGCCCCTGGCCGCTGTGCAGTTTGTCAGGCACTGCAAAATGGGCAAAGAGTGCCTTCCCCCGGGCAGTCCAGGATGGTTGATTAAATGATTGATTCCTGTTTCATGATAAGTAATTTTTTTACAACCATCCGAGAACCTTACATGCATGCAACTTGTATTTTAGAAACATTGATCACTTGGTTTAGAAATTATTGGGTAACAGGGAGATTAAAATCCCCCACAAATCTTAGGCTTTTCACTACTTGAGTCTTGTTAATATGGTTGAACTACCATTTGATCGATTTGAAAGGGTCCCTGAGTAGTAAAACGTTGTCAACACTGCCACCATGTGGTCAAACGTTTCATTGCAAAATTCTATGACATCACCAACATCCAACATGTAATGATTGTCTGTCTCTTTCTGACTGACAAGATAATTAGCTTCAGAAATACCCTCTTTGATCACAATACTTTGAGTTCAACATGTTTGAAGGCTCAACGGAAAGAGGGGGTAGAACAATTATTACTCAACATTTCACTAGTCATAACTACCATATTGATAGAAATACAACTATCATATTTCTATAAACTGGAAAAATAACAGAAAACCCTAGCTTGAAAGATATTTAGTCAAATAACCAACCCCAATCCACAGAATGGGTCTTCAGTTGTATCTGTTTTTATTGTTAGATAACACGTACAAGTACAGTAGAACTATTGTGTGTTACCATCTACCCGAAGGACAATCCTCCTGTGTCTTCCGACAAAGGCCAACGTTTAGATAGCATTTTTTTATTACAGGTTTATTATTAATAACCGTGACCTTAAACACACACACACATACAGAGAGGTACACACACACACACGCCAATTGCGCAGGGGACTCGAGTGGGGCTATTGGTCACAGACGTGAGTCAGGAGGGTTCCGGGGGTCTCCTAAGTGATGCTGTTGTGGCGGTGTGCCAGTAGGTGGCACTGCGAGTCACTGGCTCAGGAAGGACAGGGCCGTGTCTCGCTCCTCCACCAGCTCGGCGGCTGTGGCGTCCATCTTGGCGCGGGAGAAGTCGTTGATAGGCAGACCGTCATGGATATTCCACGACTTGTTCTGTGGGGAGAATATGGATGAGGATCAAACAGAGGGCTCTTTAGCACACATCTAGTCCAGGATCACAACTGCAGTACATGACTACAGTACCCACAATGCTCTGAGTAACACAGTTGTGTCACGATTTTCCAATTGCAAATTAATGCGGCAAAAGTCTGTAAACTGCTGGCTTGCAATAGTAGGCCGATGTTGGTATAACCTAAACTCTGATAAGCAGATGTTGGGTAACAATGACTTTCAATAACCACCCATCGGTAAATGATATTTAAACTCAGCAAAAAAAGAAACATCCTCTCACTGTCAACTGCGTTTATTTTCAGCAAACGTAACATGTAAATATTTGTATGAACATAAGATTCAACAACTGAGACATAAACTGAACAAGTTCCACAGACATGAGACTAACAGAAATGTAATAATGTGTCCCTGAACAAAGGGGGGGGGGTCAAAATCAAAAGTAACAGTCAGTATCTGGTGTGGCCACCAGCTGCATAAAGTATTGCAGTGCATCTCCTCCTCATGGACTGCACCAGATTTGCCAGTTCTTGCTGTGAGATGTTACCTCGCTCTTCCACTAAGGCACCTGCAAGTTCCCGGACATTTCTGGGGGGGGGGGGGGGGGGGTGGCCCTAGCCCTAGCCCTAGCCCTAGCCCTAGCCCTCACCCTCCGATCCAACAGGTCCCAGACGTGCTCAATGGGATTGAGATCCGGGCTATTCGCTGGCCATGGCAGAACACTGACATTCCTGTTTTGCAGGAAATCACACACAGAACGAGCAGTATGGCTGGTGGCATTGTCATGCTAGAGGGTCATGTCAGGATGAGCCTGCAAGAAGGGTACCACATGAGGGAGGAGGATGTCTTCCCTGTAAACGCACAGCGTTGAGACTGCCTGCAATGACAACAAGCTCAGTCCGATGATGCTGTGACAAACCGCACCAGACCACAACGGACCCTCCACCTCGATCCCGCTCCGGAGTACAGGCCTCGGTGTAACCCTCATTCCTTTGACAATAAACGTGAATCCGACTATCACCCCTGGTGAGACAAAACCGCGACTTGTCATTGAAGAGCAATTACTGCTAGTCCTGTCTGGTCCTGCGACCTGCCTTTACAACAGGCCTACATGCCCTCAGTCCAGTCTCTCTCAGCCTATTGCAGACAGTCTGAGCACTGATGGAGGGATAGTGCGTTCCTGGTGTAACTCGGGCAGTTGTTGTTGCCATCCTGTACCTGTCCCGCAGGTGTGATGTTCGGATGTACCGATCCTGTGCAGGTGTTGTTACACGTGTTCTGCCACTGCGAGGACGATCAGCTGTCCGTCCTGTCTCCCTCTAGCGCTGTCTTAGACGTCTCACAGTAACGGACATTACAAGTTATTGCCCTGGCCACATTTGCAGTCCTCATGCCTCCTTGCAGCATGCCTAAGTCACGTTCACGCAGATGAGCAGGGACCCTGGGCATCTTTCATTTGGTGTTTTTCAGAGTCAGTAGAAAGTCCTCTTTAGTGTCCTTAAGTTTTCCTAACTGTGACCTTAATTGCCTACCGTCTGTAATCCGTTAGTGTCTTATCCACCGGTTCCACAGGTGCATGTTCATTAATTGTTTATTCATTGAACAAGCATGGGAAACAGTGTTTAAACCCTTTACAATGAAGATCTGTGAAGTTATTTAGATGTTTGCAAATTATCTTTGAAAGACGGTCCTAAAAGAGGGACGTTTCTTTTTTTGCTGAGTTTATATGTTCTATTAATACACCTTGCCAGGGTTGATTTAGTTATGTCCATAGAGATGCTATGTATACAGTGGCCTTTTCTGTGACAAAATGAGCAGTGCCATTGAGGGCTATGAGTGACAAGTTTGAGTGACAAGTTTTGGCAATTCATAAATAAACTGTGGCACAAGAGCCCTCTATCCATCTCTATGGTTATGCCTTACCTTGATATGAACAGGGAATGAGTAAATTAGGTCTTCAGGGATTCCGTAGGAGTTTCCACCAGCGTAAACACCCATAGACATGAACTCACCCTGAAAATAACAACAGGACAAACAGTCAGGCCAGGGACTCAGCTTCACAAAACACAACATTTTGGTAACAAAATGTTAGCAGAAAGTTAGCAGAATTATGCAACCCCATGATATTATCTTCCCACTTAAGAGTACTGCCAAATTAAAATGAATGTGTCTGGGACATCCAAACAAAACGCTTTGCATGTTTGTGGATTCTTCCAGATTGAAAATAAAATGGGAGTCATGGTGCTCTGTTCCAAGATACCACTTTTCAATATATAAACATTTGAACAATGTTAGTTGTTTAGCATTAAATGTTAGTGTTTTAATGGTGTTTGGGGGGGGGGGGGGGGGGTCACTGCAGACCCTTGACGTCATTCCACCCCACCTCACAAACACACGGCTTACATCGAGAGTGCCGAACCACCAGTCCCTCATGTGGTCACAGATGGCCTTGGCGGCAGACATGGCACTGGAGAGCTTCCTGGCCTTGATGACGGCAGCACCACGCAGCTGCACTGTCTGCAGGAGACAGAGAGGAGAGGAAGAGAGAGCGGGGGGGGGGGGGGGGGGGGGGTTTAGGACGGCTTCATTACAACACGGGACTAAAGAGACTAATAGATTCAGTGAAAATGCTTGTATTCAGATAAGAGATTATTGAAAGATGAGATATGGGGTCCAGATGACACCCACAACCCACACTCACTTTTCCATGAATAGGGATTCATTCAGGTAAGGATCGCACATTTATAATATCTATGAGCTATGCATACGCAACATAGGTACAAATAGCTGACCATTAATATGTATAACTACATTCATAAAGCATTATTTGTTTATATATTTTTTACTTAACACATTTTTCTTAAAACTGCATTGTTGGTTCAGGGCTTGTAAGTAAGCATTTCACTGTAAGGGTCTACCTGTTGAATTCGGCGCATGTGACAAATCAAATTTGATTTGATTATGAGCAGTAGTCCAAGCAACGTGTGCAGATTTGGGTCGAATTGTTTACTTTTTCCATAAGGCATGAAACTTGGTACATTTGTACAGTTTGAGGCCATGAACATTTTCATAAAAACGACGCCATAAAAAAAAACAGGCAGAATAATGCCCTTTGAAGCAAATTGTTAGAATGCCCTATAGTACATTTTTATGGGAAATTATGTCAAAATGGGTTAGGTCAGAAGAGCCAAAACTAGAGTTCGCTTACAGAGATGAAGTCTCCCTTGAGCCAGCTGTCGTCCTTCACGGCGCTGTACGCCTCCACCTCTTTGCCATGCACGTTGACCATGGCGTGGTGCACGTCGGGGTACTGGGTGGATGAGTGGTTGCCCCAGATGATGACGTTCTTGACTGCATCGGCGGGCACGCCGCAACGCATCGCCACCTTGAGGCAGACACAGGCTATGATGTCATTCATGGGATTTTTGACCATATTGGAATACCCATTCAATTGTTTTAGATCGAATTCCAAATGGACTTACAGCCCCTACACCTTATGCACTTGTAGAGATAAGATGATTGACTAGGTTTAAGCAATATGGTAAAATGTCCAACTAGCCAATCATATTGCTCACACTTAATCCTCTCAGATATCCAGAAGTACATAGGGTATAGAGGGATCCATTTGGGATTGGACATTACATCAAGTGCCTCGAGGCTAGGAACTAGTGTCTTTTTCCAGACGGAGCCTTTTGGCTTTGGCCTACCTGGGAACGGGCCCTGTTGTGGTCTAGACGGGTCAGGCAGGAGAAGTTCTCCTTGGGGATGGAGGGGGCGGACTTGGAGGCAATCAGACAGTTGGTGTTAGCAGGGTTTCCCACCACCAAGACCTGAGAGAAAGAGAGAGAGAGAGGTTAGAAACATCAAAGAGCCTCCCGGGTGGTGCAGTGGTTAAGGGCGCTGTACTGCAGCGCCAGCTGTGCCACCAGAGACTCTGGGTTCGCGCCCAGGCTCTGTCGTAACCGGCCGCAACCGGGAGGTCCATGGGGCGACGCACAATTGGCCTAGCGTCGTCCGGGTTAGGGAGGGTTTGGCCGGTAGGGAAATCCTTGTCTTATCGCGCACCAGCGACTCCTGTGGCAGGCCGGGCGCAGTGCGCGCTAACCAAGGTTGCCAGGATAAGTCCTATTTTAAGTCCTCATCTTCATTAGTGCCATTGTATGTGACTATTTATACATCTAAAAGCATACGCATGGTTTTATGCAAAGCAGAGAGAGTAGCAGAGACCTCCCGAGTGGCGCAGCGGTCTAAGGCACTGCAGTGGGGTTTGGACGGCCGGAATGTCCTTGTCACCTCTGTGGCGGGCCAGGCGCATGCACGCCGACACGGTCGCCAGATGTACGGTGTTTCCTCCGACACATTGGTGTGGCTGGTTTCTGGGTTAAGTGAGCAGTGTTTCAAGAAGCAGCACGGCTTGACAGGGTTGTGTTTCTGAGGACGCATGGCTCTTGACCTTCGCCTCTCCCGAGTCCGTACGGGAGTTGCAGCGATGGGACACAACTGTAACTACCAATTGGATATAATGAAATGAATATATATTTAAAAAATGCAAATATATATAAAATAATTTATATAAAAAAAGAGTAGCAGTGCAACTGAGAAACATGAGTCACGACTAAGGGAAATGCTGACACTTTCTAAATGGCCCAAAAAAATCAATATAAGATTGATGTCACGCACAGAACTACATCCCCTTTAAATGAAGGTCGAGGATTAGCTCGATTTAAAGGGATCACTGTGTGTACATGAGTGTTATGGCAGCCAGCGCCAACCCTAGAAAGATAACATCTCCCGCCATTATGGCCCCTGAGCAAGGCACTCAACCCCTAAACTACTCACCGGGTCGCTGTACTGTTTCTGGCTAATGTGGGTACTTGTGTGTGCGTATATAGGAGGGATTGGGTAAAGTAGAATCCACATTTCCGTCTGGTATGGATCAATAAAGTACTCTTCTTCTAAAAACACACCTACTTTAGAGGACGGGCATCCAGTTCTTATGTAGCTACATAGATCGTGTAGAAACCTGACCACTCAAATTCACACACATTCCTGGATCAGAAGTCGTTGACCTTGGCCATTAGAAGAGGTGGGGCTTTGTTCGTCACACCGACGTCTAGTTGTTGCTGCAAACCCGCAGTGGCCAAAGGCCCCCCTTGTGACACCAGTGATTGCAGTGTGTACACACAACACAGTGTGGAGTAGTTTTCATCCCTGGTTTTGGAACACAGCCCACTCCACACCGGATGAATAGCCTGTAAGATGTGAACTTGCGCCGATGCCATAAAAGTATAAGGCTGTTCAAAAGAAACTGGCCCGTTTTAAATGTGAAAAAGGTCAAACTATAGTCTGATTTGTCAAAAAGGTTTGTGTGACTTTTAAAAGGAAGGAAAGTTCTACAATCTGGTTCATGTCAAATGTCATAGAACTAGAGGTATTGCGTCAAGTCTTTTAACAGGAATCAAAAATGTATCTCACCAAAATGTTACATCTGTAAAAGGAGATTAACCTTTCCCCAAAACACCCTTTAACATCATTCAACACCCCACAACCTGGCCTTTGCAGTACTGTTGTGCCTTCATGTCCCTTGATTATCGTTAGCAATGAGAGCTATCTGTTTGGTGCGGGGTGTGTGTGTGTGTGTGTGTGTGTGTGTGTGTGTGTGTCTCTCCCTCTCTCTAGCCAGGCTGCTGCTGCTCTGCGGCAGTGGCCCGAAACATGCCGAGTCATAGACACACAGAGGGACAGTTACCCTGACGGACTTCTTGGCGTACTTCTCCAGGGCGGCCCCCTGGGTCTTAAAGATGGCCACGTTGGCCTTCAGGAGGTCCTTCCTCTCCATGCCCTCCTTCCTGGGCATAGAGCCCACCAAGATGGCGGCGTCCAGATCTTTGAAGCCCAGCTCCACCTTGTCAGTGGGGATGACCTCTGTGGATGAAGATGGGGGTGGGGTGACGGTTAGTTACGATGGATATTGTGTTGGATAGAGTGGATGTAGTTGTCAACGTTGTGTTACTGCCCCATTTGTAGAGATGTATGGTTTTACTGGATTCTGCAATTAACATAAAAATTCAGATTTGACATAAAAGCAACACAATCATGGTTTTAAGATGCGTTAAAAAAAAACTATTTCTATAAGACAAATTAAGCATAAAATGTCTGCTAAAGTCAGTAAAGTAGTAGGTGTTTTGGCAGTTTCTGTTTGTGGTGGTAGCTGAACGTTTTAATTACCTTTTTCATCTACAGTAATTATACTGCCATTTCAGGCTCATCTGGCTGTACATGAATGCAAGATTAGGGAAGGACAAACAGTCTCTGTGTGGGAAATGCCCTTAGGTAATTGTGCACACAAACACACCAGGTTATTTCCAAACCGATAGTCTAGCACTCAGTGGCTCCACCTTGCAGATAAATTGTCTTGTTTCTTGAAACACTGCCAAATGTGCTGATTTCGTAGATAATGTTTGCTCTGTGGCAACTAATGAAAAACGCTTTCCCTGTTTTATCAGGATGAACTTCAATCAGGGCTCATTGGTGCACGAGATGTCTTGTTCCCCACCTCCCCTATTGTTGCCCCACCACTCCCAGGATTGGTTGGAATGTCCTATAGGCCCTTGGGAACCGACGAATAGTAGGCCTCCTTTCTGACACTCCTTCCCACAGCAGTCTGTTGTGGACCATCCCTGCTGCTGTGAAATTAGGGCTATTGGAAAAGTACCGCAGCAACAGGGAGGCACACATACAGTCCACACCCAATCCATTTTAAATGTGTTTCAGATGGGGGAGGACACAATGTAAACCATGCCAAAAAGCATGCCTATGTATAATGGGTGCATATGTTCTCACAACCAGCCCAGGCAGAAATAGAAAAGCATTGCTCACCCCTCAGGAGTGGGAGAGCACAGTCCTGCAGCTCCATCACAACCCCATCCAGAACTGGCAACATGGGAGGGATGTCCAACAGGACCAAGATGATGGGCTAGAACAGAAACGATTGCAAAGAGAGATTTTTTTCTTCTTCAAGCAGCTGCCAAAAATAAGAGCTTGGCCCCTCCCGACCTCATGCCAAAAATTCACATCCCATGCATAATTCACAGGCGCTTATGTAACGATATCTTTATAGCCTACATGTTACAACATCCGTCTGCCTCCTGTGCTCGAGGACAAAGCTGATTTGAAAGAGAGAGTGTGCAGATAGAAGTAGGCCTTGGCCGTGTTACCTGGTCCTTGCCGAAGACATCTCCCTTGGCGATGCTGTACAGCAGGGAGTAGGCGATCTGTCCAGCAGCACCAGTCACCAGCACACGGATTGGGTCGGCCTGTAAAACAACACACACACACACCCCCCATACTCATTCTGTGCAATCTTCCAACACAGCAGTAATGACCTACATATCAGGGATACGCAAATGATGCGGCAGTAATCGCATCTGACTGCTATGTTGATTAAAATGACAAAACTCCGTGTCGACAGATGAAAACGCACTTTGCATTAGCTGGAAGAGGAACTGAATGAAATAAAGATGATGATGATGAAGAAGATGCAATTTTCGACTAATGCCACGCGCAAAAGTCTTTACATGCTGACAACACCGCTCTCGAAGACACCGCGGCTACATTGTTGCTAGCGTGAAAAAGCGGAAACAATTTCCGAACCAGGCACTTTACGTTATCTTCTTCATTTCGGAATTGTAGTCTAGAGACTATTTTAAAAAATCCAGCATCCTCATTTCTTAAAATCAAATGTTATTTGTTATTCACCTTACAGTGAAATGCTTACTTACAGGCCCTTAACCAACAATGCAGGTAAGAAAAAATACCTACAAAACAATACCTAAAAGAAAATAAGAAATAAAAGTTACAACTAATTAAAGAGCGGCAGTAAATTAGAAATAGCGAGGCTTTAATACAGGGGTTACCGCACAAGATGGCTGGTTGGCCATCTTTCTGACTAACGTTAGCGAACGACTTCAGAAAGAGATGGTGAACGTTAGACAGAAATCTTTGCTGAAACAACAGACTAATCTTTGATCAAACATGAGATTAACCGCTGATGCTAGCTCCCGGCTTCAATGACAAGTGGACACAAACCCCAAGTTGCTCATCAACAATGACAAGCATCTGTTTTCCTACCTGGCAAACACTTTCGATGCATCATTCATATAACAGTTAGCTTATAACTTGACGGCAACAAAATAAACATACATCTTACCATATTCACTTGAGATAGAGGATCTCCTTAAGCCTGCAAACACTGTTTCTCTCGCTAGGACTAGACAGAAGGGTCACCTCTGCGCTTGTATTGAAATGTAGGACGGTGGCGCACTGGATTCCTGTCCAGGGATCTGTAGTTGAATATTCACTGATGCTGGTCTTTTTACCCGCTCAAATCACGAAAAGGAACACATTCCCCATAAAGAACCGCTGCAGCGCCAGCTCGTTGTTCTCGAAGGCCACGCCCACATGACCTTATATGGACCACACACAAAAACTGAGTGTGGGCCGCGTTCATATATCTCCTTTTACAAATACCTTGCTTCTTTGCGTCTTTCAGCCACACATTTTGTTTTTTATAACTTTTTAATAAATTAGCAGACGTTCATCACTCCTCTAGAAGGACTAGATAGACAGTATCCTAGGGATTTTCTGAACACAGTCATTTGCAGTTCTTACTGTGGCCTAATGAATGAAGGAGGATAGCATAGTATTAACAGTTGGCCAAGCTTTTTTTTTAAATCTATGTTTAAAAAAACACACATTTGAATCTATATACACTTCATTAATCAGAGACATACATTAGAGTTGTGTTGGGATGTTGTTAGTGTATTTTTGGTAGCCTGTGCCAAGTTGAATTCAGTCAATGAATTCAACCCCTTGCCTATATTCCCCTTGCCTGATATCAATCTATGTTTGCTTTTACAAATGCATCAGGCCTACATTACATCACACAGCATTTTCCTATAAAGATTGAGCCCGGCGACAGGATAAATGTTTAGCCAATCAAAAACATGCTTTGTAAATTATCTATTAATGGCTCACAATTCAAGTTAATAAGACTAAGACATTAACAATATTTCAAGCAATGATTAATTCAACAACCCAACAAAAGCCTGATTAGACGGAGTCAAAGGTTGGTTCTGTGACTTACTACTAAGCAACTATTAATGGCCATTGTCTGTAAGATGGAGACACTTCTCTTTCATGGCCTCATTGTTTCATGATCACTGATAAGTGAAAGTGCTGGGCAAGATTTGTCCATTTTGGTTTAACTTGAAAACCACTGTCCTCTCCCAGCCTTGCTATCTGCATCTTTATTTAGTAGGTGGGTACAATCAAATAGGTCATAGGCCAACTGGTAGCCTAATTCAAACACAAAATACGATTCATCCTCGCGTAGTAAGTATAACGTCCACCTAACTTTTTCTAACAGAAGACTATTGGAAGAAGATGTCTGTCTGTAGCCTCCACTGGGGCACGAGCGGGGTAATTTGAAGTCAAGTGCAGTGATGTGGCTCTGGTAGACTAGTCACAAGATGCTTAGCAATAGAACAGACTAAAGTGGCATTATCTTCACAACTGATGAGCAGGCATATGAGCTTTTTTTTCTAGGGCGGGGGTAAGAACAAGGTTAGGTTTAGTGAATGCAATTTAGTTTGGATGCACCATAATCCCATCGTTTCTGGCATGTCCCTCTGTGGATGCATTCAGAGGTTTCAAAATAACTTGTTTCAAAAAGCCTGTTGACTTTTTTATCTATAATTCGTGTCCACTCTATTACAAGAAGCAACCAGGACCTAACACAGACATGCAGCCTAGTATTTGCCACAGCAGATTTAACATGTCACTTAGTTATTATTTACAATGATTTAAGTTGTATTAGTCGTATATACAGGATGTACACGGTATACACCATCTAACGAAACGCTACATGGCTAAACATTTAGATTATTGTTATGCAAACAGATATAAAAACAAATTATAAATTGGGTGGTTAGAGCCCTGAATGCTGATTGGCTAACTGCCGTGATGTATCAGACCTATACCAAGGGTATGACAAAACATGTATTTTTACTGCTCTAATTACGTTGGTAAGCAGTTTATAATAGCAATAAGGCACCTCAGGGGTTTGTGGTATATGACCAATATACCACGGCTGAAGGCTGTATCCAGGCACTCCGCGTTGCGTCGTCCTTGCACAAGAACAACCGTTAGCCGTGGTATATGGCCATATAGCACATCCCTCGTGCTTTATTGCTTAATTAGATCCGTTTCATTAGGATTGTGGGAAGTGGGGCATTAATGTTACATAATCGCCCGGTGAAAATAGTTGGCTTCCCTATGGAAGCAGCGCCTGTCTGACGCACCGAGTGGCATGGAGCTATCCATGGTGCAATGAATACCCGCTCGCGTTCTTCACCAAAGCTGCCGAGGGGAGGCAGTCAATTAATTAATGATGATGTGGTCACACAGACAGGACGGTCGAGCCACAGACACTTTGTTCAAGTCTGTAGGCTATTGTGAATGAGTAGGCCTCACAGTAGTCTACTCAATTCGAATGTCTTGTCGACTGAGGATAGGTACCCCCAAATAGTAGCTTATGGGCCTATCATTTTCTAGTCGACAGTGTCTACTACCCAGAAAGAATAGATGAAGCTTCGGCAAAAACTAACGGGGACCCGAATAAACCAATATTTCACCAGGCTACCCTATAGGATTAGGTTTGTAAGAGCTTATCACGGTAATTCAACAAGACATAGGCTATAGGGAGGAGAGTCAATGTCGAATTGGCAACTGTAGTTAATTCAAAGGAAGCCTTAATATTTCGTTTGAGAGCCCCTCTGGTATGCTGGTGGCTGGTGCGGTCAAGGACAAGAGTCTTACCTCCGACGATGCCGCCCGCACCACTATGTACATCGCTGTCAACAAAGTCAACATGGTGAACCCGGATCCGTCCCCCTCGCTACAGTATGTCCACCCGTCTGTCTTTGCGAGTCCAGGCGAAAAGAGTTTAGGGCGAGATAGTCGGGGAGAGAAGGACCTAGAGAGCGGTGCAACAACCTCGGGGAAACGCGAGCCCTTAGGACAGAAACGCGCTCCGCTATGCAGTTAACTCGGATCCGCTATCTATCAGTCTCACCCAGGAGTCACCCCCACTCTCTTGCACTACAGTCTAGTCCGCTAATAAGCTTTAGTAGACTAAAATAGATTGACTGCGCCGTAATCTTTTGCCCATTAATAATGAGTACTGTTGCATAAAGTGTAGTCTATCCTAATAATCAAGTCTGGTGTGAGACGGGGGTTTGGTTGATGACATCACTAGCCTACAATTGAGAACCGCAGAGGTGTGGTGTGTTTTGAGGGGGTCACATAAGGACGCCATAATGTACAGTATCAGTCAAAAGTTTGGACACACCTACTCATGCAAAGGTTTTTGTTTATGTTTTACTATTTACTACATTGTAGAATAATAGTGAAGACATCAAAACTAAGAAATAAAACATATGGAATGATATCTTAACCAAAAAAGTGTTAAACAAATCAAAATCTATTTTATATTTGAGATTATTCAAAGTAGCCACCCTTTGCCTTGACGACAGCTTTGCACACTCTTGACATTCTCTCAACCAGCTTCACCTGGAATGCTTTTCCAACAGTCTTGAAGAAGTTCCCACATATGCTGAGCACTTGTTGGCTGTTTTTCACTCTGCGGTACGACTCATCCCACACCA
This sequence comes from Oncorhynchus clarkii lewisi, assembly GCF_045791955.1. Lineage (NCBI taxonomy): Eukaryota > Metazoa > Chordata > Actinopteri > Salmoniformes > Salmonidae > Oncorhynchus > Oncorhynchus clarkii. The sequence continues at coordinate 25,534,255 of NC_092159.1, read as the reverse complement.
TCATAATTAGGTTGAGGTCAGGTGATTGTGGAGGCCAGGTCATCTGATGCAGCACTCCATCACTCTCCTTGGTCAAATAGCTCTTACACAGCCTGTAGGTGTGTAAGGTCATTGTCCTGTTAAAAACAAATGATAGTCCCACTAAGTGCAAACCAGATGGGATGGCGTATTGCTACAGAAGGCTGTGGTAGCCATGCTGGTTAAGTGTGCCTTGAATTCTAAATAAATCACTGACAGTGTCACCAGCAAAGCACTCCCACACCATCACACCTCCTCCTCCTCCATGCTTCACGGTGGGAACCACACATGCGGAGATCATCCATTCACCTACTCTGCGTCTCACAAAGACACGGCGGTTGGAATCTAAAATCTAAAATTTGGACTCAGACCAAAGGACAGATTTCCACCGGTTTATTGTCCATTGCTCATGTTTCTTGGCCCAAGTCTCTTCTTCTTATTGGTGTCCTTAAGTAGTTGTTTCTTTGCAGCAATTAGACCATGAAGGCCTGATTCACGCAGACTCCTCTGAACAGTTGATGTTGAGATGTGTCTGTTACTTGAACTCTGTGAAGCATTTATTTGGGCTGCAATCCAAGGTGCAGTTAACTCTACTGAACTTATCCTCTGCAGCAGAGGTCACTGTGGGCCTTCCTTTCCTGTGGCGGTTCTCATGAGAGCCGGTTTCATAATAGCGCGTGATGGTTTTTGCGACTGCACTTGAAGAAAATGTCAAAGTTCTTGACATTTGACTGACTTTGATATGACTGACTTTCATATCTTAAAGTAATAATGGACTGTCACTTCTCTTTTCTTATTTGAGCTGTTCTTGCCTTAATATGGATCTGGTCTTTTTCCAAATAGGGCTATCTTCTGTATACCATCCCTACCTTGTCACATTACAACTGATTGGCTCAAACACATTAAGAAATAAAGAAATTCCACAAATTAACAAGGCACACATATTAATTTAAATGCATTCAAGGTGACTACCTCATGAAGCTGGTTGAGAGAATGCCAAGAGTGTGCAAAGCTGTACTTTGAAGAATCTCAAATATAAATATATTTGATTTGATTAACACTTTTATGGTTACTACATGATTCCATAGGTGTTATTTCATAGTTTTGACGTCTTCAATATTATTCTACAATGTAGAAAACAGTACAAATAAATAAAAACCTTGAAATTAGTAGATGTGTCCGAAACTTTTGACTGGTACTGTATATAGTCGAAACTTTACATACACCTTAGCCAAATACATTTAAACTCAGTTTTTCACAATTCCTGACATTTAATCCTAGTAAAAAGGATTCCCTTTCTCAGGTCAGGTAGGATCACCACTTTATTTTAAGAATGTGAAATGTCAGAATAATAGTAGAGAGTGATTTATTTCAGCTTTTATTTCATTCATCACATTCTCACTGGGTCAGACGTTTACATACATTCAATTAGTATTTGGTAGCATTGCCTTTAAATGATTTAACTTGGGTCAAACATTTCGGAGAGCCTTCCACAAGCTTCCCACAATAAGTTGGGGGAATTTTGGCCCATTCCTCCTGACAGAGCTGGTGTAACTGAGTCAGGTTTGTAGCCCTCCTTGCTCGCACACGTTTTTTCAGTTCTGCTCACAAATTTTCTATAGGATTGAGGTCAGGGCTTTGTGATGGCCACTCCAATACCTTGACTTTGTTGTCCTTAAGCAATTTTGACACAACTTTGGAAGTATGCTTGGGGTCATTATCAATTTGGAAGACCCATTTGCGACCAAGCTTTAACTTCCTGACTGATGTCTTGAGATGTTGCTTCAATATATCCACATAATTTTCCTTTCTCATGATGTCATCTATTTTGTGAAGTGCACCATTCCCTCCTGCAGCAAAGCACCCCCACAACATGATGCTACCACCCCCGTGCTTTAAGGTTTGGATGGTATTCTTCGGCTTGCAAGCCTCCCGATTTGTCCTCCAAACATAACGATCGATGGCCATTATGGCCACACAGTTATAGTTTTGTTTCATCAGAACAGAGGACATTTCTCCAAAAAGTACAATCTTTGTCCCCATGTGCAAGTCGTAGTCTGACTTTTTTAGTGCGGTTTTGGAGCAGTGGCTTTTTCCTTGCTGAGTGGCCTTCCAGGCTGTGTCAATATAGGACTTATTTAACTGTGAATATACAGTGCCTTGCGAAAGTATTCGGCCCCCTTGAACGTTGCGACCTTTTGCCACATTTCAGGCTTCAAACATAAAGATATAAAACTGTATTTTTTTGTGAAGAATCAACAACAAGTGGGACACAATCATGAAGTGGAACGACATTTATTGGATATTTCAAACTTTTTTAACAAATCAAAAACTGAAAAATTGGGCGTGCAAAATTATTCAGCCCCCTTAAGTTAATACTTTGTAGCGCCACCTTTTGCTGTGATTACAGCTGTAAGTCGCTTGGGGTATGTCTCTATCAGTTTTGCACATCGAGAGACTGAAATTTTTTCCCATTCCTCCTTGCAAAACAGCTCGAGCTCAGTGAGGTTGGATGGAGAGCATTTGTGAAGAGCAGTTTTCAGTTCTTTCCACAGATTCTCGATTGGATTCAGGTCTGGACTTTGACTTGGCCATTCTAACACCTGGATATGTTTATTTTTGAACCATTCCATTGTAGATTTTGCTTTATGTTTTGGATCATTGTCTTGTTGGAAGACAAATCTCCATCCCAGTCTCAGGTCTTTTGCAGACTCCATCAGGTTTTCTTCCAGAATGGTCCTGTATTTGGCTCCATCCATCTTCCCATCAATTTTAACCATCTTCCCTGTCCCTGCTGAAGAAAAGCAGGCCCAAACCATGATGCTGCCACCACCATGTTTGACAGTGGGGATGGTGTGTTCAGCTGTGTTGCTTTTACGCCAAACATAACGTTTTGCATTGTTGCCAAAAAGTTACATTTTGGTTTCATCTGACCAGAGCACCTTCTTCCACATGTTTGGTGTGTCTCCCAGGTGGCTTGTGGCAAACTTTAAACAACACTTTTTATGGATATCTTTAAGAAATGGCTTTCTTCTTGCCACTCTTCCATAAAGGCCAGATTTGTGCAATATACAACTGATTGTTGTCCTATGGACAGAGTCTCCCACCTCAGCTGTAGATCTCTGCAGTTCATCCAGAGTGATCATGGGCCTCTTGGCTGCATCTCTGATCAGTCTTCTCCTTGTATGAGCTGAAAGTTTAGAGGGACGGCCAGGTCTTGGTAGATTTGCAGTGGTCTGATACTCCTTCCATTTCAATATTATCGCTTGCACAGTGCTCCTTGGGATGTTTAAAGCTTGGGAAATCTTTTTGTATCCAAATCCGGCTTTAAACTTCTTCACAACAGTATCTCGGACCTTCCTGGTGTGTTCCTTGTTCTTCATGATGCTCTCTGCGCTTTTAACGGACCTCTGAGACTATCACAGTGCAGGTGCATTTATACGGAGACTTGATTACACACAGGTGGATTGTATTTATCATCATTAGTCATTTAGGTCAACATTGGATCATTCAGAGATCCTCACTGAACTTCTGGAGAGAGTTTGCTGCACTGAAAGTAAAGGGGCTGAATAATTTTGCACGCCCAATTTTTCAGTTTTTGATTTGTTAAAAAAGTTTGAAATATCCAATAAATGTCGTTCCACTTCATGATTGTGTCCCACTTGTTGTTGATTCTTCACAAAAAAATACAGTTTTATATCTTTATGTTTGAAGCCTGAAATGTGGCAAAAGGTCGCAAAGTTCAAGGGGGCCGAATAATTTCGCAAGGCACTGTAAATACTTTTGTACCAGTTTCCTCCAGCATCTTCACAAGGTCCTTTGCTTTTGTTCTGGGATTGATTTGCACTTTTCGCACCAAAGTACGTTCGTCTCTAGGAGACAGAACGTGTCTCTTTCCTGAGTGGTGTGACGGCGGTGTGGTCCCATTGGCATTATTACTTGCGTACTATTGTTTGTACAGATGAACGTGGTACCTTCAGGCGTTTGGAAATTGCTCCCAAGGATGAACCAGACTTGTGGAGGTCTACACATCTTTTTTGAGGCTTTGGCTGATATCTTTGTATTTTCCCATGATGTCAAGCAAAGAGGCACTGAGTTTGAAGGTAGGCCTTGAAATACATCCACAGGTACACCTCCAATTGACTCAAATGATGTCAATTAGCATATCAGAAGCTTCTAAAGCCATGACATAGTTTTCTGGAATTTTCCAAGCTGTTTAAAGGCACAGCCAACTTAGTGTATGTACACTTCTGACCCACTGGAATTGTGATACAGTGAACTATAAGTGAAATAATCTGTCTCTAAACAATTGTTGGGAAATTACTTGTCATGTACAAAGTAGACGTCCTAACCGACTTGCCAAACTATAGTTTGTTAACAAGAAATTTGTGGAGTGGTTGAAAAATTAGTTTTAATGACTCCAACCTAAGTGGATGTAAACTTCCGACTTCAACTGTATACAGCAGGAGTATGCATTTTTGCTGCTGCTATGCTGTATATGCTAGCCTATGCATCTACTGGTCTGTAGGCTATATTGCATGTATGATGCATAAATTGCACATTATATTGCACGTGTTTCAATCATAACAATTCATGTAATTGCATTAAATAATAATGCAGAGCCCCACCTGTTTAGAGCCCCACATTCTTAGCCAAAAATGGGTCTTGCCTGTTTTGCATGTTATTTTGGTATTAATATGTGTCACATATCAGTTTGCAAACAATGTAAAAAAAAACAACAATTGAGTTAAGAAAGCCGCATACAAACATGGTCTCTTCTTTGTTTTCTTGAGTAAGTGAGCTCCAAAATGCAGGTTTTTCAGCCTAGCTCAGTGCTTTCTGTGGTGGTGGGGCAAACCAGCAGAAAATACAGAGCGTTGCGCCGTGATTGGCTCAATGTTCTGTCACTCATGGGGACACTACGTCACCGCCAAGTCTAAGGGTAGAGCTTGACAATTCAAGCCTCTTGGGTGCTGCAATAGAGTTACCTAGTTAGCCTAGATATATAAAAGGTTAAATAAAAAAATAAAAATAAAAATTACATTAGAAGTGCCCATCCAAGAAGGCTCAAGATCATTGGCCACAGATAAAATGACATCAAATCACGTTATATCAACAGTAGCTTTGATTGGACTGATCATGTCAGCATCATACATTCAGAATCTTAGCTAGCAGTCATCATCATGAATCAAGTCGACAATCTACTGGCAAATCCTTTTTAATCCTTGTCATATGAAGAGAAATAATTAATTGAAATTATAGATAAAACGTAAAGGTGCTCATCGGCCAAAAACATTACACGAGTTGGAAATTGAAAATTCAACAATAAGTGGTTTGGAAAGAGTCAGTGGCTAACTGCAAGCATTGCAAAGCACTCATTAGCCTGCTATTCAGTGGAGTGTCTGTGTGGTCCCAAGTCTAAGAACAAGGGTCTCTATTCCTAGTTTAAAATTATAAATATTCAACATTAGCCATACTGTCAATGAAGCATGATTTGTGACGCGCTCTAAACAACTGTTAACCCGGAAATGCAAAATCTGACTTTAGTGAGTTCAAGACAACTAGGAACTCGGGTAAAATGAGCTACGACTGGGAAAATATTTTTTTTACTTAAAAAAAAAAACTTTCATCCAACTCGGAATTGTAAATCGGGAACTCAGGCCTCTTTCTAGAGCTACGACCTGAAGATTACTGAAGTCATCATGATTCAACTTGTTTTTCTTAGAGTTCCCAGTTGTTTTGAAAGCACCATAAATCCAGAGAATGCCAGACTTTGATGAACAGGAAGTTTGTCATCAAACTTTGTCAAGTGAGCACAGCACAACAAGGTGAGTCCAAAAATGTCTTGTATGCTGCTGCATAAATTATGTAATATGCCAGGGAGATATGTATACTGTAGCTAAGAAAGTAATACTAAGTGTATGTTGTGAATGTTATTTTCACCTCTTAATTTTGCCTACTGTTCTGACTTGGTGGTGCACATGTAGCCTATAACCTGTTTTTGAGAAATGTAATCATTGAATATTGTAAGAGCTTTCATTGTCTGCTTATATGTCCCTTTTATTTATCATACGGTTCTGACTTGGTGTACAGGGGGAATACTGTAAGAACGGCCCATGTTCTGAAGTCTGAATTCTGTCTCTGTACATAGTTATATTATCACATTTTAGGGAAGACCCAGATGCAGACAGTGTCAAAGTAACTTAAGTTTATTACCAGAACAGGGGGCAGGAAAAACGACATGTCAAGGGCAGGCAGAGGCTTGTAAATCCAGATCAGACTCCAACGGCAGGCAGTCTCAGGGTCAGGGCAGGCAGAGGTCAATAATCCAGTATGATGTGACAAGGTACAGAAAAGCAGGCTCAGGGTCAGCGCAGGCAGAATGGTCCAAACAGGGAAAAGTTGAAAACAGTAACTAGAATCAGACAGTAGCAAGGGGAAAACCACTAGTAGGCTTGACAAACAAAATGAGTGGTAAAGTGTTGGGGCTGCTGTTGGGACTCTGCTGTTGGGACAGCTTTATGTAGGCTCTAACAGTTTGTGGGCACCGTTTGTCACCGTTATAGTGCAATTTATCTATTGTTTAGTGTTGTGTTGTGTAGTGGCTTTGCTGGCATGCATCCCACTTTTTTCCCCTCCTTATCAAGATTTACATGCTAAAATCACCACTGATTGTTTACATTCTCGATTAACATAAAGGTGCCTCTTTATTTTGTCATTAACTACCTGCACAATATAGTGAGTGACATACTCTTCTTCAACATTAAAATACAGGCTGGGGCCCAGATAACGGCACATGAAGAGGGAAACACAGTGGAGGCTGCTGAGGGGAGGACGGCTCACAATAATGGCCGGAACGGAGCAAATGGAATGGCATCAAACACATGGAAGCCACGTGTTTGATGTATTTGATTCCATCCCACTAATTCCGCTCTAGCCATTACCACGAGTATGTCCTCCCCAATTAAGGCGCCACCAACCTCCTGTGGTTACAGATGAAAGAAGGTTTAATGGCGCCAGTGGTCTATTCAGGAAGGTGCAATGTGAGAAAATGTTGAGAGTATTGGTTTCAAGAAAGCTAAACAAGTTGATGTTTCGTTCTCATACCACCAGAGGTCGCCACTTGCATGAGAGAACCGATAGACTGTAGCTGGGGATGCAATGCATTCCTCAGATGTGAGGGCCAGTGTTCTGCTATTCCCACTACTTCGTCTTTCACAATAACTTTACCATTGGTAAATATAGAACATTTTAAGTCCTATCCTACGTACATAAGCGTAAATGCCTTGACACTGGGCAGAAGTGCATTGGAGTCAGAAGTGGGACGTGTGTAATTCACATTTCAATTTTTCATCCATTTGTGACCGATCCTGACCGAACACAGATTCCTTGGAAGGCAGATCAAAAGGGATACAGTAAAGTGAAGATACTTCTACTGGTGTTTATGACTTTTAAAGACAAACTAGGCATGATATTGATGGTCATACAGGGAAGAGGAGCTGTGGTCGTCGTGACCTCGTCAACTTGTCTTTTACATGTAGGGTCTGAGTGAATCCACTAGGCCTCACTGACTGTGACTCTTTAGACAGGGAGGCAAATTTTTTTCATTCCTCTCCAAAGTCATCTACAACAGACTCTGCATGATTAGGCAGCCTGGAGTAGTTTGCTCAGCGGGTTTCAACCTGCCATGCTTCAGTCAGTCACTGTATGTGTGTGCGTATGTGTGTGTGTAATATGTTACACATTCCGCATTGAAACAGGCGCACACACATACACATAAACACACAATCACGCGCAGACACACATGCGTCCACACACACATGCACAAACACAGACGCAAGCACACACACACACAGTCACGCACAGACACACGCGTGCATACACACACACATGCGCAAACACATTATGCACTGGCACACACACACACACAGGGGCACACACACTTCTCCAATCACTCAGCAGCAACATGGAAATATGAATCACAAATAGTTTTTAATAAGACGTGCTTTCCTCTCTTGGCCCCCTTCTCAAGTGTTGATGTGCTAACAAAGCGCCATTCCCGATGACTGACACCTAATGCCTGGCTGTGTAGCGGCGATAGAGGCATAGCCTAGCTTGTTTATCACATCTCTCATGACCACACAATGTCTACCAGCCCAAACCTGGCTTCCCCTGTCAGTCACAGAGACAAGCCCGAGGAGGGGGATGACTGACCGACCACGGCTGCGTCTCCGCACACTTCGACAGTGAGAGAGAAAAAGCCGTTTTGCGAATAACAATTTCCTGTTGCCTTCCGTCCACAGTAATTACGGCACTAGTGAAAAAGTCTCTCAGCGCCGAGCTTAAACTGACCGAACAGGGAGAGGAATGTACGGAATGCCGTTTTCTGACCAACCGGTGAGCTTGGATATTAGCCTAGCTTTCATCGCTCGCCAGTTGAACTTATATGGACTCAACATTGTCGTTTTTCAAGTCAATCCAAGCAACGACTCTTTTTAGGGCACTACTGGCGTCAAGTGCAGTCTTTCGACGGTTGTTTGTTATGTCTTGTGTGTCTGCTATGTGGGGATTATAAATATTTTCAGGCCTCAAAACGCCACAACAATACAAGAAAAGATTTGAAAGACAACAAAAGAGGGGGGCGATTGGATCTGAGTTCCATATTTGTGTGGACTGTGAAAACAGAGGGCATTGTGGGAGTTTCACCTGACATGCAGTTGAACCCAGAGTCGGTGATCTCACCTGCTATGGCCGTGTTATCTCCATCCCATCCCCCATCCCCCATCCCTGAGTGATTGAAAGAAAGTAGTTCCTGAAGGCCGGGCAAAAAGGACAGGTTAGCCAGTGTCTACTGCTGCCTCTTCTTTGCCCCCTATGAACCCAACACTGATCTGCCATTTCGGTGCCTCCCCTGGTAGTCGCGCCACACCTGCAGTATCTTTCATGCAACATGGAGGCTGGATTTGTTTTGTTTTGAAACTGATTCCAATGAGGTGACTGCAGTCAATGACCAATCGCCGATCGCTCTAACAGTCGATCCATATCTCGGTGAGAGTAACATGCAGAACAGAAAACATTCCGAGAGGGATTTAAGGGATTGGAGTGGGAAACTAATCTTAACCAAGGATTAAAAGTGTGGGGCCATTCAGATCAGACTGATAGGGAAGCCTCACAACCAAACAGATACGTTTGGCATCGGTCGGGTCTGGGACGGGTGTTGTTGCTCAACTGCTGTTTTGTATTGCATGTGATGATGACTGACGACTGTGGGGAGATCCATTGGTACGTGTTTGCTGGCGCATAGGTCCCCACCCGATGCTCCAAAAGCATTAGTCACTTGCTGTTTGTCATTCGAAACCCAAAGAATGCACCTATCGGCTCTTCTCCCACAGAGCTGGCAACCTGTCACTCGATTTCTGAACCTGTCACCGTGCCAGCGCTTGGCAACCATATCGGATAATTAAGAGCGGTCACGCCCCACAACCCCCCACCCCAATCCTCCCCTCCTTGGCAACAGTATTCTCTCAGTCAGTCGCCTCGTCTTCCTCTTCCCCTCTCTGCCAATCACACTCATTTCCCCATCTGCCTGGAACCCTGCTGATAGAAAGTGCCCTTAAGTGCTGGTTCCCAGCCAAGGTGGTTGTTGTCTATAGCGTATGATGGCTATAAGGTTTGGGGGATTGGTGTAAGGGATTGGGAGAAAGGCAGATTCCAGCTTCTAAACCAAGGCTTTTCTCTCCAGAGAGCATCTTTGACAAACAACCATGTTCCCTGAGATGAATGGAACAATGTGAAGAATTTGGGCTCTGTCCGCCCTGATCAGTTAGCCGTGCTAGCTGGGGCGTGAGGATCGTTGGATAAACCTGTGAGTCAGTTAAGGTCACTGCTTTAACCCTTGAGAATGGATTCAAATGGCCACATGATGGAACACAGAATCCTCAATGGAAAATTGCTTTTCAAATAGTCAACCAATCAGACACTGGAACAACAAATGAGTCCTATCGATTCATTGTAGTGAAGCATTGCTATGCATGTACACACAGTGCCTTCAAAAAGTATTCATACCCCTTGACGTATTCCACATTTTGTTGTGTTACAGCATGAATTCAAAATGGATTACATAGATTTTTTCGTCTCACTTTGTCATTACCCCATAATGACAAAGTGAAAACGTTCTTTTTTTAAAATTTTATGTTTGCACATTTATTGAAAATGAAATACATAAATATCTCATTTACATAAGTATTCACACCCCTGAGTCAATACTGAGTCATTCTGGGTAAATCTCTAAAAGCTTTGCACACTTGGATTGTATACTGAACAAAAATATAAAAGCAACATGCAACAATTTCAAAGATTTTACTGAGTTACAGTTCGTATAAGGAAATCAGTCAATTGAAATAAATGAATTAACATGACTGGGAATAGAGACATGCATCTGTTGGTCACAGATATCTGAAAAAAAGGTAGGGGCATGTATCAGAGAACCAGTCAGTATCTGGTGTGACCACCATTTGCCTCATGCGGCGCGACACATCTCCTTCCCATAGAGTTGATCAGGCTGTTGATTGTGGCCTGTGGAATGTTGTCCCACTCCTCTTCAATGGCCGATCCAGAGCATCCCAAACATGCTCAATGGGTGACATGTCTGGTGAGTATGCAGGCCATGGAGGAAGTGGGTCATTTTCAGCTTCCAAGGATTGTGTAAAGATCCTTGCGACATGGGGACATGCATTGTCCTGCTGAAACACGACAATGGGCCTCAGGATCTCATCACGGTATCTATGTGCATTAAAATGGACATCGATAAAATGCATTTGTGTTCGTTGTCCGTAGCTTATGCCTGCCCAAACCATAAGCACACCGCCACCATGGGGCACTCTGTTCACAATGTTAACATCAGCAAACTACTCGCCCACACAACACCATATGCACTGTTGGCCCTCTGCCCGGTACATTTGAAACTAGGATTCATCCGTGAAGAGCACGCTTCTCCAGCATGCCAGTGGCCATCAAAGGTGGGCATTTTCCCACTGAAGTCGGTTATGATGCTGAACTGCAGTCATGTCAAGACCCTGGTGAGGACGATGAGCATGCATATGAGCTGGTTTCTGACAGTTTGTGCAGAAATTCTTCAGTTTCATCAGTTGTCTGGGTGGCTGGTCTCAGACGATCCCACAGGTGAAGAAGCCGGATGTGGAAGTCCTGGGCTTGTGTGGTTGTTGGTTACACGTGGTCCGCAGTTATGAGGCTGGTTGGACGTACTGCCAAATTCTCTAAAACAATGTTGGAGGCAACTTATGGTAGAGGAATTAACGTTCAATTCTCTGGCAACAGCTCTGGTGAACATTCCTGCAGTCAACATGCCAATTGCACTCTCCCTCAAAACTTGAAACATCTGTGGCATTGTGTTGTGTGACAAAACTGCACATTTTAGAGTAGACTTTTCTTGTCCCCAGCACAAGGTGCACCTGTGTAATCATGCTGTTTAATCAGCCACACCTGTCGTGTATGGATTATCTTGGCAAAGGAGAAATGCTCACTAACAGGGATGTAAACAAATTTGTGCACAAAATGTTAGAAATTTCAGCTCATGAAACATAGGACCAACACTTTACATGTTGCGTTTGTATGTTTGTTCAATGGCGTTTATAATTTGTTCAGTGCATAATATTTGCACAATATTCCATGAAACATTATTCAAGCTCTGTCAAGTTGGTTGTTGATAATTGCTAGACAGCCAAGTCTTGCCATCGATTTTCAAGCCGATAGGTGAATTTATCTCCCAGTGTCTGTTGGAAAGCAGACTAAACCAGGGTTTCCTGGTTTAGGTTTTAGGATTTTGCCTGCACTTAGCTCTATTCCGTTTCTTTTCATCCTAAAAACCTCCCTAGTCCTTGCCGATGAAAAGCATACCCATAAGAGCGGTACTCAGTGATGTGTTATTTTCGATTTGCCCTAAACATAACGTTTTGTACTAAGGAAATAAAGTTAATTTCTTATCCAAATGTTTTGCAGTTTTACTTTAGTGCCTTATTGCAGACAGGATGCATGTTTTGGGATAGTTTTATTCTCTACAGGCTTCCTTCTTTTTAACTCTGTCATTTATGTTAGTTATATGGAGTAACTGCAATGTTGTTGATCCATCCTCATTTTTCTCCTATTACAGCCATTAAACTCTGTAACTGTTTTAAAGTCACCATTGACCTCATGGTGAAATCCCTGAGTGACTTCCTTCCTCTCCGGCAAATGAGTTAGGAAGGACGCCTGTATCTTTGTAGTGACTGGGTGTATTGATACAATTTCCAAAGTGTAATTAATATCTTATTCAATGTCTGCTTTTTAAAATTGTTTACCCATCTACCAACAGGTGCTCTTCTTTGCGAGGCATTGGAAAACTTCCCTCGTCTTTGTGGTTTAATCTGTTTTTGAAATTCACTGCTCGACTGAGGGACATTACAGATAATTGTCACGATCGTCATGAAGAGGAGACCAAGGCGCAGCGTGGGAAGCGAATATACTTATTTAATAGAAGAACGAACACTGAACAAAACAAACCATGAAGGTAATATGCGTAGTGCAGACAGGCATCTAAACATAGACCATAACCATCAAAATACCCAATGAATATGGCTACCTAAATATGGTCCCCAATCAGAGACAACGATAAACAGCTGCCTCTGATTGAGAACCAATCTAGGCAACCATAGACATATAAACACCTAGACTAGATAAAACTCATAAACATACAAAAAACCCTAGACAATACAAAAACTACACAAACCACCCTTGTCACACCCTGACCTAACTAAATAATAAAGAAAACAAAGATAACTATGTTCAGGGCGTGACAGTACCCCGCCCCTCCCCCCCCCCGGACTGTGGCCCGTCGTTGGAGGCTCCAGACTGTGGCCCGTCGTTGGAGGCTCCGGACTGTGGCCCGTCGTTGGAGGCTCCGGACTGTGGCCCGTCGTTGGAGGCTCCGGACTGTGGCCCGTCGTTGGAGGCTCCGGACTGTGGCCCGTCGTTGGAGGCTTCGGACTGTGGCCCGTCGTTGGAGGTTGGGTACTGGGTACTTTTGCCGGACGCTCTGGACTGGGTACTGTCGCCGGACGCTCTGGACTGGGTACTCTCGCCGGACGCTCTGGACTGGGTACTGTTGCAGGACGCTCTGGACTGGGTACTGTCGCCGGACGCTCTGGACTGGGTACCGTCGCCGGACGCTCTGGACTGGGTACTGTCGCCGGACGCTCTGGACTGGGTACCGTCGCCGGACGCTCTGGACTGGGTACTGTCGCCGGACGCTCTGGACTGGGTACTGTCGCCGGACGCTCTGGACTGGGTACTGTCGCCGGACGCTCTGGACTGGGTACTGTCGCCGGACGCTCTGGAATGGGTACTGTCGCCGGACGCTCTGGACTGGGTACTGTCGCCGGACGCTCTGGACTGGGTACTGTCGCCGGACGCTCTGGACTGGGTACTGTCGCCGGACGCTCTGGACTGGGTACTGTCGCCGGACGCTCTGGACTGGGTACTGTCGCCGGACGCTCTGGACTGGGTACTATCGCCGGACGCTCTGGACTGGGTACTGTCGCCGGACGCTCTGGACTGGGTACTGTCGCCGGACGCTCTGGACTGGGTACTGTAGCCGGACGCTCTGGACTGGGTACTGTAGCCGGACGCTCTGGACTGGGTACTGTCGCCGGACGCTCTGGACTGGGTACTGTCGCCGGACGCTCTGGACTGGGTACCGTCGCCGGACGCTCTGGACTGGGTACTGTCGCCGGACGCTCTGGACTGGGTACTGTCGCCGGACGCTCTGGACTGGGTACTGTCGCCGGACGCTCTGGACTGGGTACCGTCGCCGGACGCTCTGGACTGGGTACTGTCGCCGGACGCTCTGGACTGGGTACTGTAGCCGGACGCTCTGGACTGGGTACTGTCGCCGGACGCTATGGACTGGGTACTGGGCTGGGGACACGCACCTCAAGGCGAGTGCGGGGAGGAGGCACAGGATACACTGGACCGTGGAGACGCATTGGAGATCCAGAACATAGAGCTTGCTCAATACGTCCTGGCTGGATGCCCATTCTGGAGACACCTTGCGCATCTCTGCATAACACGGTGCCTGACCAGTTACACGCTCCCCACGGTAAGTACCAGGAGTTGGCTCAGGTCTCCTACCTGACTCAGCCAATCTCCTCGTGTGCCTCCCCTCCAAAAACAATCTTGGGGCTGCCTCTCTGTGTTCCGTGATAGCCGTGTACCCTCATATCTTCCACTATCCTCCTGTGCTTTCTCCACCTGCTTCCATGGTAGGGTCTTGTCCCCCGCCATTACCTCCTCCCAGGTCCAGGATGTCCTCCACTCCTCTTTCTCCCAGGTCCAAGATGTCCACTCCTCTTTGGCACGCTGCTTGGTCCTTTATTGGTGGGTTATTCTGTAACGGTCGTCATAAAGAGGAGACCAAGGCACAGCGTGGTAAGCGAACATACTTATTTAATAGAAGAAAGAACACTGAACAAAACTAACAAAACAACACAAACGAACCGTGGGGCTAATATGCGTAGTGCAGACAGGCAACTAAACATAGACCATAACCCACACAATACCCAATGAATATGGCTACCTAAATATGGTCCCCAATCAGAGACAACGATAAACAGCTGCCTCTGATTGAGAACCAATCTAGGCAACCATAGACATATAAACACCAAGACTAGAAAAAAAACATAAACATACAAAAACCCCTAGACAATAAAAAAAAACTACACTCACCACCCTTGTCACACCCTGACCTAACCAAATAATAAAGAATACAAAGATAACTAAGGTCAGGGCGTGACTCAAGACATCAATCATCAATCAAATGTATTTATAAAGCACTTTTTACATCAGCAGGTGTCAAAAAGTGCTCTACAGAAACAATACAGCTTTTCATTTTTTTCAGCTTTTCATTTTGTATTAATTTCTAAGTATTTCTAAAAACATAATTCCACTTTAACATGATTTGGTATTGTGTGTAGGCCAGTCACACAACATCTCAATTTAATCCATTTGTGGAAGAAGTCAATGGGTGTGAATTACTTACCATTCTAATAATAATACCATTATTTAGCCAACAGTCTATAATAACACATGTTTAAACCATTACTAAGTTTGTAACTCAGCATTAATAAACATTTTTTCAGCCAACAGCCTGTAATAACACATGTTTAAACCATTACTAAGTTTGTAACTCAGCATTAATAAACATATTTTTAGCCAACACATAACTATTAGATAACTTTAACTACAGGCCTTAGGCATTATTTAACAGTCTCTAACTATAACTAGACTTATAATAACTAGAAACAGAATTAAAGGCCCAGTGCAGTAAAACACGCGATTTTCCTGTGTTTTGCATATATTCCCACACTATGACATTGGAATAATACTGTTTAAATTGTCAAAAGTATAGTAATGCCCTTATTTGAAAAGATCACCTGAAATTTCTGCGTTTTGGCCCGCTTGGTGACAACACCAGGCTTTTCAAGTTGAGTGGTAGTTATGCATGAATCACAATGGAAGGCTTTAGTTTACTTTTACCCCAAATAACATTGATCCCATGAACTCATTAGTTTATAAATTAGTTTATAGTTAGTTAATAGTTAAATAGTTAGTTAGTTAATTATTTTATATACCTATAGTTCCCGAACCTCTCTGCCGATAACAGCTAGTTTTCAGTTTTACCCTTCCCACTCAGACCACTCTCCTAGCAGTCCTAGAGAAATTGTTTTAAAACAATCACAGTAAGGTACTTAAACGTTACCAAGAAATGACTTGATTGTGATTGAATTGAGATAAAACGGCTGCATTTGGCCTTTAATGACCCTCAACCCACACTCCACTTCTGATTACCTTGGTTCACAAATTATAATAAGCTTCACACAAAAAAATACATAAAACATCTAGAGTTACTCTGTAGCCACTTATCCCAGGGCAGGGTTTTGTGTTCGTCTTGGTTTCTTTCTCGGTCACCTGGTCTCACTAATCCTCTCCTATGTCACCTTCTCATATTTGCATGACTGGCTTCCTCACCTTTCTCCCTGGGTGAACTTTTCAACTCTGGACCTGTCCTAAGGGACAACAGCAATCAGATGGGGTGGAGGATTGGTCCTCAGTGACCTTTGAAGATGGCTGGCGGTCTCTCATGTCTACGCCATCATGTCACCTCATGCCCATCTGTTGAAGAGCCCTGCGGCCATGTTGGAAGTAGACTGGGGCCCGACTGCGTGAGTGAAGGACAGACTGACACACGTGCACACACTCTCACGCACACCAACACCAATCAACCTCACCTTAGTTTCTGTTGTATTCAATGTGATGAATCTGAGGACATATCACAGACATGCAGGAATGCATGCAAGCATGTGCACAGTAATGTATTGCTTTGAGCTCACCTTAGTTTGTGACCTTTAATCTAACACACACACACACACTTTCTCTTTCTATCTCTCTTTGTCTCTCTCTTGCCATGTGTGATTATGAATGTGTCCGCCCTGAGCCCTGGCGCCACTCTGTCCCTGTCCCCTCCTCAATGGGAGCGTGTGACTGTCTCCCCTGGAGAGCATCGTGTCCCCTCCGCTCCTCCTCAGCCTTTACTTTCTCTCCTTTATGTCGCCTTTCTTCTCCTCTCTCAATGAGCGGCTACCCTGAGGGCTACGACGAGAGAGAGAGAGAGAGAGAGAGAGAGAGAGAGAGAGAGAGAGAGAGAGAGAGAGAGAGAGAGAGAGAGAGAGAGAGAGAGAGAGAGAGAGAGAGAGAGAGAGAGAGAGAGAGAGAGAGAGAGAGAACAAGAAAGTATGAAAACTTGGAATTAGTGTGACGCAAATTGGGGTTAGATGCCAGCTTTTTCCTCTGCACCCTTAGAAAAAAAAGGGCTACATGGAACCAAAAAGGGCTCTCCTATGGGGACAGCCGATTAACCCTTTTTCTGCAGAGTTTGCCATAGACCAAAAGTATATCACACGGCTTTGCGAAGCGCAGCACATTTTGTCTCTGGCATTGTCAATTTAAATGATCATGTAAGTTATTTCACGTCAATCAACACCTATGTTGATGAAACTACAGGCACGCATTAGACTCTAAGGAACACAGTGATACAGCGATCAACCTATCCACCTGGGCTAGGTGTGAAGGCCAACTAGACCAAAGGGCACATACACAGACACTCATACACGTCAACATTTTGAATTGAATGAGTTTAGTCACCTGTCGACTTCCCTGCACGACATATTCGCCTGCTGTGTTCTTGGAGAGAATACTCTGCCTGGGGATGTATGGAGACAGTAATTAAAACGGTGTTGTGAAGAGAGTGGCAGTTTGGTACAATGTGTCTCTTGAAGACCTGGGAAGAAAATAGTTGCATTTTGCAGTTTTTTTTTTTAAATAAGAACTTTTCAAATACTGAAGGTAGTCGAATATAGCTTATATAGAGTCTCAACAAAAGGTAACTACACTTAAGTCGGAAGTTTAAATACACTTAGGTTGGAATCATTAAAACTAGTTTTTCAGCCACTCCACAAATGTCTTGTTAACAAACTATAGTTTTGGTAAGTCGGTTAGGACATCTACTTTGTGCATGACACAAATCATTTTTCCAACAATTGTTTACAGACAGATTATTTCACTTCTAATTCACTGTATTCATTGGTCAGAAGTTTACATACACTAAGTTGAAAATGATGTCATGTCTTTAGAAGCTTCTGTTAGGCTAATTTACATCATTTGAGTCAATTGGAGGTGAACCTGTGGATGTATTTCATGGCCGACCTTCAAACTCAGTGCCTCTTTGCTTGACATCATGGGAAAATCAAAAGAAATCAGCCAAGAAAATTGCAGACCTCCACAAGTCTGGTTCATCCTTGGGAGCAATTTCCAAATGCCCGAAGGTACCATGTTCATGTGCACAAACAATAGTATGCAAGTATAAACACCATGGGACCACACAGCCGTTATACCGCTCAGAATGGAGACGCGTTCTGTCTCCTAGAGATGAACGTACTTTGGTGTGAAAAGTGCAAATCAATCCCAGAACAACAGCAAAGGACCTTGTGAAGATACTGGAGGAAACAGGTACAACAGTATCTATATCCACAGTCAAACGAGTCATATATCGACATAACCTGAAAGGCCGCTCAACAAGGAAGAAGCCACTGCTCCAAAACCGCCATAAAAAAGCCAGACTATGGTTTGCAATTGCACATGGGGACAAAGATCATACTTTTTGGAAATGTCCTCTGGTCTGATAAAACAAAAATAGAACTGTTTGGCCATAATGACCATCGTTATGTTTGGAGGAAAAAATGGGGAGGCTTGCAAGCCGAAGAATACCATCCCAACCGTGAAGCACGGGGGTGGCAGCATCATGTTGTGGGGGTACTTTGCTGCAGGAGGGACTGGTGCACTTCACAAAATAGATGGCATCATGAGAAAGGGAAATGATGTGGATATATTGAAGCTTGGTAGCAAATGGGTCTTCCAAATTAACAACGACCTCAAGCATAATTCCATAAGATGAGGCAAAATAGCTTAAGGACAACAAAGTCAAGGTATTGGAGTGGCCATCACAAAGCCCTGACCTCAATCCTATAGAAAATTTGTGGGCAGAACTGAAAAAGCGTGTGCGAGCAAGGAGGCCTAGAAACTAGACTCAGTTACACCAGCTCTATCAGGAGGAATGGGACAAAATTCACCCAACTTATTGTGGGAAGCTTGTGGAAGGCTACATGAAACGTTTGACCCAAGTTAAGCAATTTAAAAGCAATGCTATCAAATACTAATTGAGTGTTTGTAAACTTCTGACCCACTGGGAATGTGATTAAAGAAATAAAAGCTGAAATAAATCATTCTCTCTACTATTATTCTGACATTTCACATTCTTAAAATAAAGTGGGGATCCTAACTGATCTAAGACAGGGAATTTGTACTAGGATTTAATGTCAGGAATAGTGAAATACTGAGTTTAAATGCATTTGGCTAAGGTGTATGTAAACTTCCGACTTCAACTGTATATACAAATGTATGTGGTACACCTTCAAATGAGTGGATTTGTCTATTTCAGCCACACCCGTTGCTTCCAGGTGTTTGAAATCGAGCACACAGCCATGCAATATCCATAGACAAACATTGGCAGTAGAATGGCCTTACTGAAGAGCTCAGTGACTTTCAACGTGGCACCGTCATAGAATGCCACCTTTCCAACAAGTCAGTTCATAACATTTCTGGTAGAACTGCCCCGGTAAACTGTAAGTGTTGTTATTGTGAAGTGGAAACGTCTAGGAGCAACAACGGCTCAGCCGCAAAATGGTAGGCCACACAAACTCACAGAACGGGACCGTCGATTGCTGAAGGGCGTAGCTCATAAAAATTGTCTGTCCTCGTTTGCAACACTTACTACCAAGTTCCAAACTGCTCTGGAAGCAACGTCAGCACAAGAACTGTTCTTCGGTAGCTTCATGAAATGAGTTTCCATGGATGAGCAGACGCACACAAGACTAGATCTCAGTGCGCAATGCCAAGCGTTGGCTGGAGCGGTGTAAAGCTCGCCGCCATTGGACTTTGGAGCAGTGGAAACGCGTTCTCTGGAGTGATGAATCAAGCTTCACCATCTGGCAGTCCGAGGGATTAATCTGGGTTTGGCGTATGCCAGGAGAACGCTACCTGCCTGAATGCATAGTGCCAACTGTCAAGTTTGGCGGAGGAGAAAACAGGCTGTTTTTCATGGTTCGGGCTAAGCCCCTTAGTTCCAGTGAAGGGGATTCTTTTTTTGTTTATTTTATTTATTTTATTTTTTGAATTTTACCCCTTTTTCTCCCCAATTTCGTAGTATCCAATTGTTGTAGTAGCTACTATCTTGTCTCATCGCTACAACTCCCGTACGGGCTCGGGAGAGACGAAGGTTGAAAGTCGTGCGTCCTCCGATACAAAACCAACCAAGCCGCTGCTTCTTTAACACAGCGCACATCCAACCCGGAAGCCAGCCGCACCAATGCGCCGGAGGAAACACCGTGCACCTGGCCACCTTGGCTAGCGTACACTGCGCCCAGCCCGCCACAGGAGTCGCTGGTGCGCGATGAGACAAGGACACCCCTACCGACCAAGCCCTCCCTAACCCCGGCGACGCTAGGCCAATTGTGCGAGTGAAGGGGATTCTTAACGCTACAACATACAATAACATTTTAGACAATTCTGTCCTTCCAACTTTGTGGCAACAGTTTTGGGAAAGCCCTTTCCTGTTTCAGCATAACAATGCCCCCATGCACAAAGCAAGGTCCATTCAGAAATTGTTTGTCGAGATCGGTGTGGAAGAACTTGACTGGCCTGCACAGAGCCCTAACCTCAACCCCATCAAACACCTTTGGGGAACGCCAACTGCGAGCGAGGCCTAATCGTCCAACATCAGTGCCCAACCACACTAATGCTCTTGTGGCTGAATGAAAGCAAGTCCCTGCCACAATGTTCCAACATCTCGTGGAAAGTCTTCCCAGAAGAGTGGAAACTGTTATAACAGAAAAGGGGGGACCAACTCCACATTAAAGCCCATCATTTTGGAATTTAATTTTTTAACTTTATTTAACCAGGCAAGTCAGTTAAGAACAAGTTCTAATTTTCAATGACAGCCTAGGAACAGTGGGTTTAACTGCCTGTTCAGGAGCAGAATGACAGATTTGTACCTTGGGGATTTGAACTTGCAACCTTTCAGATACTAGTTCAGTGCTCTAACCACTAGGCTTCCCTGCCGAATGAGATGTTCAATGAGCAGGTGTCCATATACTTTTGGTCATGTAGTGTATTTTCTTTGATATTCAAATACAGGTCTCAGCAAAATAATAATTGATAGTATTTTGAATACCTCTCAGAAAACCAAAAAATATTTGAAAGTATTTCAATATGTGAAAGTTATTTGAAAACCAAAAAATATGTATTTGATGGCTGCCAAATATTTGGTGAAGAACCAAAAACTACAACAGTTAGTTGAATTAGTCTAAATATATGATCATAACCACATGGTTTGGACGGCTCTTAGATATGAATCTTAATATGGCCTATAGCCTAGAATTAAATACGAGGGAGTAGACAGAGTAGAGGGAGTACGATAGAGTAGACAACTTTTGAAGCTTGAAAATGACAAACAAACATATTTTCAGAATGAGTGAGACATAAGGTAATTACAATAACACTTGACACCAAGTTCTTATACATGTGTAGTAACTTTGTGATTATTACAATAGTAACATTTTTGTTGCATAGGACTTTGGAAATGGCTTTATAATTGCACAATAACGGGATTATTATGCAGCCGCTATTCCTCTCGTGTACAGTAAGTTACAAAAAGTCTCATCTCATTGCTATGCAATGTCAAATGTAATTACCAGTATTATGTACCAACATGCTAACAAAATGTAGCTCCAAAAGTCATTATAGTTTTTTTTACACAGGCATAAGAACAGTTTAATGTTATGTCTTACTGAGAACGCTAACAGTTACAAAATATGGCTATGAAGTGTTGAAAGGAAACGAAATATCCCAAAACGTCCTTCTTGAATCAACTAACAGCCAAGGTAGGTGAAACAATCGTGTTAGTTTGTATTCTGGGTAAACTATCCCTTTAGAGATGGTGTGTGTTTGAAACAAGAACCCTCAAATGGACAAAGAGGTTGGAAGTTGTCGTTGCATCCAACTTGGCTTTGAATTACTCCGCAGTATTATCCAGCCATCGATCTTTTCAGTGGCATGTTGAAAGAGTCATACAGTAGTCGAGCGTCTGGTTAATTATCTGGTTAATTGGTTTGATTTGATTATGTACACATATGGAGCAATGGACATTCAGGAGGATGGGCATTTACTAAATGTTCAGATGGAAATGTCTTGTGTAGATCAAATATGACTGTTAGATTGGAATATTATAGGCGGATCGTGTGCACTCTATTCATTCTATATCTATTCATTCTATCTTCAACCTTTTTTGGGGATCTGTATTCAAATAGTTGTCTCCATTGGCGTGACAATGGACAATAGGAGTTGGCAAGACATCACAAACAGATCTGGGACCAGGCTAAGTGCTCCCTTCCTCTGACAGATGATGCAGTGTCATAATAGAAACAACGTAGCACAACTACACTGTCTTCCTCACTCCCATATTCACCGGTCTATGTCCCAGTGGGTTCCACCTTTACCGTCCTCTCAGGAGGCTTGTCTGTGTAAACGGGGAGTCACACAGTTGGTCCCTAACCCAGGACAGCAGTCACTTCACCAAAGAGATCTCAGGACCCTTTCATTGCGACATAATCTATCCTGCCAAGTGACATAGGAGTTACTGAGCTATTACTACACAGCAATAGCAGAAATGGCATCATGTTGAACACATGCTCGATACAGGTTGAATATGAACATTACTGCAACCCTCATTGAAGGCAATATGTTATGCAATCATTTGTATACCCCCTTGAGAAATCTGCACCGGAGAGGAGCTGAATGACGAGAGACAACATTGGAGCCAGGGTTCCAATATCATTTGGGTCCGGGTAATGACGTACGGCCATGATGTACGGCCATTGATTCATTACATGGAGAAGTGGTGACTAGAAGAAGTCTCCCGAGTAGGGCGGTGGTCTAAGGCACTGCATCTCAGTGCAAGAAGCATCACTGCAGTCCCTGGTTCAAATCCAGGCTGCATCAGATCTGGCTGTGATTGGGGGTCCCATAGGGTGGTGCACAATTTTCCCGGTGTGGCCGGGGTAGTAAATAATAATTTGTTCTTAACTGACTTGCCTAGTTAAATAAACAAAGAAGAAAATAAATAGAAATGCTGGACAGAGAAAATAAAGCAGGATGGAAGTGTAGTGATTCATAGCTACCACTAGAGGGATTTCCTGACCCTCAAGACCAGTGTGTCCAGAACAGGTGCCCCATCAGTCACAATGACCCTCTAGTTCGCCTAGCATCATGTGCTTATATGGTATGTGTGAACTATACTGCGCTATACGTAGCCCACACAATGCTATATTATCTCAACAAGAGAACGCGTGCACATACAACATTACACACTCACGTAAGTGAGGAGATTGGGCAATGGTGATGACTCATACACACCACACCTCACCCATTTACAACACAGAGGTCTCTATTGTCCTTGTTTCCCTCCAGTCTCAGGGTAATCTCAGTCATACTTCCGGCCCCACGGTCCAACACCTTTTCTCAACCTGGCCGTGCCAGACTACCAGTCTGCCTTGCTGTGATGAATATCCTTACGAGCATACGACTTAGCAACGAAGCAACGGATTGGGCATGCGCACTAACTGGCGTGCCAGCATGGGCATTGGAACGAGGCTTACACCTACTTCCCGTTCACTGACTTGAAGGGCTTCAAGCGCATCAACCACGTCAATTGTCAAACTTCGCAAGTGAGTGACCGTAGTCACTGGAGGAAGCTCAGTTCTGCAGCCGAACAATGACGATATTGAACGTAGGCCTAGTTGCTTAAAGACTCCAGGCTCCAACCATCCCACCTCATTCACAGAGGAAGCCGTACTTAAAGTACATACAACACTATATTATGCGCTTCTCTATATGGGAAGCAATGACAATGTCTGCTATTCCACACATCCAGGGTTATGGGGGGGCCAAATAGGCAGCCCCCCTTCCTCCTCTCTCTATACAGCCACTCAGCAGTGTTACGGTGACAGACGGAGAGATGGAGCGCAGTTGAAGGGCGGGGTCAAGCCTGTCTCATGAAGCTTATAGAGGTGAAGGACACTCTCCTTCATCAGACTGTAGTATAGACATCACATATACGGATCATTTACATCCATATACATAGGCTCGACCTGGGCCATTCAAGAGAAAATGAGCGAAGATGACTAAATGAACCCGGTTTCATAGTCAAACTAATAGATATACACAGTCTTGACCTGGACTTGGGCTGTTCCCATTTAAAAGAGAGAGATATGAAGAAGCTAACCACTTCTTATCAGTCCACATATATTCATATTTTTTCAACTAGGCAAGTGAGTTACGAACAAATTCTTATTTTCAATGACAGCCTAGGAACAGTGCCTGCTTTGTTCAGGGGTAGAACAACAGATACCTTGTCAGCTCGGGGATTCGATCTAGCAACCTTTCAGTTACAAGTCCAATGCTCTAACCACTAGGCTACCTGCCTCCCCATACATGGCGCCTTGCAAAAGAATTCCTACCCCTTGTATTTCTTCGCATTGTATTGTGTTACAAAGTGGGATTAAAATGGATTTAATTTTAAAATAATTTACACACAATACTCTGTAATGTGATTATTTTTTAAAGATTGATACAACATTTAATAACTAAAATCTAGTTGTTGGATAAGTATTCAGCCCCTTTGTTTAGACAATTGGTTCACGAGTATAATTTGGCTTAACAAATCACATAAAAAGTTACAGCATTTTTAAATGACTAACCTTTCATCCCATCTCCCATACATACAACATCTGTAAGGTCCCTCAGTCAAGTACTGAATTTCAAGCACAGATTCAACTACAAAGACCAGGGAGCTTTTCAAAAGCCTCATTATAAAAGGACAGTGATCGGTATATGGGTAACAATAAACAAATCAGACATTGAATATCTATTTAAGCATTGGTCAAGTTAACAATTATGCTGTGGATGATGTATTAAACTAACCCGACACCTCAAATATACAGTTGTCCTTCTGAACCGAGCTGCAGGACAGGAATGAAATGACCATGTGTCTGAGTGGTGATTTTAAGGCCGCTAGAGTTCAAATGGCTGTGATGGGACATAAATGACAGAGTGAAAAGAAGAATACAAATACACAACATCTAAATATTGCAAAACATGCATCTTGTACACAACAAGCCACTAAAGTAATACTGCAACAACTAAAAAAACATGCATCTTGTACACAACAAGCCACTAAAGTAATACTGCAACAAACTAAAAAAACATGGCAGAGAAATAGACTTTTTGGCCTAAATGCAAAGCCCTTTGTTTGAGGAAAATCTATGCTTGACATCGGAAAACACCGGGGAGTTTTTCAGGATAAAAAGAAACGGGATAGGGCTACGCACAGGCAGAATCCTACAGGAAAACCTGCTTCAGTCTGCTTTACACCAGACACTTGGCGAGCAATTCACCTTTCAGTAGGGCAATAACCGAAAACACAAAGCCAAAAATCTACACTGAAGTCGCTTACTAACAAGAAGGTGAATATTTCCAAGTGGCCAAGATACAATTTTGACTTAAATACTATGGCAAGACTTGGAAATGGCTGTCTAGCCGTGATCCCCAACATCTTGACAGAGCTTGAAGAATTTTGAAAATAATAATAGGTAAATATTGCACTATCCAGGTGTGGAAAGCTCTTAGAGACTTACCCAGAAACACACAGCTTTAATCACTGCCAAAGGTGATTCTAACCTGTATTGACTCAGGGAGCTGAATACTTAGGTAAAAACTATATTTTGTTTAGTTCGTTCTTATTAATCTTTTACAAAATATTAGCATTTTTCTTCCACAATTACAATTCAAATCCATTTTAATCTCACGTTGCAACACAATCAAACGTGAAGAAATCCAAGCGGTCTGAATACTGTTGCAAGTTACTGTACATAGACTCGACCTGGGCCGCTCCCATTGAACAGAAGAAGCAAAGGAGCCAAGACGAAGAAATTAACCCTGTTTAATAGAAGGGGTGGTGGTGGTGTGGGGGGGGGGGGGGGTGATCTCATAGACTCATCGACTCATCCTACTGATGAATACATAAAGGCATAAAGGCGGCGTAGGGGCGAGCGGATCCTTAACGTCCCATCAGACGTTTTGGGGCAGTATTTGCTGGGTGCCGTCAGGCCTTTGTTGTTCCACCAGACAGAGGGAATATGAAAGCAATCTGTCCTGTAGCGAAGCTGGCTCCAGAAGCCGGGCCCTGATAAGGGGACCCCCTGGCCTCCCGCTAGTGTTTGGTCCAGCGGTCTAAGCTCAGCCCCTTCTCTAATCCCCTGAAGAAAAAGTGCTTTGATTATTTGCTGACCAATAAATCCAAACTGGGTTAGAGGTGTTGGGAGTTGGGCGATGCGGCAGTCAGAATAAGAAAGGGAGTCTTGATTGGCTCGTTGATTGGGAAGTTTATCGTTTATTTGCCATCAGGTCCGCGTGGCGGCTAATGTGAGTAGAATCTGAGTTTGAGGTGTCCGTCCATTGTGCTTTTCATTCCTTATTTCCATTCTTTGCTCTCGACTCAGTCTCGCTTTCTTTATTCCCATTTTATCGGCGTAAAACAATTACTTCGGAATGGAACCACTTTGAAAGGGGCTAATCTTTGATTGAGGAGAGGTGGGGTTCTTAAGGGCCAGAAAATGTCACTCGGGTTCTAGTGGGAGCATTACATAAACCTGACAGGCACACACACAGACTGATAGAGGCCATACATACCCATTTCCCCCAAATCTCATACCCACTAATTACGGGTCACCCCCCCCCCCCCAAAAAAAAACGCACAATGCAAATTACCACATTGGCTCGAGCGAGATATCACTGTGCCTTTAAATCTATGCAAAAATATGCACAGCCCAAGCCGAGGAGGAGAAAGAGGAAAAATAATAAGATGTGAAAAGTGGGGTAGAGCGAAAGAAGAAAAAAATGAATATATTTTGGCAGCATGCTGGCTGTATATTTAGCCTGTCTGGAGTGCGCTGATGATTTATTACAGTCTATCACTTTCTTCGTTCACTTCAGGAACATTGAAGTCCCCGTCCCCTGCATCTCGCTCCTAATTAAAGTGTTTGTTGTCACACTCGGATCCGACGGTGTGAAATCAAGTTAGCAGTTTACGTAAGAGCCGTGGCGAAATATCAAACACTTTGTTCATCAGAAAGACAGGGACTTCAATCACTCCTGAGCTCCATATATATGTTCCTATTGTTGAGTTTGCTATCTGCATGCTAAGCCAATTTTCTACTTAAGTCTCTCGGCTTTAAAAAAAAATGTTATTGAGTTTCCCTATGTGGTCTTAATTCTTACCCCTCGCTGATAAGCAGCAGAGCCGTGGCAGACAGTGAAAATATAGGCCCAATTATAGAGGAATTTAAATTCCAAATCATTCTTGGGCGCAATAAATAATAACGTTAATAACAAAAAAGAACTGGGGTGTATTTTGGGGTCCGATGGTCCTTAGCGCCAAGGCCCAAACCCACTCCCACGGGACCAAATGGGCTTAATACTCAAACTCAAGAACTAGGAGACAAAAAAAAAAAGAAAAATGAGAAGAAAAAAATTGAAATGCATCCCTTTAGTCATGATCAATTCAGGACCATTTGGTCAATCCATACATATTCACGGCATCCCTTTAGTCGTGATCAATTCAGGACCATTTGGTCAATCCATACATATTCACGGCATCCCTTTAGTCATGATCAATTCAGGACCATTTGGTCAATCCATACATATTCACGGCATCCCTTTAATGTTATCGTGCCTGCATGAAACAACCAGGCAGTAAGTTGCTACCGGCAAAATAGATTCTATTTGGGTTAATACAGGCTATTGATATCACTAAGTACTGATATGAAGATCATTGTCCAACTGGGTCCAGTGGCCTGAGTGTATGAAAACCAGTTGGCGCATCCTGTGAAGATGAATAGCCACCACTACCAAAGTGCAAGACCCAGGCATCCAGACAAGAGGGCCCAGGCCAGCTGCAGCTGGCAACCCCGAGACGGAGCAGCGTTTCTGGGGCAGGTGTGTCTCGACGTGGGCCCTGGGCCTCCAGTCGGTGTCAGGGGCCAAGAGATTGTAGGAGACCTGGCAGAGGTCTGGCTCTCTGTGGGTCTCTGTCAGCACCCTGCCACCTGGCCCCATACCCCCCCCCCCCTTCAACCCCTCCCAGGGGCAACAGGATCTGGTCCAGGGGGATAACAGAACAGAGGCAGAGAGGAGAAAGAAAATCCAATTCCTTATCCAGTCTGGCAACTGACTTAATTCCATTTTTGGCAGCCCTGCGACTGGCTGGCTGCTTTGCCTAGCCTACATTGCCTGAAGCAGCCAAGAAGCAGCCCAGAAATGCCTGGTTTCGGGAGAAACAGGCTCATTTAGGAGAGGATGGAATTCCCATTTAGAAGTATTCTGCAAAGTTCTAGTTACTACTTACAATTTGTATAGCTTCGAGGCTACAGACATAACTTGCAACTTGTACAGCTTCGAGGACTTCAAGGCACCTTTTGGGGCCCTCATGACTATCCACATCTCCGATCACATTGTGTGCTACCCCCCCCCATCTCACCACCACATCACAGAGATAGCAACAGTTCTAGTCCACTCCCCCTCCAAGGGCCACTGCAGAGCAGGCCAAATTGAAAAGGTGGGGCTAGGGGCCCTGGACCATGAAAGAGGATAGAATAGGAGAGAAGAGAAAGAGAGAATAGAACGGAAAGACAGAGGACAGGGAGGAGGGAGGCCTTAAAAGGACCCCATCCCGATCACTTAAGAGACATGAGAGGAGAAGGAGAGTGACCGAGAGAGAGGGGGGGAAAAAAGAACAGAGTGACAAATTATTAACACTCCCGCGGCCACTTTTAAGACAACAAAGGGGGTGGCGACATGGGCAAGGGGGGGACGAGGGGGTTGGGGGGGGGGCATTGACGTTTCACCCAGAGGACCGCCCCCCTCGTTTAATTAGCCACTGAGGGTAAATTAATCGACCCGGAGGGGGACAGAGGGAAAGGTACAGGGGGCGACATCATTCCTGTTCTGTCAGATCTACCACCACCACCCATCCAATATCGTGCAGGGTCGGGTAGGTAAACCCAAAGAGTTGGCCCCCCATGCAATCCATTGTTTTCCCAGGAACAATCCAAAGAAGTGTTTCTTTCTGTTCAAGTCAAGAGAAACTGTGTGTGTGGGGGGGGGGGGGGGTACGAGGAAGGTTGCTTGTTCGTTTGAGATGTTTTGAATAACGATGATGACATTCCATTGTCCTGATGCCTCTTTGAGGATGACTGGCAGACAGTGTGCTCAATTAGTGGCTTGGTCATAGAAGAGCCAACGGTGGGATGTGGAATGTGATCACATGTGGTTTTTATGCTTAATGGAGAGTTGTGCCTCAGGTCATCTTTTAACCACCTTCAGAATGATGGTCAAATAGAAATCAGTGTGTGTGTGTGTGTGTGTGTGTGTGTGTGTGTGTGTGTGTGTGTGTGTGTGTGTGTGTGTGTATGTGTGTGTGTGCGTGCGTGTGTGTGTGTGTGCGTGTGTGCGTGTGTCTCTCTGTGCATTAACATCTCCCGGGGTGAAGTCCATATGTCGGTGCACTTTTCGAAATTGATTCTATTTAACCGAGATCTCATCTAGATTGGGCTCCCAGACTTAATTCTTTGTTTTATAATTTGCTCTAAATCGGCCTTCCCTATAAACTAATGATAAGAGCAGATTTCTCCTTAGGCTAAAGCCCTCATTGTGAGCCTTTAAAGCTCTTAAATAAATAAGATTAGTGCATATCCCGTGTTACATTTGTGAATAAGAGCAGTCATATCTGATCCTCTTGTGAGCGGCATTATTGTTTGTGATCCACTCTAAACGGTCAGAATCTAAATCTAAACGGTCTCCTCTCCTTCCTCTGTTCCCACATCTCTGTCTGTCTCTGTTCGCATATCTCTGTCTCTGTCTGTCTCTGTTCCCATATCTCTGTCTCTGTCTGTCTCTGTTCCCATATCTCTGTCTCTGTCTCCGTCTCTGTCTGTCTCTGTCTCTGTCTCTGTCTGTCTCTGTTCGCATATCTCTGTCTCTGTCTCTGTCTGTCTCTGTTCCCACATCTCTGTCTCTGTCTGTCTCTGTTCCCAAATCTCTGTCTCTGTCTCTGTCTGTCTCTGTTCCCATATCTCTGTCTCTGTCTGTC
The DNA here is from genome assembly GCF_045791955.1 of Oncorhynchus clarkii lewisi. Taxonomy (NCBI): domain Eukaryota; kingdom Metazoa; phylum Chordata; class Actinopteri; order Salmoniformes; family Salmonidae; genus Oncorhynchus; species Oncorhynchus clarkii. The sequence goes on along the minus strand of NC_092159.1, from coordinate 25,504,311 downwards.
TCTGTTCCCATATCTCTGTCTCTGTATCTGTCTCTGTTCCCATATCTCTGTCTCTGTCTGTCTCTGTTCCCATATCTCTGTCTCTGTCTCTGTCTGTCTCTGTCTGTCTCTGTTCCCATATCTCTGTCTCTGTCTGTCTCTGTTCCCATATCTCTGTCTCTGTCTGTCTCTGTTCCCATATCTCTGTCTCTGTCTGTCTCTGTTCCCATATCTCTGTCTCCGTCTGTCTCTGTTCCCATATCTCTGTTTCTGTCTGTCTCTGTTCCCATATCTCTGTCTCTGTCTGTCTCTGTTCCCATATCTCCATCTCTGTCTGTCTCTGTTCCCATGTCTCCATCTCTGTCTGTCTCTGTTCCCATATCTCTGTCTCTGTCTGTCTCTGTTCCCATATCTCCATCTCTGTCTGTCTCTGTTCCCATATATCTGTCTCTGTCTGTCTCTGTTCCCATATCTCTGTCTCTGTCTGTCTCTGTTCCCATATCTCTGTCTCTGTCTGTCTCTGTTCCCATATCTCTGTCTCTGTCTGTCTCTGTTCCCATATCTCCATCTCTGTCTGTCTCTGTTCCCATATCTCTGTCTCTCTCTGTCTCTGTTCCCATGTCTCTGTCTGTCTCTGTTCCCATATCTCTGTCTCTGTCTGTCTCTGTTCCCATATCTCTGTCTCTGTCTGTCTCTGTTCCCATATCTCTGTCTCTGTCTGTCTCTGTTCCCATATCTCCATCTCTGTCTGTCTCTGTTCCCATATCTCTGTCTCTGTCTGTCTCTGTTCCCATATCTCTGTCTCTGTCTGCCTCTGTTCCCATATCTCTGTCTTTGTCTCTGTCTCTGTCTCTGTCTGTCTCTGTTCCCATATATCTGTCTCTGTCTGTCTCTGTTCCCATATCTTTGTCTCTGTCTGTCTCTGTTCCCATATCTCTGTCTCTGTCTGTCTCTGTTCCCATATCTCCATCTCTGTCTGTCTCTGTTCCCATATCTTTGTCTCTGTCTGTCTCTGTTCCCATATCTCCGTCTCTGTCTGTCTCTGTTCCCATATCTCCATCTCTGTCTCTCTGTTCCCATATCTCCGTCTCTGTCTGTCTCTGTTCCCATATCTCTGTCTCTGTCTCTGTCTCTGTCTGTCTCTGTTCCCATGTCTCTGTCTCTGTCTGTCTCTGTTCCCATATCTCCATCTCTGTCTGTCTCTGTTCCCATATCTCTGTCTCTGTCTCTGTCTGTCTCTGTTCCCATATCTCCATCTCTGTCTGTCTCTGTTCCCATATCTTTGTCTCTCTCTGTCTCTGTTCCCATATCTTTGTCTCTGTCTGTCTCTGTTCCCATATCTCTGTCTCTGTCTGTCTCTGTTCCCATATCTCTGTCTCTGTCTGTCTCTGTTCCCATATCTCTGTCTCTGTTCACATGTCTCTGTCTCTGTCTGTCTCTGTTCCCATATCTCTATCTCTGTTCACATGTCTCCGTCTCTGTCTGTCTCTGTTCCCATATCTCTGTCTGTCTCTGTTCCCATATCTCTGTCTCTGTCTCTGTCTGTCTCTGTTCCCATATCTCCATCTCTGTCTGTCTCTGTTCCCATATCTTTGTCTCTCTCTGTCTCTGTTCCCATATCTTTGTCTCTGTCTGTCTCTGTTCCCATATCTCTGTCTCTGTCTGTCTCTGTTCCCATATCTCTGTCTCTGTCTGTCTCTGTTCCCATATCTCTGTCTCTGTTCACATGTCTCTGTCTCTGTCTGTCTCTGTTCCCATATCTCTATCTCTGTTCACATGTCTCTGTCTCTGTCTGTCTCTGTTCCCATGTCTCTGTCTCTGTTCACATGTCTCCGTCTCTGTCTGTCTCTGTTCCCATATCTCTGTCTGTCTCTGTTCCCATATACCCGTCTCTGTCTGTCTCTGTTCCCATATCTCTGTCTCTGTCTCTGTCTCTCTCTGTCTCTGTTCCCATATCTCCGTCTCTGTCTCTCTGTTCCCATATCTCTGTCTCTGTCTCTGTCTGTCTCTGTTCCCATATCTCCGTCTCTGTCTCTCTGTTCCCATATCTCCGTCTCTGTCTGTCTCTGTTCCCATATCTCTGTCTCTGTCTCTGTCTCTGTCTCTGTCTCTGTCTCTGTCTCTGTCTCTGTTCCCATATCTCTGTCTCTGTCTGTCTCTGTTCCCATATCTCTGTCTCTGTCTGTCTCTGTTCCCATATCTCTGTCTCTGTCTGTCTCTGTTCCCATATCTCCATCTCTGTCTGTCTCTGTTCCCATATCTCTGTCTCTGTCTGTCTCTGTTCCCATATCTCTGTCTCTGTCTGTCTCTGTTCCCATATCTCTGTCTTTGTCTCTGTCTCTGTCTGTCTCTGTTCCCATATATCTGTCTCTGTCTGTCTCTGTTCCCATATCTCCATCTCTGTCTGACTCTGTTCCCATATCTCTGTCTCTGTCTGTCTCTGTTCCCATATCTCTGTCTCTGTATCTGTCTCTGTTCCCATATCTCTGTCTCTGTCTGTCTCTGTTCCCATATCTCTGTCTCTATCTGTCTCTGTTCCCATGTCTCCATCTCTGTCTGTCTCTGTTCCCATATCTCCGTCTCTGTCTGTCTCTGTTCCCATATCAATGTCTTTGTCTGTCTCTGTTCCCATATCTCTGTCTCTGTCTGTCTCTGTTCCCATATCTCCGTCTCTGTCTCTGTCTGTCTCTGTTCCCATATCAATGTCTCTGTCTGTCTCTGTTCCCATATCTCTGTCTCTGTCTGTCTCTGTTCCCATATCTCCGTCTCTGTCTGTCTCTGTTCCCATATCTCTGTCTCTGTCTGTCTCTGTTCCCATATCTCCATCTCTGTCTGTCTCTGTTCCCATATCTCCGTCTCTGTCTGTCTCTGTTCCCATATCTCCGTCTCTGTCTGTCTCTGTTCCCATATCTCCATCTCTGTCTGTCTCTGTTCCCATATCTTTGTCTCTGTCTGTCTCTGTTCCCATATCTCCGTCTCTGTCTGTCTCTGTTCCCATATCTCCATCTCTGTCTCTCTGTTCCCATATCTCCGTCTCTGTCTGTCTCTGTTTCCATATCTCTGTCTCTGTCTCTGTCTCTGTCTGTCTCTGTTCCCATGTCTCTGTCTCTGTCTGTCTCTGTTCCCATATCTCCATCTCTTTCTGTCTCTGTTCCCATATCTCTGTCTCTGTCTCTGTCTGTCTCTGTTCCCATATCTCCATCTCTGTCTGTCTCTGTTCCCATATCTCCATCTCTGTCTGTCTCTGTTCCCATATCTTTGTCTCTGTCTGTCTCTGTTCCCATATCTTTGTCTCTGTCTGTCTCTGTTCCCATATCTCTGTCTCTGTCTCTGTCTCTGTCTCTGTCTCTGTCTCTGTTCCCATATCTCTGTCTCTGTCTGTCTCTGTTCCCATATCTCTGTCTCTGTCTGTCTCTGTTCCCATATCTCTGTCTCTGTCTGTCTCTGTTCCCATATCTCCATCTCTGTCTGTCTCTGTTCCCATATCTCTGTCTCTGTCTGTCTCTGTTCCCATATCTCTGTCTCTGTCTGTCTCTGTTCCCATATCTCTGTCTTTGTCTCTGTCTCTGTCTGTCTCTGTTCCCATATATCTGTCTCTGTCTGTCTCTGTTCCCATATCTCCATCTCTGTCTGTCTCTGTTCCCATATCTCTGTCTCTGTCTGTCTCTGTTCCCATATCTCTGTCTCTGTATCTGTCTCTGTTCCCATATCTCTGTCTCTGTCTGTCTCTGTTCCCATATCTCTGTCTCTATCTGTCTCTGTTCCCATGTCTCCATCTCTGTCTGTCTCTGTTCCCATATCTCCGTCTCTGTCTGTCTCTGTTCCCATATCAATGTCTTTGTCTGTCTCTGTTCCCATATCTCTGTCTCTGTCTGTCTCTGTTCCCATATCTCTGTCTCTGTCTGTCTCTGTTCCCATATCTCCGTCTCTGTCTCTGTCTGTCTCTGTTCCCATATCAATGTCTCTGTCTGTCTCTGTTCCCATATCTCTGTCTCTGTCTGTCTCTGTTCCCATATCTCCGTCTCTGTCTGTCTCTGTTCCCATATCTCTGTCTCTGTCTGTCTCTGTTCCCATATCTCCATCTCTGTCTGTCTCTGTTCCCATATCTCCGTCTCTGTCTGTCTCTGTTCCCATATCTCCATCTCTGTCTGTCTCTGTTCCCATATCTCCGTCTCTGTCTGTCTCTGTTCCCATATCTCCATCTCTGTCTGTCTCTGTTCCCATATCTTTGTCTCTGTCTGTCTCTGTTCCCATATCTCCGTCTCTGTCTGTCTCTGTTCCCATATCTCCATCTCTGTCTCTCTGTTCCCATATCTCCGTCTCTGTCTGTCTCTGTTCCCATATCTCTGTCTCTGTCTCTGTCTCTGTCTGTCTCTGTTCCCATGTCTCTGTCTCTGTCTGTCTCTGTTCCCATATCTCCATCTCTTTCTGTCTCTGTTCCCATATCTCTGTCTCTGTCTCTGTCTGTCTCTGTTCCCATATCTCCATCTCTGTCTGTCTCTGTTCCCATATCTTTGTCTCTGTCTGTCTCTGTTCCCATATCTTTGTCTCTGTCTGTCTCTGTTCCCATATCTCTGTCTCTGTCTGTCTCTGTTCCCATATCTCTCTCTCTGTCTGTCTCTGTTCCCATATCTCTGTCTCTGTTCACATGTCTCTGTCTCTGTCTGTCTCTGTTCCCATATCTCTGTCTCTGTTCCCATATCTCTGTCTCTGTCTCTCTGTTCCCATATCTCCGTCTCTGTCTGTCTCTGTTCCCATATCTCTGTCTCTGTCTCTGTTCCCATATCTCCGTCTCTGTCTCTCTGTTCCCATATCTCCGTCTCTGTCTCTCTGTTCCCATATCTCTGTCTCTGTCTCTGTCTCTGTCTGTCTCTGTTCCCATATCTCTGTCTCTGTCTCTGTCTGTCTCTGTTCCCATAACTCCGTCTCTGTCTGTCTCTTTTCCCATATCAATGTCTCTGTCTGTCTCTATTCCCATATCTCCGTCTCTGTCTCTCTGTTCCCATATCTCCGTCTCTGTCTGTCTCTGTTCCCATGTCTCTGTCTCTGTTCACATGTCTCTGTCTCTGTCTGTCTCTGTTCACATGTCTCTGTCTCTATCTGTCTCTGTTCCCATTTCTCTGTCTCTGTCTGTCTCTGTTCCCATATCTCTGTCTCTGTCTCTGTTCCCATGTCTCTGTTTCTGTCTGTCTCTGTTCCCATATCTCTGTCTCTGTCTCTGTTCACATGTCCCTGTCTCTGTCTGTCTCTGTTCCCATATCTCTGTCTCTGTCTCTGTTCACATGTCTCTGTCTCTGTCTCTGTTCACATGTATCTGTCTCTGTCTGTCTCTGTTCACATGTCTCTGTCTCTGTCTGTCTCTATTCCCATATCTCTGTCTCTGTTCACATGTATCTGTCTCTGTCTGTCTCTGTCTCTGTCTGTCTCTGTTCCCATATCTCTGTCTCTGTTCCCATGTCTCTGTCTCTGTCTGTCTCTGTTCCCATATCTCTGTCTCTGTCTCTGTTCACATGTCCCTGTCTCTGTCTGTCTCTGTTCCCATATCTCTGTCTCTGTCTCTGTTCACATGTCTCTGTCTCTGTCTCTGTTCACATGTATCTGTCTCTGTCTGTCTCTGTTCACATGTCTCTGTCTCTGTCTGTCTCTATTCCCATATCTATGTCTCTGTTCACATGTATCTGTCTCTGTCTGTCTCTGTTCACATGTCTCTGTCTCTGTCTGTCTCTGTTCCCATATCTACATATCGGCAATGACATCATCTCGGTACAAGGAGAGGTTATGGTTTAATCGCAAATAAATCTTATCCTAATCTGCAGCGTTTGAAGGTTAATCCATGACTTAAAAAACACTAAAGACCAAACACTAAAAACCATCCTCAAAAAGTAACTTCAGGGAATGACATTAGTGACACTGATTTCCAAGTCCAAAGTAGACCACTAAAACAAAGTAACTCAAATGTCCATTGGCAAACAACAGAAAGCAACTGATAATGCCAAATGAGAATGCATTGTTTGAATTGTATGTCAACTCTTGGCGATGACCTCAAAAATAGTGGATACCACTACCACTGTTTCTAGGGGCACCCATGGAAACATTTTCAACCTTTATGGGGGTGCCCTGACATGAACCCGACACCCCCGGGAAAAGCAGTTGTTCAAACCCCAATGAGTTATAAGGGCTTTACCGAAAAAGAGTGAAGAAAAGTACCAGTGCCACATGAAGGTAGTCAAATGTCTCTTGGACATGTTGGTTGCTGCCTTTTTGGCCCCTAAAATAGCAGTGTTTGTTTATGCTTGGTCAACCTTAATCCCAGGTTTCTAGTGTTGCGCTGGCCTGTCAATCAAATGGTGACAGCACCACCGAAGGGCTCTTCAGATCCGTACACACACACAGACGTGAAGACACGCCACCAAAACACCTAAACAATGTCAAACGGAAACAAATACTGATTTGTCTCTTTGCTGTGCCACAATTAGTAAGACTACCTTAGAAGCGATGTTACGCCATGTAGGACTAACACATGGAGATACTGAGTTAGAAACTGAGAGGGGAACGGATACAGTTCACTGTAATATTGTAAATGACTGGTGAAACACAGTGTCAATTATGGCAAGTCGTAACACAGTTGTAAATTGATCCATTAGGAGTCACAGGGCTAGGCTTCATTTTACACCTAGGCCGACTGAGTGATGTCACATGACTCCAGAGGGCCCAACTGTTACTTCCTTTCAAAGATCTCACTCATGTCCTCCTTTTTTTGCCACAAAAAAAAAAACCCTGAAATGATTCATTTGTGAGAAAGATGGGAGCGTTCTTTCTCTCTCATTTGTGTAAGTGTAAGACAATTGTGTAAGGCCCACTCCAGAGCACACTGTACACACAGCACATTGATATTCCAGGAAGGGGAAATGAGTCACTTGGTGAAAATCAAATCAACGCAAAGTCTGGTGAGCAAGCGTGAGGCACTGACACTGGTTAATGTACTCCATGTGTAATGGTTCAGAGAAAAACATACACTTCTTCAAACAATGAAGACTCCCATTTTATCAGGAGCTTCAACGGGGTGTAACGTCAACACTCTGAGCCCAAGTTATTGAAACCCGGTTAAAGGGAGTCCCGAAAATGTCCAAAATAAAATGTTCTGTAAGTACGTTTGTATGAAGTGGCGGAAGGGATTTTTTAAATTATTTTTTATTCAAAAGTTAAACATGGTCAGAAATTTGATATGGGGAATTATGTTTTCTTTGGGGCTATTTGGTGACCAAGTTAAAATGATCAAGGCCCCAAGTACAACACCAGTAAAGAGCTATTTTTGGGTGTAAGTGTAATGAATTAGTCCCTTTAAACCTGACTTCAATCAAAGCTCAGCAAAATGTCCAGCTCTCGTATTCCTCCTGGCACTCCAAGACTGAAGTTAATGGGGGTTGCCTTTAAGGCCCTAGTATTGAAAACGTTTTTTTGTTGTTTGTTTTTATCCTTGGGAAACTTCCACCCGTATGGGTTTGTTTGAACCGAGCCACTGGCTATCCCACTAAGTACAGCCCCCAGTCATCTGAATCATTAGATTAGGCTTAGGCATGGCCTGACAAAGGTTCCCCATCACTGTTTGTTTCAAGGAGAGGCCCTGCTTTAGCTCATAGATACTCCGCTGGAAGAGGCACTTGGTAGTAGTGCTTCCATGCCAGGGTATCCTTCATGATACACACTGTGTTTTTGTTCGGATACATTGAACTCTTGCTCTACATATTGAAATGCACTGTATTTGAGCTGAAATACAGCGGTATGTATGAAGGATGTTTACGTGAAAACCGTAGCATCTCATACACACTACATTTGAGTGTGCTGAACTTGTACTTCCATGTCAACAAAGTTACTACAAGCGAGGAGTTGTTTCAATTCGTGGACTGTCCTCGGCTCCTCGTGATAGAATAACGAGTGCGGGAATATTCATGACGGGAAGGCCCCAGATTTGCTTTTTAAGTAGCGGAGGAAGGAGCCATTTTGTGTGAGAAGAAGGAGTCCCGTCCCGGACATGTCAGGGGCTGTTGACAGTCTGCGCTTGGGATTAGCGAGACAGCGGCGCACGGCGATCCTTAATCCCCCACTATATCGTAATCTATTTACCCGGCATGCTAAGGGGATTTTCACATGAAAATATACACAAGGAGGCTATATGATGGAAGTGGCAAAGTGCATGATATCAGAAGCCATGATTTGGCTTTTTTCCCTACTCTCTGTGGTGTTTCGTTCATACCCGAAGCACTGCTGTTGTGTTGTTTCGTTTGTTGGTTTCACAGGGTTGTGACTGAGGAAAATGTGGTCGGATGGAAAGGAGCCCTCCATTTTGTATTTTCTCCAAGGTAAACATGTTAAGAGTGTGTTGGAGGATCTTTTAGAGGTTCGTCAGCCTTAGGGTATGACGGAGGTTTGACAAGGTGGTTGAGAGAAAGCAAATAAAATGGTTAAATAGCGTTTGCGTGGTGTGTGCGTTACACGACGGACCTCATCACTTAAATCTAATTCTCCGAAGACAATTCAATGCATTTCAAATCTTAGCAAATCAACTCCCAACACAACTCCTTCTGAACCTTCTCTCCTACCTAGTTACATCATAATTACAATAACACGCTGCCAATTTTCTGTAGCCAAGGGAGGAGCAAGTCAAATCAGATTGGAAAACATTGAGGTATAACTGTTTCGTCTATCAGACAGAGATTCACTCATATATTTGATTCATATACTCATTCATAGATTTGATTATGGCTTTGAGTGTAGCTGTTGTTTAGAGGCCCATAATCAGATGGCATGAGTTTAGCCTCCTGTACTGCGCCTGATGGTAATTACGACAGCATGTATCAGACCTGGGTTCAAATCACTCAAATGCTTGAGCTGTGCTTGCTTGAGCTCATCTGGCACAAAGGACCCAATGGAATATTCCAGAACCTCAAACCTCGCCCATCTGGGACTCCAGGCAGGTTCAAGTAAACGCTCAAAGTATTTGGAAGATGTTGAAAGATTTCAAATACTATTTGATCCCTGGATGGGCCTGTATCCAGCCATCTCTCTGAGGATCTCCCTTCCTTCCAACTCAGCCGGCCCTCCACATGCAAACTTTAGACGACTGTCGCGGTTCAGCTGGCGGACAGACGCCTCGTCTACGAGCACCCAGGTCACCGGCAGGTTCCAAGGCAATCAAAAACGTAGCTCCGTTCGCTGTCGGCTGCCACATCCTCTGTGAATTATTTAGGCCGAGGTTGAGTTGGGCCGCCAAGGTCAAAGTGTCACCTGGTTCTAGTTGAGATAGGACTCAAGAGTGTCTACTTGAGGGGTTACTGAGGGTAAGGACGGGGTGAGGATGAGGATATCCCCTTTAAAGCAACGTCAACTAGATTGATCCAAGTTTATAACCGCTTTCTGTACTTACAGTGGGTTCCAAATATAAACAATATAATTATAGAGATAAACTCAAAATACCAACACGTGAGAAATACTGTACTTTATTAATGTTTCAATGGAACCCACCAATCATTTAGTGATTCAAATAAAAATAACTGTCCTCCAAATGAAGGTTTCATAATTAATGGCACGCTTAAAGATTATTGCAAATAACATCTGCCAAAATTAAACCAGGAATTAAATTCCACTTGCATTTAAGTTTATATAAGTCTTAAGGAACTATATTGAGCCATTTACATCCCTTCCTGTTTCACTAGGGTATAAAATGAGGTAACACGCATGCAATATCCCTTTGTCATCCAACACCATTAAGAAAAGAAAAGAACTGGCAGTTCAAAAGAGACAGATGGTCGTAGTCCTTCATAAACCCGGTAATGGCTACAAGATCCACAAACGATTGAATATACCACTGAGCACTGTCAGGGCAATTATTTCAAAATTCATAAGATATGGAACAGTTGAAAAGCTCATGGGTAGAGGACGCAAATGCATTTTGCCCCCCAGGATAGGGAGGAGGATGGTGAGAGAAGCAACAAAATCCCCAAGAATCACTGTGAAAGAATTGCAGGCCTTGGTGGCGTCTTGGGATCACCAGGTTTCAAAAAACACCATCAGACTTTAATTCCAGAGGTCCAGGGGGTACTGGTTACGATTGATGGCATAATGAATTCCACCAAGTATCTGGCAATTTTTGCTGACAATCTGGTTGCCTCTGCCAGAAGGCTGGGACTTGGCCGTAGGTGAACTTTCCAACAAGACAATGACCCGAAACATACCTCAAGATCCACACAGAAATGGTTCTGTGACAACGAAGTCAATGTTCTGCCATGGCCATCTCAGGCGCCGGACCTCAATCCAATGGAAAACCTGTGGGCTGAGTGGAAGAGGGCAGTTGATAAGCGCAAACCCAAGAATGTGAAGGATCTTGAAAGGATCTGCATAGATCTGCATGTCCAAAATCCCTCCAAATGTGTCAAACATTACAGGACAAGACTATGCTGTTATCCTTGCCAGAGGTGGTTGCACTAAGTACTAAATGAGGAGTGCCAATAATTATGAAACCTTGATTTTGATGAAACTTATTTTGTATAAAATAATTGTATGATTTTGGTTGGTTCCATTGAAACATGAATAAAGTACAGCATTTCTCACATGTTGGTATTTTGAGTTCATCTCTATAATTATATTGTTTATATTTTTTTTAAAGTATTGTTTGTGCATTGCCGGTCAGGGGTGGCACTAATTATGGAGCCCACAGTAGTTGTTTTTGGTTGTGTGAAAGGATAGGCCACTTGATCTGTATTAAAAATGTAGATTGATTGTAGGTCTATCCACATCTGGATGTATCTCCATCTGTAGATTCCCCAGGCCATGGCGGTCAGCATAGTCAGAGATTATATGGTGACTTCAATTCTAATCATAAGCAGTTAAGTATTATAAATGTTTGACTTTTTAGTATGCCATCAAAGCAAATGATGCTGTTCATCAAACGGTGATAATCTAACAGGACGACGTGATGCTAGTAGGACAAGGCCATTTGTCAATAACGACAATACAGAGCGCTGTCCCCACACTGTTGTCAAAGTTTCCACATCTGAACAGCACTGCCATAGGAGCAGTTGGCTGCTGTCGTGATGGGACATCAGAACAGGTGTTTGGGACGGCTCAGCAAAATGAACTGCCATGATTCCTTGAACATGGCCTGGAGATGAGTTCTTCCTTGTTGGATGCAAATGTAGTAAATTCAGGCCTGTTTGCATAGGGGGTGGGGTTGGTGGCGGCATACTGGCACTGCCCAGCGGGAGACAGCCAGGCAAACACACGTCATGTCGGCTACTTCTCCTGGGCGCCATGTTTGCCCAAACCTGTTTGTCCAGCTGGTCGACTGTGGTGTGGAACAGCGCAAGAGCAGGGATTTCTGTTAATTAAAATCGTGATTTGTCCTCTTTTTGTGTCTTGGATCAACAACATTATATATTACTGTCAACATGCAAAGAAAAATGCTCAGCATGCCAGGATACATGTTTGCTAATCTGCATTTGTTTTGATTGAACCTCTGTGAAGTTTATTCATTGAGCTGGTGGCCACTGGAGGGATTGTGGTCGTGGAAATGCAAAGACGCTTGTGATTTCTAAGTATAGGAATATTACAATTTGCACCACATAGTTTTACATATATACACATTCGTAGTTTTGTCAGTCCCCCCCCACCACCACCACCACCACCACCACCACACACACACACTTGTTTTACTATCCTTGTGGGGACTAAACAATTGATTCCCATTCAAAATCCTATTTTCTTTTTTTTACCTAACCTATTTACCTAACCCTAACCTTAACCCCAATCCCTTAACCCCTAAACCTATTTTTAGGTCCCCACTTGTCTGAATTTTCCTTGTTTTACTATCCTTGTGAGGACTTCCGGTCCAAACAAGGATAGTAAAACCAAAAACACACACGTTTGACAGCCCTTCAAATTAAATCACAGAGCCCAAAATAAACATGAACATAATTTTTCGAATACATTTGAGGATGCATGATGGAGTTGGCATCTTAATGTGGATTATAATTACAAATCTCTTGGGTAAAAACACCAAATTGTCACTCCCCAAAACAAATAAACGCAAAACCTGAAAGCTATTATGCATTTTGTGACGAAGGATCACTACAAATATGTAACTTTATGTAACACTAATTATAGGAACCGATAGCCTATTGCAATTGTCCTTCTTAGGCCCATTTCATTCCCATTTTAGGCCGCAACTTCAATTTAAAAAGACAAACTTGTTACTGAATAACCTATATCAATGCAGTAGGCCTATTTTAAAATGCGATAATCTAAAGACAAGATTTTTGCTGTTTTATTTTGTTTCCACCGAATGTTCAATCAAAAATAATAGACCCGTCTGTCTTCGATTTTACATGAATAGAGACGGGTTGAACAGGAGGTCAAAAAATGTGTGTTCATCATAAAATTTGTTGCGCTATTTGGTCTCATCAACATTCATATTAAAAATGACAACTTCTCTCAAAGGGATAATGAAAATAAATCATAATTAGGGCCTTGTGTTTCTGCGTAATCATATGACATAGCAAGATGTTTTCCTGTATTTTAAGCGTTATGCAGAAACGAGAAACACACCCAAAATGAAGGATGGTGCTGAAATATCTGACATGAAAAGAGGATAGTTTGATGAAAGTTTTTTAAATACATGTTCAAATCCAGGCATGTCACACGATTGCGCAAAAAACAGAGCCCTGCTCATAATGGCAGTAAAGTGGCACATGGATAAAGAAATTAAACCATCTTTAGGCCAAGTCCATTATTAGCCTTTGAATTAAAAATTAAAAATTCAATTTGTTTACAATATACTACTTTTAAAATATGTTTATTCTTTGGTTATACAGTTCTGAGGCCCGTCTAAGTATTTAAATGAATGTAATCTAAACCTGCCAAAAAAAAAGCACTACTAGGCACCATTACAATTCAGATAAGAACACTCTTTATATTGGAAAAACCAACCATGTTTTTAACGAATCTTTATTATAAAGACACGAATGTACATTTTTTATTTCATTGGAATACTGACATTGCGTGTCTAATTCACATTTTCTTCGTTAAGAACAATAGCAAAATATTTTACCTTATAAACAAGTGCTGCAAATAAACTTCCAAAATACAACACTACAGTTCGGACAATGAACAATATTCAAGTTGGAATTAACATAAATTTGAATATCAGCAAACTGAAAACAATAGCAGCATCTTAATTTCTCAATTTAAATGGTCTCTAATGGGTAGGCCTATATCAAATACATGAGCATAAAATATCATATTTTACCATAAAACAAATTTTGTGACAAAAGGTTCGCACTCAATTGGTCGTTCTTGGGAATATTTATGGAAAATCCATAACACAGAGCTCTTGCTCCATCCTGAAAAAACAATTCTAACTCAAAGGGATAAACTACATACTTTGAACTTGTTGGAGGGCAGTTTTCAGAGTTCACGTGTAGAAAAATATTCCTTGATGTTCCAAAGTACGGGTGAGGAGGTCCAATTCAAGCGTGTTCTAAAGTTGATTCATGAAATGGTCAAAGAAGATGCCACCCTTACAGGCTTTTTCATCTGTGAGCTACTTGATTTTTCCAAACATTAACTTAAAAAAGGCTTGATAATTGTCTCTACTATTAGTTAACTTCTTAATGCTTTGAAGAAAAAAGCTCTTCAACAAAAAAAAACGAAACAAAAATACTTATTTGAAAGGAGTAAAAAAAAAAGTCACAAGACTTGGAAACGCCAGGAGGAAGCCTGGTCTTTGTAGTCCAAGCAGTCGGTGGTGTTGAAGTTGAGTTTCCATGAAGAGGCTGCGGCCGCTGCCGTTTGTTCTTTGTAATCCAGACAGTCTGAGGAGTTGAAGGCCAGGCCGGCCCCGCTGTAGGCCTGGTGGTGGTGGGGGTGGTGATGGTGGTGGTGCCCTGAGGTCTGCCCTATGTGGTGGTGTGGATGGCCAGACATAGAGGAGCCCGTCATGGGGCTGAGCTGGTGCGGATGGTGGGGGTGGTGGTGAGAGTGCATAGGGGCCAGGTACGAGCTGCATTCCACCCCTCCGAAGTAGGAGCCCGTTGACGCTGGGGCGGGGTAGCCCTGCCCATAGGCCGCTGCTGTCTGGCTGTAGGACACCGGGTAGGAGGACGTGCCTCCAGTACCTGACACAGACCTCTGCATGCAGGAGGCACTGGTGGGGGGAGTGGGGTCGGGGACAGGGGGTGGTGCGGGGGCCGGGGAGATGGGCGCAGGACTCCAGATGGAGGACACTGGGGCGGTGACGGAGGTAGAAGTGCTGCTCAGGCCTTGGCCTCCATGGCCGGAGGGATGAGAGCCACCGGACGAGGCAGAGGAAGAGGAAGAGGAGCCGGTGCTGGTCACTACCGGAGGGGTGAACTGACCACTGCTCTCTGAGCCTGTGCTCTCCCTGGTTGGAGAAGACTTCTTCTTGGCCGGCCGGACTTTAGCATTGTTTCCACTCTGGGCCTGCTGACGGCACTTGGCTCTCCTGTTCTTGAACCATACCTGCACAACAAGAGGCAAGGGGTCGACTTTAAAATGCTGTATGTCATCCACCCAAACAAATTTGTAAAACATTGATTGATTGCAACAAACTGAAAATCTATTTCCATTTGAGAATATTGAATGCTTTGTCATTTGTACAATCGCAAAGGCATAACTAATATCAACTTTATCAACCAATCGTTAATATATTCTTGTAGGTCAACAAAGCACCCTTATTCTTTATTCACTGATTCTCCTCTCCCATTTTAGGCATCACAAACACTTGGAAATGACACGAAACCGTTGTGCAGTTAGTGTTCGATTTGCAGGCTACCTCTGCACAGGCTTGGCTGCCTACCCTGCATACTCTGCACATTTCTCAGCTAAATCTGTGAAACTCGAGAGGAAGCTGCCATAATTGCAGTAAGCCTGTGAGAGGGGTACAAAAGCTGGTTACATAAAGGCGTGTCACGCCCATTTCAAAAGGGGGCTCATAACTTCTAAAGGTGGCCCTTATGTGAGAGCTGAACATAAATTATATTTGAAAACATGGAATTGTATGTATTTGTTGAACTATCAGAACCAGTTAATGATAACAGATTATGAATATTGTTTATTTCTGTAGTATGCAATTGCAGCTAAAAGCTGAATTGCAGTGTAGGATACATAACATTTAGCCCAAATAAATACTTAACTGTGTTGAAACTCATTCAAATCCAACATAAAAGGTAACGTTTTGATTGAAATGTGCAGTAATAGGCCCTGTCCAGGTCGTTGCAGTTTTGCACTGCAAGTTCGGCAAGTTCCCACAAATGGCAAACAAGTTCACACAAACAATAGTAGGCTACAGTACTGTAGTAACTATATAATTGCAATTCTGCACAAACCTGGACTCTAGACTCAGGCAAATTGATTTTCAGTGCGACCTCTTCCCGCATGAAAATGTCTGGGTAGCGCGTCTTGCCGAAAAGGGACTCCAGAATGTCCAGCTGAGTGCGAGTAAAAGTTGTCCTCTCTCTCCGCTGTTTCCTCGGATGCGCTGAAATGGAATAGAAACCTGTCAATGGAAACTCTTCGAAGCCATTTCGATCTGATAATAAAACGAAATGAAAAACATTGTTCATCAAAACAAACGAGGTTCAATATAAGTATTCAAAGCTTCCATCTCAAAATGTTCATATATTTTCTGAAGTAGCTAGCTTCAAAATCAAAGTCAAGTGTTTCTTCAAAACGAAATTAACCTACGAATGATATATATATATATTTAACCGTTTTAAATCACAGAATCTTCTGCACTATAATAGACCTTCACCGTAATCACACTAGGTCTAAAGTTACTTAGTCACGTAATATGTGGAAACGGAAAATAGTCTTGTTATTAAATCATACCATCCTATAGACTGACAATAACTTGTGCTTAATTATGCTTTTCCGTGCATATTGGAAGTGTCATTCTCCAGATGCACATGGAATGTATTGCGGGAGAGCAGTGTGTGCTAACTGGTCCTATATTTGTCCATGATGAGCAACAGATAACTAACTAACTGTCCAATATAACTTCACAGGTGATTTGGATTTGGCACAGTTAGTGTGAAGTGTTTGGGGGGCGTTTTACCTGGATACCCCACTGATGGGTGCAGTAGGTCCATGGCGGTACCGCTGAGCCCCATTCCGTTCATGCCGTACGGGGCCTGTTTGAGGTATGACATCATGCTAGAAACGGACACGGGGAAACCAAAGTCCGTGCGGAAATGTTCGTTTCCCCCGACGTTGCAGTCCCTTGATGAAATCCTGCAATGGAAAACTCATTGTGAGTAGAATGTGAAAATATATATTTATGTTGGTTACTCATTTATATTTAGTAGCCTACAAAGAGCAATTCATCAAACTACATTTGATTATAATAATTGAAATGGCCTTATATTTAAATTATGGTTAATTCAATTGGAAATAGACTGAAACAATATCAAAGCCAACTTATATTTCCAATTTCAAAACGTTGCTATATTCGAGTTGCCTATAGGACTTTTTGATTGAGACTTCCAACTTTTACGCGAGTCGTATCAAAAAAAGTGAATCAAAAAGCCGATTCCCTCTCCAAAAATCCAAAGATTAGCCGTTTACAAAGGTTTCCAACAAAGTATGACATGACGCGTTAACGTGGCTAAACGATATCCAATTATAAACTCAGGTTGCAGTCATCCATCACTACAGTAAAGAAATAATTACGGATGAAATCTGTCGCCAGTCGTGTATTAATTCCTTTTGACGCATGACTTCTTATGGGCAACCTCTTGTCCTTGTTTTGATCAATGCATCCACCGTTAAAAACAGTACATTCCCCATTACGCACATTTTCGGTGCATGGAGAGGCCTGCAAGATAAGATGAATGACTTTGATCAATAAAATAAAGCATGCATTTGGATCCAGATAATTGGGCACACAAATATGTAAAGTGTCATAACAGCCTGCATAAAATACAAGTACACGCACAAGCTTCACATAAACAGCCTTATAATTCATTTCACTGTTAATGTAGGCCATGATATGGCAAAATCAGCCCAATTTATTAGACTATTTCATACGTAGTTTGTCTAGGCCTATAGGCTATAACAGGCCCTGCGTAAAATAACAAATGGACCAAAGTTTAATGTTGAAACGAAAATGGAGTCGGCTGCTTGTCAAAATATTGCATGACATTATATTTTACAAATACATATTCTAGGCCTATATAATATCCACATCTTCTGGAGTGTGTTCCACAGGATTGCCTTTAATGGAACATTCTCTTTCAGCAGACACTAGATGTGACACATTATAAAATGTCTTGTTTTTAATCTTAGATTTATATATATATATATATAAACAACTATTAAAATGCAGAATTAGTGTTCTTTTTGTATATATATATACACAAAAAGAACATTAATTCTGCATTTTAATAGTTGTTTTCATTGTTATAACATGGTCATATCCTGATAATAAGAATATCTATCCGATTGAAATATGCTCCAAGCGTATCAACTTAGAAAAATATTCAAATACAAATTTGAAATCAAACCAACAGGCCTGATGGCATATATGATATCATATGTAGATGCATTTCAGTAATTGAACGGGGGTGCCTTAATGTAAAGGTTGAAAGAAATCGTTATTTATTTATTTTTTTACTTCATTGACTGGCTACAATGTCTTTGGTCCCTAAATAGACCTACTTGGGTCCATGCTGTGGACACGGACCAGCTGATGGATTTGTATTGAGGCGTAAATACTTCACTCTATTTCCATAACCGCAGGAAGGAGTTTAAGCAAATGTAAATGGCGAAAAACTCTGTGCAAATGAACTCTATTGCGATTCAGATGAGAGCTCCAGGGATACCATTATGAGAAAAGGTCTTACGAGCAAAATAAATTAACAACACCTCAAAGATATACATTACATTTGTCTTGTCAGGCCTCAGAGTTTTCCATTCAGATAATAAGTGCACAACCAAACCAGAAGTAGCATTTAGAATATTAATTGACCATAAAAACTACATTTCCAGTGGGGAGTTTACTGTCAGGTAATTATTAATAGCTTCCCCTGACGAGCGTGATTGTTTACAAGGACCATGTACAATGACCATTATCAATGAGCGCACAACAGTAGCCAACGCAAATTGCAACCAAATGCAAACTTCTTAGTCTTATCAAATACAAATATATCGTTTTCGAAGAATGCGAATAGCTTACAGTAGGCTCAATTGTATAAATCATTTCATCAAAATGACGAATAACACAGAAGGAAGAAGCCTAAACGGACTACACAGGCCTATATAAAACAACGAAAACTTTGCATTTACCACTCACCTTGCGTTTGGGATCCTGTTTCCTTATTTGCTTTATTTGTAGTCAAACCAAGAAGATCCGGTACATCAAAAATATCCACATGGAGAAAATGTTCTTGAAAGCGAGACACCGGTAAGAAGGTGCGCACACAATTGGAGGAGAAATACGCAAACTGCAAATAAGGAGTTTACGTCAACCAACGCTGTTTTTCCAATCCGAACCCCAGCGGTGCGTCAGAGGAAAATTTCACAATTGGAAAAAATATTATAAAAATCAAATCAATCGCATTATCTTGTGCGTCTTGCACAGTGGTAAGGTGATTGCCAATGTTGACGGATGGAGATTGATCACCTTCTGCCTACCCTGCCCTTCTATGAACGAAAGACACATGCAGAACCGCCCACTTCGTCCAATCCAAGCGCCCGTGCGGCCTTACAGGCAACAGCGGTAACCAGTCAATTGCGAGGGTTGTTAAGAAAACCCCTCCCCTTCAAATTGTTAAATAAATCTATACCACGTGAGAGCCCACAATTGGAAAAAGTTATACTGAATAAAAAACGACATTACATTGAATGCTCTACTTAGATGTAGGCCCACGTCGTTCTTAATTTCATTTGCATCTAGTATATTTTGCGTTTGCATAAAAACAAAGTGTAGGCTACCGTAAAAGGGACATTTAAACAGGTCTCAGTGTCTATTTCACTCATGAAAAAAACAAACCTATGAATTAACAATTTTCCCATCAAAAGGGATGATGTAAAGTGAGTTGGGAACAAGGCCTACATGAAAAAATGCGAACTAAGTAACTAAATTAGATTACCTAAAACAAAATGTAATATCTTAAAACGTATTATAGCTTTATTGTGATTGATTAAAATAACAAGAAAACCAGCCTGCCCTCGGTAGTAATGCATTTTGGACCCTGTGTGTTCGTCTTCAGAGAAAATCACCTTTCAACGTTCTCGTTTTGGCTGTAATTGTTTGTGAACAACACCATCGTTTATACAAATTGGAGCATTTTTTTCCATAGCAGCGGAATACTTTCCAAAAGTGGTAAAGAGGCTCTGATTTAACCGTGTAATATATTTTCATGAATATTAATGAATGAGATAATCCTCACTTGGATTTCCATTTCAGAATAATAGTGCAGTTCATCCAAACGAGGGTCTCCTCTCAAATAAAGTTTCATATTAATTAAACTGGAGGTGGAATCGACCATTCTATATGCTATAACCTAAAATAAAAACATAAAAAAAAACATTTTTCAATATATAAATGTGCATAAAGAATGGAAAATACAAGTTATATTTATATTCGGGATTAATTGTTGAGACCGTCAAGAGGCGTCTGTCTCCACTGCAACAGCCTTGGCTGGTGCTTTGTCGAGCTCCTATTAAAATGAACTCTAATTGTAGCCGGAGCTGCAATAATAAATCACGAGCAAATAATCAAAAGACTGTCATGAACATAAGTGAACTAAATGTGATATCAAACGAAGGCATTTTTAACATTCTCTTTTGATCTTTAGAATGGCGTAATCGAACCAAGGATGTAACAGCGCTTAAATACAAACTGTTTATGGTTGGAGGAAAATCAAAGTGCGTTTCGAATGACAACAGGTTTGCACTTTACACTTTACATTTATTCACACAAAATCATAGGTGGCATTTTATGTGGTAGGCTTTGTCTATGAACGAAATTAGGCTAATATTATTAATTCAAGGTAAATTCCAATAGGCAAGTCAATTACGTTTTTGTCAGGGCCACACAGGCCCAATGCATATTACAATGGCCAGAGAAAAATACAAAAGCGATATTTCTCGGCTAAATCTCACACGTTTGCTCCAACTATTGTATGACTCAAGCGCCCAACATATAGGCCTAGACCTGTCAAAGCCAATGTGATCGATCGCACACAAGTATCAAGATATCAAATAGCAAAATGCCATTGTTAAAAGAGTATTGGACCTAATCCCAAATTGCAGTAACATTTTCTTAATGCTAAGCCCGTAAAACCAGGGATCAGGGCAACTCAAGGGGTGGGGGGTGTAGGTTTGTCTCTTTAGCTGGCAGGATTGGAGAAGGTCGTGTATGTTGTCGGTGCTTATTAAAACGATGATGCATAAAATCCCCCCAAGTTGTCAGAAAGCATGAGCACACGGAGTCGGTATTCTCTCCCCCTACTTTTGTAAAAAAAAAAATAATAATACTTAAAAAAAACTGTGGCTGTGGACGCGGCTTTGCAAAATTCACCCATGATCAACACCTGCATGCGCGGTAATAGCGACAGACTTCAAAGCTTGCACATCTGCAATACCCAGGGAGGTTATCCGTTCTCCCAGACAGATATCTATGGCATGTGTGCTACAGCTATAGCACTCCGCAAAAAGACCGGGACTTTAATTTGAACTGAAAAAAACTGTATCTATGGACACACGCGTAAAAGGGAAGCATTACGCAATGGTGGAAATACACAGAGGTAAGGTGCGCACCTTAATGCGGAACTCTGGATGGAGACAGTAATCAAATGATCATGGTTTGTCATGCACATTATGTGGAATTTTAGTTTTGAGGCTCGATATTGTATTTTAAAGATTTCTATAACAGCAGGTTTAACGGCAAATGTCAAAATAATGGTGAGAATTGTTTTCAATAAATAACATATGCCATTCATAACGAAATAGCCTATAGGCAAGTTATAAATAGGCTATATTTTTTCTAAACTATTTCAAACATTCCTTCACCGAGGTGTAGCCTATAGGCTACGACTGTAAAAACGTTCAATTGAGAGATTTCCACTACATTAGTCAATGGAGTATAGGTCTACTACAATGAAAACTCCCATGCAGATTAAATTACTATATTGTTGACGTACATGGAGCCGTGCCATTTCTTTGACGGAGCTGAAACTGAATGAGATCCGACCACAGAAGTCCAAACGTTTTTTCGAATAATAATATTCACATGATAATACGTATGAGTAAGACTGGTGCTATTGCATTCCGTTCCATCCACACATTATTATAGATGGAATTGTGTTGTGAAATAGTAACCCATGTGAATAATCTTCTGATTAAAACAAGAACATTCTAATCATGAAATTCAAATCTCGGCTCTATCTCAGGAATTAGTGGAAATAAATCCAGGCTATGTAAACACTTAAATCATTTGTTGCAAAAAAAATCATAGGAAAATTAATCCATGCTGGAATCCTAATCATGCATAAAACAATCCCATATCAGTTCAGCTTCAAATGCATATCAATATCAAACTCAATTGTATTATTTTTTAAATATAAAAATGATGAATGCATTGTTAATAAGATGTTAGGCATTTTGTTTTAGAGTAGCCTAGTCTGATCCTCTAAATTGTAGGCCTATACCATAAGTGAAAGTAGGTCATTTAATCTCACACTTATTACTATCGCAAATAACATGCGGAATTATGAAACCACGTGAAATAAACAAAACAAAATCTTGTTTACAGTAAAGTCAATTGCTATGTCATATTTACAGCAAGAACTATAAAATCATTATTAAAGGGAGTCGGGAGACTTTAAAACGTATTTGTGATGCATTTCTGTTTAAGTTTTAATCTCTCTGCTCATCAACTGACTCGTTTGACTAATAGATATTGTTGCATCCTTCCATTAACCATCTTCCATGATTTATTATCAATCATAAGAAACAGGCCTATTAGGCTATGCAATAGCTCCACAAGTGCTTAGAGATCACATGACCAATAGGGTGAGTGTGATGTGTTGTGATACTCTGCTGCTTGATACTGTGCTGTAATGATGTAAACACGTGGAAAACGGCATGTACTGTACTGTTTCATATAGAGCTAGTTTCCCAGTCTGAAATATCACCTGGTGTCCTCCTCACAATGGAGACACGAGCATCATGTAGTCCTAGGCACGCCAGCCTTCAACAGGGCACTGGGAGGTCAGATGGGTTGACAGGTAGCTAGCCTACTCACTGTCCCTGCAAAAAAAACTGCTAGCCTACAATCAAAGGTAACAGTAGCCTATCATATGCATTCCAAATCTGTCCCCAAGGCAGTTGAAGAAGTACAGTTTTCCCATACAGTAGGTGGTTAAAAAAAACAAAAACAAATGGTTCTCATGTAATGTGATCTGAATAACACAGTCAGAAGGATATACATTTTGAGGACCATGCACTTATCACGCAAGGCTTGTCTACTGCCCTGGCACTCAGTTTCTCTTTGTCCCACACTGGCACTTAATGGGAGAGTCAAGGGTATAGTCACTTAGCCAGGGTGCCCAGCACTTTCTGCATTCAACAACATTGTATCATTACCTAGCCTAGAGAATGACCAAAACTCAACAGACTGGCAGTCTGCAGGCTAGCAGTTAGTAGGCTCCGTACACCTAATATTATTTAAAAGACGGACAAATGTGATATTTTTGAGTGAAAGAAACAATACTGTCTATTTTTTTCTGCACGCAAATGGATAAATGGGCATGACGTCCCTGATATGACATACATAACTTACATTTAAATGTGAGTCTTGAAGACACCATTACTAAAGTTGGTGTTGGTGAAACAGTAGTGCTTCCATAAAGAATTGAGAGTGCAACATGTCATACCTATTTTTAACACCTCTTAAAATGGACTTCATATATTGAACATTGTGCAATTTATCATCTTAAAAAATGCACGTTCACTTCATTTTCATAGGCCCTATTTGTAGTATTGGCATGACGTCAATTTCCGAAGTGAGTGCAAATACTAGGCTACATTGCAACTTACAGCTCACATGAATAAACAGGACTAGAAAGAAAGTCAGAATTCATGACGTGCCATGAACATAGCAGTGAAAAATATGCATACATGGACAATGAGAGAGACAGAAAAGGAAGAGAGAGAGAGAGAGAGAGAGAGAGAGAGAGAGGGGGAGCAGAGAGGGAGAGAGAGCAAAGAGAGATAGCAGAGATACAGAGCGTGAGCAGAGCTAGAGGAGAGGTAGAGAGCAGAGAGAGAGAGAGAGAGAGAGAGAGGGAGAGAGCAGAGGGGAGCATGTAGCTGTCTGTCACAGGGCCAGGCCTTCCCGCCCCTCTCATTAGGAAGGTAAACAATGAGGAGGAATGATGAGAGACGCGGCAGAACAAATGAGGAGCAGGAGGGAGAAATCAGACACCGGCTTAAAGATCCCACAGCCCACAGTCACCCAACCAACCCAAACCACCATACATACACCCCCATTGCAATCCCCCCAAAAACAGAGTGAGTGAGGGGGGGACCCTGAGCAAAGAGTAAGGCAACTTTCAATCCTTTTAGGATTAGGCTCCCCCCCCACCCCCCCCCCCCCACCCCCACCCTGTATCCCTCACTCTGTTCCTCCTCTCTTTCACTCTACTGCCCCCGGGCAATCACGTTAAAACTTGCATGGCCAGTGCTCATTCAGATATCCCTAACAATGCGCACCAGTGGTAACCATGTGAGCGTTGGCAAGCCACACAAGAATGCACAGGTTCAGTTCCCCGTGACCCTCCCTATGCACAGAAAAAAAGAGGAGGAGAATATACTGAAGGCGACGCTGCATTTCTCAGCAGCTTGAGGGAAGAGAGACTTGGGGTGCTAGTTTACCAAACCTAAAATGACACATTTTTACGCCAATCACGATGGTTTTAGGAATCAAACTCGTAATTCGGTGCTTTTTACTTTTCGCCGGATAAGCCTAAATCATTTGGGAAACAGGATAATCAAATTTATGACGCCACACTGGCAAGGAAGGAGTTAACCGTGGTAACAAATTACCTGTCGAGTTCTTACCAGCCCAATCTATTTATACTCTTTTCTGGTCATTCAAATGCCGTTCGAATGGCCTACTTTTGAGTTGAAGTGGATTTGCCTCATCGATATACAATGAGCTGCTGAAAAGGATTCACTTTTAACCACAGGGTTACTTGGTTGACAAAGAACTGGCAAGATCAGAGACTAGTGCATATTTGTGAGGGTTAAAGTGCCTTGAAAGTAGGCAAAGGAGAGACGCACTATGCAACACACGATTATTTCCAAATACTGAAAATAGCTACAAAAGTGCAATTGGAGCACAGGAGCAAATAACAACTTCCTACTTACAACATATACTAACACTATTTTTTTTCTTCTTTTTTTTCTCTACCCAGAGTGCAGCAGGAGGGAAGGGAATTGCCATCCAGCCTTATCTCCAGTTCCAGTCAACTAGAGGCCCTGAAAGAGTGTGCACCATCATCAGAGCTGGCCATTTGATAGGATTCTGGCACTGCACCTAATCAATCTGTGGCATAGAGCCGCCAGAAGACCTGTAACAAAGCTCAAAGAGCCTCACAAATGGCCTAGTGCAGGGGATAAGCCCCTGCACAGGATTACATATTGATTTTGAATGTATAAAAAAAAAAAATATATATATATATATAATAAAAACGTATCATACAAAACCCGAGACGGACTACAAAAGTAGGCAGTAGTCTGTGCATGAATCTCCCCTTTAAGAGCAGGAGCGTCAACTTTCAAATACGGAGACCCCGAGCGTGAACCAAAACCTCGAAAAAATGGCTAGAGAAATCAAAAGCCAGGGGGGTGAGGTGTGGTAGCAGTGCATTTGTTGCAGGGAATCACTACAGCTCCACTTCGCCTTTTTGAGGCGAAGGGTCAATATGGCGGCTACACATATTACTCAAATGAAAACGTGCATACTTGCTACGTCTCAGCCGCTACATCCGGGTGTAGTGTACGACACTCGACAGACAGATGCCGCCCCCCCCCCTTGAAGCAGGGCAGTGTAAACACTATTGTCTTGTTGAGCCCACAGTATGAATGGTACTAGCAGTGCAATGTTTTTTGAAACGGCTGAAATGTATAGACATTTTCATAATATTTTAGACTTGTTTTAATTGAGTTTTTACCTGAAATTGCAGCGATAGCCTGTTACGTTCTGGAATTGTTGCAGTAGCTGCTGGCTGCACTGAGCCACGTAAAACTATGGAAGCCCACATCCCTACCACCAAAAAACATGTCAAATACAGATAAGTATATAGTATATAGTATATAGTATATAGTACAAGTATGTTTTGTCTTCTTCCTTTGTAACATTGTGTGATGATTTCAGAGGTGGCACCACTGGTCCCAGAGTGGTTGTGGGGGGTGGGGGATTGTTTTCCTGGGGCTTAGAGTTTTTCCTAATCTGGTAGTAGGCTAACCTAACCAACACCCGGACCCTAGTTGTTGCGTATGACGTTGTTATAAATCAGCAGTAAAAAAAACAGACTTTTTTTTAAATGGGTTTTATACGGGCTATGATGGGACCACATAGCTTTTCTAAACATATGGTTTTAAAAAATATATAATAATAATAATCCCTGGGAAAACTCCTGCCCCTAGGGAGGATGAAAACATTAAAACCCTTCACACAGACAAAGAGAACAACAATTGGCCCAAAACGAACATGAAAACGAACAGGGCTGAGTTCGCTGTATGCAGGGTTGCAGGGTATAGACCTTTGCGTCTGTTATTGAAAAGATACTCATACATTATGACATCACCACTGGGTTGATTGATTCATTCCAGTCAATCATTTTGGATTGAAAAGGCCAAGGCAGCCAAGCCCCCTGAAGTGTGAATACAAAAACGACATTTGATCACATTTTCTCAGAACACAAATAAATAGTCTCTAAGTAAATAGCTTGAGCTATTAAAAACATGACGCTATGTTTCCCCTGGCCCAGATGGGATCAGAGTGCATAGGCTTCTCTTAGCTACCTGCAGCTGTGGTTGTTATCAGTAGGCTACAGTTGATCAGACTGAAGCACAGACTAATTGTGTACGTTGACAAATCATAAGGGAACTCGTATTACATTTCTGGGGTGGCGGATTCGGGCTTCCATATAAAACAGCTTGTTGGGGTGAATTCACATAAACCCAAGTTTTCAGTCGCAACTTGCTTGTACCACATGTAACGATTTGCATCGTCTTGATAAAAATGAAGCCTGGTCTGTTGTAATGCTGTACGGTAGGCCTACTGTCCTTTTACATTTGTATGAGAGGGCTCGTCGTAAATTCTTGATAGGCTAACGTTACTTGATGAAGACATGCTGTCATAGCAACTGTGTTACTGTCTTGAAGCTCAAACGTAATGAGTGTAGCCTACAGACATGAAAATAAACCCTTAAATTGTCTACACACACATGCTAGTGAATTGTTGCATTATTCAAGAGTGTAACATGGTCAGGTTGCACTATTCAATAGTGTAATATGTTTTAGAAGAAAAGTGTGTCCTTTTTTGAATAGTTTGTGCTTACTGGCTATGGCTACTGGGATGTTTACAGTCAATTTGAGCTGCGGACCAAGAATGTCGGGTTGCCAGCCACAAGGAAAGGTAAGGCAGGGATGTAAATGTGAATTGAAAAGTAGAATTCTCTTCCGCCACCCCGCCACTCAGACACTCCTTCATATCTCGTAGTGAGAGTAGTAGCCTTAGTAGTACGTTGATGACTTCATTTGGCAAACTTTCAACACCTCACTGTTGGTTTGCTGTCACCTTGCAGAGTCGGTCTCACCTTCACCTCCCTTCGACTACGCTAACGTTTGTCAGTCTGACAGCTAGCCGTCAGTCCCAACAAGGGGGTCTCACACACACAGGGCACACACAGGGCACACACAGGGCACACACACACACACACACACACACACACACACACACACACACACACACACACACACACACACACACACACACACACACACACACACACACACACACACACACACACACACACACACAGGGCGCACACACACACACACACACACGAGTACACGCACGCACGCACGCACACACACACACACACACACACACACACACACACACACACACACACACACACACACACACACACACACACACACACACACACACACACACACACACACACACACACAATGTGGTTCTGACAGGAGCAGCACTGAGTAACCAAGCAAAGCTATTCAGAGGACAGATAGATCTAGAACCTCATGTCCTTGATAGGAGTGCAGAACAAAATACAACTGTTCCCCCTTCCATCAATAATCCTCACTTAATAATCAGGAGATTAACTGATATCAGGTGTGCAGATGACTGGCGGCAGAATAATAAACAAGTACGCTGAAAGAGAAAAAAACAAGAGAGAGCGCAGAGTCCCCTAAGCCAAGTCCCCAAACTAATTACAATTGATTTCTTATGGATCGGGTACCTTATCAGAAGGAATTACCATGGCGAGCCAAAGGGTTGTTGCGGGTCGTCGTCGAATGGCAAAATCAATCTGCGTGGAGTGACTGACTGTACCCGTCTCCCTATTGTAGAGAGGGCAGACATTGTCCCTGGTATAAAATGTACATAAGTAACGTTGATTCAACGTAACAGAGATATAACACAAATTGGAAGACGTAACAGGAAGATGGTCAAAAGCCCTACGTAACTTTCTTACAAATAGATAAATATGTAGTCTAAGAGCTACACATTATCCACAAAGACTGGAGTCTAACCCAGAAGCTACATTTACTAATGCATGATAACATTATTCAAAGTCAGCAATAATGATATTACAGGCACAAGCATTATTTAAAGAAACGCCCCAGAAACTACTGCGCAAATCCAGAGTACTAAACATTGACTCTCCACCTCAGTGTTGAAACTGGCTTCAGTTCAGCCTCTCCACTACAAGCTCTTTTCTCCCTGGGCAACTTGGGAAAAGTTCATCAATATGTTAATTACTTAATCTTTAAACACTTAAAGAAACCATTAATAAACATTGATTTGAACACTTGCCACCAGTGACTCGCATTAATCCACTGCAAATAGCTGATACACAAACTGCAATGGGGGGCAATTTGGGTAGGGATTACCAATAGTAATAGACGAGAGGAGAAATTGATCACACTTTCTCTTAACAGGGAAGAGAAGAAAGCTCCTTTAACCACTTTGCGTGATGCCTCTGCTTTTTGTTGTTGTTGTGGAACTGGAATGAACTTCAATTGATTTTCTCACTGCTTTCCTATTCCAAGGGGGAAAATACAGTGCCTTCAGAAAATATTCATACCCTTTGACTTATTCCACATTTTGTTGTGTTACAGCCTGAATTCAAAATTGATTAAATGTATATTTTTTCTTCTACACACAATACCTTATAATGAGAAAGTGAAAACATGTTTTGTGATTTTTTGCAAATGTATTGAAAATGAAATACAGAAATATCTCATTTACATAAGAATTTACACCCCTGAGTCAATCTGTTAACTTAGATGGTGAACAGCAATCTTCAAGTCTTTACATAGATTTTCAATGGGATTTAAGTCTGGGCTTTGGCTGGGCTATTCAACAACTTTCACATTCTCGTTCTGAAGTCATTCCAGTGTTGCTTTGGATGTATGCTTGGGGTCATTGTCCTGTTGGAAAGTAAATCTTTGCCACAGTCTAAGGTCTTTTGCACTTTGAAGCAGATTTGCCTGTATTTGGCCCCATTCATTGTTCCCTCTATCCTTACCAGTCTCCCAGTCTCTGCTGCTGAAAAGCATCCCCATAGCATGATGCTGCCACCCCCATGCTTCACGATAGGGATGGTGTTAAATGGCAGATGAGCTGTGCCTTGTTTTCTCCAGATATAGCGCTTTGCATTCTGGCCAAAGAGTTACATTTTTGTCTCATCAGACCACATAATCTTTTGCCTTATGATCTCAGTCTTTCACATGCTTTTTTGCAAACTCCAGGATTGCTGTCATGTTCCTTTTCCTCAGGAGTGGCTTCCGTCTGGCCACTCTGCCATAATACCCAGATTGGTAAAGTCAAATCGAATCAAACTTTGTCACATGCGCCGAATAGACCTTACCGTGAAATGCTTACTTATAAGCCCTTAACCAACAGTGCAGTTCAAGAAGAGTTAATACAATATTTACCAAATAAACAAAAAGTAAAAAATAATGAAAAGTAACACAATAACATAACAATAATGAGGCTATATACAGGGGGTACCGGTACCGAGTCAGTGTGCGGGGGTTAGTTGAGGTTATTTGTAAATGTAGGTAGGGATGAAGTAACTATCCACAGATAATAAACAGTGAGTAGCAGCAGTGTACAAAACAACTGGGAGGGGGTTCAATGTAAATAGTCCGGTGGCCATTTGATACATTTTTCAGCAATCTTATGGCTTGGGGGTAGAAGTTGTTAAGGAGCCTTTTGGTCCTAGACTTGGCGTTCCGGTACTGCTTGCTGTGTAGTAGCAGAGAAAACAGTCTATGACTTGGGTGACTGGAGTTTATGGGCTTTCCTCTGATACTGCCTATTATTTAGGTCTTGGAAGTCAGGAAGCTTGGCTCCAGTGATGTACTGGACCGTATGCACTACTCTTTGTAGCACATTAAAGTCAGATACCATGCCAGGTGGTGATGCAACCGGTCAGGAAGCTCTTGATGGTGCAGCTGTATAACTTTTTGAGGATCTGGGGATACATGCCACATCTTTTCAGCTTCCTGAGGGGGAAATGATTTTGTAGTGTCCTCTTCACGACTGTCTTGGTGTGTTTGGACCATGATAGTTTGTTGATGATGTGGACAACAAGGAACTCGACCCACTCTACTACACTAAAGTGCTGTAGAGACGCTTATCCTTCTGGAAGCTTTTTCCTTCTTAGCCAAGGAACTCTGTAGTTCTGTCAGAGTGGTCATTGGGTTATTGGTCCCCTCTCTGATCAAGGTCCTTATTGCCCTGTTGCTCAGTTTTCTTGGATGGCCAGCTTTAGGATGAGTCTGGGAAATTCCATATTTTTTCAATCTCCCAATGGTGGTAACCACCAGGTTCTTGGAAACTTTCAACATTAGACATTTTTTTGTACCTTTCCCCAGGTATATGCCTTATGAAAATATCTATCTAGGAGATCTAGGGACAGTTCCTTGGACTTCATGGTAAAGTTTCTGCACTGTCAACTGTGGGACCTTACAGTATATAGACAGGTGTGTTTCTCTCTAAATCATCCAAACAATTTAATTGGCCACAGGTGGATTCCAATCAAGTTGTAGTAACATCTCAAGGATGATCAAAGGAAATTAGTTTCACCTGAGCTCAATTTGGAGTGTCATAGCGTGAATACCTTCTGAAGGCACTGTAGCTAATTACTCCAACTAGAGACAACACAGTATACAGTGCCTTGCAAAAGTATTCATCCCCCTTTGCGTTTTCCTATTTTGTTGCATTACAACCTGCAATTCAAATTTATTTTGATTTGGATTTCATGTAATGGACATACACAAAATAATCCAAATTGGTGAAGTGAAATGAAAATAATTACTTGTTTAAAAAAAATGTAAAAATTGAAAAGTGGTGCAAGCATATGTATTCACCCCCTTTGCTATGAAGCCCCTAAATAAAATCTGGTGCAAACAATTACCTTCAGAAGTCACCTAATTAGTTAAATAATGTCCACCTGTGTGCAAGCTAAGTATCACATGATCTGTCACATGATCTCAGTATATATACACCCGTTCTGAATGGCCCCAGAAACTGCAACACCAGTAAGCAAGGGGCACCACCAAGCAAGCGGCACCATGAAGACCAAGGAGCTCTCCAAACATGTCAGGGACAACGTTGTGGAGAAGTACAGATCAGGGTTGGGCTATAAAAAAATATCAAAAACTTTGAACATCCCACGGAGCACCATTAAATCCATTATTAAAAAATGGAAAGAATATGGCACCACAACAAACCTGCCAAGAGAGGGCCGCCCACCAAAACTCACGGACAAGGCAAGGAGGGCATTAATCAGAGAGGCAACAAAAATACCAAAGATAACCCTGAAGGAGCTGCAAAGCTCCACAGCGGAGATTGGAGTATCTGTCCATAGGACCAGATAATCCACAGAGCTGGGCTTTACAGAGGAGTGGCCAGAAAAGACATTGCTTAAAGAAAAAAATAAGCAAACACGTTTGGTGTTCGCCAAAAGGCATGTGGGAGACTCCCCAAACATATGGAAGTAGGTACTTTGG
Organism: Oncorhynchus clarkii lewisi; assembly: GCF_045791955.1. Classification (NCBI taxonomy): domain Eukaryota; kingdom Metazoa; phylum Chordata; class Actinopteri; order Salmoniformes; family Salmonidae; genus Oncorhynchus; species Oncorhynchus clarkii. Next base: position 25,472,982 of record NC_092159.1, on the reverse strand, counting down.
TCTAATGAGACTAAATTGTAGCTTTTTGGCCATCAAGGAAAATGCTATGTCTGGTGCAAACCCAACACCTCTCATCACCCCGAGAACACCACTCCCACAGTGAAGCATGGTGGTGGCAGCATCATGCGGTGGGGATGTTTTTCATCGGCAGGGACTGGGAAACTGGTCAGAATTGAAGGAATGATGGGTGGCAGTAAATACAGGGAAATTCTTGATGGAAACCTGTTTCAGTCTTCCAGAGATTTGAGACTGGGACAGAGGTTCACCTTCCAGCAGGACAATGACCCTAAGCAAGTTTTCAGTTTTTTAAATCTTATTTCTTGTTTGTTTCACAATAAAAAAATATTTTGCATCTTCAAAGTGGTAGTGGTGTAAGTGGTGTAAATCAAATGATACAAACCTCCAAAGAAATGCATTTGAATTCAGGTTGTAAGGCTACAACATAGGACAAATGCCAAGGGGGTGAATACTTTCACAAGCCACTGTACATGGGCAACAATCATTGTTGATGATTACCATATACAGTTTCTTCAGAAAGTATTCATACCCCTTGCAAATGTATTGAAAATGAAATACAGAAATATCACAACCAAGTCCATACTTTGCAGAAGCACCTTTACAGCTTTGAGTATTTCTGGGTAAGCCTTTAAGAGCTTTTCACACCTGGATTGTGCAACATTTGCCCATTATTCTTTTAAAAATTCAAATCGGTTCTTGATCAATGCTAGAAAAACCTTTTTGGTGGTCTTAAATTAAAACTGTGACTCGGCTACTCGGTAACACGTTCACTGTCTTGCTAAGCAACTCCAGTGTAGATTTGGCCTTGTGTTTTAGGTTATTGTCCTGCTGAAAGGTGAATTCATCTCCCAGTGTCTGGTGGAAAGGAGACTGAACCAGGTTTTTCTCTAGGATTTTGCCTGTGCTTAGCTCCATTCGGTTTATTTTATATCCTGAAAAACTCCCCAGTTCTTAACGATTACAAGCATACCCATAACATGATGCAGCCACCTCAATGCTTGAAGATATGGAGAGTGGTACTCAGTAATGTGTTGTGTTGGATTTGCCCCAAACATAACACTTTGTATTCAGGACCAAAAGTTACATTTATTTTCTTTAGTGCCTTGTTACAAACAGGATGCATGTTTTTGAATATTTGTATTGTATACAGGCTTCTTTCTTTTCACTCTGTCAATTAGGTTAGTATTGTGGAGTAACTACAAGGTTGTTGATCCATCCTCAGTTTTCTCCTATCACAGTCATTAATAAACTCTGTAACTGTTTTAAAGTCACCATTGGCCTCATGGTGAAATCCCTGAGCAGTTTCCTTCCTCTCCGGCAACTGAGTTAGGAAGGACGCCTGTATCTTTGTAGTGACTTGGTGTATTGATACACCATCCAAACTTTATAACAAAGGGGACATTTAAGCTTTTTATTTTTATTAATTTGTACACATTTCAAAAAAATATAATTCCAATTTGACATTGAGGTATTGAGGTATCCATTTTAAATTCAGGCTGTAACACAACAAAATGTGGAAAAAGTCAAGGGGTGTGAATACTTTCTTAAGGCACTGTAGCAACAAACCCAATCCAATTTTAATAGCACTGGTACAGACTTGTAAAAACAGGCAGGCACACACACACACCCTGATAAAGAGGACTTTTATTTGTGATCCAGAGGACTTTGTTTGAACACCTGTGATTGACAGCGCACCACAGGACGTGTGCTAAATGTGTATTAAATAGACAAACATGAGACACTTAGGACGATGCCCATGTCAATAGACAAACTGGTATTTCTTTGTTGGGCAAACAGCTTAGATTACTGCACTTGCAAGAGCAGGTGTGTGACTTTGCTAGGCACAAGTGTGTAGTAGCATCACCAGAGAAGGCATTTGCGCGCGCGCACACACACACACACACACACACACACACACACACACACACACACACACACACACACACACACACACACACACACACACACACACACACACACACACACACACACACACACACACACACACACACACACACACACACAACATGCTCAGATAGATAGCAGAACTCAAATACCATTAGGTGTCATTGTATGTGAATGAGGAGAAGTAGAATGGGAGGGTGGTATGATGTTTCTGTTTCCTGGGAAGAGAAGCATCTCTTAACTGCCGATGCACAGAATGGTATTTTCATATTCAGGTGTGAAGTGTTTGAAAAAGAGATGAGACCAAATAATGATGGAAAGGCAGAAATATGAAAGAGTTAAAACAAAAGCTTCAAGACGTTTCCTCTTGTCCCACTCCAGACAAAAACACTTCAAAATGTAATTGTTGTACTAGTTTTTGTGCTAGTGGGATGGTAATAAAATGGGGTTGTGTCTAATTAGCCTTCCTTGAATGGAAATAAAAGGTCGTCACAGCTAAACGTTTGGTCCTGGATCAGGGCCTGTACTCAAAACGTCTCTGAGTAGGAGTGCTGATCTAGGATCAGGTCCACCCACCCCGTCAACGTAATCGTACCCATTACTATCTAAAAAGGTCAAATTGATCCTAGATCAGTACTCCTACTCTGAGCTGCTTTCCGAATACTCAATACTGGCCTGGAAGGAAACAGCTTGGACTGACATAAGATTCAGGGATGGCGGTAGACCTCGGCGGTCTGGTTCTCCAGAGGAGATCTTTGAAGAGGGCGGTCTACTACTCCCAGGCAGTCCCCCTGCTCCTCACCTCAACCCCTTGAGCCCCTTGAACTACGACCTTGTGGAATAGATTGAGCTGCTGTTGCAGGGATTGAGGCAGCAGTTTGTGGTTTGTGGGGCCCGGGCTTATGGGGACTGGGCTATGTCCCCAAAGGCCTTCGAAAACCAACCAGGGAGACCCGAGCAGAGCCTCAATAACCAAATAAGATTAAGATTACCATCTTAGCCGCCGCTACATTAAAAAGATAAAGCTAATGAGAGTGGCCCAGTGTCTCAATTCTATTACTTTGGATCTTCAGCTGATTAAAAATGAGGGCCTTTTGTGAATACGCTCATAGAATTAGGCTTGATTCTCCTTTGTTGTTTCTGCTTCATCAGGATTGCTCCTTTTTTAATGTTTCAATATGTTCCGTATTATAGGGCTCAAGTCATTTTTTAAATGAATGTGTGTCTGGTTGGGAAATTATATTATTTACTTTCTTTGATTCATTGAGACATGAGGTGCAAAATTTCAACAGTTTAAGGATGGACAATCAAGGCTTTGCATCATACACATATGCATACACGCATCCAAAATATCCTGCTAGGGTTCGTTTTCCTTGTTCAAATAAATATATCTTTGGGATAACACCTTCCTCTAAACCTCAAATCTCACAAAAGACCACCAGAAATGGACTTAAAGCTCTTGTCGCGTTGTTATAGTACAATTTTTCCTGTTTGCTTTAGATAACAAATCTTCAGTTGACCCGGAGGGTTAAGGGAGCATTACAAATTAATCCCGGGTTTTAATAAGTCTGTCTTAAGCCAAGGGGTCTTTACTCCAAAAGAAAAGAAATAAAAGAGGGAGGGAGAAGAAAGGGATCGGAGAGGAAAATAAATGTATTAAACCCTGTGATCACAGCCAGCTTTTCTTGTTTGTTATCCCTCCGTTTTCCGTTTAATCCAATACTCACTAATCCAATTTGTCTATCGGGCTTCGAACCTAACTTCTCCTCATCTAGGTTTTTTTTTCTTCCAACGGAGCCGTTTGAAGTGACCAACTCCTCGTTTTGCAGTCTAACGACTCACTGAAACAAACTGCAGACTAAGAGGTAGATGGATAGAGTTCCAAAAAGGAGAAGGAAGAGAAGAAAAAAAGGAGAAGACAAAATGGCAAAACACGATCAGCTCATGACACAAACATAAAAGTAAGAGCTCGTTATGGACGAAGTCGAGCGGTCTTCACCCTGAATATGCATGAAGAGTCATAATCAGATGTGGGGCAGTCACCCACTGAAGGAGAATATTGGAGAAGCACAAAGGGATTGATTTAATTACTTGAAGTGGGCCTGTGTTTGGAGCATTCTTGTTAAGTGAGTGAAAAGGCTGGCAGTATCCTTGCACTATTTTTTTGTGAAGGGGTTGGAGTTGGGGGCAGATGGTGGGATATACCAGAGTAGTCTAGCTCCTTAAGTCAGCAAAACTAATCTCGGGGTCTAAAGCACTTGTGATTGAAAGGGTCTTCATTGATTGCGAAATGGACATAGTGTTCTCTGTTTAACGTCAACTTGGATAACCGTTATCCAAGTTCTGCGCAATTATTTAGCCTTTATCCAGATCATTGTGTAATCTCTTAAAAATGAGCAAAAGCCACGTATGTTATTTTGACAGAGAATGTACAGTGCCTTCAGAAAGTATTCACACCCCTTGACTTTCCAACATTTTGTTGGGTTACAGCCTGGATTTAAAACGGATTCAACTGAGATTTTGTGTCACTGTTCTACACACAATACCCCATAATGTCAAAGTGGAATCATGCGTTTAGACCATTTTTACAAATTAATTACAAATGAAAATCTGAAAGGTTTAGTCGATAAGTATTCAACATATTTGTTATGGCAAGCCTAAATAAGTTCTTGAGTAAAAATGTGGTTAAACTTGTTACATAATAAGTTGTATGGACTCACTCTGTGTGCAATAATAGTGTTTAACCTGATTTATAATGACTACCTCATCTCTGTACCCCACACATACAGATAATTGCAAGATCCCTCATTCGAGCAGTGAATTTCAAATACAGATTCAACCACAAAGACCAGGGAGTCTTTCCAATGTCTCGCAAAGAAGGGCACCTACTGGAAGATGCATAAAAAAAAAATTCAACAGACACTTAATATCCTTTTGAGGATGGTGAAGTTATTACACTTTGGATGGTGTATCAATACACCCAGTCACTAGAAAGATACAGGTATTCTTCCTAACTCAGTTTCCGGAGAGGAAGGAAACCGCACAGGGATTTCACCATGAGGCCAATGGTGACCTTAAAACAGTTACAGAGTTTAACGGCTGTGATAGGAGAAAACTGAGGATGGATCAACAACATTGTAGTTACTCCACAATACTAACCTAAATGACAGAGTGAAAAGAAGGAAGCCTGTACATTATACAATTATTCCAAAACATGCATCCTGTTTGCAATAAAGCACTAAAGTAAAACTGCAAAAAACTTGGCAAAGATATTATCTTTACGTCCTAAATACAAAGTGTTATGTTTGGGGCAAATCCAACACAACACATCACTGAGTACCACTCTTCATATTTTTAAGCATGGTGGTGACTGCCTCGTGTTATGGGTATGCTTCATCAGCAAGGACTAGCTTTCTAGGATAAAAAAAATAATGGATAAAGCTTATCACAGGCAAGATCCTTGAGAAGAACCTGGTTCAGTCTTCTTTCCAACAGACACAGAGCCAAATTCCCCTTCCAGCAGGACAATAACCTAAAACACAAGGCCAAATTTACACTGCTTACCATACAACATTGTTGCTTACCATACAGTTGCTTACCATACAGTTGCTTACCATACAACATTGAATGTTGAGTGGCATAGTTACTCAACTTGAAAAGACTTGAAAATGGATGTCTAGAAATGATCAACAGCCAACTTGACAGAGCATGAACAAATTAATTACTTTAAAAAATCATACAATGTGATTTTCTGGATTTTTGTTTTAGATTCCGTCTCTCACAGTTGAAGTGTACCTATGATAAAAATTGCAAACCTCTACATGCTTTGTAAGTAGGAAAACCTGCAAAATCGGCAGTGTATCAAATACTTGTTCTCCCCACTGTAAGTATTCACACTCTTTACTCAGAACGTTGTTGAAGCACCTTTCACAGTGATTACAGCCTCGAGTTTTCTTGGCTTACAATTTGGCGAGTTTTCCAAATTCTTCTTTGCAGATCCTCTCAAGCGCTGTCAGTTTGGATAGGGAGCATCACTGCACAGCTATTTTCAGGTCTCTCCAGACGTTCGATCGGGATCGAGTCAGGGCTCTGGCTGGGCCACTAAAGGACATTCAGAGACATGCCCCCGAAGCCACTCCTGCATTGTCTTGGCTGTGTGCTTAGGGTCGTTGTCTTGTTGGAAGGTGAACCTTTGTCCCAGTCTGAGGTCCTGAGTGCTCTGGAGCAGGTTTTCATCAAGGATCTCTCTGGACTTTGTCCTGTTCATCTTTCCCTCAATGCTGACTAGTCTCCCAGTTCCTGCCGCTGAAAAACATACCCACAGCATGATGCTATGTAACAATCTGGTGTGGCCACCAGCTGCAATAAATACTGCAGTGCATCTCCTCCTCATAGACTGCACCAGAATTGCCAGTTCTTGCTGTGAGATGTTACCCCACTCTTCCACCAAGGCACCTGCAAGTTCCCAGACAATTCTGGGGGGGAATGGCCCCAACCCTCACCCAATGTCTTCCCCTTAACGCACAGCGTTGAGATTGCCTGTAATGACAAGCTCTGTTCGATGATGCTGTGACATACCGCCCCAGACCATGACGGACTCTCCACCTCCAAATCGATCCCGCTCCAGAGTACAGGCCTCGGTGTAACTCTCATTCCTTCAACGATAAAAGGTGAATCTGACCATGACCCCCGGTGAGACAAAACCGCGACTCGTCAGTGAAGAGCACTTTTTGCCAGTTTTTTCTGGTCCAGCGACGGTAGATTTGTGCCCACAGGTGACGTTGTTGTCGGTGATGTCTGGTGAGGACCTGCCTTACAACAGGCCTACAAGCCCTCAGTCCAGCCTCTCTCAGCCTATTGCGGTGTTACGAACCCCTTTGGCCCTGCAGTCTAGGGGGGATGGAAACGAGACCCGTAACATATCTCATGCAAATCATAACAGTGAAAAGGAACAGTGAGAACTAAAAACAACAGACAACATAAATCTACCATCAAACACTTTAGGTTTATTGTTCAAACACACGGTAACAAAATACAAGTTTTCCTACAGGTAATGTATGTCTAAGGGCGACTTGGCTTGGTATCCCCTTTTCCCACCAACAAACAAACAGCCATACACCACAGCAATACATACTCACATGATAACAGACAATGTGAGAGGTAGGCGCAAAAACAAGAGAGATAGCTCCAGAGACAACTGATTGGGTTTCTTTTAAACCAAGGGAAAGGGGGTGTGATTAGGTAAGGTAAAAGGAGCAGGTGTGTCTTCAGATTGGCGACTGATTTGCGACCAAGCTTTAACTTCCTGACTTATGTCTTGAGATGAGATTATCATTATGGCCACACAGTTCTATTTTTGTTTCATCAGACCAGAGGACATTTCTCCAAAAATAACCATCTTTGTCCCATGTGCAGTTGCAAACTATAGTCTGGCTTTTTTATGGCGGTTTTGGAGCAGTGGCTTCTTCCTTGCTGAGCAGCCTTTCAGGTTATGTCGATATAGGACTCGTTTTAATGTGGATATAGATACTTTTGTACCTGTTTCTTCCAACATCTTCACAGTGTCCTTTGCTGTTGTTCTGCGATTGATTTGCACTTTTCGCACCAAAGTACGCTCATCTTTAGGAGACAGAACGCGTCTCCATCCTGAGCGGTATGACGGCTGCGTTGTCCCATGGTGTTAATACTTGAGGACTATTGTTTGTACAAATGAACGTGGTACCTTCAGGCATTTGGAAATTTCTCCCAAGGATGAACCAGACCTGTGGATGTCTACAGTCTTTCTTCTGAGGTCTTGGCTGATTTCTTTTGATTTTCCCATGATGTCAAGAAAAGAGCCACTGTTTAAAGGTAGGCCTTGAAATACATCCACAGGTACACCTCCAATTGGCTCAAATTATGTAAATTAGCCTATCAGAATCTTCTAAAGCCATGACATCATTTTCTGGAATTTTTCAAGCTGTTTAAAGGCACAGTCAACTTAGTGTATGTAAACTTCTGACCCACTGGAATTGTGATACAGTGAATTATAAGTGAAATAATCTGTCTGTAAACAATTGTTGGAAAAATGACTTGTGTCATGCACAAAGTAGATGTCCTAACTGACTTGCCAAACTATAGTTTGTTAACAAGAAATGTGTGGAGTGGTTGAAAAACGAGTATTAATGACTTCAACCTAAGTGCATGTAAACATCCGATTTCAACTGTGTATATTCATTAAATAGAACCCTCAAAACACCAGTCTCAACGTCAACAGTGAAGAGGTGACTCCGGGAGGCTGGCCTTCTTGGCAGAGTTGCGAAGAAAAAGCCATATCTCAGACTGGCCAATGAAAATAAAAGATAAAGATGGGAAAAAGAACACAGACACTGGACAGAGGAACTCTGCCTAGAAGGCCAGCATCCCGGAGTCGCCTCTTCACTGTTGACATTGAGACTGGTGTTTTGCAGGTACTAATTTTAATTTTAATTTTTAATGAAGCTGCCAGTTGAGGATTTGTGAGGCGTCTGTTTCTCAAACTAGACACTCTAATGTGCTTGTCCTCTTGCTCAGTTGTGCACCGGGGCCTCCGACTCCTCTTTTTATTCTGGTTTGAGCCAGTTTGCGCTGTTCTGTGAAGGGAGTAGTACACAGCGCTGTACGAGATCTTCAGTTTCTTGGCAATTTCTCGCATGGAATAGCCTTCATTTCTCAGAACAAGAATAGACTGACGAGATTCAGAAGCCATGTTATTTCTAGCCATTTTGATCTTGTAAATTGAACCCACAAATGCTGATGCGCTAGAGACTCAACTAGTCTAAAGAAGGCCAGTTTTAATGCTTCTTTAATCATTACAACAGTTTTCAGCTGTGCAGACATAATTGCAAAATGGTTTTCTAATGATCAATTAGCCATTTAAAATGACATATCTTGGATTAGCTAACACAATGTGCCATTGGAACACAGGAGTGATGGATGCTGATAATGGACCTATATATACCCATGTAGATATTCCATTTTTAAAAAAACAGCCTTTTCCAGCTACAATAGTCATTTACAACATTAACAAATGTCTACACTGTATTTCTGATCAATTTGATGTCCTTTTAAATGGACAACATTTTTTGCTTTTCTTACAAAACAAGGACATTTCTAAGTGACCCCAAACTTTTGTAGTGTGTAGTGTGTATATTACCAGTCAAAGTACCAGTCAAAGTTTGGACACACCTACTAATTCAAGGGTTTTTCTTTATTTTCAATATTGGTTAGCGCGCATTGCGCTCGGCCCGCCACAGGAGTCGCTGGTGCACGACGAGACAAGGATTTCCCTACCGGCCAAACCCTCCCTAAATCGGACGATGCGAGGCCAATTGTGCGACGCCCCACGGACCTCCCGGTCGCGGCCGGTTACGACAGAGCCTGGGCGCGAACCCAGAGTCTCTGGTGGCGCAGCTGGCGCTGCAGTACAGCGCCCTTAACCACTGCGCCACCCGGGAGGCCCGCAATCAGCTTTTTGAGGTAGTCACCTGGAATGCAACTCAAATAACAGGTGTGCCTTGTTAAAAGTTCATTTGTGGAATTTCTTTCCTTCTTAATGCATTTCAGCCAATCAGATGTGTTGTGACAAGTTAGGGGTGGTATACAGAAGATAGCCCTATTTGGTAAAAGACCACGCCCATATTATGGCAAGAACAGCTCAAATAAGCAAAGAGAAATGATAGTCCATCATTATTTTAAGACATGAAGTCAGTCAATGCGAAAATCTTAAAGAACTTTCAAAGTTTCTTCAAGTGCAGTTGCAATAACCATCAAGCGCTATGATGAAACTGGCTCTCATGAGGACGAGGACCGCCACAGGAAAGGAAGATGCAGAGTTACCTCTGATGCAGAGTTACCTCTGCTGCAGAGGATAAGTTCATTAGAGTTACTAGCCTCAGAAATTGCAGCCTGAATAAATGATTCACGGAGTTCAAGTAACAGACAACTCTCAACATCAACTGTTTAGAGGAGACTGCGTGAATCAGGCCTTCATGGTCAAATTGCTGCAAAGAAACCACTACTAAAGAACATCAATAAAAATATTAGACTTAGACTGGGACATTAGACATTAGACTGGGGGAAATCTGTCCTTTGGTCTGATGAGTCCAAATTTGAGATTTTTGGTGTCCTAATTAGAGATTTTTTGTCCCAACCGCCGTGTCTTTGAGACGCAGAGTAGGTGAACGGATGATCTCTGCATGTGTGGTTCCCACCGTGAAGCATGGAGGAGGTGGTGTGATGGTGTGGGGGTGCTTTGCTTGTAACACTGTTGGTGATTTATTTAGAATTCAAGGCACACTTAACCAGCATAGCTACCACAGCATTCTGCAGCGATACGCCATGGGACTACCATTTGTTTTTCAACAGGACAATGACTGAAAACACACCTCCAGGCTGTGCAAGGGCTATTTGACCAAGAAGGAGAGTGCTGCATCAGATGACCTGGCCTCCACAATCACCCGACCTCAAGCCAATTGAGATGTTTTGGGATGAAAAGCAGCCAACAAGTGCTCAGCATATGTGGGAACTCCTTCAATGTGTTATGTGTTATTTCATAGTTTTGATGTCTTCACTATTATTCTACAATGTAGAAAATAGTAAAATATAAAGAAAAACCCTTGAATGAGTAGGTGTGTCCAAACTTTTGACTGGTACTGTATAAACATATATATTTACAAAAATATATATGTGGGATTGGAAGTAATGCAGACAATTACATTCATGGAAGCTACAATCTATCTGCAATATTAAAGCTGATCTACCCCTGATTTTTTTTAATGATAATAACATTGTACAATGCAAGTGTGCAAAGCTCTTAGAGACTTACTCATAAAGACTCACAGCTGTAATCACTGCCAAAGGTGATTCTAACATGTATTGACTCAGGGGTGTGAATACTTATGTAAATTAAATATTGATGTATTTTATTTTCAAATGCATTTGCAAAAAAAATTGAAAAACTTGTTTTCACTTTGTTATTATGGGGTATTGTGTGTCGATGGGTGACAGAAACACATCTATGTCATCCATTTTGATTTCAGGCTGTAACACAACAGAATGTGGATTAAGTCAAAGGGTATGAATACTTTCTGAAGGCACTGTGAGTGACCCCCCCCCCCCCCTATAAATCTCATAACATGAATTGTTTTGTTGGGTGGGTGAATTGAGGCTTGCAGAAGAACACATATACATACATTTAGGCATACACACCACACACAAGGGAGAGGATTTTCCTCTTTACTAAAAACCTTTCACTGTTTCAAATGACCCAAAGGCAGATGCACTGCAATATAAAGCTGTTAGTCCAGATTAAATTTACTTCAACATTCTATACCTCTCTCCTTCAGTTTGTATAGCTCTACTCCACCACGTAGGAAAGGGGAAAAGAGGGTAAATGAATGAATTAATTGAAACATATTTGATCTTTCTATGACCAAGAGAGGTTGCTTTAATCATCTCCCTTTCCCCTCCTGCCTCGACCTACCTTCTGTAGCTTTTGAATTTGTTGAAGATGATGACAGATTCGAGGGTCTTTAGCGGGAAACAGAACACTTGAGGTTTTCCTGAGGGTGTGGTAGATGGGAGACCCCTGAGCGGCGCTCACCTGATAGAGCCCTGGAGAGGTGTCTCATCAAAATACCCCCTTTTACCACATAAACCAGACAATGAGCGCAGGGAGACGATTCGAGGGGCTTGTGCTCAACAGGCACCGGTGACAACAGAACCCTTAATAATCTCATGACAAAAGCCAAAAGGCATCATCCTATTAACCAGTGTGCCTGGGCGCTAATATGAGTAACTGCCCAGGAGCCTTTCACAGGGCTCAGTGCTATTAAAGGGGGGTCTAAAACAGCCAGCAGGAACCGAGGGCCCATTCACCTTTCATCTGCCATGCTGTTGTTTGGCCCACTATAGCGGAGGCCGATTCAAGATGTTAGTGATCTGATTATGGTGCTTGTGAGAAACACCCGCCAAAATGTGAGCATCTTCTCCCTTTTCTTTCTTTCTTTCTTTCTTTCTTTCTTTCTTTCTTTCTTTCTTTCTTTCTTTCTGTCTTTCTTTCTTTCTTTCTTTCTTTCCGATTTCAAATCTCAGGATTCTTTTTTCTTTCTTTGTCAGTGCCTTGTGCACCCATAAATCGATTATCGGTAAATATGTCAATTTTTCGTGGAAGTTTACTCATCCTTACCCCCTGTTGCACCTCTTTCTTATCTTTTCTTTTCACGGAGGGAATATTCAATGAGCAGTTCCGAGCCTGAGAAGCAAGCCGCCGCCGAGAGTCCCGGCTCCACTTTTTCTTCTCGGATTTCTCATTTAGTTGTCTTTATGCTGCTCGCGCCATGTGGTCCTTGAAGGTGTTGAAAACATGGGAAGCGCCGGAGGGATCAGAGCGGCCTCATTAGCATCGGCTCAGAATTGGAGTGGCCGGGGCTGTATGGCGAGGCCTACTCCTCCTCGGGGTCCGAGACAGCCGCCAGTGGTGCGCCTTGCCTTCGTCCCTCATTGTGCTTTTGTGTCCTTTCAAGTCATTTTCTTTTTTTTTGTCATGTTGTCCGGGTTGTTTTCCTAAGACTCGAGGTTGCCAAAAGGATCATGTGGGGGGGGGGGGGGGGGGGGGGGGGGGACAATAACATCATTGCCTTCCTGTACTTTGAACACGTTCTTAATGAGAAATTCCTTGGGTTTTGTTTCTAAATGATTTAAAGAAGTCCCTTTCAGTGAATGCTTGTGGCTCCTCATCACGCCATTTTGCAATATATGGGCCTTATAGTCTAATGTGTATCCTAAAGAGAAGCCAAGATCAGTCAAAATTGCCACCGATGCAAGATGGACAAAGGTCTATTCCATTATTCCATTATATTCCATTATTAGACAAAATATGAGGCAAGTTTGCAGGCAAAGCAAGGAATGTGAGAAGCCGTGTTAACATAGGCCTACACGTGCAAATATACAAACCTACCTTTCGAATAGCTTGACAGAACTCTTATTTATTTAACGCAGACAGCACATTCACGCCAATATTTATGAGGGAGATAGGACTATAGAGGGGTTACATTGCCAAGCATCGTTTCGTTAACCTTTTCCAGTTGTGGGGAAATGTGAAATGGATAAAGGTCTCAGTGGAAGGGTTTATCTACTAAATCCTGGTGGTTGGCCCAGCTATCTTGGACAATGACCCCAAAGAATGTCAACAGCTCATTTCCACAAGAGCTGGAGGGAGTTATAATCTGCTACTGCTGCTGCTCAAAAGCCCATATCTCAAACACTGAATTTGAAGGGGAAAAAAACGCCCTGGTATCGTTATGCAGGCCATCTCCATCTCCTCTTCCTTTGACAATCTGCATTTGAATGAAATTAATACATTATTATGACAATAATGTTTCAGCAATGGTACAGCAAATCAAATAAATAGGATTCCCAGCATCGGAATTGCTGTCCCCTGAACGCCATTACAAACACATGCCACCACCGCCATCAGGGAGAAAGTGCACGGAGGACGGAGGGATGAGGCAAATCCAAAAACACTTAAAAAATTGTCATTAGTGTCAAGCAACATCCTTTCATTAGCGAGTTTATCAGAGCAACCAGCCACAGGAGGGAGATTCATGCACCCTTGAGCACAAAGACTCAAGTTGTTCTACATTTACAGAATCATTTAACTTATTTTAATTATTCTTTAAATTACAATTGCAAATAAAGTCGCCGCCTGTGGGTTATGCATGGCCTGGAAAAAAGAGCAACATTTTTAGTGATTACTTTCCTCGTTCCTAACTAATCTCTGAGGGGGAAAGAAATGAATGAGAAAGGGGCGATATTCTCTGCCTGCTACTTTAGTGGAGAGGCCATCAGTCGCCAGCTACACGGACTGCTCAGGACCAGATGTTGCAGAACTGACCAACAATTGGGCCTAAAATAGAGGGAGTGTGGGGGGGGGGGGGGGGGGGCTCGAATAAATTAATTGCTAATTTCTCCGTCTTTGATGGAATTAGGCTCACTCCTTTCCCCCATGTGCTGTGTGAATGTCCATGCGTTAAACGTTTTTTCTCCCTCTCTCCCCCTCTGCTTTCTTGACGGTTAAGGGCCACCCAGAGGAGAGCGAGTGATGCAAAACCGAGGAGTAATCCCTCTGTTTATCTCGGCTTCGAGGCTCGGCCCCAACCCCTGCCTCTATTATCCCACGGATTTAAGGCAAACTTTCATTTATTGGCTGGCCTCAGTTTTCTATCCAACTCTGTTGCCTGAACTCGGGATCCCCCCCCAGCCCCCTATTCCAATGTGAATGGATTTGCATCAAGCAACAATGCATGTTGCCGGGGCACTGATTAGTCAACGGTAGGACGGCGCTCCTCGTATGCGTGGTTTGCCCCAGCACACATGGCTATGGAAGAATGTTGGGCTCCGGGGGGGGGGGGGGGGAGAAGCAGCACATGCATGACATAACTAGGCCAGCCACCAGATCAGGCCTCCCTCTGCCTCAGCCCACCAGATGCAACAGGAGTCTGGAAACGTTGGCTAGATTGATACCAATAGTGATTAAGTATACTTAATGCAATACTGTCTATAAGCCCCTGATCACTACTGGCTAATGACTATAGACTACTTTTGTCAATACCTAGCAAACGAATACGTATTCAAAGCAATTCTACTACTACAACCAATTTGAGTTCAGCTCACACATATTCCTCAGAAAGGTGGTTCTACTGATGCTCATCTGGCCGTTGCTTGTGAGAGGGTCCATGGGAGAGCGTATTGGTGACGGTGGCCATATGTTCTGTAGGGCCCTTGGTGTGAGACTGCAGACTATTGACTGAACAGTGCTCCAGATGAGTGCTGACAGAACGGCAGGGAACACAATGTAAAGATAGGCCTGCAGAGACCTGAATGTAAAAGCCTCTTCACCCTGCAGGTAAATAAGACTCAGACCACCCATCCCCACACCCAAACAAACAGGCCTTATCGCTCTCCTAGCACAGGCCATACACTTCCCATCGCACTACAGATGCACAGAGAGAGAAAAAGAGAACGGTGGAAACGAGTGGAGGAGAAAGAGAGAAGTGAACGAGAGGAGGAAGAAGAAGACATGAAAAGAGGAGCGAAAACAGAGGTGAAAAGACATTAAGGAAAAGAGCAAGGAAGTGAGAGAGAGAGAGAGAGAGAGAGAGAGAGAGAGAGAGAGAGAGAGAGAGAGAGAGAGAGAGAGAGAGCGAACGCAAGCAGAGCGGTGGAAAGAAATAGCTAGTCAGTCAGTTCTACTACAGTCTGTTGACAGTACCAATTCAATTTGCATAATTGGCTCCGCCTCCCCCATTAGCACCGGGCTGTTTGGCTCCCCAGGGCATGTGTTAGAACAAATTTGAGCAGTGTCATATTGCACGCGTTTCAGCAGGGCCGACAGGGTTAGCCTCACATTAGCTTAATGAATTAATCTGCTCGGGCTAATGGCTGCGCTAACACCATTAGTCTACGGCAAAGCATCTCTGGAGGAAGGATTCCAACAGGGAGGTTTTTTCCTCTCTATCTCCTTAAATTTTTTAAAAGATAGCTAGGGGAAGGCAAAGCTCTTCCCAAAATACAAGAGGGTAATTTCCTTTCCTATTACCTTATCTCTTATGTAATGTGCTGGTTTAACTGGTGTTCGCTGCTTGTTGTTGCTTATCAAATATGGGGGTGGGGGTAAGGCAAACACCTAAAAGAAATATCTTGAATGTTAACTGTTAAATAGAAGTAGTGGATATAGTTTAACATTAGGCCTGCTCACCAAGACTAGCCTTACTCATTCAATGACATTTGTGTGGTTGTAAAATTGCAAAACAATAATGTGAATATGTTTACATGAAAACAATCAATTGCATTTCCTATTAATTCCAATGTTGCTCATCAATTGAATTACAATTCCTGGCATCTGGATGTCTATCAGCCAAAACAGGCTCTAGGCTAGAGGACAAAACAACTACTTAAGGAATGGAATGGCTAGTTTAGCAAGTCAATGAAGTGGCATCATTAGCAGGCTCCCAGTCATTGACCATTAACTGATATGAGCGTCTTGGATCAGTTCACATGTCGATGGACCACATACATCAAATTCAATTACACTGTCAGGATATCATTTGTAAACTAAATGATGATCAATTAGGCAAAGATACCCTGTCCTCCCTCACCTAATGATTGGCTTCTTCTCGTTTAGATGTGGCAGAATTTGTAATCCTTCCCCCAAAAAACATTGAGGAAACTAAATGTGGATTAAATGAATGGACTATCGAGAGTCGGCAAACAGTATCGCCTTTCAATTGATTAAAATGAGGGTGCTAATGGGTTCGTCAATACACATGGATTGGTCATCAAGCACATCAATGCTATGGGGGGAAATGTTAGCCTATTTAGTTTTTATTGCAACCTTTTTGGGGGGGAGAGGCATGAACAAAATGCTCTGGATTGTTGTTGACAGCGATCCTTTGCCATAACACATTTGATAGACATTGTAAACCCTATTATGAAATTCCTATCCATGACAATATGGTCAATTCTGAATAAGATGCTGCAAGATTAAAAGATGAAGAATCCTGTCACAATATTTCCATGAAGCTGATAATACAATGAGCGCCAATCACTGTCCTATTTTTGGCCATGTGCTGTTGCCGTGCCAAATTTCACCAGCTTATTGCTGACATCAATATTCAGCAGCTGAAGAAAGCGTCACTGGCAATGCAAGGTCCTTATGATAAGGGTTGGCTGGCTTGCTATATCAAAATATCAATATCATTTTCCTCAGTGGGCTCTATCGCTTCTAAGCACCTCCAACATACCCGCCCCCACCACCACCACCACCACCACCTGCCCCCGTACGCTACAAATCCCTCCCAGTCCTATCCCCTCCAGCTCCCCTCCCATTCCACCAAACCAATGCTTTTTATCTGCAGATTTTCAGACAATGCCTGGAGGATCCCGTTGCCTAATCTTCTCTATCCCCCATCCCTTTATCCCACTGTTAAAGAATGTTTGAAATGGGTAACACCGAAAAAAAAAAATTTAAAAGAAGAGAGAGAAGAAAAAAAAATCACATCAACATCTGTGGAAAATGGGGTGGGGAGGAGGGGAAGGGTGGAGAATTTGCAAATAAACAAATAAAACGGCTTTCGTTCTAGATCATGTAATTTGCGTATTGCATTCTGTGTGAAATGGTGGCGTTCCTGGAGTTTGTGCGTCGGGCTAAACAATGTTAAAGTAATACCCAAAATAACAAACCCTACTGATCTTACTAAATGTCATTCCAGTGAACATAAAACGTGCACATGTTACAAGGACAATATATATAAGATACTTCTTCAAACTTCTACAGTTATATTAACACATCTATATGTTCATCTCTTATGTTGTCTGTATGTATCATTTTTTCCCTTCTAATTTTGAGAAATTCACATTTAGATATTGGTATCTCCTAACAAAACATGATAAAAATCCTCAGGCAAAATTAGCATCTATAAATATTCTGTGATTTCATCTCCACCTTTGCCTGTTGAGGGAGTTTTTTAAACATCGCAAAAAATAATTCCAAAAAAGCTCCCCAAAAATGTCAGTATTATTTTTTTTTGAAATGGTGACACAGATAAATTAATACAAAACAACTGAAAATCCCAGGCAGTCAAAAATGTCAAATATCTAGTTAATGCCCAGATAAACAACAAGCTATGTCAGCCCTGCACTTCACATCACAGACCTTCTCCCACTCACAACTTGGAAGGGTATTATGTTTAAAACACTTTATTCCTCCCTTACTTCGGATAGATTATACTAGTTATCCCATTAAAGTTGAGTAAAAATGCCATTCTTGTGTCTTTAAGCTCTTGCATAGGAGGTCAATAAGACTAGCCTCCGCTTACAAGACTGGCCTGGGTGTAATCTGTGCCGAACTTACATTAATTAAATGGTAAGCTTCTTTAGCAATACGTTCCTAAAGGAACTTGGCTGATAATATACTTAAAGCGGGGTGCGGGCTGTTTGTTTCAGAGCCAGCAGACATTTAGCCATGCGTCTCACGTACGGCGGCTTAAACCTTGGGCTAAAACCAGGGACTTGACAATGAGCACGCCGGCTGGCACAAGAAGTGCATTTTCAACTTATCAAAGCAAAACATATTTGTGCTCAATGTATGTATTTTTGTCTCATGTACTTGTTATTTTACATCAAATTCACAGTTGAAATTGTGAGAATGAAGGCAAAAAATAAAAACTTAAAACCTGAGAGTCTGAGTGTAGCCTAGTGGTGAGAGTGATGGACTAGTAACCGAAAGGTTGCAAGTTCAAATCCCTGAGCTGACAAGGTACAAATCTGTGGTTCTGCCCCTGGACAAGGCCGTCATTGAAAATAAACAATTGTTCTTAAACTGACTTGCCTAGTAAAATAAATCCAGGAGACTTTTAAGTTAAGGGCTTGAGTAAAATAAAGAGTATAAGTGTTTTATTTTAATGCATATAGGAGGTTAGAACATGTCCGTCTACCATGAAAGGATCGCTGTGTGTGTGTTTCAGTAGTAAAAAATACAATCCCCCAAATCTGGCATTTAGCTAATTCAACCATTGTCTTGTTATCACAATTATGAATTCATCTAATAGTATTATTTCCCAGTATTTTTTTCCTGTAACCCCTGATGAAAGAATAACAAGTTAATTAAATATGCTGGCTGCTCTGAGCTCTCTGGTGAGCATCATTAAGGCACTACTGTAATTAACGGTAGTGAGAGAGGGAATTCCCCAACCAACGATTAGGAAACTATTACCAACTACTATTTAATATGGAGGACAACAAAAGCAGCCACAATAACCTTAAAGGGCAATTGTGGAAAAACCTACTTAATTATGTAAAGTAGGATATTAAAATCACTCAATTTAGCACTGAATCAAAAACGTAATTCCTTCATCTTTTTTTTCAGATCATATTCATGCAGGCAGAGAAATATGTTTAACTATGATTCACAACTTTTGTTTTAGCATAACTACACCTGAATTGTCATGGATGGAGGAAAGACCTAAATAAAAGTCTGACTTTCTTCTATGATGAGTCTCTGTTCCGAGCCCACTCCCCATGGCAGCACCCCCTGCCTGCTCTCTCTCCAAAGAGCCTCCACTCCCCTGCGGTCTATCAAATATCACCCCTCACAAATCAATTTTACACATGATCGCCCCCTCCCTCCCTCACTCCTCCCGTTGCACCGCCTGTCAGCCCCTCCCCACTAATTAAGTGGCGAGATTAGCATATATATGATATCAATGGTAAACATCACTTGGCTGGTAATTCACAAACGCTCCTGGATAATGGGAGGGTTGAACACCTATTAACCCTGTGCCGACAGCACTGGGGCAGGTAGGGAAATTCCCTAACCTTGCTGTATCTCCCCAAAGAGATATTAAGGGTGGCTCCTAGGATCTGGCATGGCATTGGCTGTAATGATTTAAATGATGCAGTGTGTCTTGACGAAATTGAACACTGTCATGCAAATTCGGTCGTTGAACTGAATCAACTGCAATTGTTCTACTATGGTTTTTGAAAACAATAAACCACATTAAAGCAGCTGCAATTGTTTCGTTTGAAGAATGAACACTGATAACTCTCACACAGACACACCAATGTGTTTTGATAGTAAATCCCGTTGGGGCTAGGGTGCGTGACTAATGAGGCGAGCTGCAGTGCGACACAGGCAGTTATCAGGCCCTACTGCAACCTACAACACAACAACAGCCGTGGCCCTTAGCATAGGAACAATCACCGATGGAGGGCGGAGGAGGGTTTCTCCCCAAGCCCCATTCTCTTGCCTCCAGGGGCATGGGGATATCCATTCCTCCTGGGGACAGGGAAGCTGTTTATCCTCCTCCTTTAGCCCTAAAACCCCACAAAGAAACATTCAAGGCCCTAAGACTTTGCATAGAATTGGGCTGTGTATCTCGGGGGAGAGGGAACTACAGTACATAGAAATAGAACTTCATCAACATGGTGACACAAAACAGCAACAAAAACAGCTGGCAAATTCATTCTCAATTTGTCCTTATTTAGAGCACAAAGAGAGATACAGAGAGAGAGAGAGAGAGAGAGAGAAAGAGAGAGAGAGACTTCGATCTTGAGCCTGCTGGGATTTGACAGCGAAAAAAATATTCTACATTGAAAATCAATTAACTGGCGGCCTGTCCTGACTCCGTGCCCCCACACACAATCCTGGGGGCATCTTCAACCAAATCCACCCTTTCCAAAAAGGTCACGGTCAACACGACTGCTCCGTGTGCTGCACCAAGGAGTGGGATTAGGCCTTGTTCCTGGGCTTTGCTGCTCTTTAATCTAAAACCATAATATACACCGCAACCTTCCCCGGCAGTCGGTTGCTCATCGGCATAGGAGATAAACCTCTGGCTCAGGCGCTCGGGTGTCAGAGGCCACTCAAATAAATGGTATTTGTTTAAATTCCCCCAAGCCCTCTGGAGGCCTAATGATGCAAACACCACAGAGTAGTGCAGAAATCCGAGGGGGTTAAGAATGTCCAGTGTCCACACAGGACCAGGGGTGAATCATCCACAAGGGTCCAGGATTCGTGGATGATGGGAGGGAGAGTTAAAGACATCATCAGCTGGGTCGGCTGGATCCGCAGGAAGTGATGCAAACATTCCAGAACAATCAACAGAATAAACCAAGTGGCTAGTAGATGATAATAACAGGAAGGTTGTGTCCCAAATTGGTCCAATCCAAGACACTTAAAAGGAAGGTAAAACTGAAATAAAGCTCTACCTTTTATTAGACTTATCTTAGGTGTTGTCCAGACAGTCAGCAATCCGGAAAATACGTTTGGTATCTATGGTAACTGCAGATGTCATCCAGTTCCATAGGATTGGTAGTAGTTGGTGGTTCACAACTGGTCCAATCCAAGAGTATAAACTGGTCCAAAACTGGTCCAATCCAAGAGTATAAACTGGTCCAAAACTGGCCCATAGAGCAGACTGCGCTAACAAAAAGAGCAGAGTGTGGATGCCCGGCTGTGTAGTGGCAGGCAGCTTGGCAGAGCAGTGTGTAAACGGTGATTGATGAGCGGTTAATGATGAGCATCCACCGTGTTGGAAGTCTGAGGTAGAATGGCCAGGGGTTACCGAGGTCACTGGTGAGGGCTCCCCAGTCAAAGAGCTCGTTCAGGACAACCAAAGACGACTAATTAACAAGCTGATACTGTCAGTCAATGCGTCTCTGTTTCAATGAGGAGGACAGAGACGACGTATGAGAAATCATTTTCTCTGCTTTCTCTCAGTACAGCCACATGTTTGTGATGTACTGAGGGAATATTATCCCGGATAGTGACAGTCAAAACAACACTAATCGCAAATACGGAAAACAAGAGCGAGATGGTAAAAATAAAACATGATTGGGGAAACAGGCCAAGTCTCCAAGCTGAATGTTAAACAGGGCTGGTCATGGGTATGAAGATTGGTCGTTCTTCTGTACCACCGGTCTGGTTTGGTCATGGGCGAAGTGTCGTGAATCCCTTTCTGTGTGAGTCCAGGGATTCCCACTTTGCCTTAACGTGGTAAACAAATATGGCCGACAAGAAATTCAATAAACATGCCCAGGGTGCGTTTGGGAGGAAGGAGGTCATTCCTTCCACAAACCAAAAGGTTGTTCATTCAGCACAAGGACTGCTGTTGAGAAAGGCCCTCTTGACTTACCGTACTCTTATAAAGGTATTCCATAAAATAGCAACTGCTGAGAGAAAGTTATCTTCGTCAAACATCCCAAGAACTTCACATGAACAAAGACAACGACAAAGACAACTGCACAGGCCAATGAATGCACACTAAATACAAAGCTTAGGAACATAATACACAGGAGCATTATATTATATACGTAAGAGTGTCCTTCTATTCATCTTGCCGGTAAGACCTAACATTTAGATGTGATGTGATTAATTGCCATGCAAATTCTGTATAAGAAATATGTTCACATATATAACACTTACCGGTCATTTAAAACTGCAATATGTAACTTTTTGGGAAATCCAACCAAATTCACATAGAAATGTGTTTATAGGTATGTCATTCACATTGAAAGCAAATCTAAGAAGCTTGTATATCTTTTCTATGTGCACTATTTCTAAGCTTCCCATTCTTAAATTTGATTTTTGCTTACTTTTGGTTTTGTACACCAGCTTCAAACAGCTGAAAATACAATATTTTTGGTTATGAAAAATATTTTTCACAGCGGTTTAGATGGCACAATGATTCTCTACACTATAACTTGCTTGTTTAGTCACATAAACTGAAATTAGGCAAACTATTCGAATTTTTGCAACCAGGAAATGGACTATGCAGAAATCGCTCCGCCACATTAAATGTTCTTAATTTTCCTTTTTTGACATGTTGCTACATTGTTCTTACAATAGTCATTGGCCAGTGGGGATTGACACACACCAACCATTCTCTTTCTCTGTGACTTTCCAGAAACCATAGCGGAGGAGGGGGGCTTTGGAACCTTGTTGAAATCCAAAGCAATTTAGCTCTATCTTTTTAGAGCTTAACAATACAAGCACAGAAAACTAATTAGGTACATTTCGTCCATTTCCATGTTAATGTTTTGTTTGTTGCCATTGTTTGGCCACACAATGGGCCCAGATGCTAATGAGGGAGTCCCAATAACAGGGGCCTAATGGGCTGGCCGCTCATGGCCATTAGTCCAGAGGCACTGGTGGTGCAACCCTCCCCTCGGGGAGCGACTGATGCATTTTAAGGCCTAGCTGGGGCTTAACGAAGGGCAGGTTACAACGCACAAAGAGAGAGAAACCCAACCGTCAACAAACCACTCTGTCTTGTGTGGGCCTGAATGACACTAGTTCATCTTTCGCTGATCAGATAGGAGTGATTGTGCATTTGTGTTGGTGCATGAGTGTGAGTGTGTGTGAGAGAGATAGAGGGTGTGTGTGTGTGTGTGTGTGTGTGTGTGTGTGTGCGCATGACAGATAGTGTGGGGAGTGTGCTCGTGCATTAATTCTCACTTATCACCACTTCCTTTCAAAGCAAACATACACGTCACCTGTTCTCACCGGGTCTAAGACGAATGGCAAACAAGAGTAAAGCTTATTGCAAACAAGCCCTTTATGGACAGTAGGCCTGAAATGACACTTACCCGACCAGTCTTCTTGTCGCTGTGTGTGACTGTGCCATCGACAACCCTGCAACAACAAAAATAAGTGCAAATGGTGATATCGCTCTGAGATCAACATCTAAAGCATTTCGAATTGGAAATGGTAAGACATGTTTCGCCTGCGGTTAAGAACAGGTAGAATGATAATAGTGCTAAAGATTTGTGTCGGTATAGAAGTGTCACTTT
Organism: Oncorhynchus clarkii lewisi; assembly: GCF_045791955.1. NCBI lineage: Eukaryota > Metazoa > Chordata > Actinopteri > Salmoniformes > Salmonidae > Oncorhynchus > Oncorhynchus clarkii. The sequence goes on along the minus strand of NC_092159.1, from coordinate 25,449,690 downwards.
ATGTAAATGTACGGCACATCTTTAAAGAGAAAAAAAAACAGGCTATGAAAAATAGCCAACCTCTCATCCCTCTGAGCCTTGTGAAGCGCGTATTGTCATGGAGTCGAGCCGGAGTGCATGTTTCCCCATTGGTAACGTAGCCTCGGCGCGGCTGTCGAGGTGTCAGCTTTAAAAAAAATGCGAAGCCTCCTGTGAAGCTAATAAGGTGCTAATCCCGGGCCGCCGCTCCCCCCTCCGGCCCACGGGGGCGCGGTGAACACCGAGGGTGAGGCACGGGGAGAAGGAGACGAGCCGCCTCTTATCGCTGCTCTCCAGACAGTGGCCCCAGATCAATGCACGTGCGGCACGATCAATGCATCTGATAAGGAATTAAGACGGGGAAATAAACTGTACATGTTATCGGGGGAACTCGGTACACGGCCTAATTATGATGCGGCGTGTGTGTGTGCCGATGATACGGCGGTGGGACGGCGGTGGGGGTGGTGTTGTTGGGGTGGGATGAGTCTGGAGGGGTTACAGGGGGGGGCTGGGGGTAGACAACATGGAGGGAAATGGTGGGGGGGGGGGGGTGGTTGTGCATTCATGATGCACACACTTCATGAGGAACAGAACAAACCTTTTACAGAGGGAAAACACGCAAGGGAAGACTGAGTCCCTCGATATAGAGGGACTCAGTCTTCCCTTGCGTGTCTTCCCTCTGTAAAAGGTTTGACAAGAGTGAGCGCTGCTCTATGGAGTAGAGCAAATTCAGTCAACAGTGTACCAAATGAGCTTTGGCCACCACCCCCACAAGAACGCAAAGAGACGCAATGTGGAGAGAAATTGACGGGGTGAGGAAAAAGAAAAACAGACCGTCATCACGCTTCATCAGGCGTCAACACACCAGGAGAGGTCAAAGTGAAAAACAAAAAAAAGCGTTCCCATGTTCGTCCCGGTAGTTTCCGCAGTGGTGCTCCTCTGCCAGGGCTGAGGGAAACAGGAGGCGCATGTGACGGCTTGATCAGCAGAGCCCGCGGGTTCGGTCGAGGGAGCAGTCTCTCACTCCGACAGCAGGCTCTCCGATCGGAGGGACCCTTTGATCTCCCATCAAGCCAATTCAGGAACATCAACTGACGGGCCGGCAGGAAACACCCCCATGCCCAGACCCCGATGAGTGTCCCCCCCCCCCCACACCAACTATGTGCTTTCATTTAGGCCAGATTCCCCAACAGAGAGGAGGGAGGGCACAAAGCTGAAACCTACCTCTAGTACGCTGAGAAAGATAAGAGTGGGTGGGAGTGACAGAATATTAGATAGTACAGCCCCTGCAAATTCACTGCTTAAGGAGAGAAATTGCTTGACTGCCTTTGAGAGGGAAGGAGGATAATAGGGTCCTTGGTGTGTTTGTTTGTGCCGAGGACCGACCGGCGTGTGATGACCGGGGAGGTCTGCCGGCCCTAATTGGCCTGTTTAATTGTGAATTCCCAGCAAGCATGACACACCAGTATAAATGAGTTGGGGTTCTCTCTCTCTCTCTCTCCTTTTCATCATTACCTTATTACAACCAACCGTCCCAATTAGGACTATTGAAGGGCGGGCGATAATACTGTACCAACCAAGCAGACACCTCAGGATGAACACATCATTGGAAGAGAGTTAAAAGTTCATGTTAAGTCTTGACGACCTGGGGAAAAGTTCAGGTAACCACACACGTGTCAAATCACATCCTCAAGAAGAGAAATGCGATAATCCCATTGAAGTCATCTGCAGCAGGTGACATTAGCAAAACACCTCGTGGTCTCAGAGGAGCAGAGGAGAAGAACCAAAGGCCAGGTGTCAATTTGTTTTCAAACGTTTCTTCCAGAAAAATACAGGAAAATGCTGTGTTCAAAAGTAGGCGGGGCAAAAGGAGTGGGTGCCACACTTCAAAGGGTTTTTCACTACCCCCTCTCCCCCATTCCCCTCTCTCTGACACATAGGTCGCGGTCAACTTTGACAAGTCACAATTCTGCCATTAAGTTAAGGGGTGGAGTTGGGAGCGTCTGTCTGTGTGGGGAGGGTTGTCATCGGTGAAAATCAAACGGAGACCCAATTAAACTGATTCTAACATGCCAGTGATCACGAGGACGGGACTCACCTGGACTCTCCCCTCCCTCCCCTTGCTTGCGCATGCCTTTGCCTCCCTGACTCCCAGGCCTAATTGCCCAGGCCAAAAGCCTTGGGAATCTGCCGCTCCGATGTGCTAACAGCCCTTCAGCACCGAGGGCAAATTCCCACTCGGGGCCAATTCTCCACGGTGATTTCAGTCTCATCTTTAATGAGACAATTTAGGAAATCAAAGGCGCTACTTGGGACCAGCAGCGTGCGAAAAAAAGTTCCTACTTTGTTTTCCAGCTGTGACAACCGGCGACAAGACGCAATATCTTCAAGAAAAGTGCAGAGAATCGAGATAGGGTCCCCATTTGTCACTTTATACAACGGTCTGCTAATTACCCATTTTCTCAGAGCAGGGGGTCCTGACATTGCATGGGGGTCTAGACTTTGGCGTCCGTATAGATTATTGAGCCCACCTACGAGGAGCGGCTGCAGAAAAGTACAAAACTGTTAACGCTATTGCGCCACTATCAAAGGCTGCTCGGAGAAACACTAGGGCCATACATGGATGGAGAGACGGGGGGGGATGAGAAATTAGTGTAGTCACATCAAAAGGGAAAGGCACAGGAGTCCGGTTGAGGACAATGGGCCACAATTACCATGGCACATGACAAGCACATGGCAGGGGCGACACCCTCACTGCTCCTGACTGATACACAGAGGGCCAAGAGCCCGCTCTGGAGGGAGGAGCTGACAGATGCTCTTTGTGCTGGCCGTCTCAACATCATGGACCATACCGAACATACAGTACTATTTTTATGGAGTAACGATGCAGTTTGACCATAGGATAGTAGACTACATGCCTACAATGCCTGCCAGCAATGATTGCCCATAAAGTTGATTGAATTGAATACTGTCCTGTACAGTGCCTTGCGAAAGTATTCGGCCCCCTTGAACTTTGCAACCTTTTGCCACATTTCAGGCTTCAAACATAAAGATATAAAACTGTATTTTTTTGTGAAGAATCAACAACAAGTGGGACACAATCATGAAGTGGAACGACATTTATTGGATATTTCAAACTTTTTTAACAAATCAAAAACTGAAAAATTGGGCTTGCAAAATTATTCAGCCCCCTTAAGTTAATACTTTGTAGCTCCACCTTTTGCTGCGATTACAGCTGTAAGTCGCTTGGGGTATGTCTCTATCAGTTTTGCACATCGAGAGACTGAAATTTTTTCCCATTCCTCCTTGCAAAACAGCTCGAGCTCAGTGAGGTTGGATGGAGAGCATTTGTGAACAGCAGTTTTCAGTTCTTTCCACAGATTCTCGATTGGATTCAGGTCTGGACTTTGACTTGGCCATTCTAAAACCTGGATATGTTTATTTTTGAACCATTCCATTGTAGATTTTGCTTTATGTTTTGGATCATTGTCTTGTTGGAAGACAAATCTCCATCCCAGTCTCAGGTCTTTTGCAGACTCCATCAGGTTTTCTTCCAGAATGGTCCTGTATTTGGCTCCATCCATCTTCCCATCAATTTTAACCATCTTCCCTGTCCCTGCTGAAGAAAAGCAGGCCCAAACCATGATGCTGCCACCACCATGTTTGACAGTGGGGATGGTGTGTTCAGCTGTGTTGCTTTTACGCCAAACATAACGTTTTCTATTGTTGCCAAAAAGTTCAATTTTGGTTTCATCTGACCAGAGCACCTTCTTCCACATGTTTGGTGTGTCTCCCAGGTGGCTTGTGGCAAACTTTAAACAACACTTTTTATGGATATCTTTAAGAAATGGCTTTCTTCTTGCCACTCTTCCATAAAGGCCAGATTTGTGCAATATACGACTGATTGTTGTCCTATGGACAGAGTCTCCCACCTCAGCTGTAGATCTCTGCAGTTCATCCAGAGTGATCATGGGCCTCTTGGCTGCATCTCTGATCAGTCTTCTCCTTGTATGAGCTGAAAGTTTAGAGGGACGGCCAGGTCTTGGTAGATTTGCAGTGGTCTGATACTCCTCCCATTTCAATATTATCGCTTGCACAGTGCTCCTTGGGATGTTTAAAGCTTGGGAAATCTTGTTGTATCCAAATCCGGCTTTAAACTTCTTCACAACAGTATCTCGGACCTGCCTGGTGTGTTCCTTGTTCTTCATGATGCTCTCTGCGCTTTTTTTTTTTTTTTTTTTTTTAATTTTACCCCTTTTTCTCCCCAATTTCGTAGTATCCAATTGTTGTAGTAGCTACTATCTTGTCTCATCGCTACAACTCCCGTACGGGCTCGGGAGAGACGAAGGTTGAAAGTCATGCGTCCTCCGATACACAACCAACCAAGCCGCTGCTTCTTTAACACAGCGCACATCCAACCCGGAAGCCAGCCGCACCAATGCGCCGGAGGAAACACCGTGCACCTGGCCACCTTGGCTAGCGTACACTGCGCCCAGCCCGCCACAGGAGTCGCTGGTGCGCGATGAGACAAGGACACCCCTACCGACCAAGCCCTCCCTAACCCGGGCGACGCTAGGCCAATTGTGCGTCGCCCCACGGACCTCCCGGTCGCGGCCGGTTACGACAGAGCCTGGGCGCGAACCCAGGACTCTGATGGCACAGCTGGCGCTGCAGTACAGCGCCCTTAACCACTGCGCCACCCGGGAGGCCGCTCTCTGCGCTTTTAACGGACCTCTGAGACTATCACAGTGCAGGTGCATTTATACGGAGACTTGATTACACACAGGTGGATTGTATTTATAATCATTAGTCATTTAGGTCAACATTGGATCATTCAGAGATCCTCACTGAACTTCTGGAGAGAGTTTGCTGCACTGAAAGTAAAAGGGCTGAATAATTTTGCACGCCCAATTTTTCAGTTTTTGATTTGTTAAAAAAGTTTGAAATATCCAATAAATGTCGTTCCACTTCATGATTGTGTCCCACTTGTTGTTGATTCTTCACAAAAAAATACAGTTTTATATCTTTATGTTTGAAGCCTGAAATGTGGCAAAAGGTCGCAAAGTTCAAGGGGGCCGAATACTTTCGCAAGGCACTGTATGTGCTTTATTGCAGTTTGTTCAATGTAGAGAGCACTTTTTCTATGGTAATTTTGAATATTGCAGAAACCTGTGTTAACGTCATTGCAATGTCTTATTTCTCATTATAAACTGTGTGGTTCGAGCCCTGAATGCTGATTGGCTGACAACCGTGGTATATCGCGGTATGAAAAAAACATTTATTTTTACTGCTCTAATTACGTTGATAACCAGTTTATAATAAACTCAGCAAAAAAGAAACGGCCCTTTTTCAGGACCCTGTCTTTCAAAGATAATTTGTAAAAATCCAAATAACTTCACAGATCTTCATTGTAAAGGGTTTTAAACACTGCTTCCCATGCTTGTTCAATGAACCATAAACAATTAATGAACATGCACCTGTGGAACTGTCGTTAAGACACTACAGCTTACAGATGTTAGGCAATTAAGGACACAGTTCTGAAAACTTAGGACACTAAAGCGGCCTTTCTACTGACTGAAAAAAAACAAAAGAAAGATGCCCAGGCTCATCTGCGTGAACCTGTCTTAGGCATGCTGCAAGGAGGACTGCAGATGTGGCCAGGGAAAGAAATTGCAATGTCCGTACTGTGAGACGCCTAAGACAGCGCTAGAGGGAGACAGGACGCACAGCAGATCATCCTGGCAGTGGCAGTCCACGTGTAACAGCACCTGCTCAGGATCGGTACATCCGAGCATCACACCTGCGGGACAGGTACAGGATGGCAACAACAACTGCCTGAGTTACACCAGGAACGCACAATCCCTCCATCAGTGCTCAGATTGTCTGCAATAGGCTGAGAGAGGCTGGACTGAGGGCTTGTAGGCCTGTTGTAAGGCAGGTCCTCACCAGACATCACTGGCAACAATGTCGCCTATGGGCACAAACCCACCATCGCTGGACCAGAAAGGACTGGCAAAAAGTGCTCTTCACTGACGAGTCGCGGTTTTATCTCACAAGGGGTGATGGTCGGATTCGCGTTTATCGTCGAAGGAACGAGCGTTACACTGAGGCCTGTACTCTGGAGCGGGATCGATTTGGAGGTGGAGGGTCCTTCATGGTCTGGGGCGGTGTGTCACAGCATCATCGGACTGAGCTTGTTGTCATTGCAGGCAATCTCCACGCTGTGCGTTACAGGGAAGACATCCTCCTCTGTCATGTGGTACCCTTCCTGCAGGCTCATCCTGACATGACCCTCCAGCATGACAATGACACCAGCCATACTGCTCGTTCTGTGCGTGATTTCCTGGAAGACAGGAATGTCCGTGTTCTGCCATGGCTAGCGAAGAGCCCGGATCTCAATCCCATTGAGCACGTCTGGGACCTGTTGGATCGGAGGGTGAGGGCTAGGGCCATTCCACCCAGAAATGTCTGGGAACTTGCAGGTGCCTTGGTGGAAGAGTGGGGTAACATCTCACAGCAAAAACTGGCAAATCTGGTGCAGTCCATGAGGAGGAGATGCACTGCAATACTTAATGCAGCTGGTGGCCACACCAGATACTGACTGTTACTTTTGATTTTGACCCCCCTTTGTTCAGGGACACATCATTCCATTTATGTTAGTCACATGTCTGTGGAACTTGTTCAGTTTATGCCTCAGTTGTTGAATCTGGTTATGTTCATACAAATATTTACACATGCTAAGTTTGCTGAAAATAAACGCAGTTGACAGTGAGAGGACGTTTCTTTTTTTGCTGAGTTTAGCAATAAGGCACCTCGTGGGTTTGTGATTGTATGGCCAATATACCATGGCTAAGGGCTGTATCCAGGCACTCTGCATTGCGTCGTGCTTAAGAACAGCCCTGAGCCGTGGTAATATTGGCCATATACCACACCCCCCTGTACCTTATTGCTTAATTAAGGCACTGAAATTCTAACTCCTTGAAAACATCATCACATTCATTTAACAGTAATAAACACTGAGTATTGCCCTGCAGGCATGCTTAGTCTAAAGAACTAACACTTCAATGGAATAATGTGGCTTATGAGAACATATGGGTCCTCATAATGAGGGGGTCATATGTTCAAACCAGCGTATTTCCACGGATAATGTCAAACACGCTATTAATGACATGTTGCTTTGAAGCCTTATCAAGGCTTGGATTAGAGGATGGTTGTATCTGAGATCAGCGCGTCTAAGCCTGGTGAAAGAGAGACAGACTCCGAGAGAAAAAGGATGAGGGTGATGTGAAGCTCTTTCACTGGGAGCTAGGATTCTGCAGTGTAATCTTGTTATGCCATACAAACGTCTAATACGCTCTGGCTTCCTAAAACGAAAACGTGTAGCTACGCACATGAAAATGCACACACACACATATATACGCACATACACACGTTATAGGCCTACACACATGTGCGCACACACACATACACACACACACACAAAACACTGACATCAGCAATAAGATACTAGTGCACATAAAAAATAGAATGAGGAGGAGAGAGGTAATTGACCAAAATGTGATCTTGATCATAAATAGCAGCGAATTCTGCTCATCTCCCTCTGTCACTGATATGAGAGGCTTACACCAACAGTTTAGGGATATCAAAGCATCCATTTTAAAGCTGCTGGCTAATGCCCCCTGTTGGTCACCCAAAGTCATTATTTTAGAGGTGACAAAATGTCAAGAGAGAATGTCATGAATGGAGGTGCTCCAGCAATCGTCCTGCCCAGTGACGAGTCATCATTTACCGAGACGGGTCAGTGAGGGAAAGTGACTTGGGAGGCCCAGGGAGATACATGAGAGAAAGGTCCAATAGAACAAGTATCATACTGGGGCGGGGGGGGGGGGGGGTCAGTTTCCCAGAGCCCGATTGAACCTAGTTCTTCGTTATTTAGACATTATTCTCAACGTCTGTCTTCCATCTAAATCGAAGGTACTGAATATGGAGCATTCCGTGGCTAAGTGGACAGGACGCCCCTTGAGGAAAATTAAACCGCGTAAGAGGATGTTAAATTGTAGTTAATTAGTCAATAGACCTGATACAGTAAATCTGTCATATTGGACCATATGGGAAGCAAACTCAATAGCAACGCTGATGGCAGATGAGGAACCACGAACTGGGGAAAGGGTGTGCAGGAGTTTCAAGAGAAAATGCAACGTATGGTCTTTGCTATGACAGATATGATTGTTTCTCTCCCCTTTGGATCCCACCTTTTCACTGCGTGCATGGGAGGGGGTTGAAAGTCGACCCCTGAAGGTTACATCCTTGACAGAAAATGTATGACCGAAAGTAAAGTCACCTTTATGCTTGGGTGGGTAAAGATTGACATTTTGGACACAATCTTTTTTAAGCTACAGATTGAGAGTCCATATTTAGGATTATTCTCTTGAAATTGTACACCAGCACATTGAATACAACCCTTTCCATGTCTTATCATTACACTTAAATAATGTATATTATTCATTATTGAAACCATATTTGAATTGTAAATATATTCCACTATTATTTCATTTCTGTATTTAATTAGTTAATACTCTCATCACGTAAGCTTATATGGCATGTGGCAGCCTCTGGAGAAGATGACCTTATCATCGTAGTGTTTATGGATCACTGGGCCGGTGGCCTTTATATCTGCTATTGAATTATGGGAAATTCATTATTTTTATTGAAGGAGCGGCTTCCAAATCCAATAAGAGCGTCAGCACTCCTCTGCCACACGGTGATGTATGTTATAGGCCTACATTTTCCAAAACGGACACAGTGTGCATCGCAGCAACGGCATCCAAGGTTGACCCGTTGCCGTTCTCCAACGCCAAAGACGTTTCTTTAAGGAGCCTTGTGTAAAGAGAGCAAAAGTCATCGTCCCCTACAATGTCACGAAGAAGAAGCGTAAAAAGAAAGGTATAGGCCTGAAACCAAACCATTATGGAGGATACAACCAAACCCGTGTAGCTGCCTTCTCCATTCACTCACAAGACAAAAAACTGATTCATGCAAGTTTCAGTTCGGTCCGGGTCTTCTTTACCAGAGAGAGAAAGAGATATCGAGAAAGAGCACTGGCTGTAATTTAATTAAAATGTGATAGTGAGCACTTCATGAGGAGGGATAAAGCCTCTTGGGTTAAAGGTGCGGTGTGTATGTTCCTCTGGATGTCTCTGGCCTGAGGAGCTGGATTGATCTTTGGTGGTGGGTTGCAGAAGAAGGCCTGCCTCCCCTGGGCTTAAGGGCCACACACCTGTGTGCGCGTCGGGGCCGGATAAGCCCAGATTAAGCTAAAGTTACCCGCTCTCTCTCCGCAATGTCATTCAAAACCTCAACGGCAACCATGCCGGGGACAAAGCGCCTTTTGGGCCATCCTAATAAACGCCATTAGCTTTGAGACATCAAACATGAAGGATTATGGGATTTTCAGGAAGGGAAAAAAGATGGAGGGTCCATGGGACTCCCTCACTCAAGCGTCCTTTTCTCTCGAGAGATTACAATACAATTTGTTTTCCTTTTTCCGCCATTTTGTACATCCCTCCTCTTTTGCGGATTCCAAAAAAAGCCGTACAGTAATCCCCTGCAGATGAAACTAAGGACCCACCGAAAAGGAAGATTACACAGGGCTTTGTAAAGCGTTCCTATACCGATGTGCGTGGGTATTGGGGGTGATTTTTAAGCACTTAACACAAGAACTGTGTAAGTAAGCACACACACACACACACACACAGAACAGAAATCTGGCTTCCTTCTGTATCCACTTCTTAACACTACTTCTGTTTACTGAAAACAACACGTTTAGAAATATGAAGACCGCAGAAATAAAACCCACGGACACTGAAGTCAAGAAGTGGATTCAGAAGGGGGATTAAGCCGAAAACTTATGTTGAATGACAAGAAGTGCCACGTCAATCTGACATGCCCTGCTTCTCCCCATTTGCACAAGGAGAGACAAAACCCACTGTGTTGAAGGGCTCTTTCATTCCCTAAGCCTGGGAATTTCTCTTTGTAGGGTAGCGGGTGGTTTAGCTGGTATGGGTCGAGGAAAAAGGAGGATTTATCTATATATTTATCATTCTTCCTTCCCACTCCTTCCTCCAAGTGGTTTGTGGAACATCATTTTCTTATCAGTCCGAGTCCAGAGAGGTGGTTTAGAGGTGAAAAGATGTCAATATCCGCCAAACTAAAAAACCCACAATTCTGTAGCCTTGAGCAGTGGAAACCACAACACAAAGAACTAAGAAACCACAACCACAATTCAGTAGTAGCAGTGGAACGATTCCTTTCCCATGATTAATGCTACCTGGACCAGGGGCATCCCTCAAAAATCTCCCAAGATCACTTACCACAAAGACAAAAGGGGAAGAGGGGAACTGTTCAACAGTCAAGCTTCAACCCCCGAGGATTACTCTCCTAATGTTGCACAGATTAGCAGCAGCACCAACCTTTGACTCCTGCGCTTCTGACTCGGTTTAAGGCAACGAGGACTCTGTGAAATGAATACAACGGAACAGGCTCCCACTTTATCTACTGCCATAGTGGACCCCAAAAGGTTTCTGTTGCCATTGAGATCCAGACTGATCCAAAAGCAATTTTGACAAAGCTTGAAGGTACACCGCATCCCACACAGTACAAAGCGACGTGTGCCCAACAACACAGACCAACGCAACGAGAGCAGGTGTCGATTTGAGGACAATGGAGGGGGAAGAATCAACATGTATAAGGGGATCAGTTATCATTTGTTTGTGTGATATCAAAGATCAATATCCCCCAGATATGTGATTGCTAATGAAGAAATGAGATTCAGTTCAGACTGATCAAAGGCAGGGGGGGTCAATACACATCTCTCATCCTGGCTCTATTGCGACTGTGAAGAAAGGTAGGCTGAGCACAACCGTTATAATCCAGAGTGTGTGATGGGCAGATATTTTACTTAACGAAATACACCCCGTGTTCGTACATCTTGTAACCGGTGGATTAGATAGGAGCGGCAAATAAATCAGATAAGGATATTAGGTTGCGATGCTATCACCTCAAACGGAACGGATGAATGACTGGGGCAATAATTCAATGTATATCTTCAATAAGGGATTAGCAGCCATTTTGAAAATCACAAAAAAATATGTTTTGCATCTCAAGATGACACAGGTTCAATGACTGTTTTCTTTTCCCCTATCGTCTATTTTGTCAATTTAAACACACACACACACGCGCGCACACACACACACACACACACACACACACACACACACACACACACACACACACACACACACACACACACACACACACACACACACACACACACACACACACACACACACACACACACACACACACACACACACACACACACACACACACACACACACACACACACACACACACAGCCCTCGTAAGCGTGGCCTTCAGGCGGCGTAGGCATCAACACTCTAGCCACGTTCAGAGGAGGTTGCATCTGCCGCTCCCCTCGCCCGACGTTGGGCAGGCTTCTTCTGCCTTAATCCCCTTTGACTTTATTCATGGAAAGGTCATCTCTGATTCTCCAAAATGGAGGAGGCGATGGCTGCAGCCGCTCTCCAGACATGCCAGAGAAACCATGGTAGCGCCTGGGAGAGAGAGAGAGAGAGGGATGACAGGGGGACACTGCTGGTTGTGTTTTTTTGGATGGGTTTGTGGTTTTAGGTTGTGCCATGAAGTAGCCAGGAATTCAAATGTGTGGTATCATTAGCGATTCAGAAAGGGCCATCTTGCTGGAATGGAGAATGTCAAAATGGCTGACTATACCGTATGGAATAGGGGCAAAGCCACGCATGACCAAGGAGAGAGAAACAGAGACAGTAAAAGTGCAAAAGAGGAGGGTGGAAAAGAAAAGGTCATTTCTAACCAGAGACAAAGTACTAATTAACAGGAACCAGTCCAGTGCGTTCACATGGAGACCATTAAAAAGCCATCATCTGTCATACTTCAGAAGCGAAGTCAATTGTTCCACTTGAAGAGTTTCGACCAATCCCTCTACTGTAGGACGTGGAGAGAGAAAGAGATTAGCTTCAAGGCCAATAAGACCCAAGTGCCAAAAGAGTGCTGACTGTTTGAGATGATGCAAGAAGATTTGGTTTGCTGAAATGTCACAGGTCAGGCTTTTAAAGCAATGCAGAGCAAAAAACAGGTTCAGGTGTATTGTCTTCTGGTGCAGCTACAGCATGATAACACTCACAGACAGAGGCGTCCATTTCCTACAATGATATCCAATGACATCTCTTTGTCAAAGAAACGGTTCCCATTTCCAACAAAACTCATTCTTCCTTCTCTTTTTTCTTCAAAGCATGCCGCTCTGTTAATCGGCAGTTGGTGTAATTTGTCCTCGCCAAGATCTTTTCATAAACACGTGGCGTTCCCTGTTTGCTCGTTTTATTTGCTTGCATTGTTGTGTTTTTGTTCTCTCCAACTCCTCGTCCCTGCCTGCCTGATTGTTTGCGGTTTAATCGCAGCTTATTCCTGGGCCTGGTTTCCTTTCCTTGTGTTTTCATTTCATCCTTCCAGTCTCTGAGGGCTTGTTTTCTGTTCGTGCCATGGCTCTTTTCATGTGTCCCTCGCCGGCAGAAATCAACGCTTAAGATACACAGCGGGGAAGAACAAAACAAATAGACAAACACAGCCACAGAACAGATGCAAAGTGACTCCGTCTCTGATATGACATTGGAACGAACCAGAGGAGGGAGAAGGAACGATGGAACGGTTGCGTCTCATGAATGTGGTACAGGGTACAAAAGAGTATGGTTCTGAATGACAGTCTACATTGCATATACATTCACACTGTACATAAATAGGTATAGGTACATAGACAGATGGTAGGCTCACTCGTAGGGTTGCAGTAGTACTTCTTCATAGTAGTAGACCTCCATTACTCTATTCTATCAGTTACCAGGTTTCCACCTGAACTAAACAATGTTATCGTGGCCGTTCCAGGCCCTGATGGTGCAGAAGGGACTCCTGAGAGGCTGCACCGCCTGACCCGGACACAGACAGACCCGTAGTGGAGCGCACGCCAGACTGTGCCATGCACCTCGCCACGCCGAACGCCAAAGCATAGATAATGAACGCTGCGCCAGAGAAACTCCATTGGAATTAGGAAAGCCACCCTGGTTGTAAACAGAGGAGGCGTGAGAGAGGGGGAGAGGAGGCCAGGTGTGTCAGAGTGAGCTGGCGTTATCACATATTACAGTCCGGGCCTGACGGTGGTGATGGTGATAAAGAAAAGGTATTCCGGTATTCGGCCGTTGCGAAAGCACTTGACATTTCCGTTGACATTTGAGCCCCTTTGAGTCTGCTTGAAATTGCGGTGTTTCATCCCGGCGTAATGCTACACTTTAGAGAACCCATCTTATCTCTGAGATTATACAGTGGTATTATGCAGAGGTATTATGCAGCGCTAATAGTGCATGTAGATACTTCACAAATGACACACACAAAAAAAAAATGCATCACATCACACATAAGGAGGATTTGGCCCGTCACTAAAGGAATACTTCCGAATATGCAAATACCCCTCGGAAGAATAAGGGCTTAACAGATTTGACTCACTCAAACAATGACATGCGCCTCTTTCCCAGGATGCAACTGTCCGTCAGAGAGCGAGATTAGGGCTCTGGGTTGTGACAATGTGTTAAATGAAAGAGGACAACGAGACACCTCCTTCATTACCGGGATATGACTATAAATGTTTCTCCTATTGTTGTATCCAAAGAATGATTAAAGCCCTGCACTGGGAAGAGAGAGAAGAGGGTGTAGTAGGAAAAGGCTGTGCACTGCCCCCTATAGACTATTCCAACTTGCTGCAGCTTCACGCATACTGGTAGGTCTTCAAGCAGGGCTGCCCAACCCTCATCCTGGAGATCTACCGTCCTGTGGGTTTTCAGTCCAACCCTAATTTAACACTACTAACTAGTAGAATTAATTTGCAGCTAATTAGCTGCTCAACAAGACCTTAACTAGCTGAATCAGATATGATAAATTAGGGTTGGACTGAAAACCTACAGGACACTAGATCTCCAGGAAGAGGGTTGGGCAGCCCTGGTCTACAGTGTCATTGGTTCATTCTGGCAATGAGTCTGAAAGCTGGTCCTCAAGTACCCCTGAGAACTGATTAGGCTATGTTGTTGTTTTTCTGTCTAATTTATCTCTTCATCCATTTCAAGGGAAACCGACATAAAACAAACTCCCGTATCAAGAGATATCAAGTCATAGCTTGAAAATGGTTCTGGAATATTTTGGAAATGGAAATGAAGATCAAGCCAATTCAATGACAGGGGCTGGGAACAAGATTCAATGTCCACTTGTCACTATAAACCACACAGAGTGACAGTAGTTACCGAGAACAATATGCCTGTATTGTTACAGTTACAGGGCATGTTCAGTAGCAGGTGAGCCATGGGGCACAAATGCTGAGACACCAACAGATGTCCCTGTATTGATCCACAGCTGGTCCAAGTGCCAGGGAGGAAGGGGGTCATCACTGTTAAAGGGGATAGAGTTAGTGGTGGGGAGGATGCATTGGTTAGAGTCGTCCCCCCCCCCCCCCCCCCCCCCCCCCCCCCCCCAGCGTGCTCCAAAACCCTTCTGTCACGTCCTTCTCATCAATGGCCTGGAGCCATTTTGTGAAATGTTACCAGTAAATATCCAGCCTGGATTAGTGAAGACACAACACACCACGGCCATCTGCCCTACTTACAGCAATTCAAATGCTTTTGATGGCATCAGTTGATCAGCTGTGTGTACACAGCACATCACAGCTTGGGGAAAATGAAGACTGTTTTGTTGATGCATTTCTAGCTCAGCCAAGGTGAGGTACTGTACGTTTATAGAGAGCTGGAACAGGAAGTCGCCCCTTGGGGGGGGGGTCAGTCCAGTTCCTCATATCTAGATTCAATCACAGTTGTAAAAGCGGTCCATCTGTAGACAGAGTCACTGTGCTGTGTAGAGTATTGGACTGACTCTAGCCTTATCAGCTCGGCCAGTCCACTCTCCACCGGCCTGACCAGTTACCACTGGCTCACAGCCCAATCACACTTCAGAGGACTTGGCTAATAGAAAAATAAATTGCAGAGTCCAATTCCAATACAATGTGGCATGAGAAGAAAGAGGGGGGGAAAAACTCCCTCCTGCCTCTGATATAATATCAACACAACACTCATATCAGGTTAATAAAAACCTATGGGATTATCAGTGGACTCATCCTGTTTAGGAGATGCAAGGTCAGCGGTTTTCTCCAACGGCGGCTCTCCCTCAGGACAGGCAATATGGGCGTTTCCCTATGAACATGCAGACGTACTCTGGAACACACACATAGCCCTCCTGTGTCATATTAGTCCCCGTCCAGCTCTGCCCCGCAACAGAGAATGATTAAAGACCCTCTATTCAGCAGTATATTCACTGAGGTCAGAGAGAGACGGAACGAGAGATGTCTTATAGCATCAATAGGCCTATGTCGTAAATTAGACAGGCTATGGATCAGTAGCAATGGTGGGATCGATACCTGTGCTCAAAATTAATACAACTGCAAAATCCCCAAATAACTGTTGCTGGGGGGCAGGTTCTGCTTTGACAAGATGGCTGAACATTGCCCTACTATGGTATATTTATTTTAAATGATAATCCATGATGAAACAGCAATGTGGGCATTAGAGGGCAGACATGTTGACCACCCAAGCCGAGGCTTGCAGCTGCAGTGTAAGCAAAGGTTCATTAACTAGTCTCTTGACACACGGGACGGGTAAAGTCACTCCAACTTTGTGGCTCCCTTGTGCACCTAACGGAGCAGACCACTGGCTCCACCACAAACAGAGAGCTGCAGAAGTCCACTGTCACTGTGGCCCAGAGAACAAAGGCAGGCGTCAGACCCCGACAGAGAACGGTGAGAGGCACGTAGTGTTCCATCTAACCCCGTCCGTACATGGCATCTAACTGACTCACTGTGAGGGAGTCACCCAGACTGAAAAAGACAACATCACAGAGGAGTACTTTATCTGGCTCAACAGTAAAACAAAGCCTTCACAGCGGAGTACTGTATCTGGCTCAACAGTAAAACAAATCCTTCACAGAGGAGTACCGTATCTGGCTCAACAGTAAAACAAATCCTTCACAGAGGAGTACCGTATCTGGCTCAACAGTAAAACAAATCCTTCACAGAGGAGTACTGTATCTGACTCAACAGTAAAACAAATCCTTCACAGAGGAGTACCGTATCTGGCTCAACAGTAAAACAAATCCTTCACAGAGGAGTACCGTATCTGGCTCAACAGTAAAACAAATCCTTCACAGAGGAGTACCGTATCTGGCTCAACAGTAAAACAAATCCTTCACAGAGGAGTACCGTATCTGGCTCAACAGTAAAACAAATCCTTCACAGAGGAGTACCGTATCTGGCTCAACAGTAAAACAAATCCTTCACCGAGGAGTACCGTATCTGGCTCAACAGTAAAACAAATCCTTCACAGAGGAGTACCGTATCTGGCTCAACAGTAAAACAAATCCTTTACAGAGGAGTACCGTATCTGGCTCAACAGTAAAACAAATCCTTCACAGAGGAGTACCGTATCTGGCTCAACAGTAAAACAAATCCTTCACAGAGGAGTACCGTATCTGGCTCAACAGTAAAAAAAAAAACCTTCACAGAGGAGTACCGTATCTGGCTCAACAGTAAAACAAATCCTTCACAGAGGAGTACTGTATCTGACTCAACAGTAAAACAAATCCTTCACAGAGGAGTACTGTATCTGGCTCAACAGTAAAACAAATCCTTCACAGAGGAGTACCGTATCTGGCTCAACAGTAAAACAAATCCTTCACAGAGGAGTACCGTATCTGGCTCAACAGTAAAACAAATCCTTCACAGAGGAGTACCGTATCTGGCTCAACAGTAAAACAAATCCTTCACAGAGGAGTACTGTATCTGGCTCAACAGTAAAACAAATCCTTCACAGAGGAGTACCGTATCTGGCTCAACAGTAAAACAAATCCTTCACAGAGGAGTACCGTATCTGGCTCAACAGTAAAACAAATCCTTCACAGAGGAGTACCGTATCTGGCTCAACAGTAAAACAAATCCTTCACAGAGGAGTACCGTATCTGGCTCAACAGTAAAACAAATCCTTTACAGAGGAGTACCGTATCTGGCTCAACAGTAAAACAAATCCTTTACAGAGGAGTACCGTATCTGGCTCAACAGTAAAACAAATCCTTCACAGAGGAGTACCGTATCTGGCTCAACAGTAAAACAAATCCTTCACAGAGGAGTACCGTATCTGGCTCAACAGTAAAACAAATCCTTCACAGAGGAGTACCGTATCTGGCTCAACAGTAAAACAAATCCTTCACAGAGGAGTACCGTATCTGGCTCAACAGTAAAACAAATCCTTCACAGAGGAGTACTGTATGACTTAACAGTTAAACAAAGCTTTCCCTGAACGTATACAAGTAGGCTAACCAGTGGAATCAAGGAAATGGGGTCGGGAGGGGGGGGGGGGGGGGGGGTTTCTGGCCACTGTAACCAGGTTAATGAGACCCCATTGTCGACAAAAAAGGCCCACCAAAAAGTAAATTAATCCATACAGTTGGATAATAATTAATAATAGATCAATACATTTATTTCCATAAATAATATACATACATTTCATAACAATATTAATATAATCCAAGTTTTTCTCATAATAGTAGAAATATGTGTCATTAATAATAATAATAATAATAATAATGGACTATTCCACCGCGACAGAGTTCCCATTCACTGTTTCACGCGATACGATTGCAAACGTGACTTTCATTGCTATTAAGCTGCAGCAATGAGGTGCTGGTCAGAGCGGGGCAGAGAAAAGGAAAAGAAGATTTCATTTCAACAGAAATGTTTTAAAGTTAACACTTTTCTTTAGTAAAAAACACAGGTGCTGCAGATAATACTGCCATCGTCATTGAGAGGACGTATATGTGTATCCCATGTATCCGACGCTGTCTGGCTAAAAATAGTGGCATGTCAAACTCTTTTTGGCCAGACAGTATCAGATATATGCATCAGATACAGTATATGGACAACATATAGTATGACAGTGGCTCTGTTTCACTCGCTCAGATGATTTGTCCAGCGAGATATTTTCAGCCTCTTGCGAATTGAAGGAAAGTTGGCAGGTGCACTGTTCGGATGCTGGAACTATTTTGGATGAATGTGCGAAGGTAACCTCCTTTTTAAGTGATGTGTTTGACAATCAGATGAAAACATCATGACTGGTTGTGCTCATGGCACATTCAGACTGGCCCCTGCCTGGAGCCTCCAAATCACTAAGACCACACCTTGAATGGAATATCACTAGCTAGGAGGTATAATACCAAGTCTTCAACTTAAAATTGAAAGTTTAGTCTAATTATAAAGATACATAAATCCCACTTCACACATAAATGTGCTTTAAAATATGAAATATGAAATAATGACAACTGTATGCTCTGTCTGGCAGTTAATGATTCATATTCTGGATTAGACTTGCACCAGAGTGTCATTAGCCTTACAGATCCCTGCACTACATTGCTGCATCTGTTGACCAGAATCTTATTCCCATTGAATCTGTACAGTAGTAGGCCTATTTGGTAATAAAACATCCGAATGTGGAATGCCAATGACAAACCACTGCACTACCACACACCAAAAATACTATTACGTTTTTTCTTGATTGCTAAAACGCTTTGAATGAAACTGGGGTCCACTTGATCTCCGTCAAGGGGCATTGTCATGTGCACAGGGGCATTGTCATGCTGAAACAGGAAAGGGCCTTCCCCAAACTGTTGCCACAAAGTTGGAAGCACAGAGTTGTCTATAATGTCATTGAATAATGTCATCAAATCCTCCACCAAACTTTACAATTGACAGTATGCATTTGGGCAGGTAGCACCAGTCTCAACGTCAACAATGAAGAGGCGACTCCGGGACACTGGCCTTCTAGGCAGAGTTGCAAAGAAAAATCCATATCTCAGACTGGCCAATAAAAATAAAGATTAAGATGGGCAAAAGAACACAGACCCTGGACAGAGGAACTCTGCCTAGAAGGCAAGCATCCCGGAGTCGCCTCTTCAGTGTTGACATTGAGACTGGTGTTTTGCGGGTACTATTTAATGAAGCTGCCAGTTGAGGACTTGTGAGGCGTCCGTTGTGAGGCGTCTCAAACTAGACACTCTAAAGTACTTGTCCTCTTGCTCAGTTGTGCACCGGGGCCTCCCACTCCTCTTTCTATTCTGGTTAGAGACAGTTTGTGCTGTTCTGTGAAGGGAGTAGTACACAGCGTTGTATTAGATCTTCAGTTTCTTGTCAATTTCTCACATGGAATAGCCTTCATTTCGCAGAACAAGAATAGACTGACGAGTTTCAGAAAAAAGTTATTTGTTTCTGACCATTTTGAGATTGTAATCGAACCCACAAATGCTGATGCTTCAGATACTCAACTAGTCTAAAGAAGACCAGTTTTAGTGCTTCTTTAATCAGAACAACAGTTTTCAGCTGTGCTAACAATGGTTTTCTATTGATCAATTAGCCCTTTAAAATGATAAACTTGGAATAGCTAACACAACGTGCCATTGGAACACAGGAGTGATGGTTGCTGATAATGGGCCTCTGTACGCCTATGTAGATATTCCATAAAAAAATCAGCCGTTTCCAGCTACAATAGTCATTTACAACGTTAACAATGTCTACACTGTATTTCTTAACAATTTGATGTTATTTTAATGGACAAAAAATGTGCTTTTCTTTCAAAAACAAGGACATTTCTAAGTGACTCCAAACTTTAGAATGGTAGTGTAGGTAATCACATGGCTCCCAGTTGGAGTCTCCCATGGCTACCGTTAAGAGTAATGGCCCTGACATTCAGCCATACAGATACCAGTGAGCATCGGACAGAAACATAGCACCGCAACGTTGGCCCAAATCGTAACCAGTACTACAATACACAGGTGTTTCCATTAAGCGTACACCCAAATCAAATCAAATGTATTTATATAGCCCTTCTTACATTAGCTGATATCTCAAAGTGCTGTACAGAAACCCAGCCTAAAACCCCAAACAGCAAGCAATGCAGGTGTAGAAGCACCCCTACTATATACCGTAGTCTAGGTCCGTAAAACATACCACTGCAGATATCATCACAGTCATATCATACAAACCCTTCTGTTGGTGCCCCCTGAGGGTCAAGCTCATGGGTGAATGCATGTAATATCTGAGACCTCTTAATACCATTTCGTGGAACACCTCAGAGCAGCCAGAACCACTTAAAGCCAAGCAACAGAAAATACATACCTGAGTACAACCACCGCATAGAGACGAGATGGTCACTCCCCCATTCTTAACAGAACAGTCTCACACCCACTGTTACAATGCATCTGAGCAGAGGAAGGTGGGGGGATGGAGAGGATGGGGGGGGGGGATTATGGCCAGATGACGCTGCCTGGCAGACAGGTGAGCTCAGCGTGACTCGGTGGACGGCAGGGGGGGACCAGGCCAGGCCAACCACAGGGAGGGGTGACCTCCTCGACCCCCGGCTCCGCCAGAGGGCCCACTGTGAGCGGCCGGAGGCGTCACCTCTTCCTACTGCCCTGTGGATCGCTGCCCAGAGCCCGCTGTCCTTGCCAATTCTACCTAGCGGACATGAGATGCATTCAGAGCAGCAACAAAGAAGGCCCAGGTTCAGGGGCCCTGGCATCTGATTCACAGGGGGAGGACCAGCGTGGGGCGAGGGAGGGAGGCAGCAGTGGAAGAGCAGATGCTGAGAGCACATCTGGAGGAGTGATCTGTCTGTCCCCCACCTACCAGACCACCACAGACAACACTAAAACACACACAGGAAGTACACACACACACACACAATATGTTGGATCAAAGGCTCAGATGAGGCCCCCATATCCATTATCAAGCTTGAAACCCATTCCAACCAAAATGTTATCATGTATAGCCTACTAGTGTACATTTAGGCTAGCTGTTAGGCTGTGCATAACTGTCGATGTGTCATAGCCCCTAAAGAAAGAGACTGAGATTCTGATGGAACGGCTCGAAGCAGTTTGTTCAAATTGTACTGCCTCGGGGCTGGAGGACTACTGCGGCGGTAAGTCTAGTCTACACATCACAGTGACAGTCTCATTTCATGTCCAGCCCTTGAACACGGACATGAAGGAGAAGGACCGGGAATTTTAAAAAGGGACATTTACTCCTGAAAAGAGCACAGGGTTTGAGCGGGTTTGAGCACAAAAGGGGCTGAAGAGCAAAGTGCCCTGCAATAAAATGAAGTCAGGTCAGCAGACTACCCATGTGACAGCACACTGCCTTGGATTAGGTGGTGTAAGCCTATTAATGTGGTTTGGACTAGGTGGACCACCCGGTCTCCCCACCCCGCCTGGCCGGCCAAAGATTAGCCTGTTAAACGTACTTCCCGCCTGCATAAGATACAAACTCTGCTCCTCATCCAATAGCAACCATTCAGATAGGGACCTGTCTGCCCACCCGTAACTTGAGTTAGCTTCTCTACCATTCAAATGCATATGGGATTTGTTTCCTTCAAAAGAGCACTTTTCTCTTATCAGCCATATTGTAGTAATTGGTTTGTCTTTATTAGGGCAGTGATATCATGAGTAAAGGAGGATGTCAAACTTCTCAGCCAGGCATGTGGCATTGCTTTTACACTCCAATTAGAATCAAAGCACTTTTGAGTGAAAGGTAAACCTCTTTTATTTTTTACTCTGGACATTGGTGAATCATGCAAGGAATTTTAGTAGGCCTAGCTACACAATTTGAAATACCCCTACAGGCAGTATGCTATGTCATTTCTGAAATATGAATAATTTGGCTCGTTTACCTGGTTAGGCCTCTGAACAGAGCAGGTAAATCTATAGCCTAATGAAATTCAGTCAGCGACCTTTATCATTATGCAATTTCCTTGCATAGCATTTTGGCAGTGTAACAAATGAAAGGGTACAGTTCGACACCGTGCCATTTAAAAACGACAAAAATACAATCTACCACTACATTTCCCCCCCCCCCCCTACAGAGACTGGGGATTAACATTTCTGAGATTAGGTGGGCGGGCGTGTAGAATTTCAGCATCTTTCAGAGGCACAATGGCTCCTTCTTACGGTTTCCTCGTCTATTCTCCGACGGTGGGGGCTTGCTTGCCTTTGCTCCTGTATTCGTTTTACGTTTTCAGAATACCCTTGTTTTTGAAAACATGTTTAAGAACCACAGAGGGAAAACAAACTTTGTACTTAACACAGTCGCAAACTGAGTTTTTTTCTCTCCCACCGACACTTCCTATCACGCCGCTGCCACCTTCTGGGAAAAGCACGACATGGCGTAATAGTGCACAGGTGCGCTACGACATGGGTTATTTATTTATTCTGGTCTGCTTTCTGTAGCCTGGTCCCCTCACCAGTAAAGAAATGAAGTTAATTTTGAGCCTTAATGCTAAACAGCAGTATGCCTGTAGTCCAACTGCTGCATGTGAAACAAAGTAGCCTACTTTGTCACAGAAATTGTACTTTCGCATTTCAATATAAAAAAGATTAAAAGGAATTTAGAGCCAAGTTAACATTTATTTAATCGATGTGAAGCTGTTTTGGGAGGAAAGATGCAATGAATCCCCTTGTGTGGAGAGCATAGACAATCTTCCCAATCATGGAAAATGACAATTACTGAAATATACTAGAAACAATGATCAAAAACATACATCATATAGCACATCCAAACTACACACAAAGATAATGTCATACTACAGTAACAAGTTATTTCATAATGAGAGGAAAGGCAAAGAATGAACTCATTAAACAGTGAAGTCAACCTGCCCAGAATAGAGTCAATGTTTTCATTGCACATTCAGGACAACCACAAAGCAATCTTCTCCTCAAAGCTTGACACCCTCCCCTGGCTCCATGTACCCATCAAGAGGCAGCAGGGGGCTGAAGCGCAGCAAGGGCAGGTCCATCGAGGGGCAGCAGTCCTTAGGGCGAGCCCAGCCCTCCTTAGGGCGCCGTACGGGTGGGGGCAACTCCGAGTTGGTGCGGCTGGAACGGTTTTTGCAGTCAGGAGGGGGGATGCTCCCGAGGCTGCTGCGCCGACAGTGGACCAGGAAGGCCCCCCAGTGGTGGCGGTGGTACAGCACGCCCACGGTACAGAGGAGCAGCAGGATGAGGAAGCTGAACAGGAAGCACACCACGTAGATGCCTTTGATCATCCCGCTGGACTGTTCCGAAGTACAGCCTAAGGTCAAAGGTTAGGCAAGGATTAGATGTACACAATTGACTTAGTGCAAAGTCACCTTCATAACCATGCAACTTTATGTTTAACATTCTGTTAGGGTTACCTAAAAAAAATCAGGAATGTTAGGGTGGTGGTCTAACTTGTCAACTTCCGTGCCACTGATTTTGAACTAACCAATGTCATACTAATGTTTTCCTTAAACTTCAGAGAACAATAATTCTACGAGGTACCAGTGTTACAGTGCTGCTACTCAGGACTATGCTGATCTACCGTAATCGTTGACTTATTGTGGCGGTCCATACCAGCGGCCTTGGTGTCCACGCAAATGGTTCCTCCACCCCCCCCCCCCCCCCAAAAAAAACATTCTGCAACTAATTTTTATTCTGACATTTGGAACATCACAAATAATCATAACATTTAAAACTATATTAAAATATATACAAAATAAGACTCAAATATCAAAAGTAGATAAAGACAAAAACAAAATATATAAATACAAATAAAGAAAATCGAATAATTACACTATTACCCTATTGTTAACACAAAACTAAAGTTGCACAAATCCTATCACACAGATAGAATAACACTTATAAAGAAGAGAACCTGATGATCACACTATTGCACCTCTATTTGATAGATTCCCCCGCTCCCTCGGGCTTCCAGTGGGAAGACCTGAGGTCAACCTACCCCCACCCATCTCGTACATCTGAGTGGGAGACCTTCCCAGGCAGTAACCTGCCTAGCTCACAAACTAGAATCAGGGCGCCCACTCTGACAAGGATAATTGACACAGTCCCACACGGTGACATATCATTGACGTGACGTGCAAATGAGAGAT
This sequence comes from Oncorhynchus clarkii lewisi, assembly GCF_045791955.1. Taxonomy (NCBI): domain Eukaryota; kingdom Metazoa; phylum Chordata; class Actinopteri; order Salmoniformes; family Salmonidae; genus Oncorhynchus; species Oncorhynchus clarkii. The sequence goes on along the minus strand of NC_092159.1, from coordinate 25,425,532 downwards.
AGAAAACAGATTGCGCAAATGTCACCATTTAGATTTTTCTTTTTGTTGTTGTTGGTGCCAACACGGGCAGCTTTCCATGTCGCCGAAACCTAAATCTGCCACTGCGCTTTGAGCATGGTGAAGTTACTAATTACACTTTGGATGGTGTAGCAATACACCCAGTCACTACAAAGACACAGGCGTCCTTCCTAACTCAATTGCCGGAGGGGAAGGAAACCCCTCAGGGATTTCACCATGAGACCAATGGTGACTTTAAAACAGTTTAATAGCTGTGAAAGGAGGATACTGAGGAGGAATCACTGTACATCGACCAAAAATATAAAACGCAACAAGTTCAAAGGATTTTACTGTGTTACAGTTCATATGGAAATAAGTCAATTTAAATAAATTTATTAGGCCCTACTATATGGATTTAACATGACCCGGGAACACAGATATGCATCTGTTGGTCACAGATATCTTAAAAAGAAAAGGTATGGGAGTGGATCAGAAAACCAGTCAGTATCTGGTGTGACCACCATTTGCCTCATGCAGCGCACCATCTCCTTCACATAGAGTTGACCAGGCTGTTGATTGTGGCCTGTAGAATGTGTCCCACTCCTCTTCAAATGGCTGTGCGAAGTCGCTAGGGGAACTGGAACACGCCATCATACGTCGATCCAGAGCATCCCAAACATGCTCAAAGGGTGACATGTCTGGTGAGTATGCAGGTCATGGAAGACCTGGGGCATGTTCAGCTTCCAGGAATTGTGTACAGATACTTGTAACATGGGGCAGTGCATTATCATGCTGAAACATGAGGCGATGGCGGCGGATGAATGGCATGACAATGGGCATCAAAATCTCATCACGGTATCTCAGTGCATTCAAATTGCCATTGATAAAAAGCAATTGTGTTTTTTGTCCGTAGCTTAAGCCTGACAATACCATAACCCCACAATGGGGCACTCTGTTCACATTGACATCAGCAAACCGCTCACCCACACAACGCCATATGCGCTGTCGGACATCTGCCCAGTACAGTTGAAACTAAGATTAATCTGTGAAGAGCACACTTCTTCAGCGTGCCAGTGGCCATTGAAGGTTAGCATTTACCTACTGAATCCGGTTATGACACCAAACGTCAGTCAGGTCAAGACCCTGGTGAGGAAACGAGCACGCAACTGAGCTTCCCTGAGATAAATAACTGCACAAACGGTCAGAAACTTTGGTTGTACAAACCCACAGTTTCATCCGCTGTCCAGATGGCTGGTCTCAGACAATCCCGCAGGTGAAGAAGCTGGATGTGGAGGTGCTGAGCTGGCGTGGTTAGACATGGTCTGCAGTTGTGAGGCCTGTTGGGCGTACTGCCAAATTCTCTAAAACAACTTGGAGGAAGCTTATGGTAGAGAAATTAACATTAAATTCCCTGGAAATAGGTCTGGTGGACATTCCTGCAGTCAGCATACCAATTGCACTCTGGCTCAAGACATGAGACCTGTGACATTGTGCTGTATGACAACTGCACATATTATTGTCCTTTTATTGTCCCCCAGCACAAGGTGCACCTATGTAACGAGCATGCTTTTTAATCGGTTTCTTGAGACGCCACAGATGTCAGTTGGCTGGATTATCTTGGCAAAGGAGAAATGCTCACTAACAGGGATGTAAACAAATTTGTGCACAACATTTGAGATTAAAGATTTTTGTATGGAACATTTCTGGGATCTTTTATTTCAGCTTGTGAAACATGGGACCAACACCTTACATGTTGCATTTATATTTTTGTTCAGTATCGTTACTCTGCAATACTAACTGACAGAGTGAAAAGGAAGCCTGTACAGAATAAAAAAAGATTCCAAAACATACATCCTATTTGCAACAAGGCACTAAAGTAATACTGCAATTTTGAAGAAGCAATTTTTGTCCTGTATACACTGTTGTGTTTGGGGCAAATTCAACAACACAGTACCAAGTACCACTCTCCAGATTTTCAAGCATAGGGGTGGCTGCATAATGTTAAAAGAACACTTGTTATCGTTAAGGGGAGTTTTTCCAGGATAAAAAAAAGCTAAATCCAAGAGGAGAACCCAGTTCAGTCTTTTCCAGACACTGGGAGAGGAATTCACCTTTCAGCAGGACAATAACCTAAAACACAAGGCCAAATCTACACCGGAATTGTTTACTAAAAAGACGGGGAATGTTCCTGAGTGGCCGAGTTACAGTTGACTTAAAATCTACTTGAAAATCTATGGCAAGACCTGAAAATTGTAGTCTAGTATTGATCAACAACCAATTTGACAGCATGAAGAATTTTGAAAATATATTTTTTTAAATTGGCAAATGTTGCACAGTCCAGGTGTGGAAAGCTCTTCGACTTACCCAGAAAGACTCATAGCTGTAATTGCTGCCGAAGGTGCTTCTACAAAGTATTGACTCAGGCGTGGGAATACTTATGTCAATGAGATTTTTGTATTTCATTTTCAATAAATTAGCAAACATTTCTAAAAACATGTCTTCACTTTGTCATTATGGGGTATTGGGTGTAGATGGGAGAGGAAAAATGTCAATTTAAATCCATTTTCAATTTAGGCTGTAACAACAAAATGTGGAATAAGCCAAGGAGTATGAACACTTTAATGGCACTAAGACAACATCAATTTATGAAGAAAGTTATTAGAATACCAGTCTAAATCCCATAAAGCCTAGTTGTCAAACAGGGGAAGGTTTCCATTCGTTACCCCACCATTCATTCTCCCCATAGTGGACATTAGACTTACCCTGGCGTGACCTTTTGATAACAGTGTAAATCTCTAGGACAAAGGTGACTTTTATCAACATACCCTCGGAAAATACCCAGATCCCCTGACTTTTTCCACATTTTGTTATAGTACAGCCAAAGTCTAAAATTGAATAAATAAAAATCCTCAGCAGTCTACACACAATACCCCAGAATGACAAAATGAAAACATTTTTTCTAGTTTTTTAATTCAACAGAAATGCCTTATTTATATAATATTCAGACCCTTTTGCTATGAGACTCGAAATTGAGCTCAGATGCATCATGTTTCCATTGATCGTCCTTGATGAATTTCTACAACTTGATTGGAGTCCGCCTGTGGTACATTCAATTAATTGGACATGATTTGGAAAGTCATTATGCGGTATTGTCTGTAGATTGATGAGATAAGAACATTACATTTTAGAATAAGGCTGTATAATTTATCAAAATGTGGAAAAAGTCAAGGGGTCTGAATACTTTCCGAAGGCACTGTATACACATGTATTATCCCCCCAAAAAACAACACGTCACACCAGGGTAAGAACACGAAACGCAGCCCTTATTTTAAGTGTTTCTAAAATCCCCTATGGGAAAAATAAATGGTGGAAAAACAAATTGGAACCATTTCCTTGTTTAGACTGCTAGGTTTTATGGGTATTATGACACCTCCACTGTGGGGCTCTATTGTTCATGAGATAACTCACCAGAGACTTCACTGAGATCAACAGTGATCTCACAAGATGGTCCCAATTCTCCTCTGGCGCCACGAGGATGTTGACTTCAACAGCCACCTCAAATAGGTGGTCAGAGAAATACAGAAAGTAGGCATCTCCTTTAATACTCATTCACAGCTCTATAACTATTGTACAAAGGTGAGTGACTTGCAACTTTTGTTATAGCCTTTGAACTATATTAAAAATATACAGTGCCTTGCGAAAGTATTCGGCCCCCTTGAACTTTGCGACCTTTTGCCACATTTCAGGCTTCAAACATAAAGATATAAAACTGTATTTTTTTGTGAGGAATCAACAACAAGTGGGACACAATCATGAAGTGGAACGACATTTATTGGATATTTCAAACTGCACCTGCACTGTGATAGTCTCAGAGGTCCGTTAAAAGCGCAGAGAGCATCATGAAGAACAAGGAACACACCAGGCAGGTCCGAGATACTGTTGTGAAGAAGTTTAAAGCCGGATTTGGATACAAAAATATGTCCCAAGCTTTAAACATCCCAAGGAGCACTGTGCAAGCGATAATATTGAAATGGAAGGAGTATCAGACCACTGCAAATCTACCAAGACCTGGCCGTCCCTCTAAACTTTCAGCTCATACAAGGAGAAGACTGATCAGAGATGCAGCCAAGAGGCCCATGATCACTCCGGATGAACTGCAGAGATCTACAGCTGAGGTGGGAGACTCTGTCCATAGGACAACAATCAGTTGTATATTGCACAAATCTGGCCTTTATGGAAGAGAGGCAAGAAGAAAGCCATTTCTTAAAGATATCCATAAAAAGTGTCGTTTAAAGTTTGCCAAAAGCCACCTGGGAGACACACCAAACATGTGGAAGAAGGTGCTCTGGTCAGATGAAACCAAAATTGAACTTTTTGGCAACAATAGAAAACGTTATGTTTGGCGTAAAAGCAACACAGCTGAACACACCATCCCCACTGTCAAACATGGTGGTGGCAGCATCATGGTTTGGGCCTGCTTTTCTTCAGCAGGGACAGGGAAGATGGTTCAAATTGATGGGAAGATGGATGGAGCCAAATACAGGACCATTCTGGAAGAAAACCTGATGGAGTCTGCAAAAGACCTGAGACTGGGACGGAGATTTGTCTTCCAACAAGACAATGATCCAAAACATAAAGCAAAATCTACAATGGAATGGTTCAAAAATAAACATATCCAGATGTTAGAATGGCCAAGTCAAAGTCCAGACCTGAATCCAATCGAGAATCTGTGGAAAGAACTGAAAACTGCTGTTCACAAATGCTCTCCATCCAACCTCACTGAGCTCGAGCTGTTTTGCAAAGAGGAATGGGAAAAAATGTCAGTCTCTCGATGTGCAAAACTGATAGAGACATACCCCAAGCGACTTACAGCTGTAATCGCAGCAAAAGGTGGCGCTACAAAGTATTAACTTAAGGGGGCTGAATAATTTTGCACACCCAATTTTTCAGTTTTGGATTTGTTAAAAAAGTTTGAAATATCCAATAAATGTCGTTCCACTTCATGATTGTGTCCCACTTGTTGTTGATTCTTCACAAAAAAAGAGTTTTATATCTTTATGTTTGAAGCCTGAAATGTGGCAAAAGGTCGCAAAGTTCAAGGGGGCCGAATACTTTTGCAAGGCACTGTATATATTTTAAATAAAAAAATAACTCACCTTCTGGTAAGTGTGGTACTTCGGTGTGATTTCTGACTTTCTCTGCAAAGTCAACATTCAAGACAGTTTTCATAAAACAGACAAAGGATGCAAATGAAATTGCTGACTGCCTACTATATTGTCTGCTGTCGAAGAACGGTTCAACCATGTCTGGGAGATGGTCAAAGGGATCCTGGGTCTCAGTGGGTGTATGAGTGGCACTGGATGCTGTAGACTCACCCATGGTCATTTTTAGCAATTCCTTATTGCCACCTCACCTTGGTCATCCACATCTGTTGTGTGTGACACAATGTTAGACTCGGTAGGAGGGATGGCATTTGTAGTTTGGGCATCCACGTTCCTTCGCATAGCAGATGAAGTGTGTGGCGAGGGTTTGGGATTCAAGACAGGGGGCTGGTGTGAGGGGTCACTTCCAGGGTGTGCTGTGTGGGTCTGTGTGGCACCCCTCCCTGACCATGATGTACCCTGACGAGTGAACACCATGGGGGGAGTGGGAGTCAAAGGCAGATGGGATTCATTGTCCACCACATCTCCACTCAAGTTACCCACTTCCCAGTCTTCCTCTAATTCAGTCCCCTCGGAGATTCCTCTGTTCCAATCTTCTTCCTCTCTCTGAAAAGGATAACATTTGAAGGGCCCCTCTCTGACCATTGGCTCATCTGCTTCCCACGATGGAAGCTCATTGGACGCAGAGGAGGAAGTGAGTTGGTCGAAATAGTCAAACACCATCGCCGGGTTGGTCTGAGCTGGCGGGGTGGGGGCGCACCAGAAAAAAATGGCCTCCGTAGGGGGAGAAACTTGGTGAAACTTCTCAGAGAGGGAAAGGGTTCCAGTTCTGACGCTTTTGGTTCAGTCATCAACTTCCTGTCTTCTTCGGTGGTATCACCATAAGCATTGTACTTGACTGGCGGTACGAACGCCTCGTAACACCCATAGAAGCCCCTGTGGATCAGCTGAACCACATGGAGGATGTTGGAGAGGGACCTGTACTTGGCCTCACGCCAACACTTCTCCAGGATCCTGTGACCCCCAGGGGCTCGTCCAGGTGGATCTGGTCCAGCTTCCCGCTGCATGCGTCTGACTGGGTGAGGTCCTCTAGATGGAGGAGCACACGTTTACCAGGGTCTACCTGGATGGTCCAGTTACACCAGAACGGTGGGTTGGAGCACAGGTAGTCTGGGGAGAAGAACTCGCTGGCATCACCTGGTGGCAGCTCCGCATTGCCCTCATTACCACGGTGGTCATCTGAGAAGAGGTGGACAGAGAGTGTGGAGGACAATCCAATGTTGTCAGAGTTATAGGCCTAAACAAGACACACGCATGCAGATCCTCACACACATACAATTTTGAAAGAATTCAACAAATAGCATAGTACAGGGCAGAAAGGCTACATAATACATATTTGTCTTACCCGGAGGGTTGTAAACGTCATTCCTATTTACCTGAGGACGCAATAAAAACGTTGCGGTAGCATTAAACCAATAATGTTATAGTCAACATGATAAAATGTACCTACAATCTCGAGCTAAATGTAGGGGAAATGCTTATAGAAGGAAGACAGTCATCAATTTACCCAGGACAGTTCGCAGTAAATAAACCATAGGCTAGTAGTGCACGTACAAATAGTAACTTTGAATGATTTCGTGGCATTTTAGTGTCACGCTGTGTTTACTTTTTCCAGTATTTGGCAAGCAAGTCCACTTCCCACACTGTCCCAGCTATTGTCAATTTTTTCATGCGGTGCTTCTTTCCGTTTCTGCCAAAAGTGGACGTAAACAGGTGAAATATATTGCTAATTAGCACGCCTTGATATTCGTGTGCTTCTGGTCTATATGGGTTGTATCCACTAGGTGTCACTGCTACACTGTTGGTAAGTTTACTTGTCTTCTGCAGCTCAACTTCTCAGGTTCAACACAGATATTATATGTTATACCTTTATCTTACCAAGTACTTTATAAATACAAATATATTTGACAAGAAAGACACTTCCATCAATTTATTAATTATCCAATGGTAAAGATGTTTATTCTAAACATTTTATGTTTTGTATACAGTAGTGAACAGATAAAGAAAGATACCTTTAGTACCTTCATGATTCAGACCAACTTTGAAGAACGAGAGTGATTCCAAGGTTTGATGTTTGAATATTTTTTTATTCACTGTCATAAAAAATTGAAATACTCCAGGTATCCATCACATTTCTGAAAACATAAAAAGAAAACAGACATAGGGCATAAAATGGAGTTGGAAGTACAGACCCAGTTGATTCCATTATAGGCTTGTGAGTCACAGGAGGTTGGTGGCACCTTAATTGGGGAGGAGGGGCTCCTGGTAATGGCCGGAGTTGAACCAGTGGAATGGTATCAAATACAAACACATGGTTTGATGCCATCCCATTCACTCCATTCCAGTCATTATTGTTGAGCTGTCCTCCCCCCAGCAGCCTCCATTGTTGTGAGTATACAGGAAGAGCTCTACACATAACATCTCACTACAGCCTAAAAAAACACTGGGTCACAGGACTACTAACGCCTTAAAATTCTGGATTATTCAACAAATATTTATTCACCAAATGTGCAATTTTGTTTTATTAATACAAAAAAATACTTTAAAGCTGAGCTCCTCATAAGGTGAAATAGAGCCACTGGTCGCCCCAGGCACATTTGTTATTGTTTTGTTTATGAAACGGAGAAGAGGAGCTCGATAAGTGTGGTAAAACATATATATATATATATATATATATTACACACACTGAGTGTACAAAACATTAAGGATGCCTTCTCTTTCCATGACAAAGAATGACCAGGAGAAAGCTATGATGCCTTATTGATTGTCACTTGTTAAATCCACATCAATCAGTGTAGATTTTTAAGCCTTGAGATAATTGAGACATGAATTGTTTGTGTCCCATTCAGGGGGTGAAAGGACAAGACAAAATATTGAAGTGCCTTTGAACAGGGTTTGGTAGTAAGTGCCAGGCGCACCCGTTTGTGTCAAGAACTGTCTTGTTACTATTAAAAGAGATATGGATCCCCCTCCCAATCGTAGGTGATTTTCACATATGACTTATTGTGGCAAATTACATTTATTGCAAATGAAGGACCTGTTGTGCAATAGTGCTTGAAAAGTACATACAGTACAAGTACATTTATATTAATGATAAAACATTTGCCAAACACAGTCTTGAAGAGTTTACATGAATGGTTGCTCATGTAAAAAAATACTTTGGAATGCTTGAGATATATCAGCTGATTCTATTGAAGCTGGAACACATTGACTTGTGACGTGCTAGTCGGAACTAGGAAACTCAAAAATGTTCAACTTGCTAACTGGTTGAACACGGCACGTGTATAACTACAACTAATTAGCAAGTCAGAAAATTCAGAGTTCCAACTAGCACGTGAACCCAGCATTGCTACCGAACCTCAAGGATTTTGCGAATTCCACAAAAACCAAAGAAAGCACTTAGAACACATCAAAAAAATAGTGCACTATGTAGGGAATAGGGTGTAATATGGGATGCATGTAGATGTCTCACTGACAGTCCAATTCTGGATCGCTGAGCCAGGCCCAGATTTTGATCATCTCCTGCGGCGTCCTGCTGTGCACGAGCATTAAGCTCTTATACGTGCACGGGTTGCCCCTGTATTTCTCATCAATGTCAAACGTCCTGAAGCCCTTGTGCTTCTCCGGGACCAAGCCCAGCTTCTGGAGACACATCCCTGTGTAGACATCATCAATAGGATACAGCGCCACCTGCTGGGAGATGTTGTGCAACTGCAGTGCCAGTTCCCCCGAGTACAGGAACCCTCCTCCGCCGGCATAGGGAGGGTATGGCCCCACGAACACACTCTCTGGGATGAAGTACTTGAGCTTCCGGTCCCGGTGCGGGCCGGCGTTGGTGATTACATCCCCTATAAACAGATCCCTGGCCCTGATGTCTGGGAGATTGTGGAGGAAGTCTAAGATCCTCCAGGTGTTGACGAAGACGTCATCATCCCCCTTGAAGACAAAGCGGGCGTCGGGGCAACGCTGGCTGAACCAGTCCAGGAAGAGCACCTCTTTGAGGGTGAGGTTGAAGAAGGAGTCTCGGTAGTCCCACTGGAGGAGGTCCCCGTAAAGTCTGGCCTCGTGGCTGAGCATCCCAGACAAGTTGGGGAAGTGGTCGACTGCCACGGCATTTCCAAGGAGGAAGACCGTGGCTACAGTCCGATTGGCCAGAACGCCCACCCGCCCCCACGACTCCCGGATGGCCTGCCTCCGGTCGAAGTGGGGCGCCAGGGACTTGACGGCCAATAGGAGGTAGGGTTTGCTCTCGCATACGCGTGGCTGGTCCATGATCATCGGATACGAGCGGCAGCGCATGTGCTGCAGGAAGTCCTGGAAGCGGGGTGGCAGGGAGTTGTAGTCCTTCACCTGGGTGGTGACGCTGTAGTCCGGTTGGCAGGGGTCCGGGGACTTGGTGTCGTTGAGCCAATCAGGTAGCTCCAGGAGAGAGTCATTGGTCAAACCCAACATGAGGATGGGGTTGTAGATATAGTCCAGCCTCTGCTGCTCCTTATTCCAGAAGATCTCGCTGGTCATCTGCTTCTTCCAGAACCTCTTGGAGGGAATGCGTGGCTTCCGCTGGTCCCCCTTATCCTGGCCCAGGTTCCGAGACACACCCACAAGGATGAAGACGAAGACATTGAGTATCATCATCACACACAGCACCCTGGTTTTCTTCCGACCGCCGTGCATCTTGGCTCTCTGCAGTCTCTGGACCTGGACAGGAAGTGGTAGAGACAAACAGGAAGTAAGAGACCAAACCCAGAAGTTACAGACTTACAACGTACAGCGTATGAAGCGACCATAACGAGATCGGCAGACTTACAACAAACCCAGGAGGCATGGGCCCATTCAGAAACATAGTGAAGGGTAGTCGTGGGTCACAGCTGACGGCCTAAAGTTTTGAGGCAGTAGACTCAAGGAGAAATGTTTGAAGGTAAAGCAGGTTAGCGGGCCTTCTTGGCCAGTGCGTTGTTCGTGTCCAAGCCGGACCCAGCAGCAGCCGCATACCAGCCTGCTTTTCATCCCCTAATCCCAGAGGAATGAGCTTGTGCACATTTTTCTTTAACCCTTCTTGATTTCCTTCTCTTCCTCCCTCTCTTTCTACAATGCCCAGACGAGCATCATCATGCGGTCCCAATTCGAGGAGCTCTCCCCGTGACACCAATTACAGGTGGCAGTGTGTCAGTGTCATCTCAGGCTAAACTGGCCTCGCCACACAAAAAGAGCCACACATTTCCACGTGCATTATTCACGTCACTGAGAGCTTTCGTGAGCCCCAGGGCACTGGCATGTAAAGGGATCTCTATGATTGTGTCAATGGTAACAGAGTGTAAAATTAGACAAACAGAGCCTTGGATAGAAGCAGAACATGTCGTGATTTAATCATACAAATGATGACAATGGTAATGGCTTTAATTCAACACATGTACGTACGGTATCCTCATATATTTCCAATTTGGAAGTGAGGGTGAACATACAGGCCGTCATTGTAAATAAGAATTTGCTCTTAACTGACTTGCTGAGTTAAATAAAAGGTTAAATAAATAAATAAAAAATAAAAAAATACAGCTCTGTGTTTCAATCACCATGATCCAACCCACTGAGCCATTGTAATCACTTTTAGTTCCTCCCGCTGTTATCAAATGATATCTAGCATATTACCTGTGACTAGCAGGAAATGACTGGTCAGGCTGTTCCTGTGGTCCCGGCCCAGACCTTCTTAGCCCATGTGGGTCTCCTGCATGGGAGAAGGTTCTAGAAAGGGGAACTGAAACAGGACTGGTGTTCCTGCAGCAGCCACCTGGAAACAAACAACAAAAAAGACACAAGCACACAGCATGTCAACAACACTGCGTTTTTTCTCCCGGAAGGGCAGGCTTTTTCTCAAGGGGTTATAAAAGGGCTTGCGCAAACCAAAGTGCAATTAGCCATGCTTATACGCTCCCTACTGTAGCTAAGCCCTACCCTATCCCTCCAAAAAAGAACACACAGACAAAGAACTACAAATCCCTCCAAAGAACCTGGTTACAACAGAGGTGTTGCTGTAGTTACTAGAACCGTCACTGTAGATCATCTACTGAAAGCAATGGAATCCTGTACCTTTGACCTCAGAGTTTCTTACTTGTGAAAGTAGACGGAAGAATCTTAGCCTTTTAGGAAATGACGGTTGCTGATTGGCATTGCACCTCTTATAAACAAAACTAGACAGAGAGCTAGGCTACAGTAATTCAAAATATTGCTCTGCCGTGTGTGTGTGTTCAGCAGCAGCATGATACTCACAAGCTGTCAAATCTAACCAGACAAGTTGAGCTTTGAATGCCGAGTCACGAAAATGACCCCCCCCCAACTCACTTGCAGTGGCAGAATAGTGTGCGTCCCAAATGGTACCCTATTCCAAGCTGCTTACCTATTGCAGATTCAGTCTTCCTGCCTGGTGCAGGTCTACAATTTTGTTTCTGGTGTCCTTTGTCAGCTCTTTGGTCTTGGCCATAGTGGAGTTTGGAGTGTGACTGTTTGAGGTTGTGGACAGGTGTCTTTTATACTGATAACAAGTTCAAACAGGTACCATTAATACAGGTAACGAGTGGAGGACAGAGGAGCCTCTTAAAGAAGAAGTTACAGGTCTGTGAGAGCCAGAAATCTTGCTTGTTTGTAGGTGACCAAATACTTATTTTCCACCATAATTTGCAAATAAATTCATAAAAAATCCTACAATGTGATTTTCTGGATTTTTTTTCTAATTTTGTCTGTCATAGTTGAGGTGTATGATGAAAATTACAGGCCTCTCTCATCTTTTTAAGTTGGAGAACTTGCACAATTGGTGGCTGACTAAATACTTTTTTGCCCCACCGTATATATATATATGTCATTAAGTAGTAATATTGGACTCAATGAAGTAAACTGATGAAGTAAATACGATGTAACATAAAATAAACAACCACATCATAGTCCACTAAATCGTTACATAGTCTATCATTAGTTTACTTCATATGGTCAGTCATTAAACTTTAAGTAAAGGTTGAGGGAGGCACTTGGGCACATGCTGGAGAGGCCACACAGATAGAGACATCTTTATAAACATCTTTATTTGTATTTATTTTTTAAAATGTAACCTTTATTTAACTATTTGAGAGGGGGCCCCCATAATTAAACATCAGAAAAATGTGTTTACTGAAGCACAGATGACTCAGCAGTGTGATATCAACAGGACTTAACAGGCCAGCCACTGATAAGAAAGTGAGAAGTGCTAACTTGAAGGACATTAGGTTTGAAATACATACACTCATCTAAGTATTTATTTGGACAGTGAAGTTACATTTTTTTATGTGGCTCTATACTCCAGCACTTTGGATTGAATGTTTTATATGAGGCAACAGTACAGAATGTTACCTTTTATTTGTGGGGATATTTTCATACATATCTCTTATATTGTTTAGAAATATATGCACTTTATGTATCTAGTCCGCACATTTTAAGGTGTCAAGTATTTCGACAAATTAACTTATAATGTATTACATTTAGTCAAAATGTTAGTATTTTGGACCAATATAAGAGTTGAGGAAAGACTGACTCACTTCTTGTTTTTATAAGAAAATGAACATGTTGGAAATTCCAAATTGTTTCCATAGTCAACTTACACACGGCACTGACAAACACACTTACCCCACCACACATGCCACCAGGGGTCTTTTCACAGTCCTCAGGTCCAGAACAAATCCAAGGAAACATATAGTATTATACAGAACCATGAGTGCATGGAACTTCCTTCCATCTCATATAGTGCAAGTGAACAGCAAACCTGGTTTCAAAAAACAAATAAAGCAACACCTCACAGCACGATGTCTCTCCCCCATGTGACCTACTTGTTGTGTGCATGTACTGCCATGTACAGTATGTGGAACTGATAGATGCACACACACACGACATGCTCATGTTTTTGAATGTATGCAAATTGTAAAGTCTTTTGTCTGTAATGTCTTCTTCGTTATTTGTCGGACCCCAGTAAGACTAGCTGTCGCCATTGGCGTCGGCTAGTTGGGATCCTAATAAATCAAATCAAAATCCCAGCACACAATGACTACGTCAAGCTTGTGACTCTACAAACTTGTTGGATGTATTTTCCGTTGTTGTTGTTGTGTTTCAGATGATGTTGTGACCGGTAGAAATGAATGGTAAATAATGTATGGTCATTTTGGAGTTGTTTTTTAAAATCGTAAATAAGAAAATATGTTTCTGAACACTTCTGCATTAATGTGGATGCTACCATGATTACGGATCATCGTGAATCCTGAATAATAATGAGAAAGTTACAGATGCACAAAAGTCATGCCCCCAAAACATGCTAACTCTTACCATTAGCAAGTTTGCAGAGTCACAAGCTTCATGTAGTCATTACATGTTATGAATAGGGGACCAAATACTACACTTTTGACTAAAGGAAATACACTAGAAGTGAATTTGTCCAAATACTGATGATACATTCAAATGGGGGGGGGGGGGGGGGGCTAGATACATAAAGTGCTTTCATTTCTAAAACGGTAAAACCGATATGAAAATAACCTCAAATAAAAGGTGATGTTCTGTATTCTCGCCTCATGTAGAACATTTGATTTCAAATCCAAAAATGCTGGAATATAGAGCCACATTTTAAGTTTAGCTTCACTGTCCAAATAAATATGTAAGGGGACATGTGAATGATATAGATTTCAAAGGTTACTATGGACCTCTAGTGATGTAAGCCACTGATGTAAAAGTGACAATTGAATGAGCATGCTAACTGTTAACTCGAAGGACATTTGGTATGAGGAGAGAAATATACACATGTGAATGATGTAGATTTTCATGGTTACTTTGGTTGGCTCTGGAGTGTCATAAATGGAGATAATGGAGAATAGAGTGCCTCTCAATGCTCCCTCATCAAATACAAAAGGAAAACATTGAATTACTAATAGGCTAGTCTCTTTTCACAGATGCTGTGAGACTAGTCATAGGCCTACATATGGAGCAACACGTTTGAGATGGATGTAGTGTACAGTTGGAGTGTACAGTGTGTGTGTGTGTGGCCTCCCCAGCACATGTCCAAGCGTCTCCCTCTGAACCATTACTTACCCTGTCAGTGAAGAATATGCAACAGACAAAAGGATTTTGACAGTATCACTTCATAACCATTTGGTTTCTATGGTGAATTTCCCTTTGGAATCCCATTAGGTCTCAAATAACTGTTTCAATCAATGGTTCTACCTAGTGTTCCATATATCCAGAAATGACTGCCTCTCTCTCCCCCTCCTCCTAATGCATGCTATGCTATTAGATGAGCAACTGCTAGCAATCAGGTACTCAATGAAAACACAGACTGAGCCCCTTGTAGACTATACTGGTCACACACTGAGTGTATAAAACATTAGGAACACCTTCCTAATAATGAGTTGCATCCCCTTTTGCCCTCAAAAAAGCTCTACAAGGTGTTGAAAGCATTCCACAGGGACGCTTGCCCATATTGACTCCAATGCTTCCCACAGTTGATTCAAGTTGGCTAGATGTCCTTAGCAAGGTGGACCATTCTTGATACACACAGGAAACTGTTGAACGTGAAAAATCCAGCAAGGTTGCAGTTCTTGACACAAACCTGTGCGCCTGGCACTTACTAGCAAACACCATTCAAAGGCACTTAAATATTTTGTCTGGCCCATTAACCCTCTGAATGGCACACATACACAATCCACATCTCAATTGTCTCAAGGCTTAAAAATCCTTCTTTAACCTGTCTCTTCCCCTTCATCTACAATGCATTTGGAAAGTATTCAGACCCCTTGACTTTTTCCTAATTTTGTTACGTTACAGCCTTATTCTAAAACTGATTAAATCGTTTTTTTTCTCTCATCAATCTACACACAATACCCCATAATTATATATTTTTTGCAAAGTAATAAAAATTGTAAAACTGAAAAAATAAACATTTACATAAGTATTCAAACCCTTTACTCAGTACTTTGTTGAAGCACATTTTTGCAGTGATTACAGCCTCGAGTCTTCTTAGGTATGATGCTACAAGCTTGGCACACTTGTATTTGGAGAGTTTCTCCCACAACGACCCTCTCAAGCTCTGTCAAGTTGAATGGGGAGCATTGCTGCATAGAGATTTTCAGGTCTCTCCAGAGATGTTCGATCGGGTTCAAGTCTGGGCTCTGGCTGTGCCACTCAAGGACATTCAGAAACTTATCCCAAAGCCACTCCTGCGTTGTCTTGGCTGTGTGCTTAGGGTCGTTGTCCTGTTGGAAGGTGAACCTTCCTGAGAGGTCCTGAGCACTCTGGAGTAGGTTTTCATCAAGGAGCTCTCTGTACTTTGCTCCATTTATTTTTCCCTTAATCCTGACTAGTCTCCCAGTCCTTGCCGCTGAAAAAAATCCCCACAGCATGATCCTGCCACCATGCACAACGCATCATCGGGGGCAAACTACCTGCCCTCCAGGACACCTACACCACCCGATGTCACAGGAAGGCCATAAAGATCATCAAGGACAACAACCACCGAGCCACTGCCTGTTCACCCCGCTATCATCCAGAAGGCGAGGTCAGTACAGGTGCATCAAAGCTGGGACCGAGAGACTGAAAAACAGCTTCTATCTCAAGGCCATCAGACTGTTAAACAGCCACCACTAACATTGAGTGGCTGCTGCCAACACACTGACTCAACTCCAGCCACTTTAATAATGGGAATTGATGGGAAATGATGTAACATATATCACTAGCCACTTTAAACAATGTTACCTAATATAATGTTTACATACCCTACATTATTCATCTCATATGTATACGTATATACACTGTACTCTATCATCTACTGCATCTTTATGTAATACATGTATCACTAGCCACTTTAACTATGCCACTTTGTTTACATACTCATCTCATATGTATATACTGCACTCAATACCATCTACTGTATCTTGCCTATGCCGCTCTGTACCATCACTCATTCATATATCTTTATGTACATATTCTTTATCCCCTTACACTTGTGTCTATAAGGTAGTAGTTTTGGAATTGTTAGCTAGATTACTTGTTGGTTATTACTGCATTGTCGGAACTAGAAGCACAAGCATTTCGCTACACTCGCATTAACATCTGCTAACCATGTGTATGTGACAAATAACATTTGATTTGATTTGACCATGCTTTTAGGTGCCTTTTGGCAAACTCTAAGCGGGCTGTCATGTGCCTTTTACTGAGTGGCTCCCATCTCTCAAAAAATCCAAGATGGCATAGCAGTCAGGCATCTTTGTCTTCGTCTTGTCGTGTCCCGTGTATATATATTTTTTCTTCGCATATATTTTTAAACATTTTTCTTAACCTCAACTTCAACATACTCTCCTGCAACCCGCCTCACCCAATGTGGTATGGATCTGCTATTTTCTTTACTTTAGAACCGAAACCCCCAACAGAAAGTACTAGCTAGTAGTCAGCTAGCCACTGCTAGCGGTCATCAGCTAACCTTTAGCCCGGACAACTCCTGCCAGTCTGCATAGCGCGATTCAACCCAGCGCATATTGGACTTCTTCTTCCCCATATCTCCGGATTCCTACCGCAAGCTCTGAACCTTTTCACCTGGATCATCGCAGCTAGCTAGCTGCTACTCCTGGCTAACATCTCTGTCCCGTAGTAAGCACCAATTAGCCTGGAGCTAGCCTATGCTAGGCCCATCTCCCGGCTAGCTGAAGAGGTCCATCAGCCACTCCATCAGCCACGCCTCTAGCCGTACCCTTATCCTACTCCTCCTCTGTTCCTCTGGTGATGTAGAGGTTTGTCCAGGCCCTGCAGTGCCTCGCTCCACTCCCATTCCCTAGGCGCTCTCATTTGTTGACTTTTGTAACCGTAAAGCCTTGGTTTCATGCATGTTAACATTAGACGCCTCCTCCCTCAGTTTGTTTTATTCACTGCTTTAGCATACTCTGCCAACCCGGATGTCCTAGCTGTGTCTGAATCCTGGCTTAGGAAGGCCATCAAAAACCCTGAAATGTTTATCCCCGTTTTAACATTTTCCGACAAGATAGAACTGCCAAAGGGGGCGGAGTTGCAATCTACTGCAGACATAACCTGCAGACATCCGTCTTACTATCCAGGTCTGTGCCCAAACAATTTGAGATTCTACTTTTAAAAATCTTCCTTTCCAGAAACAAGTCTCTCACTGTTGCCACTTGCTATAGATCACCTTCTGCCCCCAGCTGAGCCCTGGACACCATATGTGAATTGATTGCCCCCCATTTATCTTCAGAGCTCGTGCTGTTAGGTGACCTAAACTGGGACATGCTTAACACCCTGGCCATCCTACAATCCAAGCTTGATGCCCTCAATCTCACACAAATTATCAATGAGCCTACCAGGTACAACCCCAAATCCGTAAACACAGGCACCCTCATAGATATTGTTATGTTCTTTTAATTACTGATGTCCCCTTTAAGGATGGAGCACCCTTGGTCATGCTCAGTATTGTTCTATGTTATTCTGGTACTAACTAGTTTGAGTAAATGTGAAGCTCCAGTTAAATTGCTTGTATTCAGAGTCTTTCTTATTACATAAATAAGTACTAAGTGTTAAGACACTACAATGGTGACGAGGATGATTACCTGCAGTGTGCATCACGAATACAGATGGAGTTCGTAGGAAGAGAGGAAGATTTTGACCCTGTAGCACAACAGCTAGCAAGCAGTGAAGACGAGGGGAGAGCTGACGACAACGAGGCGGCAGATCAAAGACCCGTGGAGCCGGAGGTAAAGAGAATGGCTAGCATCGGGAAAATAGATGTGTTTGATGCCACGCAAGAAAACTGGGCAACTTACATTGAACGACTGGAACAGTACTTCATTGCAAACGACATTGCTGATAACAAAAGAGTTTAATTGGCCCAAAAACATACAGTTTGCTAAGAGATCTGACTGCCCCTCTGAAGCCCTCAAATAAAACATTCACAGAGATTGTGGAGATATTGCAAAATCACCTATCACCTAAACCACTCCTCATCGCGGAACGTTTTCGTTTCCACAAGAGAGATCAGAATGAGGGGGAGGGTGTTAGTACATATGTAGCAGTGTTGAAGAAACTGTCTGAACATTGCCAGTTGGGAGAGAACCTAAATGACACATTAAGGGATAGATTTGTTTGTGGACTGAAACATGAACACATTCAAAAACGTTTGCTCACAGAATCAGAGCTCACATTTGCAAAGGCTGTTGAAATTGCTGTGGCTATGGAAATCGCGACTAAAGATTTATTTGAGTTGCAAAGTAAAAGAAGTACTGACCTGACAAATTTCCCTGCACAAGTTTTCACGCAGTCGACAGCGCCCCCGTGTGGCCGAAAAATGCAACAGGTGTGACAGAGATGGTCACAGAGCAGAGGACTGCCGTTTCAAAGACGAAATTTGTCACAAATGCAGTGGAAGGGGGCACATTCAAAGAGCATGCAGTCACAACAGGAAAACTGAGAAAATGAAAGGGTCTGTGAATGCACTAGCAGAGAACAGTGGCAGTGATTCAGATGAACGATTAATTGGTACAATGGAGTTAAACACAGTGACTTCTCCCAGCAGTAGCATAATATGGGTGACACCAGAAATCAAAGGCAAACCCCTCAAAATGAAGCTGGACACAGGATCTGCAGTGTCTATAATTTCCACTACTGTCTACAATGAGCACTTTAAGGCTATCAAGCTGAAGAACACAAATGTGTTGCTGAAGACATACTCAGGAGAGAGATTGAGCCCAATGGGGGCGTTGCAGGTCAGAGTGCATTATGGGGGGCAAACACAGCAATTACAGCTGTATGTGGTGCCTGGAACTGCCCCCCCCCATTATTTGGCAGGGAATGGCTTTCAAAAATAAAGCTGAATTGGTGTGACTTGAAAATGCTCCACACGTTCCAGTCTAAAGAGAAAGGCACAGACCAAACACTGGAACACTTGCGAAAGAAATACAACACAGTTTTCAGTGATCAGATGGGAACAGTAAAAGGCTTCACAGCAAAACTTGTACTAAGAGATGACGCAACCCCAAAATTCTGCAAAGCCAGATCTGTTCCATACTCCCTGAGACCAAAGGTGGAAGCGGAAATCGATCGCTTGCAGGATACAGGGATCCTGACGAAAGTGGACAGAAGCGAATGGGCCACACCCATAGTTCCTATTGTGAAGAAAGACGGGTCTGTTAGAATGTGTGGGGACTTCAAGGTAACTGTGAATTCAATGTTGCATGTGGACCAATACCCCCTACCACGTCTGGATGACATCTTTGCTGCACTAGCTGGTGGGAAACACTTCAGTAAAATCTATCTGAAACAGGCTTACCTGCAGCTACCGGTTGAAGAGAGTTCCAAACAGTACCTGACAATAAACACACACAAAGGTCTATACAGGTATAACCGCCTGGTTTTTGGCATTGCATCAGCCCCAGCCATTTGGCAACGAACTATTGACCAGATTTTGCAAGGAATCCCAGGACCCAGTGTATCCTGGATGACATGATCATAACAGGACACACCGACAAAGAGCACCTGGCTAACCTGGAAGAGGTCCTGAAAAGACTGAAAGAGTATGGTCTACAGGCAAACTTAAAGAAGTGTGAGTTCTTCAAAGACAAGATTGTCTTCTGTGGACATGAGATTGACTGCAATGGATTGCACAAAACACAGGACAAAATCGAGGCAGTGGTACAGGCACCACGACCACAAAATATCACAGAAGTGAGATCTTTCACGGGACTGATCAATTACTACAGAAGATTCCTCCCAAACCTTTCAGCAGTACTCCAGCCTCTAAATCAGCTCCTGGAAAAGAATAGGACATGGCGGTGGACAGAGCAGTGTGAAAATGCATTTCTGGAGGCAAAACGGCTCATAACATCTGAACAGGTCCTGATGCATTACGACCCTGAAATGCCAGTGAAGTTGGCTTGTGATGCGTCCCCTTATGGATTAGGGGCAGTCCTTTCACACACACTGAAAGATGGGTCAGAGAGGTCAGTTGCATTTGCGTCACGAACATTGAATGATGCAGAGAAAAACTACTCACAAATCGACAAAGAAGCACTGGCACTAGTGTGGGGCGTCAAGAAATTCCACGCATACCTATTTGGCAAGCGTTTCACACTGGTTACAGATCACCAGCCGTTGCTTTCCATTTTCAGTCCAAAGAAAGGCATTCCGGCAATGACAGCAGCCAGGTTACAGCGATACGCCCTGTTCCTTGCCAGTCATATGTATGACATTGAGTTTAAGCCGTCATCCCTCCACACAAATGCAGATGGATTATCCAGACTGCCTTGTACAAGAGAAAGACAAAGGAGGGTGGATGCAGTGGACATGTTCCATACCACTCAGCTCGAGGCACTACCAGTCACAAGCACAGTTATCAAACAGGAGACAAGGAAAGATGTGACCTTGTCAAAAGTGTACACCTACACCATGTCAGGATGGCCAGCTACTGGCAGAAAGGAGCGGACTCCGTATTTCCAGCAGAGAAACGAAATTACAACGTACCAAGGATGTTTGATGTGGGGAATGAGAGTCATGATACCCCAGAAATGCCAACATCTAGTCTTGCAGCAACTACATGAAGGTCATGTTGGAATTGTCAAAATGAATCTGCTCGCAAGGAGCCACTTCTAGTGGCCAGGTCTGGACCAACAGATAGAAAATATGGCAAAGAACTGTAGCGGATGTTTGGAAACCCTTTACATGCCTGCTCCTGTCCCAGTCCACCCATGGGAATGGCCCGCAGAGCCATGGCAGAGAATTCATGTGGACTACGCTGGTCCCTTTGAAAAGCACATGTTTCTTGTTATAGTTGATGCCCATTCCAAATGGCCAGAGGTGTTTTGCACTGACTCCTCCACCTCAGCTTAGACGATAGAGTGTCTCAGAACAACGTTTGCACGCTTCGGTTTGCCGCTGCAGCTGGTAAGTGACAACGCGCAAGCTTTTGTAAGTGATGAGTTTACAAGATTCATGTCAGTAAATGGAATCAAACACTCAACCTCAGCTCCGTACCACCCTGCCACCAATGGGTTGGCAGAACGCTTTGTGCAAACCCTAAAGCAAGGACTCCGTGCAGCAAAACGAGACGAAGGGACTTTGCAAACAAAACTGGCCAAGTTCCTGGCCTCCTACCGAAACACTCCACATGCCACGAAAGCCCAGCCGCACTGATGTTCGGGAGGCCTCTCCGCACACAGCTGGACATCATGAAGCCAAACAGGCGTAATGAAGTGCTGAACAAACAAGCCAAGATGCTCTCCGGTGGCCGGGAGCGCCATCTCCAAACAGGACAGGAAGTGATGGTGCGAGACTACAGAAGAGGAGGGAAATGGACAAGAGGGACCGTACACACACAAACGGGACCCAGAACTTACCAGGTTCAAGTGAGCCCAGACATAATGTGGCTGCGTCACATTAACCAAATGCATTCCACGGAAAACAGCACAACAATCGAGAGAGAACAGGCACAGAGAGCTCCTGAGAGTGACACACAGGGAACTGTAGAGGACGGTGGGGCAGTAGAGAGACCCCAGGCTGAAAGAAGGGATTGTGTTGATGAAGGTGCTGCTATAGCAGACGCTATAATGGAACAAGCACACACTGAGGATGTTCAGGAGCCTCCAGACAATCCGAGGCGCTACCCAGAACGAAGGCACCATCCACCAGACAGACTAGACAAATAAACAAACAAAAACGAACTGTTCAAGTTCAAAGATGCAAAATAACTACAAGTTCTGGGAAATGTTTCAGTTGTGGTTTGGTAAAAGTAAGTGATTGTATAAGAGAAGGAATGTTATGTTCTGTTAATTACTGATGTCCCCTTTAAGGATGGAGCACCCTTGGTCATGCGCAGTGTTGTTCTATGTTATTCTGGTACTAACTAGTTTGAGTAAATGTGAAGCTCCAGTTCAATTGCTTGTATTCAGAGTCTTTCTTATTACATCAATAAGTACTAAGTGTTAAGACACTACAGATATCATCCTAACCAACCTACCCTCCAAATACACCTCTGCTATCTTCAACCAGGATCTCAGCGATCACTGCCTCATTGCCTGCGTCCGTAATGGGTCTGCGGTCAAACGACCACCCCTCATCACTGTCAAACGCTCCCTAAAACACTTTAGCGAGCAGGCCTTTCTAATCGACCTGGCCGGGGTATCCTGAAAGGATATTGACCTTATCCCGTCAGTAGAGGATGCCTGGTTATTCTTTAGAAGTGCTTTCCTCACCATCTTAAATAAGCATGCCCCATTCAAAAGAATGTAGAACCAGGAACAGATATAGCCCTTGGTTCACCTGTGGCGTACTGCCTTAGTATCGAATAGCCCCCGCGATATGCAACTTTTCAGGGAAGTTAGGAACCAACATACACAGGCAGTTAGGGAAGCATAGGCTAGCTTTTTCAAACAGAAATTTGCATCCTGTAGCACAAACTCCGAAATGTTCTGGGACACTGTAAAGTCCATGGAGAATAAGAGCGCCTCCTCCCAACTGCCCACTGCACTGAGGCTAGGAAACACTGTCACCACCGATAAATCCACGATAATTGAGAATTTCAACCCCTACCCCGGTCAACAGCACTGCAACCCCACAGCAACTGGCCCAAGCCTTCCCCATTTCTCCTTCACCCAAACCAAGATAGCTGATGTTTTGAGCTGCAAAATCTGGACCCCTACAAATCAGCCGGGCTAGACAATCTGGACCCTCTCTTTCTAAAATGATCCGCCGAAATTGTTGCAACCCATATTACTAGTCTGTTCAACCTCTCTTTCGTATCATCTGAGATCCCCAAAGATTGGAAAGCTGCTGCGGTCATCCCACTCTTCAAAGGGGGAGACACTCTAGACCCAAACTGATACAGACCTATATCTATCCTACTCTGCCTTTCTAAGGTCTTCGAAAGCCAAGTTAAACAGATCACCGACCATTTCGAATCCCACCGTACCTTCTCCACTATGCAATCTGGTTTCCGAGCTGGTCATGGGTGCACCTCTGTCACGCTCAAGGTCCTAAACGATATCATAACCACTATCGATAAGAGACAATACCATGCAGCTTTATTCATTGACCTGGCCAAGGCTTTCAACTCTGTCAATCACCACAATCGGCAGACTCAATAGCCTTGGTTTCTCAAATGACTGCCTGACCTAGTTCACCAACAACTTCTCAGACAGAGTTCAGTGTGTCAAATCGGAGGGCCTGTTGTCCGAAACTCTGGCAGTCTCTATGGGGGTGCTACAAGGTTAAATTCTCGGGCCGACTCTTTCCTCTGTATACATCAATGATGTCGCTCTTGCTGCTGGTGATTCTCTGATCCACCTCTATGCAGGCGAGCACCATTCTGTATACTTCTGGCCCTTCTTTTGACACTGTGTTAACTAACCTCCAGATGAGCTTCAATGCCATTCAACTCTCCTTCCGTGGCCTTCAACTGCTCTTAAATGCAAGTAAAACTAAATGCATGCTCTTCAACCGTTCGCTGCCCACACCTGCCCGCCCATCCAGCATCACTACTCTGGACGGTTCTGACTTAGAAAATGTGGACAACTACAAATACCTAGTTGTCTGGTTAGACTGTAAACTCTTCTTCCAGACTCACATTAAGCATCTCCAATCCAAAACTAAATCTAGAATCAGCTTCCTATTTCGCAACAAAGCATCCATCACTCATGCTGCCAAACATACCCTCGTAAAACTGACTATTCTGCCGATCCTTGACTTCAGCGATGTCATTTACAAAATAGCCTCCAACACTCTACTCAGCAAATTGGATGCAGTCTATCACAGTGCCATCCGTTTTGTCACCAAAGCCCCATATACTGCCCACCACTGTGACCTGTATGCTCTCGTTAGCTGGCCCTCGCTTCATATTTGTCATCAAACCCACTGGCTCCAGGTCATCTATAAGTCTTGGCTAGGTAAAGCCCCACCTTATCTCAGCTCACTGGTCACCATAGCAGTACCCACACGTAGCACGCACTCCAGCAGGTATATTTCACTGGTCACCCCCAAAGCCAATTCCTACTTTGGCCATCTTTCCTTCCAGTTCTCTGCTGCCAATGACTGGAACTAATTGCAAACATCACTGAAGCTGGAGACTCATATCTCCCTCACTAACTTTAAGCAACAGCTGTCAGAGCAGCTCACAGATCAGTGCACATAGCCCATCTGTAAATACCCCATCCAACTACCTCATCCCCATACTGTTATTTATTTATTATTTTTGCTCCAGTACCTCTACTTGCACATTAATCTTCTGCACATCTATCACTCCGCTGTTTAATTGCTAACTTGTAATTATTTCGCCACTATGGCCTATTTATTGCCTTACCTCCCTTATCTTACCTCATTTGCACACACTGTATATAAACTTTTTTCTATTGTGTTATTGACTGTATGTTTGTTTATTCCATGTGTAACTCTGTGTTGTTGTTTGTTTCGCACTGCTTTGCTTTATCTTGGCCAGGTTGCAGTTGTAAATAAGAACTTGTTCTCAACTAGCCTACCTGGTTAAATAAAGGTGAAATAAATCAAATAAAAATCTACCCACTCTACCATAAAGGCCTGATTGGTGGAGTGCTGCAGAGATGCATGTCTTTCTGGAAGGTTCTTCCATCTCTACAGAGGAACTTTGGAGCTTTGTCGGAGTGACCATTGGGTTCTTGGTTCCCTCCCTGACCAACGACCTTGTCCCCCAATTGCTCAGTTTGTCCGGGCAGCCAGCTCTAAGAAGAGTCTTGGTGGTTCCAAACTTCTTCCATTTAAGAATGATGGAGGCCACTGTGTTCTTTGGGACCTTCAATGCTGCCGACATTTTTCGGTACCCTTCCCCAGATCTGTGCCTCGACACAATTCTGATTCAGAGCTCTACGGACAATTCCTTCAACCTCATGACTTGGTTTTTCCTCTGACATGCACTATTGGACGTTATCTACACAGGTGTCTGCCTTTCTGAATCATGTCCAATCAATTGAATTTACGACAGGCGGACATAGCAAAGGGTCTGAATACTTATGTTGTTGGCCACTGTTTCAAATACTAAATTATTTTCGTAAGTAAGTCACTATATTTATAGAACATTATATGAAAAGGGCCCATTTGGTCGCAATTAATTAGCTTGGTTTCTCAGAGATCAAACTATATTTCAACAAAATAATGTTGCAAGAATGCTAATCCTATCGGTTTCTAACTACAGAAACAATTTCTGAACAATAAGAGATGGCGGATGTCATGGCTTGATGAAATGACATTGAACGACCCATTATGAAGTAATTATCAACAGTTCCTATGTTCATTACAGGTGATTAACTAAGTCATCTTTCCCCTAGAAACAATGATGATTCATAATATAATCTAACATTGATCAAATACTCGTATTTATAGGAGCAAAACTGATGGAAGCAAAATTAATAACGTTCATATGTTTTTCTATCTGGCATACGTAGCTATGGTGGCGTTGCAATATTACAATCTAATATAATGTTTGCTATAGCAGCAGGACTCAAACGCAATTACTGGTCTTCTAAGTTATAATATGCTAACCAATACGGTTAAACAGCATGTATTCTCTAAACCTGGTTGCTGTACTTTACCTGAATAGCAAAGTTTCCAATCCAAGGAGCCACATTTTGGCCCACAGCCTACAAAACGAGTTTATATGAATATACTCCTTTTCCGCAAAAAGTTACAAGAAACATAACTTTAGAGTGAGGCGCCTATGCTCACTATAAGCAATCCATGTTAGTTTAATATTTCATAGATCACAGTAGAAGTCCTGTGTAAAGTGAAAGTCCAGGACTTGCCAAAATGAGAGAGAAAGAACACGCCATAGTAACGTTCGGGGTCTGTTCCTCTCTGATCTCGACTTCTACTCACCCTCCGCATTTTCAGGAAGAGGAAAATTCCAGCCTGCGTTCTGATCAGTGGGAGAAATAATAATATTCGTATTTTTTTCTTAGCGTAACGTTTGAGGGGCACGACTCCTCCTTGAATTATGTGACGTACCCTTTGATATTAACTAGGGGCAGCGTGTTTCCTTTTTTTGTGTACTTTACTGAATATGTTGGGAGAGCATGTCATTTAGATTTCTCATATTATAAAACCAAAGTAGAGCACTTTCATTTCCCTCGCTATACAAGTAGACAGAGACAGAATGAAATGCGTGAATTCAGTTGAATGCATAGTATACATGGCTTCAAATATTGTTTCAGTTAATGTTGTTTGTTAATGAGGATCACCGACAATGACTAACCCACATCCTCATGTCACCCTCCCCCAAGTCAACTCGGTTATGACAGTGTTTCTGTCGCAGGTTGTATATTATTGTCATGAATCTTGCCCTGGAGGCAGCTCTACAGAGTGATCACTATAGCTCGCACAGCCACAAAGTAATACAATTGAATTTTAAAACTAACTCTAACCTTAACCACACCTATAACACTAAAAATAATAATTGGCGACGCCACTAGGCCAATGTGTTACTTTGCAGCTGGCGCAGTTAGCGTAAATCGCTCCGTTCTGCCTCCAGGGCAAGATTCATGACAATAAATGTCAACCTGCGTTTCTGTCTTGCCTTTACAGAACCAAAAGCTCCACTGTGATTACCATCTATTTTATGAGCTTGCGGTTCCAAGTTCATATGTGGACTCCATAATTAAATGTGTTGTTTGTATCTTTATGGGTAGATAGAGAGTATATACACTGTATACAAAACATTAAGAACACCTTCCTAATGTGGAGTTGCACCACCCTTTGTCCTCAGAACAGCATCAATTTGCTGGGGCATGGACTCTACAAAGGTATTGAAAGTGTTCCACAGGGATGCTGGCCCATAATGACTCCAATGCTTCCCACTGTTGTGTCATGTTGGCTGGAAGCCCTTTGGGGGATGGACCATACAGACAGGAAACTGTTGAGCATGTAAAAACCCAGCAGCATTGCAGTTCTTGACACAAACTGGTGCGCCTGGAACCTACTACCATAACCCGTTCAAAGGCACTTCAATCTTTTGTCTTGCTCATTTACCCTCTGAATGACACACATGCAAAATCTATGTCTCAAGGCTTACACATCCTTCTTTAATCTGTCTCCTTCCCTTCATCTACACTGATTGAAGTGGATTTAACAAGTGACATCAATAAGGGATCATAGCTTTCACCTGTATTCAACTGGTCAGTCTATCATGTACAGAGAAGGTGTTCCTAATGTTTTGTATACTGTAAGTGATAGGCTTTAATATACAAAATTCAAGGCTCTATACAGCAAGGCAGTTTTCAAATGAATGACTAAACAAAATTGGCTGAAGATTTCAGTGAAATATAGTAGGATGTAATGTTGGATGAAATGTTGTAGAAAGTAAATCCTCTTATGCAGAGGTTTCGGCCGGTGATTCAAGACTACAGGTGTTTCTGGTACACCATCTCTGCCTCACATGCTTCAACTTCCTCTTTACAGTAATCTTATAGTACGTCCTCTTTGACATAACTTTCTCAGCAGTGTCACGCTGGCCGTTTCCTCCTTCGGGGAAGTAGTGTTGTGAGCTTTTCCTTTACTTGAGAATGGCAAAAGCCCTGTGTTCTCCAGTCAACACAACACCATTAAGACTCTCTAAAAAGGAAGTGACAATGCAATTAAATCCATTTCATGCCTCTCAAAGTTCCTAATTTCCCAGTTCAATAATCAACTCTGGTTGCGACACACACTTGCTTATTTACATATTAACTAGATTCAACTTTGAGTGTCACCACCCCACCTGTATTTGGCAGGACTCTGTAGCACAGTTGTCATGCTCGTTCATAACTGGTAATGTGTGGTATTTAGCACTCAAATGACCGTATTTAGCAATAGTATTCGTGCCAAATTATCTCTATCAGGAGATCATGTCAAATTGAAAATGCATCATCTTGTCCACGGAAATCATTAGTGCTTAGGTTCCTGCTGGATTGAGAAGTGTGTGTTATCCATGTTGTTCAGGTGCCAAAAAGACCCAAACGCATAAGATTTCACGCTGTAACATTTAGTTTACTAATAGGAGTTGGACAGAGTGAAAGCCATATGAGATTGGTGAGCTCTGAGTAACCACAACAGAACCACTGTTACCCTGGCCTCCTCCACTTTATCTGCTAATGCAGTGGACCCCATCTAACATGCACTAACACGATGAAAGATGAGGAACGTGCATGGGAGGCAGAACTCTTGCTGCTTTTCTCTAAATACAAGGCAGACTCAAACACAAAAGAATGACTACAGGCTGGTATAATTGGGTTAGCTGGAAAGTCCATTTCTTTATCGCCTGTCGTAAACATGGACCGATGCCATAATTATAACTAGAACTCAGTCTGATTTATTTATAACTGCTAATTGAATGTCTCTGGCTCTGAGTCCCAATTAGCACCCTATTCCCTACACAGTGCACAACTTTTGACCAGAGCCCTATGGGCCCAAATGTGGTGCACTATATTGGAAATATGATGTCATTTGGGAGGCAACCAGGGATGTAAGCAGGGAGTCTACAGCTGCTTTCGTCAGCGAGCACTTTCAAGCCTAAACCATCACACGCCCCTATGCTAGTCCTTAACCAAAGCCCACTCCTTATTAAAATTGTTACTAAAAATTCCATCTT
This sequence comes from Oncorhynchus clarkii lewisi, assembly GCF_045791955.1. Classification (NCBI taxonomy): domain Eukaryota; kingdom Metazoa; phylum Chordata; class Actinopteri; order Salmoniformes; family Salmonidae; genus Oncorhynchus; species Oncorhynchus clarkii. The sequence continues at coordinate 25,396,681 of NC_092159.1, read as the reverse complement.
GAACTCTGGTAAACTTTGGACACGTGTCCATGTGACTCAACGGTACACATGCTGGTGTTACATTACAATAATGCCTTTGAGATCTAGATGTTATAGTATGACAGCTGTAGCTGTCTGTTGTCTAATCCACATCCAGTTTACTGCAATTGTAAAATGGGACCTCCAGGTCCCATGTAAGGCTGACACCTCCAGGCTGAGATGTTTAGCTAGAGTGCTGGGTTTGTCTTCGGGTTACGTAGTTGGCAGTGCCTGGATGACGTAGTTGACTTGGGTAACGGAGTTGACGACGACTGGATTTCAGAGCTGACTTTGGTCACTTAGTTGACGGTGAGAGGGTGTGAATGTACACTAGAAGACTAGTGGGTTACACGGCCTACAGGTCAGCTCAGCTCACGGCAGATGAGTAAGCCACCAAATCTTCCCGACCTGTTGGTCTCATCACTGCCCCGTGTGACCACAATCACGTCACACAACCACATTAACGATACCTAGATAAGGCCTGAAATCTTCCTCCTATCACGTTACAAGGAGGGTGTGATGCGGACACACAAGAATGTCTCCTTGTATACGAGGGTGTATCAGTCCTCTCAGACCCAGTCAGCTCCCTGTCAATGGTGGTGGTACGCAAAGGGTGTGTATGAATCAACTTCCCCCACCTTATCAAAGCCCCGAGTGTCATTCTCTTCCCCCCTGTCATCAGGAAGCCAGCCACCCCTCCTCCACTCCTCATTTCAGAGGCAACAGTGCCAGTCAGTGCAAGTCGGCTTGGTTGTCAAACAGTAACACTATCGCTTCCGTCCAGACTTTGAGCAGGAAGATTCGAGGACCTATGGTTCTTGGAATGCGGACGACGCAGAAAGAGGTGATGAGGTCCTTTACACTCTGTTTTATTACATTACAAAGACAAAATGAAAAGCAGGCGTTGATACATTTTGTTAGTTTAATTTTTTTCCAATTATACCTGGTCCAAAGTGTTTAGCTTGGTAGCCTGTTACGGTGGGTTGATATCCCATTCTGCAGATGGGGGTAACAAGATGACATGAACCTTCATTAGAGCTGGGCGATATGGACAAAAATCCATAAATTGACTGAATTATCACAAAAACGACCAACTGCACGATAAATCGATAACATGAATGTGCACCAGTTACTTATTTTGTATTACCCTTAAAAACTACCTTGAATGTTGCAGCTATCAATTATCCAGTTAGAAATAACGCATATTAGCAGACTTAATTAAGTTTTTCAAACTACACATTCCTCTAGTAAAGGCTACTTATCGTCAATATCAGTCAAATGTCCTAGATAAAAATGGTTGGTTCGGTATTGATTGTTTTATAGTCCCAGCTCTAACCTTCACTGTACAAATTCATCTTTATGACATTACTATGGATGAATAAATGTTAGGTTTTTTTTCTCTTTCATGATCACTGACAGTTCGAAGGACCAGATACATTTCCATCATTTTTTACTTTTCAACAAATCAAGTCTTTCAAATCAACCCAAAATAAACGAGACAAGAAAATAAGGATATGTAAGCCATTGGGCCAATTGGGACAGCACGTAGGCCTGTCCAGGATGGTGCAACCATGCAAAATAACTCCCTGAATATGTTGTACGTAGAACAGATAGTCTTGCCTGTCATGTAGAATAGCAAATCTTGTCGGTTCTATTTGCAATGTTGTTGAATGTCTCACCTCACCCAATATCCTACACCCTACACCCATGGCCTGTGCCCAGTGTTGAAAGTCTAGACCAGGTCAGGCAGTCAGAATGTTTCAAGGAGCTGTGAAGCACATTTCCCCCAGAAGGAAATTCATGATGGTGAAAGTAATAGTGTGGAAAGAAGCAGCTCATTTGGGAACAACGATATTGTACAAGTTGTCTGCCCAACATTAAGCAAGGGGATGTTAAGTTTACTAGGCTTAAACTGAAAATATCAACGTGTCACTGTCTGGAATGGCAAAGCGTACGTACAAAATGGACACTGCACTAATCGTAAAATCAAGCATAACAGTAGTGTAGGTTCTGTACGTGAAAATAAGTCTTCCTTTCCGGCCACAAATTTTTTTTTTTTAAAAATGCATGTTTTCTCCTCTAGCAGTGATAGAACAATATCCCCTTTGGAGTAAATAAGGCCAATGTTAGATTAAACAGATAGGACTTACTAAGAAATTAACTAGCCAGTGTGTACAGTAAATAAAAGTGTAAAGATACATCTATAAGGCATATTTGTCCTGTCTGATGTGGCAGGCTAATGTTTTCTGTCCAAGTTATAGAATGAAGGGAAATGACAAGACAAAAAAAACTTTTTTTTACAGAATGGGGACGTTCCTCTCTTTCTATCGCTCACACACACATTTACACCCTAGCTGCGGTGTACGATGGTGTTGATGCTCTCCTGGATCTCAGCCATCTTCTTCAACACCTGGTTCACCTTCGCCTCGTCAAACTCCAGACACACAAAGTCTGAGTCCTGGAAGGAAAACAAGAACGGAGAAGAGTGAAAGGGATGGGGGAAGGAGAAGGGAAAGGCAAAATAGGGACAGTATACTAAGAACAAGACAACAGGCAGTAGAGCATACTTCATGGATGATTGGTTGAGGGATGTAGCTCAAATGACGTGACATCAGAAACATTGTGATAATAGGAACCTTACAACTTTACAGCAGAGGGAGAAGTTCCCATCAAGTCCTATTTTAAGGTCCGGGCTCTCAGACAAAGTGGGAGCAAAGGTCAGATTAGGAAACTCCTATAAACATCCACTGAATAACATCAAAGAGCTGTAAGAACTAGACTGTTATGCAGTGGTGCTAAAGATGGGACCTGAGATCTAAGTCAGTTTGTGACCTCCATTGAACCTTTCGAAAGCTTATTCAACACTTTGTGCTACAGGAAGGAGGTGTGTGTGTGAAAACTGGGTCAGAAAGTTGAGGAGCCTAGGATCAGGATGTGGTCCAGACACATTCAGTTAGGACCAAACACTTGTTCTTTCTCTTTCCAATGGACAACAAACTAAAAAGGACTAATCAAAATAAACATTCATGAATAAACCATTATAAATGCTTCTACATTTAAAATATTGTTTTATAAAAAGGTTTATAAATTATGCTTATTCAAGAAATGCATTTTTAGCGCGTTTCCAAGAAACTAATACAGTGGAAGAAGATTTCAGAAGACTGTTAAGCGGTGCGCGCGATGACCTAGATGTACAGGAAGCGTCACTTTGACAAATAAAAAGGCAACAGTTGGCCTAAATATAGCGACACTTTGCCTGCAGCACAGCCATGAGTTTCCCCCACTTATAACAGGATCCCTTAACTTTCACTTTCATTCCCGCTTACCCTCAGAGGCATTTAAAAAAAATAGCCTCCAATATCACTAGTGAGAATGTGACCTTTAACCAGAGTGCCATCAAAGAGAGATGACGACAGGCACAAGGGATGAAGGACAAATGAGGGAAAAAGAGACATCTTAAACAATTTAAAAATAAACAGTTGACTGTCCAAGGACATCCATACCCCTTGAAGAGCTACCTTTGAGTCTTAAACATGATGCCACATAACATCATGTTAACTCATAATGGTCACAGTTAGGACTAGATAATGGAAGCTGGTCCCAGAACAGTGAAGTTAAGCCAGGAGAGCAACTATAGCACCTGCCCTTAAAGGAAAACTCCACCCTAAAAACTAGATTTAGGTATTTTTCATTAATCCACTATTGATATAGTCCCAAAATAGTTTGTCAGTAATCAAGTTTTCAAAATATATAACTTGCGTCACACCAGCTGTATTTTTCTATTTTGAAAGTTATACATCTTGAAAAGTTGGTTGCTGACATGCAAAACATTTTGGGATATTTGAGTCAGAGTATATTTTCAAATGAGTAGCAGTGTACACAGACTGTGTGCAGATCGTGTGATTGGCCCATCTACTCACCCATTTCTATGATGTGTAGCATCTTTATTACATGCCACTGAAAAATTCATGAACGTCCCTGGGTGGCCACAATAGGACACAAGACCCTCCATCTGGCCATGTCTTTGTTAGTCTGATTGTTCCCGAGAGTGGACATCACTACACAAGGACCCCATCACTGCTCTTAAAGAACAGTTGCCTGGTTACTGGCTACCGCTGCCCTATTTCTTTCCACCGTCATTTGTTTGATTGAAACACAGGGTTTGAAGCGCGTCTGTTGCCCGGGACGATACAGTGTTCATTTCGGTTGGCGAGAGAGAGGACCCTCTTGAAGCTGTCCATCCACCTCGGCTTAATGGAATGCCATGCGCATTGTTCAACTGTCACTCAAGACTATAAAACACAAACATTGTAGCTTAGTGAATCCAGGCTGTATCACAACCGGTCGTGATTGGGAGTCCCATAGGGCGACGCACAATTGGCCCAGCGTCATCCGGTGTAGACCGTCATTGTAAATAAGAATTTGTTCTTAACTGACTTGCCTAGTTAAAAGGTTAAAGTTAAAAGGTTAAATAAATAAAATAAGTGAGTAGGACTTGATAGATGAAATTACTCTGTGTAATCTCCTTGCATAGGCTTGCCCTGAACACCTATAATAATTTACTTTTATTAGGCTGCAAAACAGTTACTGTAGAAGTGCTCCCCATTAGCCTCAATACCATTACATTTAGTGTTTAGCCTACTAAATTGTCAACTAAGTACCATATGAGGCACACCTCAATCCTAATCTTCCTCTACTCTCAGGTGGAAAAGTAGATTCACCATAGCGGCAGCAACTGAATTTATGTATAACTCCTACTACAACAGCATAGTAGACTTCAGCTAAGTGGTATCTTGTCTTCAAGGGCGTGCTGCTCTGCTGGCCTCATTCTCAGTACCAGGGGAGTGGCAGACTGTCACAGATCTGAGGGACATGGCACTGGAGCGACTGCTGACACCAGTTGCACCGGCAACTGATCACCTGTACACGTTCTCAATGGGCTTGACCCCACAGTGACCCACATCCACACAGTGCCACATGCCCGTTCGGCTGGACATGGCAAAACACAGGTAACCAGGGGTGTATATTCATTAGTGTACAACTTAGCAAATGTTTTCAAATCAAATTGTATGTCACGTGCCAAATACAGCAGGTGTAGATCTTAGTGAAATGCTTACTTACAAGCCCTTAACCAACTATGCAGATTTAAGAAAATAGTTTTTTAAATGTAAGAGAAGAATAACAAATAATTAAAGAGCATCAGTAAATAACAGAGGGGCTTTATACAGGGGGTACCGGTACAAAGTCAATGTCTGTGTGCGGGGGCACGAGTCGAGGTAATATGTACAGTTGAAGTCGGAAGTTTACATACACCTTAGCCAAATACATTTAAACTCAGTTTCACAATTCCTGACATTTAATCCTAGTAAAAATTCCTGTCTTAGGTCAGTTAGGATCACCACTCTATTTTAAGAATGTGAAATGTCAGAATAATAGTAGAGAGAGTGATTTATTTCATATTTTATTTCTTTCATCACATTCCCAGTGGGTCAGAAGTTTATAGACTCAATTAGTATTTGGTAGCATTGCCTTTAAATTGTTTAACTCGAGTCAAAACATGTCGGGTAGCCTTCCACAAGCTTCCCACAATAAGTTGGGTGAATTTTGGCCCATTCCTCCTGACAGAGCTGGTGTAACTGAGTCAGGTTTCTAGGCCTCCTTGCTCGCACACGCTTTTTGCAGTTCTGCCCACAAATGAGGTCAGGGCTTTGTGATGGCCACTCCAATACATTTACTTTGTTGTCCATAAGCCATTTTGCCACAACTTTGGAAGTATGCTTGGGGTCATTGTCCATTTGGAAGACCCATTTGCGACCAAGCTTTAACTTCCTGACTGATGTTGAGATGTTGCTTCAATATATCCACATCATTTTCCTACCTCATGATGCCATCTATTTTGTGAAGTGCACCAGTCCCTCCTGCAGCAAAGCACCCCCACAACATGATGCTTCATCAGACCACTTTCTTTTTATAGACAGTCACTGGTGCTTCCTGCTTTAATTTTTGCTTGTAAGCAGGAATCGGGAGGATATAATTATGTTCAGATTTGCCAAATGGAGGGCGAGGGAGAGCTTTGTACGCTTCTGTGTGTGGAGTAAAGGTGGTCTAGAATTTTTTCCCCTCTGGTTGTACATTTAATATGCTAGTAGAAATGAGACAGTTAACCTGCATTAAAGTTCCCGGCCACTAGGAGCGCCGCCTCTGGATGAGCGTTTTCCTGTTTTCTAATGACGGTATACAGCTCAATGAACGCAGTTTTAGTGTCAGCATTGCTCTGTGGTGGTATGTAGACAGCTACAAAAAAATACAGAAACTCTAGGTAGATAGTGTAGTCTACAGCTTATCATGAAATACTCTACCTCAGGCGAGCAAAACCTCGAGACTTCCTTAGATATTGTGCACCAGCTGTTGTTCACATATATGCATAGGTCCCCGCCCCATGTCTTACCAGAGGATGCTGTTCTGTCCTGCCGATGGAGTGTATAACCCGCCAGCTGTATGTTCTTAATATCGTCGTTCAGCCACGACTCTCACAAAATTTAAGATATTACAGTTTATGTCCCGTTGGTAGGATATATGTGCTTTCAGCTTGTCCCATTTATTTTCCAGTGATTGAACATTAGCTAGCAGGACGGAAGGCAAGGGCAGATTAGCCTCATCGCCTGATCCTCACAAGGCAACCGGGTCTTTTTCCACTAAATCTCTGTTTCCTTCTCCAGCAAATCACGGGGATCTGGGTCTGGTTGGGTGTCTGTAGTAGTATATCCATCTGTCCGACTCGTTGAAGAACTCTTCGTCCAGTTTGAGGTGAACAATCGCAGTTCTGATGTCCAGAAACTCTTTCGGTCACAAGAGACAGTAGTGGCAACATTATGTACAAAGCAAGTTACGAACAAGGCAAAAAAACAACAAAAAAACTAGCCGATAAGATGGCAGGCCTCCCCTCCAGCGCCATCGTGTTCAGAACAAGCATTTCTAATTGGAATAGTTCAGGTAGGTCCTGTTTGGTTACTAGTGAAGACATTCCTGATACTGTATGTTGAATGATACAAGTGTTTATCCTGTTTGGTTAAGTATGTGCTCTTATGCTAGCCATGTGTGGAGGGAAAAAGCATTGAGAATTAACTATGTTGCAAACCATCGATGCACTCTAAAAAAGTGTTTCAGTTCTCTGAGAAAGCATTAATAGTATGCATGCGTTTATGTTGCGCCTACACACTTAACAGCACAATAAACAGAATGATATGCTATATAGGCCTACACAGCATACCTGGCACAATTAACCGAGACAATGGTTTGCTAAACACTGATAGGCGACTAACATTTGTAATACAAAAGGATTCAGAAGACACTGAATACAAACTGCATTTTAGACACACTACAGGTCAACCAAAAGACAACAGTAGGCCTATCCAAATCTATCTTCCGTCACCATTGTGTGCATAGCCAATAACCACCAACCACTCCTTACGTCTGAATACAGTAGTTTCGCAAGTTTGGCTGTGTCTCAAGTTAGGCAATCTATTCCTTTAAAAAAGTGAACTATTTTTGAGGGCCATAGGCGCTGATCAAAAGTAGTGCACTATGTAGGGAATACAGGGCCATTTGGGATGCACACAGCGTTAGAATGCTGCCTCACTGTTGCTACACCCATTCATTTCTTCCGTATTGGAGGCACCTATGAGTCTACCGGATCTGTCATCATATATTAGAGAACTCATTTAATGCACTCAAAGGGTCACGCCCAGGATCGCGCGGCACGCTAATGTATTTGTTTACTGGAAAAACAATAACAAGACATGAGATAACGAGAGCGCTGGCCAAAACGGAGCCGAGGCTTATTGTGAGATATGATACCCAAACCTGGTCTCAGAGCATTTCTTATTATTCTGTATGTAAATCCGATATCATACCAATTGGGAGTGTATGTTACGTTTTGTATGGTACATATTTATTTGTGGGTGTCCAACACCCATTTCGTATGATATGTTACGAATTACAATTCGTATGATATGTTACGAATTCTAGCAAGGTGGCTAACATTTGCTCACGTTAACTAGGCTAGCGGTTAGGGTTAACCCTTTAACCTAACTGTTAAACTTAAGGGTAGGGTTAGGGGAAGGGTTAGCTAACATGCTAAGTAGTTGCAAAGTAGCAAGTAGTTAAAGTTGCCAATTAGCTCAAATTGGTCGTGATGAGATTCTTATGGAACCATACCAAACGTAAAATATCATACTAATTTGAGTGGGCTGGATTTACATTTACTATGCTACGGCTAGTCTATGAGACCAGGCTGGATACCCTGGGAATACAAGTGTGCTCCCATTACTGTTATCGAGATCCATCATTCTTCTGTTTGTTGTGAGAGAAGACAAGCAGAAAAAATGTAATTTAAGATTTCACTGTGCAGTCCTCTGAGAAATCACCTGTGTGGAGAGAAGAATTGGTCATGCCTTCTATGTTTGCCAATGCACTAAGGCTTAGGCTGTCATCCAGATGAAAAAAGACCAACGCCTGGATGGGCTTAGTTAATGGTGTTCAGTAGGACAAAATGTTTTACAACGGGAAAAACAAATATGTGTTCTTATTGGACAAGATCCTGTAGCACCTCCATTTTGAAGTATTTCATAACGTTTCGTGCCTACAGAACAGGAACATGTGCTATATGGAAACTACAACCTCATACATTACCCACATACAGCCGGTTTAGTTCTGGAGCTCTGAGAACTCAATAGAATGTACAGCATGTACTGTGGTCATGCTCAAAAGGAGAGAGCACAGCCACCAGTGGTGCAATTTACGGAGCTTCTCTCAGCTAAGTAAATAGATCTATTGAACAACGACAATTTTAGGGGACTTCCCTAAAACCAACAGAATTGGTTTACTATTCCACAGCATCTGATAAACAGTCAGTTACTTAGAATAGTATGTGTGGGTAAGATAGAGGATGTTTTAACCACAATCACTGGGAAAATTATAAAAAGGGGGATACCTAGTCAGTTGTACAACTGAATGTGTCTTCCGCATTAACCCAACCCCTCTGAATCAGAGAGGTGCGGTGGGGGTGCCTTAAAAATCGAAGTCCACGTCCTTGGTACCCGGGGAACAGTGGGTTAAACTGCTTTGCTCTGGGGCAGAACGACAGTCAGCTCGAGGATTCGATCCAGCAATCTTTCGATTACTGACTCAATTACAAACTGTTACAGAACCCAATTGGCCTCATCAGAAAACCTGTTCTGCATAATTCAGACTTGTGCAACTGTTTGATTTACAGATGAGGGGCGACTAACCTGTAGAAACATTGCATGTGACCTTGCTAATCTTACTCCACACAGACTACCAATTGTCTGTTGGCCTCTAGTTTGCATGCTGTAAACGTTACAACGACGCTACTAGATTAAAGTGAGGTTATTGATTTAGCACGTTATTGTAAGAAGTATACACATGGGAATTCTTAGTTAAAGTTCTCGCAAGCGGAAAATAGTCTCTCCCACTGCCAAATCAAAATGTCAACAGACCACTTCTATTCACCCTAGTACAAATGATGTCTTCATAAATCAGCTGTGAATCTGCTTTAGTACCCAATGAAAAGGAACAATGGCTGTGGATACAGCAAGAAAGTGATTGGGTCAGATTAGATCTTTTTTGACCCCAGATAAAAGTTGAAGCAGACACCACCCAGCCCATTATTAGGCTATACCAAGTTTATTGAAATAAGTGGGAGTGGAAGCTGTGCTCCATTTTAGCTCAAGTCTACAGGGAGCTACCGATTCAGTGTTGAATGAAAGTGGGCCACTCCGGTCTATTAGAAGATGAGACATGCAAAAGGAACAGGAAGCCATTTTAAATGTTGTCGGGATTGTATTCTGTATGGTTCATATACATTTTCCTGTTAAATTAAGTCATTTCTGGGCAATATTTCTGCCGGACCCCTTTTGGTTCTAGAGCACCCTCCGAAGCAAAAGTTCTATATAGCCTTTTTAAGCAGTTGACTCTAGACCAGGGCTGCCCAACCCTCTTCCTGGAGTCCAACCCTAATTTAACACACCTGATTATACTAATTAGCTGCTCAACAAGACCTTAACTAGCTGAATCAGATATGCTTAATTGGGGTTGGACTGAAAACCTACAGATCTCCAGGAAGAGGGTTGGGCAGCCCTGCTCTAGAGAGTCAAGGCTATAGAAGCATTAGCGGGACAAACCAACCAACCATAGGATGGATGTAGCTCAGTCATGCAGATAAGACGTCGTCCAACAGCTGGAATAGAGTCAGGTTGGTGCTTTGGCCGTTGGTGATTAAGATGAGGACAGGAGTGGGGCAAGCTGATCCCAGACCTGTAACCTCCGTGGTGGTGGCTTCAGCTGGGGTCTGTCAGTTGACTTGTAGTGCGTCCCAAATGGCACCGTATTCCCTCTGGCCAAAAGTAATGCCCTATAGGGAATAGGGTGCCATACCCTTCAAATTATTTTTCACCCTCTCAGACGTGCAAGGAATATCCATGTGTACTTCTGGGCGGTGGCGTCCATAGCGGTTTGACAAACCAAACAAGGGAAAATATTTTTTATTCTGATCTATGACCAAACCAAAGCCAATCAACATTTGGCATATAGCTTATAGATACAGTTGAAGTCAGAAGTTTACATACACTTAGGTTGGAGCCATTAACTCGTTTTTTAACCACTCCTCAAATGTCTTGTTAACAAACTATAGTTTTGGCAAGTCGGTTAGGACATCTACCTTGTGCATGACACAATGAACTTTTCCAACAATTGTTTGCAGACAGATTATTTCACTGTATTAAAATTCCAGTGGGTCAGAAGTTTGCATACACTAAGTTGACTGTGCCTTAAACAGCTTGGAAAATTCCAGAAAATTATGTAATGGCTTTAGAAGCTTCTGATAGGCTAATTGACATCATTTGAGTCAATTGGAGGTGTACCTGTGGATGTATTTCAAGGCCTACCTTCAAACTCAGTGCCTCTGCTTGAACTCATGAGAAAATCAAAATAATTTAGCCAAGACCTCAGAATTTTTGTTGTTGATCTCCACAAGTCTGGTTCATCCTTGGAAGCAATTTCCAAATGCCTGAAGGTACCACGTTCATCTGTACAAACAATAGTACACAAGTATAAACACCATGGGAACACGCAGCCGTCATACCGTTCAGGAAGGAGACGCGCTCTGTCTGTGCAAATCAATCCCAGAACAACAGCAAAGGACCTTGTGAAGATTCTGGAGGAAACAGGTACAAAATTATCTATATCCACAGTAAAACAAGTCCTATATCGACATAACCTGAAAGGCCGCTCAGCAAGGAAGAAGCCACTGCTCCAAAACTCCATAAAAAAGCCAGACTACGGTTTGCAACTAGCACATGGGGACAAAGATCATACATTTTGGAGAAATGTCCTCTGTTCTAATGAAACAAAAATAGAACTGTTTGGCCATAATAATAATAAAGACCTAAGAAAGGGAATGTTTACTAGGATTAAATGTCAGGAAATGTGAAAAACTGAGTTTAAATGTGCTGAACTTCCAACTTCAACTGTATGTGTTAGGTCTGAGGACTAACAGGTTAAAGGCAGACTAGTGTATGTAGTGCTGGTACATCAGACAAATGTTGAACTGTGACAATGCAATAAATATACTGCTTAAGCAGGAAAGAGGAAGATGAGAACAAAGCCACTGATGTGTTCTGAATGACATGTGCTCTTCAGCTTCCTCAGCTTGCATAGTCCTGCATTATATTCACATTAGATTTCTTAGAGGTTCAACCCGGTGGCCCGGGTGGGTGGAGATTTAACTTTAGGACTAATTAGATGGTTTAAAATCAAAATGTGCAAATTCCACCCACCTGGGGCACATTATGGAACAAGTCCAGAGCATAAAGCCTGTTGATTTGCATAATTTACTATGTCTGAAAGCACAATTTGGGAATCAAAACATATAATATTGGTCTAATTGCAGGCAGCCATGTAATGTGCTTGTACAGTCAGTGTGACTGGTATTTTAGAGTGTGGGCCTTTTTCTCTCCCCCCACCCCAACTCCCCTCTCACCTCTCCAGCCCTGCCCAGTTCCAGCTCCACCAGGGCCACGGGAATGTTGGCGGCACCCCCTCTGCTGGCTGAGGTCTGGAGGTCCACCCTCCAGGTGAGGCCCTTCAGGCCGGGCTCCCAGCGGCTCTGGCCCAGCAGGCTCTCCCTCACCCGGGCCCGATGGCTCTTCCAGAACCGGGAGAGGGCGGCCGCCTGCTCGGCGCTCACACTCCCCGTGCCCTGCTTCTTGGTCTGGGCAGTCAGGAAGGCTTCCAGCTGGGCCTGGTCCATGTTTGCAGCGGCAATGGACTGAGAAGGGGAGAAGAAAACAAGCAGAGATTTGTTAGTCTAACAAAGAGGTTGATGTTTTTCTTGTTGTATTATCTTGGCCTGGTCAAGACAGAAATTTAGACACAATGTCATCTCCACATCAAGTTGCTACCATGCGGTGTTGCTGCCTTGCCGTGATGTTGTCGTCTTAGGTCTCTTTATGTAGTGTTGTCTCTTGCCGTTTTGTCCTATATTTAATTTATTATCCCAGCCCCCGTCCTGGCAGGAGATCTTCTGCATTTTTGGTAGGCCTTCATTGTAAATAAGAATGTTCTTAACTGACTTGTCTAGTTACATAAAGGTTAAATAAAATAAATAAAAAAACAAGGACAAAGGGAAGTTGACATGTGTTTACACAGGTGTTCTAGTGCTGCCATCTAGTGACATGTAAATCTCAGCCTGTAGGGAAGACAAACTGATCTATCATTGAAAACCACCGTTCTCAACATGAATGAAGTTGTCAACATGAATGAATCCACACACCCTATGCTAGCAATTTATTTACAATGCCACGTGTACAAATTAAATTAACTGATTGAGCTGAAAGCTTTGTTTTGGTAATATTTTACAGACACAGACAATTAAAGAAAGACAATAGAGAAACAGGGTTCGGGCATATGGGCTGCAGGACGAGGTTGAGCATTTGAAACATGTAACTATTTGTTACCTATTGCCTAATCCCATAATAATGTAGCTGGTTACGTTTCTCAATCAACACAAGATTAATCAGGTGAGAATGATATCCAAATGCAAAGTTGACAGTACCTTTAAAAGACCTTTCATCTTTTCATGCATCGCGCGAAACTCCTCCTGCGTTAAGTCTGGATAAAGTTCATTTTTCAAAAGTTCCTCTGTTATTTCAGCATTATTATAATACACTATTTGTGCTATTCCATTCAGCAAACCGTTCAAAGATTTGGTTGTTCCGACATCTGCCATGTTTCAGCCCCACGGGTCACGTGACTCCTGTCATGTGTATGCCCGCTCATTGGTTGTTTTTCTCACCATACTCACGCACATAAATCGCTGATTGGCCTACATATCCTCGAAAACCCATACACACACACCAATCATCGTTGAAAGCGACGTGAGGTTGATAAAAAAAAAAGTTGTCTTATATAATTAATACCCAAAATATAGCATAGTTGAAAACAGTATTTCTTTTTGGACTTTGTGAACCTTTGCCAAACTAAATAGAACATGACAAGTATGTTAATGGTTGAACAGTCTCAAAATCAGTCTTTAATGTCTATTTATTAACATCAATAATACAGTGGTGAGTCTTGAAATGAGATAATGAAAAACATTGTAGCTTCAAGTTACAAATAGCGTCACTGCACGTGTTTGCTACATTTTGTGTAGCTAAGTACAGTCTTGCATTGTGTACTTACGGTATACATGAGGTTTAAGACAATTGCATTAGGTTAGTCCTAATTACTGTACTTAATTATAGAATAATACCCGTAAAACACTCACTAGAAGGACACAGAATAGGTACAGCAAGAACCCTATCTACTTCATAAAAAAGGTACCGGGAAGTATGTATGAGTGTGTGTGTGTGTGTGTGTGAGAGAGAGAGAGAGAGAGGAAGAGAGAGAGAGAGCGCACGTGCGTGCGCGTGTGTGTTCATGGCAACATAGTAACAGTTACCGCAGGCTGTTTTTACAATTTGACATCGCATCTGTAACGTCAAACACCTATTTTATAGTTTGTGAATTACTGTATCAGCTAGTAATAATCTAAAAAATATTTTTGAGTGTTCGAATATAAACAAAGGTTCACAAGCTACTGACCTCAATTTCTTCAACTCCGATCATAAACTACTATGAAGTTTGAGAGCAGCATTACATGCAGAATGAGGTTAGAATAGGTTGAGTTTGTGGCTCAGAAAATTAGGATGGTAGAGTGGTTAGTTTGTATTAGGTTGTTATAGGTTGTGACAGGATCAGGAAACAGGTATTTGGCTTCAGTCCACTCAATCCGGTAGTGGACAACGTTGTGGAACTCTCACATAGAAATACATACAAAAGTATAGGACAACCCTTCAAATGAGTTGATTCGGCTATTTCAGCCAAACCCGTTGCTGACAGGTGTATAAAATCGAGCACACAGCATGCATTCTCCATAGACAAACATTGCCAGTAGAATGGCCATATTGAAGAGCTCAGTGACTATCAACGATGTCACCTTTCTAACAAGTCAGTACGTTAATTTTCTGCCCTGCTAGAGCTGCCCCTGTCAACTGTAAGTGCTGTTATTGTGAAGTGGAAACGCCTTGGACCAACAACGGCTCAGCCGAGAAGTGAAGCTCACAGAATGGGACCGCCGAGTGCTGAAGAGCGTAAAAATTGCCTGTCCTCGGTTGCAACACTCACTACGAGTTCCGAACTGCCTCTGGAAGTATCATCAGCACAAGAACTGTTCGTTAGGAGCTTCATGAAATGGGTTTCCATGGCCAAGCAGACGCACACAAACCTAGAGTGTGGAGGCTTTTATAGCAGCAAAGGGGGACCTACTCCATGTTTAATACCCATGAATTTGTTATGAGATGTTCAACGAGCAGGTATCCGTATACCTTTTGGTCATGTAGTGTAGCTATATTGTGTTATACAGGCATGTCATGTAGTAGTAGGGTTAACATTTTGTTTTCCTCTCTCTCCTCTGTCCTCTCTCTCCTCCTTCCTCTCTCGCATCCTTCCTTTCTCTCATCCTTCCAATATTTTCAGGTGTATGGATGGCTAACGTTAAAACATGAAATGTAATGGGACACCTCAACTCGTCTGGCTCTGGTAGGCCTTGGCCCAGGCATGGACTTTACCTGCTCCACTGGTTCTCCCATAACTACGTCATATTCGACAACAATGGTGACCTGCTGGCGCCGTACAACCCCAAAAGGAAGGAGTTCGGCTTCCATCGCTCCGATAACCGACTCGAGTGTGACGGTTACTGTTGGCAACTGCTTCCCAACCAGAACTTTCCGTACTATGAGATGGGCAACCTGAATACCCCAGGGGCAGATTACTTGCCATCATACGTTACGCAGAACTACGAAGGACACCATGATGACAGCAGTATGGACCGTATCATCATCAGCCTTCACCCCGACCCAACATGAGGATGTGAGGACCTTTGATCACCAGAAGACCTATCGGATCATTAGGGATTTTGTCAGGCTCATCCGTAATCTGGAGCTGGGGGAGCTGCTAAGGCAAGCTGGGTACCTGGTGCCCAGACCGATTATGTTTGTCAAAGCAGTCAAGCGGCAAGAAACTCCAGCTCGAAGCCACACCACCGTTTATCAACCAGCTGTCAGCCAACCTGACCGGGTCAACATCAAGGGGCCATCAACATCAAGAGTCCCAGGCCAACACCATCAAGGGAGTCTGTGATTGACATGCCACATGACTCAATGCCTCGTAAGAGCAAAGGAAACATGCGGACACAGAGTCATGTTTCTGTCAGTATCCCTGAGAACAGAGACTCCCATAAGCCTCGGCCGGAGAGGCGATGCTGTGTCACTCTGTAGACTGGGCCAAAGAGAGTCAAAAGAGTTGTGCTACTTCCTCTTACAGGATGAATTGGGAAAATAACCGTGGACATCATTTATTGCGGTGCTCCTGTGAGTAAGTTTACTGTGCAATACTATTGTAATTACTCATTATTGTTACACTGTAGCTACAGCAGTGACCCTTAACCCTAAGTAACTTTTTAAACAATTATTTAGAATAAAGTAATTGTTTTATTAAAAAGGGTTCATTTCAACATACAATCACTTTTTAATATGTGTAGATTTATTATAGATTATAATCAACCTCTATACTTCTAGTCTAAAGAAAACTACAACACAGCCCAGTTACCTGGTTTGGAACAGAATACAGAACCTGTTCCTGGTTTGGAACAGAATACAGAACTTGTTCCTGGTTTGGAACAGGTTTGGAACAGAATACAGAACCTGTTCCTGGTTTGGAACAGAATACAGAACTTGTTCCTGGTTTGGAACAGGTTTGGAACAGAATACAGAACCTGTTCCTGGTTTGGAACAGAATACAGAACTTGTTCCTGGTTTGGAACAGGGTTGGAACAGAATACAGAACCTGTTCCTGATTTGGAACAAAATAAGCTACATTGGATGTAAATGGAGCTATGCTTGCAAAGACTGACAGCCCAAAGACTGACAACCAGGACTCCAACCTGGGTCTGTAGACTGTTGGTCCAACTCCCAAAACAGTTGGGCTAAGCCAATAGGTCCAAACCGCTTCTCAAAATAACTGTGATATGTTGAAGGTATACATGGTTTGTTTACAAAGACTCAAATGACATCAAAAATATAAGTATGGAGTAATACAACCTTACATTTTAGATGAAGCTTTTCGATAGGTGTATCCAAGTCAAATGATATACTCTTGTAAATTATATGTTAACAGTTCAGTGAAATGTCTGCAAACTTTTTTGTCACTTTTGGTTATCATTGGAATACATATTTTTTCAAAGGCCTTTTATTTACCTAAATCCTAAGGGGGATTCCCCTAGCTAGACCTTTAGGATGCCCAAGGATTAGAAACATTTGTACAATAAATTAATTTGTTCCATATGCTGTACGGGGCTTAATGTGATGTCTCAAGGTATTTTTTGTAACTATTTTACATGAAATAGAATATTTGTTATCTATTGTCTATGAATTTATACTGTCTATGAATTACAGGATGGTTACATTCCTTCAGTCCTATCCCTCAGGTTTTTACCAAACAGTAGTGGGGTACCCAGTTTGTTATTATTTGAACCGCAGATTGCCCTTTAATAATCGTAATTCTCTTTCACTAATGCAACTGTACATAGTTGATTTTCTGTAAAATCAAATTTCCACAGTCTTGTAACAGCTCTGTTCTAATTGGTTAAACAGCTTCTTGTTTAGATTCAAATGGCTAAAGGGCTCTATTCAATTCATATCGGCTTAGTTCAGCGTTACAGCATGATCGAAATTTGAGGGCAAATTTCAGCGGAGACCGCGCGTTCACGGTAAACTCGGCATATGTCGTCTCAATGGGAAATTACCTTTACGTTTCTATCTCGCAATCTGTAACTCTTCAGCGACACAGATTGAATAGAGCCCTACAGTAAATTGCTCCGATAAAAAGCTGATAAAAAAAGTAAGACCATTTTTTCCCCACCTTTATTTAACCAGGTAGGCCAGTTGAGAACAAGTTCTCATTTATAACTGCGACCTGGCCAAGATAAAGCAAAGCAAACCACAAACCGACACCACACCTTATAGTTAATTAAGACGTTTGTTGAATGCAGAAAGAGATGAGTAAAATGGTTTTACAAGCTGGTACAAAAGTTTTACAAACTGGTACAAAGTGTCAACGTAGACTCATTATGAAGCATTCATTCAGAATGTGAATTTGTTAGAAATCACAAGCCAACTGTTGATAAAAGGGAATAAGTCACCATTAGTGCATTAGCGATCAAAGAAAGCATACATTAAATCGACCCATCTATTTCCCACTCTTTATTCTCTTCGCTTAAAGATAGCACTGAGAACTATTGACCAGTCAGAACATACTGTAGTTCCTTGATTGTGCCTGTGTTATAGTTCCCAGGTGTGGGATGCTATAGTGTTAAGGGAATTTTTATCTATAATGACTAATTATGTATACATTTCAATCAGGATGTACTAATCAGAATACTATTATGTTACTGAATATGTACTAATCAGAATACTAAATGTTACTGTATATGTATGAGTTTTCTTTCTTGATCCCAGTACTGAAGATAATGTGTGTGTGAATGTAGTCACGAGTTTAGAACAATGACGGTCTGTTCCTTGGTACAAATGAATGAACTATATCTCCAGACTGTCTAGAATGCTTATCTACACTGACTGACCTTGGCTCTAGGCGAGGAGGGAAGGCTTGAGAGCTATAGAGCCTTTCTACCAGTATCAAGAAGAGACGGAACATTTAGAAAACGCTGACGTCATTTTCAGTTTATAACCTGCGGTAAAATGTGTGTGTACTCAGTACTCTCTTGAATAAAGGCTGTTACTTGACTTTTAAGACCGGGCTCTGTCCATTCCTATAAAATAAGGGTCTTACAAATTCTTATGAATTGACAGAGTGTTTAATTGTAATTGGGAATTAAAACAGAGGAATTCAATTCATTCAACATATAGGCAGATATGTAATGAAGAGAAAGAGAGAATTAGCTTCTTTAACTTGGTTTCTATTCCAATGCATTTATTAAAGTTTCTCATATTCAAAATGTGTGTTTAATTCAAAATCATCTCATTACACTGTATATTGTAGAAAATGACACGTTTACATTCATTTTGTCACGCTCTGACCTTAGAGATCCTTATTATTCTCTATGTTTGGTTAGGTCAGGGTGTGACTCTGGTGGAAAAGTCTATGTTTTCTATTTCTTTGTTTTTGGCCGAGTGTGGTTCCCAATCAGAGGCAGCTGTCTATCATTGTCTCTGATTGGGGATCATATATAAGTTGTCATTTTCTTTGTGGGATCTTGTTTTTCTGCTTAGTGTCTGTTCCTGACAGAACTGTGTGCTTTTCGTTTTCACATTTGTTATTTTGTTTGAGTGTTTTTTGAATATTAAAATCATGAATACTTTCCACGCTGCGTCTTGGTCCACTCTTCATTCAACAAACGAGAGCCGTTATACATTTAAAGAGATTCACATTTTTATTCTCATATCAATTGAAATCCCTTTTTCACAAGCAGTAGTTTATAACTGTAACGATGTACGCTGAGAGTCGGGAAGTAAGTTCAGGGAGTGAACACATTGAAATAATAAATAAACAAAACAAGAAACACAAAGAGCGCACTGACATGAAACAGGAACAATGATGACTGGGGAAGAAACCAAAGGGAGAGACATAGAAAGGACAGGTAATCAAGGAGATGATGGAGTCCAGGTGAATGTCATTATGCGTGTAACGATGGTGACAGGTGTGCGCCATAATGAGCAGCCTGGTGACCTAGAGACCGGAGAGGGAGCACACGTGACAATAACTACTGTGTATCTTTGTGTGTATCACACCTGCTGTGATTTATACAAGGTCAAAGTTCAATGATTAAGTCAACGATGGTCTATTTATAGACGGTTTACAATATACACTATGTTAGTGTCAGAAGGTGGTCCGTCTCGATTTCTCAAATCACATTGTTTCATAATAACCTCATCTCCATTCAGTTTTTATTGAATATGTAGTTTAATGTCACCAATAAATGGGACTAGAAACTTGTACAGTAACAAGAACTGTCATAGTGAAGAGTTCAGCTGACCTGGACAGGGAGACTGTTGGGAACTTCATCTTTCAGGTCAGACACTCTGAAACACAGCAGTACTTAGACCTCCAACGTTTATCCATTTAGCAGCAGACATAATCACAATAACTTATAAATCAGAAAGGAACCTGTAAATATGTCTAAAAAGTTGCAAACCAGGTCTAATGGCACTTGGCAGTGCCCTGTACCGTCTAATAAAACGTATCTTATCAATTAGTCTGTCACAATGGGCAGTGCACACGTCAGTTGTTATGCTGTTGAACACCTTCCCATATCTTCCCTACATCAAATATGAAGATTGAAGCACGGGAAAACGACCCACCTAACCACGTTGCGTTGGCTGATGTGAACGTCACCCTCCTGGATGAGAATGACAACAGTCCTCAATTTAAGAGCTCCAGGTACGAGGGCAAGGTCTTCAAGAACCAAACGGTGGGGATGTTGGTTACCCAGGTGAGATGGTTTCTAACCTTGCACCTCAATTCGTCACTGTGTTTGGTAAAGTGGTTTTTGTCTGAGGCATTTGCAACGTGGGAAACACATGATAGCCTTTTTCATCAGCTGATGTCACCATACATATCCACAGGAACACGACTGTAAACAGGAAACAACGGTACTGCTTTGTCACCACATGCATTTTATGCCATGTGATTGGTAGGTTTTATGCGATGTGATTGGTAGGTTGAAGCAGCAGATCTGGATGCTGGTGCTAATGGACAGGTCAAGTACTCAATAGAGTTTGGGAACCTGGAAGGATTTTTCTCCATCGATGAAAACACAGGCGAGATAAAACTGGAAAAGAACATTCCTCTGGAGGAGAACAAGGTCCTTCAGTTCCCTCTCTATGTGGCAGCAAGAGATGGTGATTCTAGGTACAGTCTCTGTCTACAGAACTTGAAGGCACTGTCATGTAAACAATTTTGTTGAGCGCATTGTAGTGTGGAATTAATCTGAACGTAAAGTTGAGAAAATATGTAAATTAACCCAAGCAACTCAAGAAAACATACTATAGCCTAGTAGTCATAGCATATATACACTGTAGACTAGGAGAATATGAGAGGAATAGTGTATATCTACAGGAGGCTAGTCAGTCAACAGCTGGAGATTTGGTTATGGGTTCCCACATTGTTTTGGGCCCAAAGTGACTGTGGATGTTCTTCTCCTGTCCTGTAGGGGGCGGAATTTCTCGTTCCTCCGCGGTGCTGGTGGAGATCCTGGCACCTGGAGATTCCAAACCCATGTTCATTTTGAGCACCTACCGTGGGAGCATAGAGGAAGAGACGGATCCAGGGGCTGTGATTGTCAAGGTGAACTTCCCCAGATCCATTAAATTCTACTTCATCTGAAAAAACAACCAGATCGATCCTATAACATTTTTGTCACCACAAATACAGGTGACCTTCCTAGCAGTAACTACAGTAGTTCCCGTGACGCTTCAGGTCCTGACAGACGCCGACAAGTTTGCCATCGACTCCAAAGGCGTTTTTACCTCTAAGGTCAAACTGGACTATGAGACTCAAAGGAACTACTCAGTCCACATCTCAATCTCGGATGGCACAAGCAGCGATGCGGCAACCATCGTGGTGCTAGTGATTGACATCAATGACAACAGCCCTGTGTTTGGCACCAGCTCTGTGACACACCCTGTCCCGGAGGATACAGAGGTAGGGGCCAACCTCACTGCCATGACCGCCAGGGACGCGGACGACGGCTTCAACAGGGAGCTCCGCTATGCCCTCTGGGGAGGCGAGGAGAAGTTCACTATCGACCCCAAAATGGGGATGGTGTCCCATGGCTGGGGCGCTGGACAGAGAGACCAAAGCCGAGTTCAGCCTGGAGGTGGTGGCTCAGGACCAAGGTCGTCCAGCTCTCTCCCTCTACCGCCACCCTGCTCATTCAAGTATCTGACATCAACGACAACGTTCCAAGTTTCTCCAAGACGGAATATGAGGTTGAGGTCTTAGAAACAGAGTCCGTGGGAACGACACTGGTCACCCTAGAAGCGGTGGACCTTGACGAAGGCACAAACGGTGTAGTGACCTATAGTATATTTCAGCAAGACCCTCCCTCGACCGTGGCGCTCTTCCAGCTGGACTCTTCCACTGGGCTACTGCGGCTGGCTCGGGCCTTGGACTATGGAGCAGTGAAGGTGTACAACCTAATGGTACAGGCTGCAGATGGGGGGACCCCGTCCTTCGTTGGGAATGGATCAGTGGTGGTGAGGGTGACAGATGTGAACAACCCGCCTCAGTTCAGCGCAGAGCGCTACGATGTCGCCGTCTCTGAGAACCTGGGGTGGATTCTCGAGTGGTCACTTTGTATTTACAAGTGATACCTTCAACATAAACAAACAAGGTGGTTGTGTCCCTGAAGAGTGACGTCACCTTGGACAGAGAGACAAAGGATAACTACGTTTTACAGGTATACCACGTCATGTCAAGCAGCATGTGCTTCAGCTGCGTCTCTCATAAGATCTACACCCAAATATAGGCCCCAATAACAGTCGGGTCTACTTCCATAAATGTAATCCATGTGGAGGAGGGAACATTTTTCATATCTTAACAATGGGCAAGGACACAGCTGGAGGAGAATCTCTCTCTTCCTATCAGCCTGACCTTAACTCTACCCCACCTAGACGCCAAAGTAAACATTGTCTTTGCTCATGTTGTTAAGTCATATAGGTGATAAAAATGTACAATGTGGATAGGCAAATGCAGGCTGGTAATTTGACTTAAGATGCTCAGGTAGACCATGAAGGTCAGCAACGTTATGCGCTGGAGTCAACAATGTTACGTTTTGTCAACTACGTTACCTGTTAAGATCTTACCCCTATCACTGTGTTCAGGTGGTGGCGGTGGACAAAGATGGGCTGAACGCCACAGCCCAGCTCAACATCACCGTTCTGGACTACAATGACAACACACCCCAGTTCCCTACTCTTCCAGACCCCATCCCACCATGACTGGGAATACATATATGCATCTGTTAGTCACAGATACAGTACTTGGGTCAGAAAACCAGTCAGTATCTGGTGTGACCACCATTTGCCTCATTGCGCGACATCTTCGCATAAAGTTCATCAGGCAGTTGATTTTGGTCTGTGGATTGTTGTCTCACTCTTCAATGACTGTGCGAAGATGCTGGACATTGGCTGGACCTGGAACATGCTGTCGTACACGTCGATCCAGAGCATCCCAAACATGCTCAATGGTGACGTGTCTGGTGAGTATGCTGGCCATGGAAGAACTGGGACATTTTCAGATTCCAGGAATTGAGTACAGACCCTTGTGACATGGGGCTGTGCATTGTCATGCTGAAACATGCAGTGATGCTTGAAACATGCACGCATTGAAGCTGTTCTGGCAGCTCGTAGTGGATGTATATAAATAAATTTGCCAACATCTCAAAGCATAGCCAAGGTGATTTGTCCACACTGATGCTGACATGGAGGCGCATGAAAATATAGCCAAACGTTTAATTACATAAATAGGCCTAAAGGCAGTAGTGATGTTTGACAAATATCATTTAAGATAATTAACATTAACGTAAAGGCTCGTTCTGTTGACATACTCAAGGCATGGTTCGTTCAGATCAAATGGTCACAAGAGCCGCTAGAAAGGCCAGTGCCTGTTGCGCACCACACACGTCAACCACCTTGAAATCTGAACATAGGTAATCAGCATTTTATAACTAAACCTGGAGGTTTTAAGTCATTTTGAGGCATGTCTTACCTTGCTCCAAAGTAGCCTAGCGAAAATCAGACCATGAAATGTTGAGGGATTTTTATAAACAGTTCCTTATACCACTGAGCAGCATTTCTAGCATGTACTGGGTTTCTATCAACTTCATTTCAGTTTCCAGCAGCCCAAGACAATCCTAGTTACACTAGCAACCAATGCTAATTGCATCTTTAGATCTCCCCTCTTCCTAAATGTTAATATCGGTCACATAGAACCACTGACGTACTGTGCATTTTGAAACATTCGAGTGTAGCCTATACTGCATTGTGCGCAGTGCTGCGCCTACCATGGGCCGGTCCAAAAGCATATTTTGCAGTGGGGGATACGATGATAAAATGAGGAACTGATTCTGTGGTGCAAAGCCAGTAGCTGCTTGGCGCTTTACAGTGGGAAATCAAACTAATCATGGCATATTAACGGGGGGGGGGTTCAAATTGACGCGTTTCTAATAACCCGCCGCAAGTTAGCGTGTTAGCATCGGCCTGCTAACTGTCAATCGCCGTGGACCCACATGTTCACTTGGCTACGCATGCCTCTCTCTAATATCAATATGCCTCGTCCATTACTGTCCTGGTTAGTGATTACTGTCTCACTGTAGAGCCTCTAGCCCTGCTCAATATGCCTTAACCAACCATGTTGTTCCACCTCCTACATATGCGATGACATCACCTGGTTAAAACGTCTCTAGAGACTATCTCTCTCATCATTACTCAATGCCTAGGTTTACCTCCAATGTACTCACATCCTAACTTACCTTTGTCTGTACACTATGCCTTGAATCTATGCTATCATTCCCAGAAACCTGCTCCTTTTACTCTCTGTACCCTTAACCTACTTCTCCTGTTTCTCTGGTGATCCAGGTCCTGCAGTGCCTAGCTCCACTCCCACTCCCCAGGTGCTCTCATTTGTTGACTTCTGTAACCGTAAAAGCCTTGGTTTCATGCATGTTAACATAGAAGCCTATTCCCTAAGTTGGTTTTACTCACTGCTTTAGCACACTACCAACCTGAATGTCTTAGTCGTGTCTGAATCCTGGCTTAGGAAAACCACCAAAAACCTTAATCTCCATCGCTAACTATAACATTTTCCGCCCAGATAGAACTGCCAAAGGGGGCGACGTTGCAATCTACTGCAAAGATAGCCTGCAGAGTTCTGTATTACTATCCAAGTCTGTACCCAAACAATTTGAGCATCTACTTCTAAAAATTCATCTTTCCAGAAACAAGTCTCTCACTGTTGCCGCTTGCTATAGACCTCCCTCTGCCCCCAGCTGTGCCCTCGATACCATATGTGAATTGATTGCCCCCCCATCTATCTTCTGAGCTCGTGCTACTAGGTGACCGAAACTGGGACATGCTTAACACCCCGGCCATCCTACAATCCAAGCTTGATGCCCTCAATCTCACACACATGATCAATTAACCTACCAGGTACAACTCCAAATCCGTAAACACAGGCACCCTCATAGACATCATCCTAACCAACCTACCCTCCAAATACACCTCTGCTGTCTTCAACCAGGATCTCAGCAATCACTGCCTCATTGCCTGCATCCGTAATGGGTCTGCGACCAAACGACTCTCCTTCCAGACTCAAATTAAGCATCTCCAATCCAAAAGAAATCTAGAATTGGCTTCCTATATCGCAACAAAGCATCCTTCACTCGTGCTGCCAAACATACCCAAGTAAAACTGACCATCCTACCGATCCTCGACTTCGGTGATGTCATCTATAAAATAGCCTCCAACACTCTACTCAACAAACTGGATGCAGTCTATCACAGTGCCATCCGTTTTTGTCACCAAAGCCCCATACACTACCCACCATTGCGACCTGTACGCTGTCGTTGGTTGGCCCTCGCTTCATATCTCACCGGTCACCCCGAAAATACAATTCCTCCTTTGGTCGTCTTTCCTTCCAGTTCTCAGCTGCCAATGACTGGAACGAACTGCAAAAATCTCACAGATCTCACTCACTAGCTTTAAGCACCAGCTGTCAGAGCAGCTCACAGATCACTGCACATAGCCCATCTGTAAACAGCCCCCAGTATCTCTACTTGCACATTCATCTTCTGCACATCTACCATTCCAGTGTTTAATTGCCATATTGTAATTACTTCGCCACCATGGCCTATTTATTGCCTTAACTCCCTTATTTTACCTCATTTGCACTCACTGTATATAGACTTTTTGTTCTACTGTATTATTGACTGTTTTGTTTATTCCATGTGTAACTCTGTTGTTGTATGTGTCGAATTGCTGTGCTTTATCTCGGCCAGGTCGCAGTTGTAAATGAGAACTTGTTCTCAACTGGCCTACCTGGTTAAATAAAGGTGAAATTAAGTTCCACAGCTGCCTGAAGGGTCCCTGTGTAAAAGTGGTCTTCAGTAACCCTGTAACAAATCAATACATTTTTACAGAGAGGATGATTATGATAAAATACCATCACACACACACCACACTGGTCTCTCAAGACCAGGATTGGGTAACGTTGAGTACACCGCATGTCCTCCTCTCAAGGACAGTTTCAAGACTGTTTCAAAACACTGACCTAGCATTGGGTTGTGCAGGACTTACACCATGTTAAGATTGTTACGGTATAAAGCAAAACCAGACGGAGCAAAATTAAAAACAAGAGCAGAGCTGATAACAGCGGCCATTACTGTCGCAGTCCACCCAAAGACTTCTCTCAAAACTGCCGGACCAGGTTTCCCTTGAAAACATACATCCATCTAAATGGAACACGATTGATTTGATAAAGACACGGTTCAATTAAAATGATTGTGGTTCTTCACAGCAGTGTAACGTGTGGCGGAATAAGTCCGAAAACATTCTAGTAAACCTGACGAGCACGGTGAAGGCTGTAACGGGGGCTCCTTTAAAACAAATCAATCACAATGCTAAATCAATCAGATTGTAATCCAGGATGTGCGAGGACGCTATAGAACAAAATGATCATAGCTCATTTGTGGTTCAGTTCATAATTATTCAGATTACAATTTTTATTCATTGATCCTATAATCGAAAATAAATTAAAAAAAGAAACAAAACAACCAGAAGAAGCAAGAATGACAATAGATTATGGAATGTATTTTCAGTAAATAAAATAAAGCTCCAACTGTTACACCAAGACTGCTTTATTTCACCCACAGATATCGTGTCAAATAAAGCACCATTATATATATATATATAAAGTTTTATATATATATATATATATAGTTTTCATATACACTGCCAGGCAACAACTAGAGAAGATTCTTTACAGAATCAAGTTTCTTGTGGTTCTTTTTTAATGTACAGGTAAACTTAGTTTGGATATTAACCACAGAAAAAAGCAAGGCAACTTTTGCCTCTCATCAAGTACAAAACTGGCACAGAGGACACCATTTTATACAGAGTAAAAATGCAATCAAATTAAATTGCATACAGAAGAGACTAAAATTCCTGTAAACCTTTCCCCGTTACAGCAACCTCAAAACAAATAAATCACTTCAAAAAGAACTCGGAAATCGGTAAAAAAAAGTAATTATTTTTCGTCCAATGGATCGGCGGCTGTGCATGTTTATAGTCATTTGGGAGCATGCTGTCTAGAGCCTCCTTCTGCCATTGAAGCTGGGGAGGAGTGATTGCGTGACAAACCGGAGCACAAGAACTGATAGAAGCACATCAGCAGAGGCCAACGCAACACACACAGAAAATGGAAAACAAAAACGAAAGGATGAAAACAGGGAAAGAAAAGTGTTAAACGAAAGAGCATAATACACTTAGAGAAAAAAAAAACAGATAAAAAAGATTTTTAAAAAGGGCTCATAGCGCTGAGAGCAATAATGGGGATGTCACGAGGAGGCGGAGCACGGCCCTTTCACAGATAGTTTTGTAACCACGGCGATAGTGGCCTCCACTGTCCTGTAGAGCATTTCCAGGGTGTCCGGAGGTGGGGCAGAGTTCGTCAGAGCCTGCGAGGGAGTGTGGCTACTGCACCCTGGGGCCTCTGGCCCCTCTCCTGCCAGGCCCAGGGCAGAGGGGAAGGCCAGGTCCTCCGAGGCCAGGGTGGCCGAGCCTCCGCAAGTCTTAGAGCCCGTCTCCCTCTCCTCCTTTGTCTCATCCATTGCCGCCGTTGCTTCCCTCCTCTCTTCCTCCTCCGCTCCTGCCATGGCTGCCTGCTGAGTCTGAGACGACTGCGGCTCCTCCCCTCCCTGTCCGCTGCCGCCGTACGACAACTCTCCCGTCTCCGGGAGGGAGGAAGAGGATGATGATGAGGAAGAGGAGGAAGAGGAAGCCTCCATCTTCTCCTCCTTGGGGGAGGCGTCCCCAGGGGGTTGGCTGCAACTGGTGGCAGCGGTAGGATCCGGTGAGGGCGGGTCGTGCTCGGTTCCCGGGTCGATGAGGGATGAGGAGTCCCGAGTCTCTGTGTCCGAGGTGCTGGTGGGAGTCAGTGCCTCTTGGTGCTCCGGCTTCAGCTCGACACATGGGGGGAGGGAGGAGGTGGTGGCGGCTGCGCAGGTGGGTCCGGATACGGTAACACCCCCGGTGCTGGTGCCGGCGCTGGTTCCTTCCCCGGGGCCGTCGTCGCTACTCATCCGCCGGCGCTTCACTGGGGTGGCGCCCTCCTCCTCCGCTAAAAGACAGAAGAAACTCGGGTGATTAACCTTCACATCTGTGTACAGGTAAGTACTACCATTAGCATTTTCAACTTCAATTCATCATTTCCCAACGAGTTTAAATGACACAGTGTAAGCAGATAACAGGGTTGGACTAAGTGACACCACACATTGACTACCATCAATGCGTTTCAATTTTTCCAAGTTTGTGACAGTATACTGTATGTGTCGTACCTTTGGCCTTGCGGTCCTTGGCCTCCTGTTCGAGCGCGCTGCGTTGCTGCACACAGGCGCTACACTTGGACAGCAACTCCTGCAGGGCCGGACCCAGAGCCGTGTCCAACGCCTGGGGGGTGTGTATGGACAACATCAACGCCAACGCTCGCAGGTCCTGCAGAGAGGGAGGGAGGGAGGGAGAGGGACAAAAGAACAGTGATTATCTAGTAGAGAAAAGCATTTGAACAGGGAATGACAATCTAGTAAGGCATGACTATGGAATTAACGAGTAAGCATGAATAAGGCCTGAGTAGAGCGTGAAAAAGGGATGAATAGCATGTAAATAGGGCATGAATTGCATTAGAATAAGGCATGAATAGTGCACTAACAGAATGTGAATAAGGCGTGAATAGGGCGTGAATAAGGGGTACGGACAGCGTTGAGGAGGCCGCTGGTCTTGCTCAGCTCCAGGCGGTGCGAGGCCAGCTCGGGCTGTAGGCTGCGGTACTCGTTCAGCAGGTTGGTCACCAGCAGACTGATCAGGTTGGCGCAGCTGGGGCCTGACAGCACCTGGCTCTGGACCTGAGAGATGACACACACACACACACACACACACTTACTTACGGTCATGCACTCGAAAGGCCCATCAACATGGCATTTACAAGTAGCAAGGTTAGTCTGAGTCCCAGATCAGATTATGCAGTCTTGCCAACAGTCTTGCCAACATAGACAGGGCTCTAACTCCTCTAGCTCCACAATGAAATAGGGTGCAGGCCAGGCAGCAGGCTGTTAGCCAGCCTGCCAGCATAGTGGAGTCTGCCACTAGCACAGTCAGTGTAGTCAGCTCAGCTATCACCATTGAGACCGTGTCTGTGCCTCGACCTAGGTTGGGCAAAACTAAACATGGCGGTGTTCGCCTTAGCAATCTCACTAGGATAAAGACCACCTCCATTCCTGTCATTATTGAAAGAGATCATGATACCTCACATCTCAAAATAGGGCTACTTAATGTTAGATCCCTTACTTCAAAGGCAATTATAGTCAATGAACTAATCACTGATCATAATCTTGATGTGATTGGCCTGACTGAAACATGGCTTAAGCCTGATGAATTTTCTGTGTTAAATGAGGCCTCACCTCCTGGCTACACTAGTGACCATATCCCCCGTGCATCCCGTAAAGGCGGAGGTGTTGCTAACATTTACGATAGCAAATTTCAATTTACAAAAAAAAAAATGACGTTTTCATCTTTTGAGCTTCTAGTCATGAACTCTATGCAGCCTACTCAATCACTTTTTATAGCTACTGTTTACAGGCCTCCTGGGCCATATACAGCGTTCCTCACTGAGTTCCCTGAATTCCTATCGGACCTTGTAGTCATAGCAGATAATATTCTAATCTTTGGTGACTTTAATATTCACATGGAAAAGTCCACAGACCCACTCCAAAAGGCTTTCGGAGCCATCATCGACTCAGTGGGTTTTGTCCAACATGTCTCTGGACCCACTCACTGTCACAGTCATACGCTGGACCTAGTTTTGTCCCATGGAATAAATGTTGTGGATCTTAATGTTTTTCCTCATAATCCTGGACTATCGGACCACCATTTTATTACGTTTGCAATTGCAACAAATAATCTGCTCAGACCCCAACCAAGGATCATCAAAAGTCGTGCTATAAATTCACAGACAACACAAAGATTCCTTGATGTCCTTCCAGATTCCCTCTGTCTACCCAAGGACGCCAGAGGACAAAAATCAGTTAACCACCTAACTGAGGAACTCAATTTAACCTTGCGCAATACCCTAGATGCAGTTGCACCCCTAAAAACTAAAAACATTTCTCATAAGAAACTAGCTCCCTGGTACACAGAAAATACCCGAGCTCTGAAGCAAGCTTCCAGAAAATTGGAACGGAAATGGCGCCACACCAAACTGGAAGTCTTCCGACTAGCTTGGAAAGACAGTACTGTGCAGTACCGAAGAGCCCTTACTGCTGCTCGATCATCCTATTTTTCTAACTTAATTGAGGAAAATAAGAACAATCCGAAATTCCTTTTTGATACTGTCGCAAAGCTAACTAAAAAGCAGCATTCCCCAAGAGAGGATGACTTTCACTTTAGCAGTGATCAATTCATGAACTTCTTTGAGGAAAAGATTATGATTATTAGAAAGCAAATTACGGACTCTTCCTTAAATCTGCGTATTCCTTCAAAGCTCAGTTGTCCTGAGTCTGCACAACTCTGCAAGGACCTAGGATCAAGAGAGACGCTCAAGTGTTTTAGTACTATATCTCTTGACACAATGATGAAAATAATCATGGCCTCTAAACCTTCAAGCTGCATACTGGACCCTATTCCAACTAAACTACTGAAAGAGCTGCTTCCTGTGCTTGGCCCTCCTATGTTGAACATAATAAACGGCTCTCTATCCACCGGATGTGTACCAAACTCACTAAAAGTGGCAGTAATAAAGCCTCTCTTGAAAAAGCCAAACCTTGACCCAGAAAATATAAAAAAACTAATCGGCCTATATCGAATCTTCCATTCCTCTCAAAAATTTTAGAAAAGGCTGTTGCGCAACAACTCACTGCCTTCCTGAAGACAAACAATGTATACGAAATGCTTCAGTCTGGTTTTAGACCCCATCATAGCACTGAGACGGCACTTGTGAAGGTGGTAAATGACATTTTAATGGCATCGGACCGAGGCTCTGCATCTGTCCTCGTGCTCCTAGACCTTAGTGCTGCTTTTGATACCATTGATCACCACATTCTTTTGGAGAGATTGGAAACCCAAATTGGTCTACACGGACAAGTTATGGCCTGGTTTAGATCTTATCTGTCAGAAAGATATCAGTTTGTCTCTGTGAATAGTTTGTCCTCTGACAAATCAACTGTAAATTTCGGTGTTCCTCAAGGTTCCGTTTTAGGACCACTATTGTTTTCACTATATATTTTACCTCTTGGGGATGTTATTCGAAAACATAATGTTAACTTTCACTGCTATGCGGATGACACACAGCTGTACATTTCAATTAAACATGGTGAAGCCCCAAATTTGCCCTTGCTAGAAGAATGTGTTTCAGACATAAGGAAGTGGATGGCTGCAAACTTTCTACTTTTAAACTCGGACAAAACAGAGATGCTTGTTCTAGGTCCCAAGAAACAAAGAGATCTTCTGTTGAATCTGACAATTAATCTTAATGGTTGTACAGTCGTCTCAAATAAAACTGTGAAGGACCTCGGCGTTACTCTGGACCCTGATCTCTCTTTTGAAGAACATATCAAGACAATTTCAAGGACAGCTTTTTTCCATCTACGTAACATTGCAAAAATCTGAAATTTTCTGTCCAAAAATGATGCAGAAAAACTAATCCATGCTTTTGTCACTTCTAGGTTAGACTACTGCAATGCTCTACTTTCCGGCTACCCGGATAAAGCACTAAATAAACTTCAGTTAGTGCTAAATACGGCTGCTAGAATCCTGACTAGAACCAAAAAAATTGATCATATTACTCCAGTGCTAGCCTCTCTACACTGGCTTCCTGTCAAAGCAAGGGCTGATTTCAAGGTTTTACTGCTAACCTACAAAGCATTACATGGGCTTGCTCCTACCTATCTCTCTGATTTGGTCCTGCCGTACATACCTACACGTACGCTACGGTCACAAGACGCAGGCCTCCTAATTGTCCCTAGAATTTCTAAGCAAACAGCTGGAGGCAGGGCTTTCTCCTATAGAGCTCCATTTTTATGGAACGGTCTGCCTACCCATGTCAGAGACGCAAACTCGGTCTCAACCTTTAAGTCTTTATTTATTTATGCTGCAGTAGTAGTTTATGTGTCGGGGGGCTAGGGTCAGTTTGTTATATCTGGAGTACTTCTCCTGTCCTATTCGGTGTCCTGTGTGAATCTAGGTGTGCGTTCTCTAATTCTCTCCTTCTCTCTTTCTCTCTCTCGGAGGACCTGAGCCCTAGGACCATGCCCCAGGACTACCTGACATGATGACTCCTTGCTGTCCCCAGTCCACCTGGCTGTGCTGCTGCTCCAGTTTCAACTGTTCTGCCTTAATATTATTTGACCATGCTGGTCATTTATGAACATTTGAACATCTTGGCCATGTTCTGTTATAATCTCCACCCGGCACAGCCAGAAGAGGACTGGCCATCCCACATATGCTCTCTCTAATTCTCTCTTTCTTTCTCTCTCTCGGAGGACCTGAGCCCTAGGACCATGCCCCAGGAATACCTGACATGATGACTCCTTGCTGTCCCCAGTCCACCTGACTGTGCTGCTGCTCCAGTTTCAACTGTTCTGCCTTATTATTATTCGACCATGCTGGTCATTTATGAACATTTGAACATCTTGACCATGTTTTGTTATAATCTCCACCCGGCACAGCCAGAAGAGGAAGGGCCACCCCACATAGCCTGGTTCCTCTCTAGGTTTCTTCCGTGGTTTTGGCCTTTCTAGGGAGTTTTTCCTAGCCACCGTGCTTCTACACCTGCATTGCTTGCTGTTTGGGGTTTTAGGCTGGGTTTCTGTACAGCACTTTGAGATATCAGCTGATGTACGAAGGGCTATATAAATAAATTTGATTTGATTTGATTTGATCATTGCGGTCATTTGAAGTTGACAAGACGGCAAAACAGATCTGGGACTCAGACCAGCATGACACCTTGGTAGAGCGTCAACATTGGATGCATACATGCAATGACACGCTAAAAAAACAGGCTAAAGCAGAGGCTGTCGGTGTTGAAATAAACAGATGGTAGCGGTGGCTCCAAGATCGCTACCTTGTGCAGGAAGCAGGTGAGGAAGGAGTAGGCCATGTTGTTGTTGAGGAAGGTCCTCTCGTCCATCAGGATGCACTTGATGTACTCGCCGAACGCCGGGTCCTCGCACAGAAGCTTCACACACGTCTTAGCCAGGGCCGACTACAGAACAGCACAGCAAGATGTTGGTGACAACGACCAATTATATTTTGTGTGTTACGTGTGTTTGTAGATTTGGATGTGTGTTAAGTGTGTTTTGCAAGTGAGAGAAATAGTACACATTTGTGTCTGAGTATTGTGTGTGTGTGTGTGACTGTATTGGAGTGAGCGTGTTAAAGTGTGTGTGAAAGCGTGTGATATTTACCTGAGACTGGCAAAGCTCCGTCCACAGCTTGGGGAAGAGGGCCAAGTGCAGAGGCAAGCCCTCGTACGCTATCAGGACACCTGGAACCAGAGAGACATGGTCACATTGGCGACACACCAGATACACACACACACACACACACACACACACACACACACACACACACACACACACACACACACACACACACACACACACACACACACACACACACACACACACACACACACAGCCTTTTTAGTCATTAGATACAGTAACATTAGAAACGCATCCACACACACTCACTTAGTTTGACAAGGGTCTCTGTGAACTTCTCGCAGTTGATGGCGACTCGACACAGCAGGTGGATGAACTGGTGGTAGGAGAGAAAGTAGTCTAGGAGCATCCGGTCATACACCTCATCTTTACCCTAAGAGAGAGAGAGCGAGAGCGAGCGAGCGAGAGACATGGAAGTTGATGATCCTTCTCAATGAAAGCAGGAAGACCACACTAGCGCAAATATACACATGAAATGAACAGACCTTGAAATTGCGAAGAAACATGCATACATAAACCACTTTATTTACTTCAGCTTCCACTTATCCAACCATGATTGTAACCAGGTAGGACAGATGGTCTCATCTTAAATTAAGCTTTACTTAGCCAGGTAAGCTATCAAGAACAATCTCCCTTACAACAACCTGGGGTGAGATTTCCCCCAAAACATAAACATCCTCTTTAGCACCAAGACCACTGTTCAATCAAACTTGCCATGATCTTGGTGCCAAAGATGGCCTTTATGTTAAGAAAATGACAAACTGGCCAAGAGACATGAAGCAGTGGTAGTATTCAGAGACACACACCTTGCTGGTCTCCACCATGGAAGGCAGGAGGCACATGTTGAGTTCGGGTCTGGGAGGCCGGATGTTGTTCTTGCCTCCCATCAGCTTGATGTTCTCTCTGCAGGGCAGGTAAGGCCCAAAGGACACTGTGTACAAAAGAGGGTCACATTCAGACAAATCCTACCTGGTCTTACACAAATCTACAGCAACATTTACGCCAATGGGAGATTGTGGACAAAAATACGTAGTTTTTTTGTTGTTGTGACTTTCTAGATATGTGTAGGACAGTTGAGTGACTGCCTCAGGCACAGAGAGGCCAGGACAGTCAGACTCCCCCGGTACTCTGGCATGCACTTGGAGAACCAGAGGCTACAGACAGAGCCAGGGTCCTTAGGATAGCATGCTGTGTAGTATTATTCGTCGGCATTGTTTCCTTGATCACTTGCGTTGGTCCTCGTTAACTTTCGTCAGTACATAAGACGAGCTCCAAGTGTAGCAGCTGGAGGGGGGCACTCACTGGGGATGTTGCTGTGGTGGTAGGTGCAGTGGTTGTGCTGCAGGAAGGGCACCAGAGTGTGCAGGAAGTCATGGGGACTCAACAGGACCAGCTCCTTCAGAACATCTGGAAGGAGGGGGGGGGAAATAACCAGGAACTACTAGTGACATCACATCTCATATTACATACAACAACAGGTACTCCCTCGAGTGATTGGAATTGTTCCAAAGGTCTATTGTATATACTATGTGGAATAGTTTAGAGGGGAAAATGTGGTCAAATATTATCCAAACTGTGTGCGTGTTCTTACCCAGGCAGGCGTTGCGGAGCTCCGGAGGGCTGTAGGAGTTGAGGAGGGTGAGCAGCTTATGGGCAAAGTCGATCCTCTCCTGCCACTGGATAAGAGCCTGCTTCACATCTATAGGAGAACAACAGGTTACACAGAGACTTTACAGGGTCCATAAATAAAGAAAGGCAAGTCACTGAGCTCTAGTAAACAAAAAGGCTCCGACAGAAGAACACAGGGCTTATTCACACGGGGGGGTGAATCCTAACTTTCACTTCAGTCATGCATTGATGTCAATGGGAGACAGAACATTTGACTCGGAAATTAGGTTTTGCTACAAGGTAGGTGGTCAGCGTAGAATAACTGTCTTGAAAGTAATTGACTAGGGACGTTGGTGGTGAGATGAAAGCTTCTTTTTAGTAATAATACATTTTACCACTTTAGATTCTACAGAACAATAAAAATAAAGTTTAAAAAAAAAAACTTCCTATTGAAAGGCATTCTGGTACTTGCAGTCAATAGCGTAATCCAATACAACATAAATATGTACATAGCTCTCAAATCGCCACATGAATTCTAATACAATTACTCTTACATATGTAAATAACTCAAATAAAATATTTTTAGGATACAGCGGAACTAATTAACTGTAAAGATGAACTCTGTACCCCATTACGGTTACAACATCCAGAGGAGAAGGGGGAGGGAGGGTCGTTTTTGCTGACCTTTGCGCTGCAGATAGGGCCGTGTGGCCTTGAGTACCGACAGGAAGATGGACAGCAGCTCCACCAGGTCCCCCGTCACATGACACGCTGTGGCCTCGTGGTACATCATGTGCAGGGTGTTGAACGACTGCAGGAAGCGGAGGGCGAGGGAGAGCGCGAGAGGGGCACATCAAATGACAAACCGTTGCCTACGCTAAGAAATTAACGTTCCTACACTTTATAGTAAAATATGATTTTACTGGATACAGTTCACAATGAAGAAACTTCATCAAACTACCAACATCATGTGTAGGGTGTTAAAGACAGCAGGATGGAGAGGGTGGGGGTGGGGGCACGTCAAATGACCGGTAACGATTTATGCAACAGCTGACACTTTACATTGAGAAACGTAAAAAAAAAAAATATATAGAATATTTTATATTGGATACTGACTAATACTACATTAAACGCTAATATTATTTACACTTTGAACCCGTTAACCAAACCTTGATTTCCGCTAGCCGAGTGATACAAGAGACTTGGAAATGTGGCAACACGAGACTTGCCCCAACCCCACAACTAACTCCAAATGATAATATAGAAGCCAGTGAAATGAAGCCATGTATGAACGGTTCGTTATAAGCCTAATAACCATAATTAGTGCAGAATGTCTTGATGTACCTCTGTCATAAGGATGAGTCCTCTGTTGAAGACCACCAGTAGTCTGTCCTCGTCGTTCTCCAACAACACACGGAAGGCACTGCGACGGACACAAAACACAGTTACACTATATTATGGACATATACCGTAGTTCACAGTGCTCTCATCTCAAAACTAAAACAGTGCCCATATGATCCTCTAAAAGGCATCAGACATCTCTCTGGTTAAGTTGCCGTGAGTTCATATTTTTTTTAAACTCTGCAGATCTGGGCCGTGTTTTAGGGCATGCAACGGAATAAAAAAACAAAACAACGTTTTGCAACAAATGATTGTGTCCTATTGGACCATTCCAGGTAGTCCCTGTTTCAGTCCATTTTCTTCAACGTGCTGCCTGATGAACATGATCCTGGTGGCAAGTGTGCGCGCGCAATCCCCTCTGTGTGCGCGATCCCTCTGTGGCTTTTGTGGAGCAATGGGTAACGATGCTTCGTGGGTGACTGTTGTTGATGTGTGCAGAGGGTCCCTGGTTTGCGCCCGGGGATGGTCTAAAGTTATACTGTTACATCCCCCTCCGCGTGCGCGACCCCCTCCGCGTGCGCGACCCCCTCTGTTTTACCTGATGAGTGTGGTCCAGCAGGAGCGTCCGTCCAGGCAACGGAGGTAGCAGCTGATGGTGGTCTTCTTAAACTGCTTGACGTCCTCCAGCTCCTCCTCCCTCATGTCCGACCGCTGGGCCACAAACAGCTGCATCAGGTTGAACAGCTCCTCCACCGCCTGCAGGGTGACAAACACACAGACACACCAGACAGTGGTCAGAGATGTAGGGGGGGGGACAAACACACAGACAGTGGTCAGAGATGTAGGGGGGGGGACAAACACACAGACACACCAGACAGTGGTCAGAGAGGCAACAGAGACAAATGCAAATCAACCTCATACCGGAGTCAGAGAGACTACGTAGAAACATCTGAGGCCTAGCCCCTACTCCCTACTACTATCCATCTGATCTCCTCATGAAGTGCTTAGAGGATGATAGTGGACAAGGCACAAGAGACTAATGAATCGCCTGAGGGGTCATGGACACAGGCAGTATAACAGAGGCATAAGATATGTCGACCTGACGCAGTAAGAGAGAAAAAAAGACAAGACGGAGAGTCACACGAACAGACAACACACACCAGCACCCAGTCAATCAGGTCATCTTC
Organism: Oncorhynchus clarkii lewisi; assembly: GCF_045791955.1. Classification (NCBI taxonomy): domain Eukaryota; kingdom Metazoa; phylum Chordata; class Actinopteri; order Salmoniformes; family Salmonidae; genus Oncorhynchus; species Oncorhynchus clarkii. The sequence goes on along the minus strand of NC_092159.1, from coordinate 25,359,130 downwards.
CCATTACACACAAAGGGACAGAGTCAGTCAGTCAGCCGGACCACCCACCCCTGGGTACTGGCTGGCGTGCGGCGTCAGGTTCTTGAAGGCCCACTGGATGTTCTGGTGCGAGGCCAGCTGGCGGGTGAAGGCGGGCGACTGCTCGCAGCACATCCTCAGGATGCCGTAGTACGCCGGCAGCATTCCCCGGTTGAACAGCACCACCTGTTGGTAAATCATTTCAGGCAGGCTTTCAGACTCACCTCTAGCAACTGGGCCACCTTCATTTTGGCGGTTGTGTTTTTGCTAGTAACATTTTGTACATTTACAATGTGTTCCTGGATAAATTGCTCAGAAAAAGTTGAGTTCTCTCCGCTCTCGTTGCCAGTGGAAGGCGCTTCTTTCACCGACGGTTATAACTATTGTACTGTTGGACGTAGGGGCAATGGAATTTGGTAAAACTTCAGTTGGAAAGGACAGTAGGATATGACAGTGCCATGGTAGCGTGAGGCCTCGGAGGCGCTGTGGCCAACATGCACTACACATAACTCATCACCTTTTTGAGCTAGAATCATGCAACTTGGTAAACACGGTTAAGAGAGGTATCGCCTTCGCCCCGTTTACCGTCATGCTTCCCAACGATTGACCAAGTGGTACCGTTTCTATAGCTGGGACATTGTTGCCTCTGCTCGAAAACTAGATTCATTTCATTAATATTATTAGTTTTTTAATAATTAGGGGGGGTTTGCAGCTAAAATGTATTATTTCTACCTCCTGGTCGTCGTGGTCGGCCAAGATGTAGTTAAAGGCGATGTTCTTAGTGACCACGGGGTTCTGGACGACCAGACGGACGTTCTCGGGACACTCCATACACACGTTGTACCAGAAGGAGAGGAGGGCCTGCTTGTTGTGGTTAGTGGCGATGGCTGGTTCAGACAGCTTGGGCTGAGAGGGGAGGGACATGGTGAAAGATCAGAGAAGTTGTCTTACTGCAACTCAATTATCTGATTACTATCACTAGTTATTATTCAATAAGGTGTGTACAGGTGAACACACCACAGAGGAAGAGAAAAAGGAACCAAACAAATCTAAATGAAACTAATAAACTTCATTTTCATGCCGTGAGATGAACCAAAACGCCTGTATTTAGTTATTCTAGCGTGGTGCAGTGAATGCACAAAGAGACTAACTTCTAAATGACTAATGTGACAAATCTAATCCCACTCTCATTTAGCCCACTCAATTCTTCCCAAAGCAGACACAGCCCTTTCAACACCCCCCCCCCCACTCACCTGGAAGAGGTTCCACAGGTCCATGAAGTAGCCGGAGAACATGAGCTTCTCCGTCTTGGAGATGAGGCAGTAGGTCATGAAGCTGAAGTACTGCACCAGCTTGGTGGTCCCATGCACCGCCGCGTCCACGTAGAGCTTGGCCCGACCCAGCAGGCCCAGAAGCAGGTTGTACACCTGGTACAGGAGCAAAAGGGAAAGACTACAGATATTTCTCTGTATTTTTCGTTTTCACACAAAATAAACACAATTTCAAAACAGTTCCTGTGAAACACGTACACTTCCATCTAATCGTTGTACATACTGTATCTTGTCAATAAATTGTATTATGTAAGTCTCCTTCACGGGTTGTAAATTACATCCACTTCTCCCAGTTTCAATAAAATATCTGTACTTGAAGTCTTCGAACTAGAAGATATCTGGGCAGGTGATCAAAAAATACCAGCAAATGGATATTATTGCCAAGACCCGATTGGTCGAAACGTCACTGATGATGGAAACCGTTTGACTTGAGCCCATTATAATTGTATAATACGCTCATTAGTAGTAGTCTTGTTATGGATTTGGTTGATGGAGCTTGTTATTGTAGCGGCAAAGGGGAAGCACAGAACGTGTAGGTCTCAGGTCAGACACTGTTAGTGCTGTATATTAAGATGCTAAGGAAGTAGGTAAAAGAGCAACAGTTGGGTTGCTGTTGAGCTAAGTTAGTTTCTGAGGGACAAGGGCAAGGAGAGGACAATAGTTGGGTTGCTGTTGAGCTAAGTTAGTTTCTGAGGAACAAGGGCAAGGAGAGGACAATAGTTGGGTTGTTGTTGAGCTAAGTTAGTTTCTGAGGGACAAGGGCAAGGAGAGGACAATAGTTGGGTTGCTGTTGAGCTAAGTTAGTTTCTGAGGAACAGGGGCAAGGAGAGGACAATAGTTGAAGAGGGAGGAAACATCTGCGAAGGGGGGGCCAGAGTGGCGCCAATGACACTAACTGCAGCTTTCTCTCCCTCACAGACACACCGGCCCACAAATTTTCTGGACACTAACAAAGAGGCACAGACCTAGTTTCCGCCCAGCAACAGAGACTAATTGTTTATCTTAGACATACAAGAAGGGGAAATCCGCCTAGTCGGGGTATAAATATATGCTTGTGTAACTTGCATGCAGGGCCGGGTCCTTGCCTCTCTGCCGCCCTAGGCGAGACACACACAAAAAAAAGGACCTTGGCTGGTGTTTACTGGGGTGCAGCCTACCATGTCGACCAGCCATGGAATTTTATGAATGCCCATACACCCGGTAGGCCCACCATTTGTAAAACAGGCTGCTTTATTGGTCCTGTGACTAATCAATTTGTCTATTTAAGCTCCGAATGTCAGCTACCCAACTTCATCAGGAGTTATCCTGAGCCTATTTGCAATGTGTTTGCACAACACGTAATATAAACAAAATTCAAGGAGAGCCGCACACTCCAGGAGCTCAGATGCAATAATTTAATGTCCAACGTGTCAACAGACAAGCCGTCTTCATCAGGGTAGAATCAACACGTAATGCAGAAATATTCGATTTTTTCGCTATGGTCAACTTGTTAAAAATACACAAACTTGAAACCACTGATCATGACAAAGGGGGGGGGGAACTCCTGGACAACAGTTGTGATTGTAGATTCTATATTGTCCATGTTACTTTGACCTGTCCTGTTTTCAGGATATGTTGTTTGTTAACGCGACAGCGCATTTGTCGTCGTCGATTGGGCGCCATTTATTTTGGTCAGAGAAACCTGCACGATGTCCGTCTTAAAACATCGTCGTACGTTTTGATCTCCAGCCTGCTGGCTACAGAAAAGGCCACATTCTCTTTCTACCATATCTGACACGTGATTTATGTTTGATTTTCTTTTTGACGGAACGTTGGTGGCGCGCCGCATCTCAGCAACAGCACCCTGGAGAAGTGCGCTGGGAATGGACAAGTGAAATATTTCCCGCCCCCCCGTCTTCGACAAAGTGGGCACTGCTCATCACAGGGCGGCATCAGAGCACACCTAAAAAGCCCATATGCCACTGGTTGAAAGAAATTGTAATTGTTTTTGGCTAGAATTCCGTGAGGTTTTATGTGTTTTTGTTGGTGCACCTTGGTCAGTTTAGATCAGAAAATGGCGCCCTCAATCAGTCTGCCGCCATAGGCGGACGCCTAATCCTGCGAGCAATGAGCAGGCCAGCCATGCTTGCATGTTACGCTATTTAGCTGAAGCATCCAGGCTGGGTGAATAAATCTGGTTTGAGCGTTTCTCAGTGTCCGACTGTACCTGGAGTAGAACCTAAACACGAATAAAAACACAGGGAGGAAAGACTGCAGCGTGTAACCGTACCTGGTGGAGCACCACGGTGGTGTCGGGGGACAGGGGCAGGTCCCGCGTGGGGATGTGGAGGGAACGCGTGGAGCGGAACATCTGGCGGAACGAGTTGCTGGGAATCAGGGAGACCAGGAGGTAGGCTGCCGCTGGAGGGTCAGAAAGAGGACTTCAGAGTTGGAGCAGCGTTTAGCCTAAATGTCTGTCTTTAAAAAAAAGATTTCTAGGCTAACTACACACAATCGTTCTTTTGATAGAGTGAGAAGAGAAGGATGGGGATGAGTGCAGTGGACAGCAGTGGTACCTAGCTCTCTGTTGGTTCTCTGTGAGAGGTGGGGATGGAAGCGAGAGAGGGAGTAACATATAAAACAAGTTGAAAAGGGCACTTAAGGAACCTGTTTTAGGGGATTGTTTTATGGGGAAAGTTTTGTAACCTACACTATATATATTTTTATTTTACCATTATTTAACCAGGTAGGCAAGTTGAAAACAAGTTCTCATTTACAATTGCGACCTGGCCAAGATAAAGCAAAGCAGTTCGACACATACAACAACAGAGTTACACATGGAGTAAAACAAACATACAGTCAATAATACAGTAGAAAAATAAGTCTATATACAATGTGAGCAAATGAGGTGAGATAAGGGAGGTAAAGGCAAAATAAAGGCCATGGTGGCGAAGTAACTACACGCGCAACGCCAAGCAATGGCTGAAGAGGTGTAAAGCTCATTGCCATTAGACTCTGGAGCAGCGGAAACTTGTTCTCTGGACTGATGAATCACGCAGTCCGACGGACTAATCTTGCTTTGGCGGATGCCAGGAGAACACGACCTGCCCCAATGCATAGTGCCAACTGTAAAGTTTGGTGGAGGAGGAATAATGGTCTGGGGCTGTTTTTCATGGTTCGGGCTAGGCCCTTTAGATCCAGTGAAGGGAAATCTTAACGCTATAGCATACAATGACATTCTAGACAATTCCGTACTTCCGACTTTGTGGCAACAATTTGGGGAAGGCCCTTTCCTGTTTCAGCATGACAATGTCCCTGTTCTGCCCCTGAACAAGGCAGTTAACCAACTGTTCCTAGGTGGTCATTGAAAATAAGAATTTATTCTTAACTGCCTTGCTTAGTTACATAAAGGTAAAATAACATATAAACAAAGCAAGGTCCATACAGAAATGGTTTGTCGAGATTGGTGTGGAAGAACTTGACTGGCCTGCACAGAGCCCTGACCTCAACCCCATTGAACACTTTGGGATGAATTGGAAGGCCTATTTGCCCAAAATAAATGCCCAACCTCACTAATGTTCGTGGCTGAAAGGAAGCAAGAACCCGCAGGAATGTTCCAACATCTAGTAGAAAGCCTTCCCAAAAGAGTGGAGGCTGTTATAGCAGCAAAGGGGGACCAACTCCATATTAATGGCCATGATTTTGGAATGAGATGTTTGACGAGCAGGTGTCCATATACTTTTGGCCATGTAGTGTAGTTCGTAAGAACTTCCAGACAAAGACATCACAAGTGTTCTTACAGGTGCGGACACGGGGGTAGTTGTGGGCCAGTAGGAAGCGCTCCACCCAGTTCTCCATGTTCTGCAGCACCCAGCTGTGAGCCAGCTTGTTCCTGGGGGTCTGCACCGCCAACCAGTCCAGACACTGGCTAGGGTTGTACTCTATCACCTGGGAGAAAACACACACACACACACACACACACACACACAACAAAAAGGATAAGATTCTGAATATTTTAGGCAATGACGTCAAGATCAACTGAAATAACTTGACTAAGTGAATTAAGGACAAATACATAGATACATTTATGTTTAACTGAAGTAACTTGATAAAGAACAATGAATCAGATGAACCTATGTGACTATGTTCACTCCAAGCTCATCACTAAGTTCAGTACTCTGGGACTGAACACCTCCCTCTGCAACTGGATCCTGGACTTCCTGTCGGGACGCCCCTAGGTGGTGAGGGTAAGCAACAACACATCTGCCACTCTGACCATCAACACTGGGGCCCCTCAGGGGTGCGTGCTTAGTCCCTTCCTGTACTCACTATTCACCCAGGACTGCGTGGCAACACCTAACTCCAACACCATCATTAAGCTCGCTGACGACACTACGGTGGTAGGCCTGATCACCGACGACAAGACAGCCTAAAGGGAGGTCAGTGACCTGGCAGTGTGCTGCCAAGACAACAACCTCTCCCTCAATGTCAGCAAGACATCGTGGACAACAGGAAATGGAGAGCCAGGCACGCACCCATCCGCGCGATGTAGTGGCGCGGGTCGAGAGCTTCAAGTTCCTCACTAAGGAATTAACACGGTCCACACACACCAACACGACAATGCCTCTTGCCCCTCAAGAGGCTGAAACAATTTGGTATGGGCCCTCAGATTCTCAAAAACGTCTACAGCTGCACCATTGAGAGCATCTTGACTGGCTGCGTCACCGCTTGGTACGTCAACTGCTTGGTATACCGACCGCAAGGCGCTACAGAGGCCAGTGTGTACGGCCCAGTACATCACTGAGGCAGGTGATCATCACTGAGGCACGCTCCCTGCCATCCAGGCCCTCGATACCAGGCGGTGTCAGAGGAAAGCTCTAAAAATTGCCAAAGACTCCAAGTCATAGACAGTTCTCTCAGCTACTGTATGGCGAGCGGTCTGGAACCAACGGGACCCTGAACAGCTTCTACCCCCAAGCCATTAGACAGCTACATAGCTACCTGGACTATCTGCATTGACCCTTTTTGCACCAACTCTTTTGACTCATCACATACGCTGTTGCTACTGTTTATTATCTATCCTGTTGCCTAGTCACTCTACCCCCTACCTATATGTACATATCTACCTCAATTACCTTGTACATCGACTTGGCTATATACACACACGTGGTACCAGTACCAAGCTAGTTATTTATTCCTTGTATTATTTATATTTTTCTATCTGCACTGTTGGGAAGGGCACGTACCGGTCACTGTTTACGAAGCATGTGACAAATAACATGAGATTTGATGTTTGTGTGTGTGTGTGTGTGTGTGTGTGTGTGTGTGACCGTACCTCCCAGATCCTCTGTAGGATGTAAGAGGCGAAGGAAGGCATGCCCGGAGGACCACCTGACAGCTCCATCAGCATGGTGAGCAGCTTGAAGAAAGGGTTTGCCGCCTAGACGAGGAGAAGCGGGAGACGGAGAGCAGGGTGAAGATAAGGAGAGGGACGGAGAGAAAGAAGTAGAGAACATGAGGGACAAATTGAGATTTGTACAAACTAATAATTGAGTTGGATAATAGACAGAGCATTATGTATTAAAAGTATAGGTTCTCACATCAGTGCTTACCTCAGGCGTCAGTTTAGCGATAGAGGTGAAGAGCATGGATACAATCTGGAATAAAAACACAGGAGAAATTATGCCCCTCTATGTAATAATAATTTGGTGGGTGCCTATATTTGTCCTATTTCAAACATGTAAAAGTCTGTATTAATACCAATTGTGTTTTATGCAAATCCCAACTCTCTCTGAGACACCCTCGGAGAGTGAGGTCACGGCCAGGGTCTACCATTAACAACGGCGACGTGTTTGTTTGTGGGTGCGTGCGTTAGTGTGTGTGTGCGCGAGCGTTAAACGTACGTGCTCGGCCAGGCGGTTGTTGTAGCGACACAGGCTGAAGATGAGGTTGCAGGTCTGCCTGATGTTGATGCCGTCTCGGATGTGCTGGAAGAGGAAGGGGAAGCCTTTCCCCCCGGTCAGGGCTGCCATGTCACTCTGGGACAGAGTCAGGTGTCTGGAGAGAGAGGGAGGGAGAAAAGGAGATTAGAAAGAAGATGAAAAATTAAGCATATGAAGAAGGGGGAGGATTTGATACCGACAACAGTGAATACATTTGGGTGCTATATGTGGTAGTATTTCTAGCTAACTTTTGGGAAGTATTACCAACACTATGTTGTGCTGTGCCAAAGCTATGAACATTTCCTGTGACCCAGCAAACGTAAATACCAAATTGTCTAGTCACAACAATTTGTCTAGTTCTGGGTGATACTCAAATTGCTCAGTGACGTTGACAAATCTCACTTTGCTAGTGGCAGGTCAAATCCCTGTGCCAGAGACTGCTTTTCCTGTGTCCCAAGTGGTGCCATGCCATGCAATGCCCTACCTCTCAGAGCGGGACTGTTCCACCAGCAGGGCGATGAGAGCTATCATCTTCTCCAAGGCGGCAGGGCGGTACTTCTCTTCCGCCAGGGATAAGATGTCCTCCTCCTCATCCTCCTCTTCTCCCTCCTCCTCAGACAGCACCTCCACCTGGGGCTGGGGGGGGGGGGGCAGGTTATTACACACCCAATCACAGAAACACACACACACAACTAGTGTTTACTTACGTTCTCAGGCCCCTTGGTGCCCATGTAGAAGTGCACCATGATGGAAATGGCTTGTAGGGACAGAAGGAACTGACTCTGGAGGTATGAGAAAAGAAAAAACAAAACAGACTTAACAAAAACCTTGTTCTCTAAAAACCCTTTCAGCCATGTATTTTGGTGAGGTAATGCCAAGGTCATGGGGTTCAAGACCTGCAGGAATCACAGAAAACATGTGCACTCAGAGAGCAGGCTCTGGTCAAAAGTAGTACACTCTCTTGGTTATAGGGTGCCATTTGGGACTCCTTTTTACACACTTAAGTCCTTTGGGATAAAAGTGTCAAGAGTATTTTCCTATAAAATGACAATTGTTATCAACGACCCACCTCCTCCTCTCCCATCTTGGCGAACTCGTAGAGGAAGGCAAAGTACTCAGTCAGGTGTTTGCTGTGGGGCTTGACGCCGTGTTCCATGATGGACAGCAGCGTCTTGACGAAGCGCGTCACGCACGAGCGGCTGCCAATGTCCTCCACCGGCCCGTCCATGTCGTCAGACCTGGAGGCAGCACACAGGAAGTGACACCAGACAACTTGTGAGGTCATGTTCATTACCAAACAAATGAAGATGGACTGAAACAAAGGGACTACCTAGACTTGTTCAATGAGAAACTCATTTTCATTTCCTTTTGCAAAGCATTTTGAAACGTTCTCTGTTGAGTACCCTAATGAACATGATCCAGGTGATAGTAGAATTAAACATGGAGTCCCCCCCCGAGTTTTTCAAAAAAATTATAAATCGATACTTCTTTGGTTTGTGACCATTAAACCTCAATGTTTTTCCACAAAACTCTGCAGGTGCCCATAGTGCTAGGGCAACAAGGTGACACATGGCCAGCTAATGACACCGACAACACGGTGATGTCATGCTGCAACACCTCTAGTTTCAGCAAAACAGAGGAGAGGTCTTGCTGACATTGAGGGTGTGCTCAAGAGCCACGTTATAGACTCATGGGATATCAGAAGCCAGTTTAATCTGGGAAAAATTCAACAACAAAAAAATAATATAATTATGTGTAAGCCATCAATTGTTAACATTATAAAGCATACAAATTAACATGTTTCTCAGGTTGTGAGCGATTGAGTGGGTGGATGATTGATTGGTACATAAGTAAACATTCCTACCCGTCCTCCATGCCAGGTTGTAGGTAGAGGTGGGCGTGGACTGGCCGTAGCCTCTGGATGACGTGGATACACAGCCTCTGAAACATCTGATGGGGGACAACAGGGTAGAGAGTATGAGTGAGTGAGTGAGTGAGTGTGACCGCCGAATAATCTGATTGGGGCTCTCACCTGTCGAACAATCTGATTGGGGCACTTGATGAGGATCTGCATGGGCCACCAGTTGTCATCAGCCATGCGGTCCAAAAACCACTGAAAGACCATGACAACAGGAAGTTAGCAATTACCCCGCTAATGATTGAAAACCATTTCAGCACAATGTGTTCCCGGATTTGTCCTTCAACAAACAGTCAATTCACCTCGCAGGCCGCCTGGCTGTTGTTGAATTGTTTGGTCAGTAGCTCGATCCACTGCAGCATGGTGGGCTGAAAACACACAGACACAATTTAGACAAACCCTTGCTATAAGTTACAGACCATCTTCCACGCGGTAAAACAAAGGGGAAAAAAATAGAATCATTAAAAATAATAATAATATATATATATTTTTTTATACATATATATAAATAATAATATAAATAATAATAATAATAATAATAAATAAATTGCTGAAAAGTAACCAGACTGCAATTGAGGCTGGCAACTAGAGGGAGCCATCCACTGACAGTAAGGAAGGACAACTCACCTTTTCCTTGGAGTGAATGAACGTCTCCAGGACAAATGATGTGCTAAGCTGTAACCAAGGAGGAGAAGTGTGAGTGTGGAAAGTATATTCAAAAAGTGTAAAGGTAAAACCATAAAAATTAAACGGTGAAAAAAGTCAAGGATTTTAAAATGAAGTTCTACGGTTGAGAATAAGGCTTTTGTGGAGTGTGGTCGTACCTTGGCAGTCATGAGGGAGATGGCTTTGGGGTCTGGTAAAGTGCTAGGGATGCTGCTGCAAAGTTGCCACATGAACCTGTAGGTAAGAGTAGAGAGAGTCACAACACTGATCTCAGACCAGTTGATCCACCAAGGCAACACTACATCCTACATAACTTGCACTATGTTAATAGATCAAGACCACATTTGATTGCATATGAGCTTTAACTGAGACAGTATTTCATAAGTAAAATCGATTTGGTTATACATTTCAGGGTAAAGTCAAGGGCACACAAGCAAAGTACTGTTAACATAAACTCTCAATTATATCACATCTGCATTCTAGCTTCAGAAAAGGTACAGTCTTGACGGCTAGTACAAACATGTGTCACTGACCCAAAGTACGTGTGCTCGAAAATGTTCTTGTCCTGGAGAAACTGCATGTTGTCTTGCCAAATCCACTGAGTAGAGAAAATAAAAAAGAAACACAGAATAAGTATTTCAACGTTTCGAGAGAATGAAGAATGTGAGAAAGGAGAGTTGCTATGAGATTGTGACCAGCCGGGTACCTCGAGTAGATCTGGAGAAACGTCGAAGTTGAAGTCCTTGCCATTTTCCTCCTCGAGCTCCACTCTCTTGTAGAAAAGCATGTAGGCACTGTGGGTCTGGAGGGAGAGACACGGGACAAACTGTCAACTTTAAAACCCAGCGTTTTTAAAAAAAACTACATTTAAACATTAGAAAATGATTTTACAAGGAAACTGACCTTCTCAAAGGAGAAGTCCATGAACTTGTCGGTGACAGAGTCATACGTTTTTGTCTAAAAGACAAAAATGTAGGCGAGACAAAACATTTAAATATTTAAAAGGTATTAATTAACAGTAAAACATTGGAGCTTTGTCTTTTTAAAAAAATGATTTACCGTCATCTCTCCACCGAAGCACTCGGAGGCTAGCTGGGCGGAGTCAAAGGGCTTCACCTCGGCATCGTTGAATAGGTACCTGAGAAAAGCAAACAAATGACCTTAATGACAGTCGGTTGTATTCCCTAAAATTCAAACGCATCCAGATATCAAAAGGCGTGTCATGAATGAATCTCCATGTAAAGGGACAATAAAAAGTGTATCGTAAGACAATAACATGAGACCTCTTTTAAAAAAATTCCCCCAATGATCTTATTTCAATACTAGAGCCAGAGATATTCCTCACCATTTGTTATTCTTGTAGGCGTGCGGGTTGACGATGTCTCGGATGAAACTGTAGTAATGGCCGCCGTCGGCCGTGCCCGTGTGAACCGTGACGCCGATGAGGTCGTACTCGTAGCTCTCCGCCACCTTGGCCTCACCCTCCTCCCGGAAACCTGTCGTAGGACATAGTGGACCACATCAATGAGCAACCCATTCCTCCAATTATTGGTCCAGCTAGCCTCTAATAGGCTAGATAGATGAAGATACCAAGAGGATAAAAACTTTATATTAAATCACCGATAAATCACTGGGGAGCATTCAAGGTGCAGACATTACTTTGTTTTCATATATTTGTTTTTCTATCCAGCACATTTGTCCTCTTTCTACAGACTGCGAAAAAGGAATTATCCGCAAATTGCTACTCAACCCGATTTCAAAACACACCGACTAGTACAGTGATACAAGTGAATTTAGTACAGAGCCTATGAGAACCAAATCATGCAGTTGGGGGGGGGGGGGGGTCTGTCGGAACAGGAAGTGACGCGTACCCTCTTTCCTATCGCCCTTGGCCATGAGGAAGTCCTCAGTGTAGGGGGTCATGTCGAGGCGCAGGGGGAAGGAGAAGTGCGTGTTGACCTTCTCCTTCATCATGGTGACCATGTTGAAGGTGTAACGCATGGTGTTGAAGCTCAGGATGCGAGGCAGCTTCTTGAAGCAGGCCCTGGAACAGAGCAGGATGGAGAAAGGGAAGGGAGATTAATATAAGCACAGGTCTTGTACAAAAAAAAAAACAAAAAAAAACTAGAGACGTCAATAAGTTATTTTTTCAAACGGTAAAACCAACATCAACTAGTGGAAAACCAGCCAACTATTCCAAAAATGTCTGGTATACAACTACGACTCCCAGTGTAGGATAGTTGGCTTATTTTCAGTAGAAACCAGCAGGGCCCTCTTCATGAGGTTCGCGTCGACTCACCTCTTCTCTGCGCGTACTTTCTTGCCACACTGGGAGCAGGTGTACATGTTGTCCCCCTCCAGAGTGTCCTTGATGGTCACCTCGTCCAGAGATTCCTGAGGAAACACGAAGACAAGTCTCTAGCAACATGCCAAGCAGTACTATATGCCCACTAGAATTAGGAACATAGAAAATACACCGTACTAACAGAGTACGACATAGGATGACTTGAGGAGAAGTTGCCATTTGCCAGAGTAAGAATTCCAAGCTGAATGGAAGGGCGGCAGTGTGATACTACAGTGCTATGAGATTTCAGACGTGTGATTGGAAGGTAAACCCCGAGTCTATAACACTTGGTTGCACTTCTAAACGACGTCAACGATGTTGATGGCGATATTGTCCTTACGTAGATGTTCTTCATGTCGGCCACCTGGCACCTGACTGTGTAGAACTCCTCGGCTGTCTGACTCACGTGGTCACAGTCCTGTTGGACGGGGAAAATGACTTGAATGAGAATGTGTGTGTAAAGCCACACACACACAAGTGCAATAAACACACGTAGGGCAACATTTTGTAGTGAATTTTTGTAGTGCCAAGGAATAGTGCAATGTGCACAAAAAACAGTGAACCTCGTAATCAAGCAGTGTGGTTTAATGCGGTTTATGATGAGTTTTGCAGGTAAACATTTAAAGGAGTATAGTGATTCTTACCAGCGAGACCACATTGTTGGTGATGACACCTCCAAAGAGCGTCTTCACAGTGTTTTTCAGGTCCTGGGACATCTCCTCTATCTTGGTGATGAGGTCGGTGAAGAACTCGGTCATGTCCTTCTGCTCGCCCGTGTTCAGGGGCTGCTTGTCCATGGTGTAGGTCTTACAGAACGGGCGGGGGTTGTACGCCTTCCTCTCGCTCTCCTGGAACGAGGGATGGAGAGCGAGGGGGTAAAAATGGAAGAAAGAGGAGCGGAGCAAAATCGAAGTAGCAGGCTCTCCACGGGGACAACGTCAGTTTGTTCCTGTCATGTGGACGGAGGAGCTAGATGAGAAGGGTGTGAGACAGAGGGCTGAGAGAGAGAGAGACCGGCTGCGTACCATGAGATAGGTGAACATCTTCTGGAGCTCCAGCAAGGTGGTCTTGTGCTTAATCTCCTCTGCGTACTGGGAAAAAACAAACACACAACTCTCATTAGCAAACAACATTCGCAAATACCAACATCGAAAGCATTCTTCCGGGTGGCAGAGGGAGTGAAATAGCATGTGTGGGATGAGCATTCTTGCGCAAAATGGCTGCCGTGGATCATCCAAGCGTGGATGAGGTGAAATTGCCCCCATACAAACTACAGCATTGTGAAAAGGGAACCACGGTAATATCATCCATTACAAATCGCTAATATAGAGCGAGGAGAGAGAGCGAGAGAACAAGACAGGGGGGAAAAAAAACAAAGAGGCGTAAGAAAAGCAAGAGGGAGAACAAGAGAGGAACGATAGAACAAAGAGGAGCACAGTATTTAGCAGACTGACCTTCGCAGTGAAGACGGCCTGGCGTGCCTCAGGGATCATGTAGAGCTGTTGGATCGTGGAGGCCAGGTAGCAGGTGGCCCCCAGGTTAGTGAGGCCCACGAAGCGACACTCGGCACGCACGTCGTCGTGGGGCCAGTAGTCCCACTTGTATGGGGCGTGAGAGGCTGTCAATTAACATTAACACAAATATTCATATCGTTCAGGGGCCTAATAGAATGTACCGGATCTAAGATTATGTTTGATGATGCTGAAATATCTTAAATCATAGCATTTTCAAAAAAAATTGACTTTGAACCTTAATAAACCAACTTGGTTCACTCATTTGATCCGGTAATGGAAATCCATGGAGCAGACATTACCAACAGGAAGGCCTGACTTCAATGGGATGCTATTTGGATGTTTGTTTAAAACCAGCGTATATAGTATTTCTATTCCCCGCACCCCACCAAAAAAAACAGCTAGGCGCAGTTTAGGGGCGGAAACTATTTTCAGATTCTGTCAGCCAGCACAATGTCTAATTCAATGGCCATTGTATTCCCATGGGCCCTCCTACCAATGCATTACTCTCATTGACAAATATCCCTAGTAGCATTTTCAACCGTTCTTAAAAGGTCCTTCTCACTCTGCATGTGCTGGGACATGACCCAGTTGTGAAGCAGCCTGTAGTTCTCCACCGAGCCCTTCACCGTCTCCACCAGGAGGTCGTAGGCGGCGGCGCGGGCCGCATGCGACTTGCACTTGGGCTGGGCGCGGTCGGCCAGGCTGGGAAGGAGGAAGAGGAGGTTGTGGACGTCGCGCAGGAACTCCTGGCCCTCTCGGGAGAACTTGAAGGGGGGCTTGTGTTTGAGGACGCTGGTGGCGAGGCGCAGGAGGCCCGTGAGGCCGTCGTCCTCGATGGCGCCGTCCTGCTGGTCCAGGATCTCGCGGCTGGGGAGCGGGAGACAGGTCAATGTTTGAGCAAGCAAACTTTAATTGTAGAAGTGGTTGAAAAACAATATTGTCCCGTGTATTTGAACTGAGCTGGCCTTAATTCTCCAGAAAGAATGTGGACAACGCAAGCCATCACACATTAAAACATAATATTTCCTATATAGCGCACTTCTTTTGACCCCGGCACATGGTCCAAAGGCAGTGCACTAAATAGGCAATAGGACACCGTTTCAGAGCGCCGAACTGGTCTTGGATTCATCTTGGACTCACCTCCGTATGCAGTCGGCCAGGTGTCTGGCTAAAGCATCCAGGTCCAATAGAGTGGTTTGGCTGGCGTCTTTGACGTGGATGTTGTCGATGAGCTTGCACAGCAGCCAGAAGTACTCTTTACAGCCCGTCCTCAGCACGGGCTCCTCTTCATAGTCCTCCACCTGAACACATGACCACACAGCACATCAGCTACAGAGCCCCCTTCATTTATATTAGACATGTGTAACTTGACGTGACCTAGGAATTGAATAACCCACAACGAACACATTTGTTTTAGTCAGTATACAGTACAAAACAAATTGTGCTTGTGTGTGTGTGTGTGTGTGTGTGTGTATATATGCATCTGTCTATACGCGCAAGTGTGTATGTGTGCTGTACCCACCCGCAGTGGTTTGAGGGCCTGTGCGTCGGGCAGGAACTTGAGCAGCGTGGAGGCGGCCAGGAGCAGGAAGGACCTGTTGATGGACTCTCCTCCCTCCAGACCCGACAGGGACAGCTTGTACAGGCCGTTACACGCCTCGTGACGCACTGCCGTCTGAGAAGGCACACTCACGTTAACCCCTTCCTCTATTTGATGTTGTTACCAAGGTCACACGGATCGATTGGGTCACAGAATAGTTAGTATTCCAGTGGCATCAAAATAGAGACAATATTTTTGGATGGAAATACCCACAAATGTTACACCGAAACAAACTGGGGGGGGGGGGGGTCAGTGTCTCATTATTCCCCCAGATCTCACCTCCGGGACCAGCAGGGTGAGCTTCCTGAGCCAGTCGTGAAGGTGGTCGCTGTCGGCCAGACCGGACTTGACCGTAGAGCAGCAGTGGGCCCAGCTCACCAGCAGCCACATGGAGTAGTGGGTCACTGGAACATAGGAATAACGTTGTCATTTCACATGTCTAATGTGTCATTCCTAAGAACAATGTGCTTAAGCACATACAGAATGGATAGGAGGCTATGAAAGCTCTACTTTCAGTGCAAAATGTTTGTGTGAAAATAAAAAAAATGTGGCTATTAATTTCTCATGTTGATTAACATTTAAGCATATGTAAAACGTAGCTCACCTTCATGGCGGGACCGGTGATCCGATTGGGCCTTCAAAACTCTGCAGGTGAGACAGGAAGTAAACTAAGTCAAGATAGGCTGACGGAAGTACAAAAACATTTCACACCGATACCCCATGTCCATACGACAACACAACTTACAATGAATGCCTTCCTTCAAATCCAATAATTTGTTCCCTATCTTCAAATTCAAAAGCCTTTCTTGGCATGGAGAGTGTTGCCACATACATTGAGCCACACCAAACATACTTAGTAGTTAAGTACTACATAGCACGCTAGTGGGTAGTGTGACCACGGAAACACAGGCCTCGTCTTTGGTGTTCTCTCACCTGTGTGCTAGGTTATCGTAGGTGTAGGCCACGTTGATCAAGCGCTGGATCAGGTTGGTGCCTTGGACAAGGCCCAGGAAAACCTGACATGAAAAAAAAAAAAAAAAATCAAGTATTACCAAGTATTTAAGATACAAATAATTACCCATGGGGATAGTTTTGAAGTTCGTGTAGAGGCCAAGACACCACAGGGAAGGAAGTACAGAGAGACAAAATAGCTGTGGGCAATAGAAGACTGCTTCAGAGGGAGAGAAGAGGCAATAGAAGACTGCTTCAGAGGGAGAGAAGAGGCAATAGAAGACTGCTTCAGAGGGAGAGAAGAAGAAATAGAAGACTGCTTCAGAGGGAGAGAAGAGGAAATAGAAGACTGCTTCAGAGGGAGAGAAGAAGAAATAGAAGACTGCTTCAGAGGGAGAGAAGAGGAAATAGAAGACTGCTTCAGAGGGAGAGAAGAGGCAATAGAAGACTGCTTCAGAGGGAGAGAAGAGGAAATAGAAGACTGCTTCAGAGGGAGAGAAGAGGAAATAGAAGACTGCATCAGAGGGAGAGAAGAGGAAATAGAAGACTGCTTTAGAGGGAGAGAAGAG
Organism: Oncorhynchus clarkii lewisi; assembly: GCF_045791955.1. Classification (NCBI taxonomy): domain Eukaryota; kingdom Metazoa; phylum Chordata; class Actinopteri; order Salmoniformes; family Salmonidae; genus Oncorhynchus; species Oncorhynchus clarkii. Next base: position 25,342,298 of record NC_092159.1, on the reverse strand, counting down.
GCAATAGAAGACTGCTTCAGAGGGAGAGAAGAGGCAATAGAAGACTGCTTCAGAGGGAGAGAAGAAGAAATAGAAGACTGCTTCAGAGGGAGAGAAGAAGAAATAGAAGACTGCTTCAGAGGGAGAGACGAGGAAATAGAAGACTGCTTCAGAGGGAGAGACGAGGAAATAGATGGGGAGACAAAAAGATGCTGCAGGACTTTCTCTACTACTTTCTACAGAAATGTTTTTACGGTTTATGGTTACTGGTTGCTCAATCCTGGGTTATTACACGTTTCTGTATTTCCTGGTTACGTCAAACAAAATAATACAAAATCGATCGATCATTTCTCTTTTAAGTGCCTCAGTTGTGGAAAGAAAAGCTGTGTCCCACACAGAAAGAGTTAAGGATGGCAACTCTCCCCACCCAGCGGTGAGCATAAGCTGTTAGCATTTAGCTGAGGGACCAGTGTACCTCTGTGAGGCGGGGGATGTGCAGGCCCTTGCCGTGGTCGCCGGCGGACTTGCGGGACTTGCCAGGCCAGGCCCTTTTGCGCTGGCTGTCGGTGAGGCCCGACCAGGAGAAGACGTCGTGGTAGGCTAGGTCCAGGTCGGCCGGGTCCACCGCAAACTGGCAGATGAGCTTAAGCAGGCAAGCCAGGCAGTCCAACAACCACTGAAGGAGAAAGAGAGCGACGTGACTTGTGTTAACACTCAACACTAACTACAGAACATTATTTTTCAAAACAATGAAGGACATGGTTTTATTTCTGTCCTGTTCATTTCCCCCCATGTTTTTCATATATATTTTAGGATTGTCCACTTTGAAATTGGAAATCATCCACACCTCATAAAGCAGTTTTCAATGTGTGAAAAACTGTTTTTTTTTAACAGAATCATTACCACTCGTCATATGACTGTAGAGTACCGAGACTTCAACTTTATTTAGTTTAATCTATACAACCCATTCTATTCCATTTCTCCCATGTATTAGAATGTGTTTCTGATCCACCCACCACTGTCCAAGACTCCTGGTCCTTGGGCTCCAGAATGGCAGAGTTGAAAATCTCCAACAGCAACTGAAGCCCTCCAGACGACACAAACTGTAAGAAGAGAGCAACAAAAAACAAACAGGAAATGGAGTTGACGTGATGGATAAGTGGTTTGTGTAAGAGTGTACAGTATGAGAGGTAGTCAGTTTATAAAGAGGCGTACCTTGCAGCTCCAAGAGTTCTTACTGTTCTCTATCTGGTCCTCGCTGGAGTCGTCAGAGTCTGGGTACAGGTCACTGTAGCTCCCCTGGACACACACGGACAACACAGGGGTCATTCATATGCGTGTTTGAATCAGTGAGCAGAGCAAGGGTGTGCATATGTGTGTGAATGTGGGTGTTCATAAATGAGAAAAAAAAGGTGTTTGAGTGACAAAGTATATATATATATATATATATATATATATATATATATATATATATATATATATATATATATATATATATAAATATAAATATATATAAATAATTAGTCCCAGTAGTACCGTGGACTCCCGGTGGATGCGTCGGTTGGGCTTGCCCAGGGCCTCGATTATCTCCAAGGCGTACAGCAGCTTGTGGGGGCTCTTGATCCTCAGCAGGTCTTTCCAGCACAGACCCTCGCCTCCCTACGGACAGACGGAGAACACACACGAGACAGGACGCATATCTTTATGTTGTCATTCATTGGTGAGCAAAGTGGGTCAGAACAAGCACGGCTCATTGAACAACTCAACTAAATCGGCAGGCCCTTGATATGTTGAAGGAGGTGTGTGCGTGACGGGCTGAAACTAAAATGTACACCCCTGGGGCCCTGGGAATGTTTAAGAAATACGAGCAGAAACTAATGAGCAGGATGCAAAGGGATAAGCAGGCCAGCATGAGCAGGGGCACAACAGTATTGGGGAGAGTGACGGCGTCTAAGGGGAGAGTGACGGCGTGTAAGGGGAGAGTGACGGCGTGTAAGGGGAGAGTGACGGCGTGTAAGGGGAGTGTGACGGCGTGTAAGGGGAGTGTGACGGCGTGTAAGGGGAGAGTGACGGCGTGTAAGGGGAGAGTGACGGCGTGTAAGGGGAGCGCAACGGCGTGTAAGGGGAGAGCAACGGCGTGTAAGGGGAGAGCAACGGCGTGTAAGGGGAGAGCGACGGCGTGTAAGGGGAGAGCGACGGCGTGTAAGGGGGGAGCGACGGCGTGTAAGGGGGGAGCGACGGCGTGTAAGGGGGGAGCGACGGCGTGTAAGGGGAGAGTGACGGCGTGTAAGGGGAGCGTGACGGCGTGTAAGGGGAGCGTGACGGCGTGTAAGGGGAGAGTGACGGCGTGTAAGGGGAGAGTGACGGCGTGTAAGGGGAGAGTGACGGCGTGTAAGGGGAGCGTGACGGCGTGTAAGGGGAGCGTGACGGCGTGTAAGGGGAGAGTGACGGCGTGTAAGGGGAGAGTGACGGCGTGTAAGGGGAGCGCAACGGCGTGTAAGGGGAGAGTGACGGCGTGTAAGGGGAGAGTGACGGCGTGTAAGGGGAGCGTGACGGCGTGTAAGGGGAGCGTGACGGCGTGTAAGGGGAGAGTGACGGCGTGTAAGGGGAGCGCAACGGCGTGTAAGGGGAGAGTGACAGCGTGTAAGGGGAGCGTGACGGCGTGTAAGGGGAGCGTGACGGCGTGTAAGGTTAGCGTGACGGCGTGTAAGGGGAGAGTGACGGCGTGTAAGGGGAGTGTGACGGCGTGTAAGGGGAGTGTGTGTGAGAACAGGTGACGTACCGTGTCATCGGCGATGTTCTGGAAGGCCAGCAGCATGTTGGGGCAGGTGGGCAGCAGCATGAGCAGCTCCCAGACGCGCCTCGACAGGTTTTCAGCATGGAGATGCAGCTCCTCACATCGTAGGTTCTGGAGAGTAAAATAAAATACATCTTTATTTAGATATTTGTTTGTAACGCGTTATTTTCTGCTGTCACAGTGACAGAACCCATACACCACACACACACACACACACACACCACAGCGGCCTTGGAGCAGTACTATAAACACAGCCGAAGGCAGGCACACACTATAGGCAATACCTCATTTTGATTCAAGTAATTGTGTTAACGTTCTGGTCAGATGAGTGTTAGATGTGTGTAAGTGAGTGAGAGAGAGAGAGGGATAAATGCATGCAAAAGAGAGAGTGAGTGACGTACAAACAGCACACTGGATAACCCCTCTCTGAGTCCCTGTGAAGGGAGAGACTATAAAAAGCACTGACCGCCGGGTGACTTTGCATTTCAAAACGAGACGGCTCCCGCCGCTGTGACTAAAATATACACGTTGAGCGCCTTACATCCTATGTATTACACACCCGAGGCTCGGTCCTAAATAGCAACTTATTCCCTACACAGTGCACTACTTTCGAACGGAACATATGAGCCCTGGTCAAAAAATAGTGCACTATCAAGGGAATAGGGATGGCATTTGGGACACACTCCATGCAGTACGTTTTACTGGACTATCAAACGACTGCCAGAAGACCATTGGACAGTCGTGATACATTATGCATGATGCACCTGGAAGGAAGAGCCTACTTTATATTCTGGAAGGACTTTTTGTTCAAAGACTATTTCACATTTAATCGGATGGAGAGTATTTCAAGTCTGGTTTCTATGTAGCTGTTTCCAAGCTGCTTTTTCAAACGCTCTGTTGCATTCTTATTTCCTTAGCTATATTATCAAGGGTATCTAATAGACAAAAAAAAGTTAAGATATACAATGAAACCCATCTACTCCAGCACACACACATTTTTGATGGAGATGCCGAAGGGGACTCTTCCCCCCCCCAACACACAACCCCCTCACACACCGCGTCCTGCCAAACCCACTTTGTCTCCGCCCCACCTATACACACAAACCATTGGACTGTAAAGGGCCTCCTCTCACAGAGCACTGGGGGGGCTTAAAGCAGGCCAGCATCTCACATACCCACAACACGCACACTCCATGACCCACCTCGGGGCTGTCTCCCAGAGCACTGGGGGGCTTAAAGCAGGCTGGCATCTCACATACCCTCAACATCCCCTCACACACAGCCCTAAACCACTCACTGGACCCATATTCACTTTCAATCTCTTTTCGATATTTAATTCGATTATACCTTCCGGTAACCTGCCTCGCCCAATGTGATACGGAATCGCTATTATTTAAAAATTTTTAGAACACATTCAAGAACCTCCAGAAGCTAACCAGCTACAAGCTATTTAGTCATTGTTAGCCACTGCTAGCGGCTTTTACCTTCTGCACAGCCAGCAAGTTTTTTTTTTGTTGCCTGGATAATACTCGCCAGTCTAGCTTCCCTGTCCCATCCACCGCTGCCCCCTGGACACTGTGATCACTTGGCTACATAGCTGATGCCTGCTGGACTGTCCATAAATCACGGTACTCCATTCTGTTTGTTTATGTTTTATCTGTCGGCCCCAGCCGCACTCAGGCTCTGTGTGTAATTAATCCGACCCTCTCTGCCTAGTCAACGCCATTTTACCTGCTGCTGTTGTGTTAGCTGACTAGCTGTTGTCTCACCTACTGTTTTAGCTAGCTCTCCCAATCAACACCTGTGATTACTGTATGCCTCGCTGTATGTCTCTCTCAAATGTCAATATGCCTTGTATACTGTTGTTCAGGTTAGTTATCATTGTTTTAGTTTACAATGGAGCCCCTAGTTCCACTCTTCATACCCCTGATACCTCCTTTGTCCCACCTCTCACACATGCGGTGACCTCACCCATTACAATCAGCATGTCCAGAGATATAACCTTTCTTATCATCACCCAGTGCCTGGGCTTACCTCCGCTGTACCCGCACCCCACCATACCCCTGTCTGCGCATTATGCCCTGAATATATTCTACCATGCCCAGAAATCTGCTCCTTTTATTCTTTGTCCCCAACGCTCTTTTAGCCGCACCCTCATACTACTCCTCCTCTGTTCCGTGGGTGATGTGGAGGTAAACCCAGGCCCTGCATGTCCCCAGGCACCCTCATTTGTCGACTTCTGTGATCGAAAAAGCCTTGGTTTCATGCATGTCAACATCAGAAGCCTCCTCCATAAGTTTGTTTTACTCACTGCTTTAGCACACTCTGCTAACCCTGATGTCCTTGCCGTGTCTGAATCCTGGCTCAGGAAGGCCACCAAAAATTCTGAGATTTCCATACCCAACTATAACATTTTCCGTCAAGATAGAACTGCCAAAGGGGGAGGAGTTGCAGTCTACTGCAGAGATAGCCTGCAAAGAAATGCCATACTTTCCAGGTCCATACCCAAACAGTTCGAACTACTAATTTTAAAAATGACTCTCTCCAGAAATAAGTCTCTCACTGTTGCCGCCTGCTACCGGCCCCCCTCAGCTCCCAGCTGTGCCCTGGACACCATTTGTGAATTGATCGCCCCCCCATCTAGCTTCAGAGTTTGTTCTGTTAGGTGACCTAAACTGGGATATGCTTAACACCCCGGCAGTCCTACAATCTAAGCTAGATGCCCTCAATCTCACACAAATCATCAAGGAACCCACCAGGTACAATCCTAAATCTGTAAACAAGGGCACCCTCATAGAAGTCATCCTGACCAACTGGCCCTCCAAATACACCTCCGCTGTCTTCAATCAGGATCTCAGTGATCACTGCCTCATTGCCTGTATCCGCTACGGGTCCGCAGTCAAACGACCACCCCTCATCACTGTCAAACGCTGCCTAAAACACTTCTGTGAGCAGGCCTTTCTAATCGACCTGGCCCGGGTATCCTGGAAGGATATTAACCTCATCCCGTCAGTTGAGGATGCCTGGTCATTCTTTAAAAGTAACTTCCTTACCATTTTAGATAAGCATGCTCCGTTCAAAAAATGCAGAACTAAGAACAGATATAGCCCTTGGTCACTTCAGACCTGACTGCCGTCGACTAGCACAAAAACATCCTGTGGCGGACTGCAATAGCATCGAATAGTCCCCGCGATGTGCAACTGTTCAGGGAAGTCAGGAACCAATACACGCAGTCAGTCAGGAAAGCAAAGGCCAGCTTCTTCAGGCAGAAATTTGCATTCTGTAGCTCTAACTCCAAAAAGTTCTGGGACACTGAAGTCCATGGAGAACAAGAGCAATTCCTCCCAGCTGCCCAGTGCACTGAGGCTAGGTAACACGGTCACCACCGATAAATCCATGATTATTGAAAACTTCAACAAGCATTTCTCAACGGCTGGCCAAGCCTTCCTCCTGGCTACTCCAACCTCGGCCAACAGCTTCGCCCCCCCCCCCCCCCCCCCGCAGCTACTCGTCCAAGCCTCTCCAGGTTCTCCTTTACCCAAATCCAGATAGCAGATGTTCTGAAAGAGCTGCAAAACCTGGACCCGTACAAATCAGCTGGGCTTGACAATCTGGACCCTCTATTTCTGAAACTATCCGCCGCCATTGTCGCAACCCCTATTACCAGCCTGTTCAACCTCTCTTTCATATCGTCTGAGATCCCCAAGGATTGGAAAGCTACCGCAGTTATCCCCCTCTTCAAAGGGGGAGAAACCCTGGACCCAAACTGTTACAGACATATATCCATCCTGCCCTGCTTATCTAAGGTCTTCGAAAGCCAAGTCAACAAACAGGTCACTGACCATCTCGAATCCCACCGTACATTCTCCGCTGTGCAATCTGGTTTCCGAGCCGGTCACGGGTGCACCTCAGCCACGCTCAAGGTACTAAACGATATAACCGCCATCGATAAAAGACAGTACTGTGCAGCCGTCTTCATCGACCGTGCCAAGGCTTTCGACTCTGTCAATCACTATATTCTTATCGGCAGACTTAGTAGCCTCGGTTTTTCTGATGACTGCCTTGCCTGGTTCACCAACTACTTTGCAGACAGAGTTCAGTGTGTCAAATCGGAGGGCATGCTGTCCGGTCCTCTGGCAGTCTCTATGGGGGTGCCACAGGGTTCAATTCTCGGGCTGACTCTTTTCTCTGTATATATCAATGATGTTGCTCTTGCTGCGGGCGATTCCCTGATCCACCTCTATGCAGACGACACCATTCTGTATACTTCCGGCCCGTCCTTGGACACTGTGCTATCTAACCTCCAAACAAGCTTCAACGCCATACAACACTCCTTCCGTGGCCTCCAACTGCTCTTAAACGCTAGTAAAACCAAATGCATGCTTTTCAACCGTTCGCTGCCTGCACCCGCACGCCCGACTAGCATCACCACCATGGATGGTTCCGACCTAGAATACGTGGACATCTATAAGTACCTAGGTGTCTGGCTAGACTGTAAACTCTCCTTCCAGACTCATATCAAACATCTCCAATCTAAAATCAAATCTAGAATCGGCTTTCTATTCCGCAACAAAGCATCCATCACTCACTCCGCCAAACTTACCCTAGTAAAACTGACTATCCTACCGATCCTCGACTTCGGCGATGTCATCTACAAAATGGCTTCCAATACTCTACTCAGCTAGCTGGATGTTCTCAACTAGCCTACCTGGTTAAATAAAGGTGAAAAAAAATAAATAAAATTAAAACCATGCCCCCACAACACGCACACTCCATGACCCACCTCGGGGCTGTCTCCCAGGGCACTGGGGGGCTTAAAGCAGGCCAGCATCTCCAGCAGGTCGAACAGGGTGGTGAGGTGGGGCTCCTGGAGCAGCAGTAGCATGGGGATGTGCTCCTTCTGGGGCGGGGGGAGACACGAGGCCGGAAGCTGCACCCCCTCGCCCTTACGCTCCCGCCGTGGGGCGCCCAGCGAGACAAACACCATCTGTAAATGAGGAGAGGGAGAGGCATGAGTGCCATAGCTGAAGGGGCCAATCGTGTGTTATTAGGCATTGCGGCTTTGAAAGCCAACGTTCCCCCGTTCGCAGAGATATCGTTCACGTAAGACGCTGCATATGGTCGGCTCAATCGGAAATGGCCTTCAAAAAGCCTCTATTCCTAATAACCTGCCGATCGGTTTGAAATCCCCGGCTAATATTTACACCTAAGTGCAGACTGCCAAGTGTGTGTAGGTAGTTTACCTGCATGTCTTTGAAGCCCAGCTCATGAAGGGTCTTCTCATCGTAGTCCGTGGTGAGCTCATGGCCAGAGGAGATCATTCTGACCGGGCCCATCAAACCACCTGACGGAAACACACACACACACACACACGTTAGAAACACAGACTGGCGAAACACCCAATACTAAAAGCGGCTTCTGATCCATTAACTTGTTCCTTTCCCTTAGTGAAAAACCATGCCTCAGATCTGAAAGGACGGCATAGAAACGGTGTAATCCTTCCTTCTGAGGTGATTACCTCAATAGATCACTGAAGGAAGTGTGCATTTCTAATGAGGGGGTAAGGAAACCATTCGCTACATAAGAATTGCCAATTAAATTCAAGACTACTGACACCACAGGCCCTGTTTGAATACCCCTAAAATACTGATACAAAATACACGATGAGATCAGAGATTGCTTCAAAAGGGGAAGGATGCAACAGCCTTGGGGAGAATCTCAATTGCATTTCCTTGATCCCATCCAATCACATACTCATTATCCAATTGTTTTTTTAAAAAGGTGAGGAGAGGATGCGAGGAATCAAGGAAAAGCAATCGAGATTCTCCATTGGTATTGCCGCCACACTGGATCAGGGGTCAAAGGTGAGAGGTGACAGACCTGGGAAGTCCCCCTGGCGGCTGCTCTGCCCAAACTCCTGCAGCTGGGCCTGCTGGTTCATCTGCTCCTTCTGCAGGTTCTCGTACCAGTGGGTCACCTCGGCCCGCAGGTCTGCCACCTGGTCACTGGGGTACATCTCGATGGTCATCTGGTACCACATACACAGGTAGGAACGTAGACACACACACAGACAGACGCACACACACACAGACAGAAAGAAAGGGAGAGACGCACGCGCGCGCACACACACACACACACACACACACACACACACAAAGGCAAGTGACCAAACAGACACACACAGACGCGCACACACAGAAAAAGTGTGTTAGAACATCCTTACAAACATCAAGAATGAGAACACAGCATTCTTCACAGTAGTATCACAACAAACATTTCTACTCCATAAAAGCATGAAATTAGCTTGCACCAATTGTTTCCATTCATTTTGACATTGTGGCCTGTAGATTTTCCCTAACACCACAGAACACAACAGCAACAAGAGCATTTGAGTGTTTCCAAGCGACCAAGGGTTAATAATTAAGTACCAAGATGCTGGGTACTTTCTTGGGTACCTTGTCGGGCAGGCCGGCGGGCTGGCACACGATCCTCAGTGGCAGAGACTGCTTGTCGCTCAGCGCCTTCAGGTGGCTGCTGATGCCCGTGCCCTCGATCTGCCACTGACGCAGGTGGTAAGCAAACCTGGAGAGGGGGCAGGAGACAAAGAGAGTGTTGGGGGTGCAGAGAGAAAGTGAGAGAGCGCCAAAGAGAGACACGGTTCTTCGTGCTGGTTGAAATTAGCGTGGGAGTTGAGTTGGGGGGGAAAAGTTTGGGTGAAGGGTGGATGGGTCAGGAGAACTGGACCAAGAACTTGTCCTGTAGCTCTCCAGGTCCAGGGATGATCTCTACTAGGCGAGGCGGAAATATAGTTGATGATAAGCAGCGTGCTGGTTAAGTTTAGAGGTTCAGGACTTAAAGTACACAGGTTGAGAGGATGGAGATGAGGAGCATGTGTCTCTCTCTGTGAGAGTTTCGGTGCGTGTGTGTCTGCTTGCGTACATGCATTTCTGTGTGTGTGTGTGTGTGTGTTCCCAACCTGCGTCGGAAGGCCTCCAGGTGGGTCTTGAGCATGAGCAGGCCCCTCTCGATGACGGTGAGGCTGGAGTGGGCGTCCTTCTCCAGGTTGGCCGAGGTCATCATCAGGCTCTCCATGCACTTACTGATGAACTCCTGCTCCTTCTCCAGGCCCGTCTTACCAGCTGGGGGATGGAGACGGACACGCAACCGCAGAATCAATATCGGCAAAGATCGGAAATCAGTAGGTCATCGCGGTGACTCCTGATAGGCACGTTGCAATAAGCTGAGCTTCTAGGCGAACGTCTAAAACCGCTCGTTCAAAATAATGACTATAAAGTAGGATGTTTTGGATCTGGACGTGCTGCTGCGGACAGGGTTTTCACTTCCTTTTTTGCAGCAATATAAAACAAGGGTGTTATGGTGGAGAAATTCTACTACGAGTCTTCAACCATGTACCAACTGAAGGTGCACTGACCGTTGATGTAGTAGGAGTTGATGTACTGGATGGCAGCGCGGCTGATGTCTGCGGACTGGGCCCTGAGGGCGATGCCCCACAGCTGGTCCATGCCACACAGCTACAGAGGTGGTGGTCAAAGGTTAGAGGTCATGGACAAGCGTTGACAAGTTGACAGCAGGGTTCAGTGTGTGTAGAAGTGTATGTGTGTATGACCAACTGTACTCGGGTGGGTGTGTGTGTCCCTGTGTGTGTGTGTGTGTGTTTGAATCCTTCTCTGTAATGTGATTTGTGGATTCAAATAAAGTGTATGTGTGTGTGTACCTCGCAGTTGGAGCCGCTGTCGTAGGCGCTGGTGGCCAGACGGGCCAGGTTACAGAGATGCTGGAAGAGGTTGAGGCCCGTCATGCTGATGGTCTCTGGCTTCAGCTGGGGCATCTGAGGAAACAGGAAGTATTAAGGGCAAACGGTATTACAATGACAGATTCTGAGACTTTAAGACCAACGCTTTGGGCAACTTTTCCGATTTGTTTCCTCCGGCTAGTGAATCACTTTTCAATGACCTTTCACAATGAATTGACAACTTTGGGACTTTTTAAATGACAACCTCCTCCCACCCCTTTTTTTGTTTGTTACAGATTCTAGCTATCAATTCATTGAATTGGTTTTTAGCTCAGGTTCGCCATCACAGACCACGTTGGAATGACCCTTGTCCAACACCCCTCCCCACTAAGACCAGATGGTCCAGTCCGGTCGTACCTTTTCCAGGAAGAGGTGTTTGTAGGTCTCCATGCCCATGGCGTGCTGGTCTTTGCTGCGGACCTGGTTGAGGAACCAGTGCAGCGCGTCGTCGTAACACTCTCCGTCCTCCACCAGGCAGTGCCACAGGATGTCCACCTGCTCTAGACTCAGTCCTGAGGGAGAAGAGAGGCAGTTAGCGTGTTCATATACTAATACCCGCTGTTATATATGCACACATTCACTGCTGGGGAGAGGAGGAGTTAAACTGGTTTCAGCGTTGGTACACAACCACACACACACTTCCCCGACTATAAGGGGAAGATGAGCGTATCACTCCCACACTGGATCCACAATAGGCACACAACCACACAGGCAGATAGTCATGTACACCACATCCACATTTTCACATACACACAATATTAATGGTTCCCAGAAAAAATTGGCTGCAGTATTAATCCTTTTGTGTCCTGATCGAGCGCCACCATAAGACTGCAGGGAGTCTCCCAGTCTACCTCTAAATCCAAAATATTAGCTCCCCTTCACGCATACACACATACACAAAAGTCACACACACACACAGCTATGAACAGAGTGAATTAGCTAGGTAGATCCAGTCACCCCTCTGGAGACGCCAGAGGACAATGAGGTCTCTGTTGTAGGAGAGAGAGGCTCATCAGGTTGCACATCTCCAGGGCCAATTCCATTCCCAGGGTGTAGTCAGCCAGCCATAGAGGGAGAGAATGATAGGGAATGTTTCTGTTGAACTGTATGTGAAGACTGGGTAATGTAACGGAAAGCTGGAATAAGCCTTCCTTATTGGACACGTCATGGCTGAAACACTCGCCGTTTCAGTCTGTTTCGCTCCATTTGGTGCCTAATGAACACGACCCTGTTGACTTACTGAAGTGGTCTGGGGAGCCCAGTGTGGAGAAGACACAGGTCAGGAACTGCAAGCGAACTTGGACTTCCGCACTGTGGCCATACCTGTGATCGCATAGTAATCAAAAGAACATATTTCAATAATGAACTATTTCGTTTCCTTTTGAACTGCAACGTCACTCTAACGTCCATTCCAATGCGTTTCACATTTCAAATAAGGAAATCAAAAAGACTAGCCACGCTCTCTGTGGTTCTGTCAGGACAAAACATGCACGTGTCGTTTTGTCTCGGCGGTCCCTTAAAGCAGCCAGCAACTCCCGAGCTGGCCACATACACAACCACAGAGTCACTGTCCGCAGCCATTGCACACCAGAACCGCACTGCAGCGAGACTGGTCGGCTTAATAAGCTGCAGTTACATTGGTGTACCTACAATACATGCTGCGTTACCAAATATGTTGCCATACTCCACAGTAATAAGACTGTTACTGTTGTATAGTTACAAGGCATTGGGGGTGGGGGTAGGGTAGTGGAGAGAACGGGTGAGTTACTCACAGGGCAAACTTGTGCCTCTGCTCTCGGACTTCCTGGATGTAGTGCAGCAGGTTCTCAAAGAACAGCTTCATCATGTGCAGCTCCTTCTCCGCCCACCTGAAAGACACGACACCAAAGGGTGTGAGTTCGGAAATTCATTATCGGCTCCGATTTCGGAGCACTCTCGCCCGAGTGTAGCCAGAGCGAAGAATAACTGATAACGGCCGTTGAATATGGCCGGTGTACGTAAACGTCTGCAAAACAAACGGAATTAAACTGTAGCCAGCAGCACAGTTACAGTCACCAATGCTGTGGATAACAGCCTAACAGCTCTGCTAGTAGGGAGAGTAAAATGGTCAGAGTGAAGTGTTCTAGCATTTGTGTCTGAAAGTAGCTTGCAAAGCTAACCAACGTTAGACAGTTAGATTGGGTGCTTGACTGCCGTGTGAGAACACTCCTGAGAACGCTCAGATCAACCCTATTCCTCGGCCAGAGCATCCAGTGTGCGCTCTGAAAGCTCAGAGTACAAAACACTCTGAATTTACGAACGGACAATCTGACAACACTCTGAACTTACGAACGCCCTGACCGTACTCTGGCAGTCCAACGTGAATTTACGAACATACCAAATGTCACAAAAACAGTAGTTATTGTCACAATATGTCCAATATGTGCAAATCTGTTGCATTGCCAATGTTATTCTGTGATGCCATGTAATGGACAACGTTTGTCTGTTCTAATCATGCTGAGGGTGCGATGCTTACATGGTGATCCAGTGGGTGTCGTAGCTAGAGCCGAACTGCTGAAAAGTGCCGAACAGTTTGGGAAGGAGGCGCAGGGAGACGACCACAGATCTGTGGGAGAGAGAAGCATGGAGTTTCACATAACAGCTAGCCAACGAAGGGATAATACAAAATCATTTGACATTTCAGAGCTATGTTGTTCACACAGACATACACACTAATATATATATATATGCGCACACACACACACACACACACCTGTGGTGGGCAAGGTTCTCCAGGCAGCCCTCGATGAAGCGCATGCGGATCTGACGGTCGGTGAACCAGCACACCAGAGAGCACAGGAGCTTCTCCGCCTCGTTGATCAGGCCCTCCGACAGGTGGATCTGAGGGAACAGGGAAGAACGGAGAAAGGTCACTCGCACCTCTTTCCAGACTTCAGAATATCACAACAGATCCTAAATTAATAGCGATAACTAACCTTAATAATAAATGAGCTGCTCCTTGAAACCTGAAGGAGGAAGTGACGCATTCTCCTAATACGTTGAGTATTTAGTAGCTGACAAACGTGTTTTCTACACAGTAACCAGGTTTCCATCCAACCATTTTTATCCGAGTAAAGTACCCGTTGAAAAAATAGCAAAAAAAAAAAAATACTCATAACAGGCCTGATTTAAACTGTCAAATTGTCAGAAAATTCCCTAAAAAGTCAACAAACAAAACAAATAATCGAGACAAGGGTGGATACTTTTTTTGGTCGCCGATTAGAATATGCAACAAATTGCAGTGCAAATTGCACAATTGCTGATAGACTAACCATGACTTTGAGATATATTTACAGTCATGCAATGCTGTGCGTGGTCTTGTCACTACAACTTGAAAAAGCATGCACAGTTTATTAAGCTCCAGATGAAATCATTTATAATGAGCTTCACAGGGTGGTGAAAGTTGACAGTAATGAGCTTGATGCTCCTTTCCAATAAATATCAAGGGTCTTCATTTGTATGCTGGTGACATGATGATCTGCCTATAACCAAATAAAAATTCTCGCATTGTATTTGCGAGCTGTTGACTATACATTTGCTAGTTATCATGGACCTTATGTGCCAAAACTATCGACAGAGTTAATTAAAGATAGGACACTACTCCTACTCCCCCCCCCATATAAGACATGTCTATGTCCTGGAAAGTTGGCCATTACATCATTCTAGTCACATTCTAGTCACATTAGCGCACGTTAGCATCAACTGTCCTGGTATAGGGACACCGATCATATAGAGGTTAAAAATGGGATGGAAAAGCTGACTTTTTTAAATGTATTTTTATTCGGTGAATTAACATTTAGACAACAAAATGTGTCACTTGTTTCTGGGAACTCAAACTCTAACGGCTTCTATGCCGCTAGGATTCAAGGCTGTCTGACTACTAGAATGCTACATGCTTTTGCACAGCAAGACAGTCGCCAGCAGAATGCTTTCTTAGTGCACGGTGTAATCCAGTGTCACGGTTCTTACCGCGTCCTCATCCTGCACCAGGTCCCAGAGCAGCGTGTTGCCCTTTTTGCACACGTTGTCCAGGTTGATGTCAGTCACGGCGTGGCCAGAGTACTGGTGCTTGTGGACCTGCGGGCCTGCAGAGGAATAGAACACAGCCGCTGGTGAAAAAGAGAGCCATAAAAAAAGGTTCAGTAAAGATTTACTGAAGTGCTAAAATGTCAAGCTAAAATATCATGCTAAAATGTGGCAAGGATGACAACAAACCGAGTGACACTAAGAATGGCAATAAGAAAGCAGCCATATGGAACGCCAGACGGTCACGTTTACAGGTAGAAGATGATTTTGTATTATTTAGCAGACGCTCTTATCCAGAGCAGTAGTGAGTGCATACATTGTCATACTGGTCCACCGTGGGAATCGAACCCATAACCCTGGCGTTGCAAGCCAGGGGCGGCAGGTTGCCTAGCGGTTAGAGCGTTGGGGCCTGTAACCCAAAGGTGGCTGGATCAAATGCCAAAGCTGACAATGTAAAAACCTGTCGTTCTGAAAGCTGAACAAGGCAGTTAACCCACTGTTCCCTGGTAGGCCGCCATTGTAAATAAGAATGTGTTCTTAACTGACTTGCCTAGTTAAATAAAGGTCCAAATTTAAAAAAATAAAAGTGCCATGCTCTACCACTTGAGCTACACGGGATTAACTGATGGTGAAAGCGTTTGACTGGATTAGCCCATCCAGACGATTAGTAGAACCATAACTACATGATTCGTGCCGCTGTAAACTGAGGCCCGTTATCGGTGTGCAATTAGTTGGGTGAACCGTTCCGCGAGTAGGGTATTCTGTGAATTTTCCAGCCACGATTTCTGGGAAACCTGGGAATTTTGGGCTAAATTTAAGTCAATTCACAACCCTAGGTGCACCGTGCAGTGCAGCCTACCTTGCACCATGTGCTCGTGGTAGATAGAGGCCAGGTTGGGCAGGTGCTGCTGCAAGTGGGAGCTGAGCTCGGCGTGCGAGTTGATCTGCACCAGCTCCTCCTCACAGCCAGACTCCTCACCGTCAAAGTCGGCCATGTTCTTCTCCGACTTGGCGCTGATCTGGGAGCTGCTGCAGGACACGTCGTCTGCGCTCAGCATGTCGTCCGCCATGTGCCTGGTGGATGATTCAATGTTAGAAGGGCAATGCATGTTGTCACTTGAATAAGCCTAAGATTCACGTTGCAAGGAAAACAAATACATTTACACTGAATGTACAAAACATGGCTCTTTCCATGACAGACTGACCAGGTGAATCGAGGTGACAACTATGATCAATTACTGATGTCACTTGTTAAATCCACTTCAAATCAGTGTCGATGAAAGGGAGGAGACAGGTTAAAGGATTTTGAAGCCTAGAGAGAATATTCTTTATTTCACCTTTATTTAACCAGGTAGGCTAGTTGAGAACAAGTTCTCATTTACAACTGTGACCTGGCCGAGATAAAGCAAAGCGGTGCGACACAAACAACAACACAGAGTTCCACATGGAATAAACAAGCGTACAGCCAATAACACAATAGAAAAAAAGAAAGTCTATATGCAGTGTGTGCAAATGGCGTGAGGTGGTAAGGCAATCAATAACGAAGGAGTTACTGTTGATTACAATTGAGACATGGATTGTGTATGTGTGCCATTCAGAGGGTTAATAGGCAAGACAAAACATTTAAGTGCCTTTGAATAGGGTATGGTAGAAGGTGCCAGGCGCACCGCGTTGAGTGTGTCAAGCACTGCAACGCCGCTGGGTTTCACACGCTCAACAGTTGCCCGTGTGTATCAAGACTGGTCCACCACCCAAAAGACATCCAGCCAACCGTGGGAAGCATTGGAGTCATCATGGGCCAGCATCCCTGTGGAACGCTTTTGACCCCTTGTAGAGTCCACGCCCCGACGAATTGAGGCTGTTCTGAGGGCAAAACGGGGTGTAAAACGGGGTTCCTAATGTTTTGTACACTCAGTGTACATCTAGTTCCTCATGACAAATGTAGAAATGATTGACTGGACACTTCTACACAACTACAGGAAACTCAACTTGTCTACGGGTGGTGTCTAGACTCATTTGGACGCCGACATAATTGCTAGTAGTTGGTCCTGATTCAACATGTAGAATCGGCCACGGAGAGTTTGTCTTGGTTGGGGTCTGTAGTCGAAAGAAGCCTTAAAAAGAACCTCATCTCCCGAGGCAAATTTGCCAAACATAGAACATTGTGAAAGAGGAGATATAAAGAAGATAACAGGTTAGCGTAAAGAAAGCAAAAAGAGATGGTGATAGTCTTACCCTTCGTGGTGGTGGTGATGGTGGTGGTTGTGGGGCCCGATGAAATGTCGGCAGTTGAACAGCTCGTTGCCCATGGCGTCCCCCAGGAAGTCCCCGGGGCAGGGCAGGCAGGTCTGCTCCTGGGGGCCAGGGGCCATTTGGGATGAGGGGCCTCCCATCTCTGAATGTTGTTGATCGGGCCCATCAGGCCGGGCCGAGCAGGCGTCCAGCATCCTCATGCGGCCCTCCATCGATACCGCAGCCGTTACCATGCCGACGGCTGCCTCGGGATTAAAAGGCAAACATTTGGGCTTTGGTCCGTCTCCTGCCCCTCTCTCGGCCCTGTCGCCATGCTCCTCCACCAGCGCCTCGCCCGCTTTCCGCTTCCTGACCTCCGGCTGGTCCCGGGGCTGCTTCTGCGGGCTGCCCTCGGCCGCTACGCCCCGGTTGTTCCCCTCTTCATCCTCTTCGTCGTCCTCATCTTCATCATCATCTTCATCATCTTCCTCCTCCTCCTCCTTGAGGACCTCGCTGTCAGCCATGTCATCAGAGTGCAGCTCACTGCCTGGGCTTCCCGCTGACTGGCTGGCACGGCTGGAGCCCGCCTCGTTGCTGGAGCCCTCGCTGTGGCCACTGCTGCTGCCGGGCCCACTGCTGCCCTCCTCCATGCTGTTGGCCGTCTCGTCCGAGCTGCCCTGCATCGACTCCTGGACGGGGGGGAGAGAGGAGACCAAATCAGTTCCCGTTAAACCGGCCATACATCAGAACCACGAGACGGGGATATTGACTTAGATTAGCTTTTTGATAATAAGTCTAAAAAGTTAGCTATTGGAGACAGTGGCTAGGCAAACAAAAAAAACAAGCCATGGATTTCTGAACAGCGCTGGAAAGTAACAGTTTGCTACTAACAACAATTCCCATTAAATGTATTGAGAACGTGCATCATTTGTTTCTCCAGCTAGATGGCGTGAAAAGGGTACTGGAGTGCTACTAACCTCCGTGTCAGAGAGTCTCTGCTGGCCCCGCTTGCTGCCGCCCATCATCTGCTCGTCCATCTCCATGTCGCTACCGCCGCTGTGGTGAGTGTCACTGTTGTCACTGCTGTCCGGGCTGGCCGCTGGGGAGCCTGGGTAGAGACGAGAAGCAGAGGCTTGATGCATCAGATTCCGCATCTCACAAAACATAAGGTAGTCTATATACAGCAGATATGTTTAAGAGCATATTTATCTAAGCAAGTGGTAAACCATGGTTATTGGTATCTAAAAAGGTGTTCAAGGCTTTTGTTCCATCCCAGCACTAAAACATTCGATTCAACACCTTGATTAGTGCTGGACTGGACCAAAAACATGCATACCACTCACTTAACAGCACCGGAGTTGTTGACTACCACTGATCAAACAAAAGGTATATCCCCTTGAAATACACAGACAAACAACACAAACCATCGTACCTTTCTTGTTGCCCATGGGGACGTTGGTGTTGAGCAGCGAGGCGAAGGAGCTCTGCTTGGAGAGCTGGGCCTTTGCGGACAGGGCGTTGTTCCACAGAGCCTTGATCAGCATGGAGGCCAGGTACAGGGTCTGGGGGAGCAGCGTAGAATTACATACAGAATCACAATTATAGGATCTTTATGGTGGGCAGGTGTCCAAGACAAAGAGCAGCTCTGTTAGTTAGACTAGGTGTATGTGGCTATAAAGCTCCTTATCAAAGTATTTTTTATTTATTTTTGTATTTCACCAGGTAGGCCAGTTGAGAACAAGTTCTCATTTACAACTACGACCTGGCCAAGATAAAGCAAAGCGACAGAGTTACATGTGGGATAAACAAAAGTACAGTCACTAACACAATAGAAAAATCTATATACAGTGTGTGCAAATGGAGTAAAGTAGTAAGTAGCGAAGTAATTACAATTTAGCAAATTAACACCGGAGTGATAGATGTGCAGATGATGATGTGCAAGTAGAGATACTGGTGTGCAAAAAGGCAAAACAAAGTAAATAAAAACAGTATGGGGATGAGGAAGGTAGTTGGATGGGCTATTTACAGATGGGCTGTGTACAGCTGCAGCGATCGGTAAGCTGCTCAGATAGCTGATGCTTAAAGTTAGTGAGGGAGATATGTCTCCAACTTAAGCGATTTTTGCAATTCGTTCCAGTCATTGGCAGCAGAGAACTGGAAGGAAAGATGGCCAAAGTAGGTGTTGGCTTTGGGGATGACCATTGAGATATACCTGCCGGAGAGCGTGCTACGGGTGGTTGTTGCTATGGTGACCAGTGAGCTGAGTTAAGGCGGAGCTTAACCTAGCAAAGACTTATTGATGACCTGGAGCCAGTGGGTCTGGCGACGAATATGTAGCGAGGGCCTGGCCGACGAGAGCATACAGGTCACAGTGGTGGGTAGTATATGGGGCTTTGGTGACAAAACAGATGGCACTGTGATAGACTACATCCAATTTGCTGAGTAGAGTGTTAAAGGCTATTTTGTAAATGACATCGCCGAAGTCGAGGATCGGTAGGATAGTCAGTTTTACGAGGGTATGTTTGGCAGCGTGAGTGAAGGAGGCTTTGTTGTGAAATAGGAAGCCGATTCTAGATTTAATTTTGGATTGGAGATGCTTAATATGAGTCTGGAAGGAGAGTTTACAGTCTAGCCAGACACCTAGGTATTTGTAGTTGTCCACATATTCTAAGTCAGAACCGTCCAGAGTAGTGATGCTGGACGGGTGGGCAGGTGCGGGCAGCGATCGGTTAAAGAGAATGCGTTTCGTTTTACAAGCATTTAAGAGCAGTTGGAGGACACGGAAGGAGTGTTGTATGGCATTGAAGCTCGTTTGGAGGTTTGTTAATACAGTGTCCAAAAAAAAGTCAGATGTATACAGAATGGTGTCGTCCGCATAGAGGTGGATCAAGGAATCAAGAGGGACATCGTTGATATATACAGAGAAAAGAGTCGGCCCGAGAATTGAACCCTGTGGCACCCCCATAGAGACTGCCAGAGGTCTGGACAACAGGCCCTCCGATTTGACACACTGAACTCTGAAAAGTAGTTGGTGAACCAGGCGTGGCAATCATTTGAAAAACCAAGGCTGTTGAGTCTGCCGATAAGAATATGGTGATTGACAGAGTCGAAAGCCTTGGCCAGGTTGATGAAGACTGCTGCACAGTACTGTCTTTTATCGATGGCAGTTACGATATCGTTTAGTACCTTGAGCATGGCTGAGGTGTTGCACACCGGAGAAGGTACGGTGGGATTCGAAATGGTCAGTGATCTGTTTGTTAACTTGGCTTTCGAAGACTAGAAAAGGCAAGGCAGGATGGATACAAGTCTAACAGTTTGAGTCTAGAGTGTGTCCCCTTTTGAAGAAGGGGATGACCGCGGCAGCTTTCCAATCTTTAGGAATCGCGGGACGATATGAAAGAGGTTGAACGGACTAGTAATAGGGGGTTGCAACAATGACGGATAATTTTAGAAAGAGGGTCTAAATTGTCTAGCCCAGCTGATTTGTACGGGTCCAGGTTTTGCAGCTCTTTCAGAACATCAGCTATCTGGATTTGGGTGAAGGAGAAGCTGGGGAGGCTGGTGATATGTAGATCAAATCACACTCAACATTTGATTGTCCACTCCTCGCCGTGGCCTAAATTTGCTTAGTGTTGTGTTTCCTTGCCACAATACTAACTAGTATCGCAATACTGGCATCTTCCCGGATCGAGGTAATTCGTAGAATACCATCAACTACCATTGGGCACTCATGGTGTGTGGTGTGTGTGCGTGTGTACCTGTTCGGTGTGCGCGCTGGGGTGCAGGCCAGACACCAAGTTGAGGACGTGGCGCAGCGGCACCGGGTCCAGGTTCTTGATGAGCGAGGGGAACAGGTCGTGGATGTAACGGCTACAGTGCTTCAGCTACATGGGGAGATAGAGAGGCAGGGTCAAGGAGAACATCAATGGAAAAGAACACAAATAATTAAATGGATTATGATAGCAAAACTAATTGGTAGAATACAGTAAAGAAAAATAAGTTAAAAATATGCATACAAATTCAGAGTAGGAGTGCTGCTCTAGGATTAGGTCCCTCAATTTGATTAGAGGCTAAATGTATCCTAAAAATCCGCATTTCTACGCTGAAAATCTTTATACATGCGGGCCCTGGTGTTTAGGACCTAGTTACCTGAGCTGCGGCCCAGATGCAGTCCACATGCTGGGTGCTGAGCCTGCCCTCTGCGGCAAGGAAGTTCAGGATCACTTGGCACTGCTTAATTATCTGGAACGACAACAAAGAGGCACAAAGACAAACTCTGCATTATAACAGGGGAGTTAAAATACAGATTGCCCATAAAAATGTATCGAATTAGTGTAGGAACGACTTGGAATGGGAAAACTCACCTCTATGTGCAAATTTGGCCCAAATATGTGCTCCACCACATTGTTGTTGATTAGCCAGTCAGCTAGTTCCTTTGCTATTGACCTGGAGGGACAGTTTGAGGTACGCTGCTTTTACGGTCCGTGACGCAGTGCTAAATCAACTCAATGGACTTACGTTTCATTGTAAAAATCGACACAACTGACTTGAGTTTCATTGTAAAAATCAAATCAATTGACTTACGTTTCGGTGTCGGACACCAGAGACTCGTTATTACAGACATCGTTGAAGGTGTGGAGCTGATTCTGTGGGGAGAAAACGAGTTGTAAAAATGTAATGAATGTATGCATGTACACACCAGTGTACTTCATTTATTGAGTTATTGACCCTTGTGTAAAAGTCTTAGTTACATTAAACTGAAAGTCCTAGTGAAGCTTTAACAATGTACACCTGTGTCAAAAACAAAACAGCTGTCACAACGTGCTTCACAGTAACCCGGCCTAGACTCCTCCCAAAGAGCAAGCAACACGGCAGTGTGTGAGTCTCACCGTGATTTGGCTGAGGCCGGCTAGCCTCATGGTGAGCGTGGGGGACATGAAGTACTTGAAGGCCAGGTCCAGGCTTTCCTTGTCGAAGCACAGTGCGCTGTCCAGCGGCTCCTTCACCGTGCTCCACATCAGGTCGGCCATGTTGCGTGCAGCGCTCTGACGCAGCTCCTGGTCCGACAGCTTGCACAGATACCTGGGGAGGGACACATTTGGAAAGAAGTTACTTGTGAATTGAGTTAACTTTGTTCAAACCAGGAAGTTTCTTCATTAGGAAATACTTTTAATTTGTTCCGTTTAGTTTTAAAAAGTAGAAGACATGGTAGACAGGTTGGACATAATGACTGGACAAATGGGACTAAACAGTCAGGACTAAGTGTGGGGCATCTATCGAGGCTGGCTGCAACACTCAGATGAGGAGAACCGTGACAATAGTTGGCTGCAATGAGAATCGAGTCTTTGCGATCAATAAGATACAGTATGTATCTTTTTAATAACTTCTGAGAAAAACAAACATTTTGCTCAATTCAGGAGGAAGGAGTGATACGCTATAAGGTGTCAATGCACTGGAGTCAGAAATTCACATTTCATCATTCTTTGTCGACTAAGGATCAAAATGACTAAGGAATGTTCCATTTGGACATCAGGACCAGTTAAACCAGCCCACCCAGGTCACATGACAGAGGTATGACGAGGCCTGCGAGATGTCTGGCTGCTCCAAGGTCATGTGAGGAGAAGCTGACTGGAGCACTGGCCACTGTTACCATGGCGAGGGAAGCTCTTCCTAGCAACACCAGTTGGTGGCACAGCAAGAGAGGACTCTCAGCTGCAATTGCTTTCCATCCAGAAAAAAAATATATATACAGTCAAGTATCTGACCGAATTTTGAAATTCAACTCAAATACAAAAATATGCTTGCTTTGTAAGAGCATCCACTAAATTCATCCTTGATTTATGCTAATCAACTGCCAATATGCTGGATTACACCATTTGCATAATGTCCCCCTAATACTACATCCAATATTCAGGGGAGCATCTCTATCAAGTGCGTTTGATTGTGTGTTGGAAAGTGGCGGGCGAGTTGAACAACACCGCACTGTGTATACAAATTCAATATGCATCTCAAACAGCCCCTTGGGCCATTTCTGACGAGAGGAGCTCCGACTGCAACAGCAACTCTCCTCTCTCTGCCCCATTTTCTTATTCTCTTACAATGACTGCAGGAAAAAAAGCACTACGCAGAAGTATGGGATGCCATATTGTATAGAGCTGTATTTGATGTGGGGAAAACGGCATGACTAACATTAACCATTATATTCAATAAAAGATTTGTGATTCAATCTGTATTGACACATGCCTAAATAGGGATTTCAAGGCACTAGTGAAAACTCACTGGCGGTGAGAAACTAATGAAGACTTAATGATCCTCACTCTGAAGTAAATAGAGATTTCACCAAAAGAGTTTCAATTGATATGGAGAGTGTGAACTTACCGTATTACATACGTGCGAAACGGTATGATGTGCTGCATGACGGCGGGAATGTGCAACCATATTCGGATCTGTGTGTGTGGAGAGAACAAACAGAATTGGAATCAGACCGACATCCCTTGAGATGTGTGAGAAGCAGTGGAAAACCTAAAAATGGATGCCACTTTAACAGAGCTGGCTGACAACTGATCATTCACTGCAATTACTGACGGAGAGAGCATTCACAAATGAAACAGCTGTGCTATAACATAGAAACTGCATCAAGAACATCTGCATATGGAGCTGAAACAGCATCTGGAGGTAGTGGTAAATATGTCCAGGATTGGGTGGCTAAATATTAGGCGATTGGGTTGGGCTGCAATGTTGGGTGGCTGGATTAATTTGTTGGGTGGCTGGATTAATTTATTGGGCAGCTGCCAAGTGGGCTGTGGTGCCATTTTGGGATCAACTCCTACTCACATTGGAGACGATGGTGATGAAGGCGTGGGCGATGGGGAAGGGCAGGCTCTCCGGCGTGCCTGACTCAAAGCAGTCCTTCATGAGCGACAGACCGTGCTTGCCACAGAACAGGCAAACATAGCGCAGCAAATGCAAGGGGACCTCCACATCCTGGTCACGGGGAAAAACAAGGTCAATGCAACTTTATTGTCCACACGGAAGTGGAAAACTAACTTTGGCTTCATATCGCAAATCATAGTGGAAGAGACTAGCGTGATTGGTGCAACTCAATGGTTTCAAGTGGTTTCATACCCTCATCTCCTTTTGGTTTATCAGAACTATAGATTGAAAGCAATATGGTGGATGGATGTATACTGGGAATTTGCGTTCACTTGTCTAGTTCTTTCACACCATCTCATGAAGGAGAAGAGATTATGGCTTTTTTGCAGCCTATTCAGGAAAGAGTACGCAGACCAGAGCTGGGTACATAGTATATGACATCTTTGAGCATTTGCTTAAGCCTGACTGGTGTGCCAGATAAGTAGGGAGCTTCATCAATAAGTGTATCGATGACGTCTTTACCACAGTGGTCGTACGTACATACTCCAACCAGAAGCCATGGATTACAGGCAATATCCGCAATGAGCTAAAGACGCTTATAAGAAATCCCGCTATGCCCTCCGACGGATGTGGCAGGGCTGGCAAACTATTACGGACTACAAACGGAAGCAGAGCCGCAAGCTGCCCAGTGACAGGAGCCTATCAGACAAGATTAATTACTTATATGCTCGCTTCGAGGCAAGCAGCCCTGAAGCATGCTTGAGAGCACCAGCTGTTCTGGACGAATGTGTGATCACGCTCTTCATAGGCGATGTGAGTAAGACCTTTAAACAGGTCAATATTAATCTGGCCGCACGGACGTGTACTAAGAACGTGTATTAAGAACGTGTACTAAGAACATGCGCGGACCCACTGGCAAGTGTCTTCAATGACATTTCCAACCTCTCCCTGTCTGAGTCTGTAATACCAACATGTTTCAAGGAGACCACCATAGTCCCTGTGCCAAAGAAAACTAAGGTAACCTGCCTAAATGCCTACCGACCTGTAGCACTCACGTCTGTAGCCATGAAGTGCTTTAAAAGGGGGGTCATGGCTCACAGCAAACACCATTAGCCCAGAAATCCTAGACCCACTCCAATTTGCATAATGCCCCAACAGATCCACAGAAGACGCAATCTCTATTTCACACCACACTGCCCTTTCACACCTGGACAAAAAGGAAAACCTACATGAGAATGCTATTTATTGACTACAGCTCAGCATTCAACACCATAGTATCCACAAAGCTCATCAATAAGCTAAGGATTCTGGGACTAAACCCCTCCCTCTGCAGCTGGATCCTGGACTTCCTGACGGGCCACCCCCAGGTGGTAAGGGTAGGTAACAACATATCTGCCACGCTGATCCTCAACACAGGGGCCCCTCAGGGGTGCGTCCTCAGTCCCCTCCTGTACTCCTTGTTCACCCATGACTGCATGGTCAAGCACTACTCCTAAACCATCAAGTTTGCTGATGACATAACAGAGGTAGGCCTGATCAACACCGATGAGAATCTATAAGAAGGAAGTCAGACCTGACAGTGTGGTGCCAGGATAACAACCTCTCCCTCAACATGATCAAGACAAAGGAGATGATCGTGGACTACAGGAAAAGGTGGGCCGAGCATGCCCTCATTCTCATCGATGGGGCTGTAGTGGAGCAGGTTAAGAGCTTCAAGTTCCTTGGTGTCCACATCTCCAAAAAACTATCATGGTCCAAACACACCAAGACAGTCGTGAAGATGGCATGACAATGCCTATTCCCCCTCAGGAGACTGAAAAGATTTGGCATGGATCCTCAGATCCTCAAAAAGTAATACAACTGCACCATCGAGAGCATCCTGACTGGTTGCATCACCGCCTGTTATGGCAACTGCTCGGCCTCTGACCGCAAGGCACGACAAGCAGTACCAGAGTGCCAAGTCTAGGTCCAAAAGGCTTCTTAACAGCCTCGACCCCCAAGCCATAAGACCCCTGAACAGCTAATCAAATGGCTACCCAGACTATTTGCATCGACCCCCCCCCCCCCCATTTTTACACTGCTGCTACTCTATTATCAATGCATAGTCACTTTACCTATATCTACAGTACCAGTCAAGTTTGGACACTTACTCAATCCTGGGTTCTTCTTTATTTTGACAATTTTCTACATTGTAGAATAAGTGAAGACATCAAAACTATGAAATAACACATAAGGAATCATGTAGTAACCAAAAGTGTTAAACAAAACAGATTTTATATTTGAGAATCTTCAAAGTAGCCACCCTTTGCCTTGATGACATCTTTGCACACTCTTGTCATTCACTCAACCAGCTTCATCTAGAATGCTTTTCCAACAGTCTTGAAGGAGTTCTCACATATGCTGAGTAGTTGTTGGCTGCATTTCCTTCACTATGCGGTCCAACTCAACCATCTCATTTGGATTGAGATTGGGTGATTGTGGAGGCCAGGTCATCTGATGAAGCACTCCATCACTCTCCTTCTTGGTCAAATAGCCCTTAACACAGCCTGGAAGTGTATTGGGTCATTGTCCTGTTGAAAAACAAATGATAGTCCCACTAAGCGCAAACCAGATGGGATGGTGTATCGCTGCAGGATGATGTGGTAGCCATGCGGGTTAAGTGTACCTTGAATTCTAAATAAATCCCAGACAGTGTCACCAGCAAAGCACCCCCACGGTTCACATGGGAACCACACATGCGGAGATCATCCGTTCACCTACCCTGTGTCTCACCAAGACATGGCGGTTGAAACCAAAAATCGCACATTTGGAATCAACAGACCAAAGGACAGATTTCCACCGGTCTAATGTCCATTGCTCGTGTTTCTTGGCTCAAGAAAGTCTTCTTCATATTGGTGTCCTTTAGAAGTGGTTTCTTTGCAGCAATTCGACCATGAAGACCCGATTCACGTAGTCTCAGCTGAACAGTTGATGTTGAGATGTGGCTGTTACTTTGTGAAGCATTTATTTGGGCTGCAATTTCTGAGGCTGGAAACACTTAACGAACTTAACCTCTGCAGCAGAGGTTTCATCATAGCACTTGACGGTTTTTGCGACTGGCACTTGAAGAAACGTTCAAAGTTCTTGAAATTTTCCAGATTGACTGAGCATCATGTCTTAAAGTAATGACAGACTGTCGTTTCCCTTTGCTTATTTGAGCTGTTCTTGTCTTGCCATAATATGGACTTGGTCTTTTACCAAATAGGGCTATCTTCTGTATACCACCCCTACCTTGTCACAACACAACTGATTGGCTCAAACGCATTAAGGAAAGAAATTTCACAAATTAACTTTTAACAAGGCA
Organism: Oncorhynchus clarkii lewisi; assembly: GCF_045791955.1. NCBI lineage: Eukaryota > Metazoa > Chordata > Actinopteri > Salmoniformes > Salmonidae > Oncorhynchus > Oncorhynchus clarkii. The sequence continues at coordinate 25,315,196 of NC_092159.1, read as the reverse complement.
CACCTGTTAATTGAAATGCATTCAAGGTGACTACCTCATGAAGCTGGTTGAGAGAATGACAAGAGTGATAAAAAATGTCACCAAGGCAAAAGGTGGCTACTTTGAATAATTTCAAATATAAACTATATTTAGATTTGTTTAACACATTTTTGGTTACTACATGATTCCATGTGTAATTTCAGTGTTCATGTCTTCACTATTTTCCAACAATGTAGAAAATAGTAAAAATTCAGAAAAACCCTGGAATGAGTAGGTGTATCCAATCTGGTACTGTACATATTACCTCAACTAACCTGTGCCCTCGAACACTGACTCTGTACCGGTACCCCCTGTATATAGCCTATTCTTTTATTATGTTATTTTTTCTATACATTTTTTTACTTATGAGTAAATACTTTAAAACCGTTAAGGGCATGTAAGTGCCGCCCCGGCTTTCACTGCCGAAAGGTTGCAAGTTCAAATCCCTGAGCTGACAAGGTACAAATCTGTCGTTCTGCCCCTGAACGAGCAGTTAACCCACTAGGCCGTCATTGAAAATAAGAATGTGTTATTAACTGACTTGCCTAGTTAAATAAAGGTTAAAAAAAAATGTAAGTCTACTGTATTCGGTGCATGTGAGAAATACAATTTGATTAGAGTATTCCATTGCTTTTATTACAGCTAGGCAAGATCAATTAAGCACAGAATACTATATGAACTTTATCCTCTAAAAATATCCCTTAAAAATGTTTAATATGGTGGAGAGGTAAGAGCTGGAAAGTTATTCAATTAGCCTGAGACAAATTATTGTACTCCGGGGAAAGATCGACAGCACTTGGAGGTGGAATGAGCCTCAATTTAATAAAAACTCTAAATATACTGCAGACACATTTCACACCTCACGTGTACGCTGGCCTGAAAACCACAAGAGGGACCTGAGATCAGTGTTTAGAGAGCCGTCTCCCCTAGTCCTAAAGGAAACATTTGGACCCCTGAGGGAGAACTATTCTAGGACCTATTGTTAACCAAATCTACACCAAACCTCCTCGAGTGAAAACCCATTACAACAACCTGGGAACAGTGTTCAGAGTCCTGCCTCCCTACTCTCCCAGTCCTAAATGGGTTCTGGGCATGCCACTTTTCATGCAGCTTCCCAATAAAATATAAATAGAGCCAAGATGTCATAAATCACTAAGATGAGTAACATGACCACAGGAGAAAGGAGAGGGGACTAGGAGGAGATTGGCGAATGGTCAAACAGGCAGCCCAGACATTAAGGCAATGGGATGCATCCCAAGTGGCACCCTATTCCCCATATAGTGCAGTACTTTTGACCAGAGCCATACGGGCCCGGGTCAAAAGAAGTGCACTCTAAAAAGGGAATAGGGTGCTGTAAAGAGTTAGAACCGACACAAAGCGACGATCAGGCAGATTGAGTATTGTGTTTTCCTTACGTTCATGTCGCAGAAAGAGCCGAGGATATTGCTTTCATGAGCAGAGATGTCCTGGAAAAAGGAAACAAAAAGAAAGTATGACGAGTATATTGTATACTGAGAAATGTTAGAGAACATTTTAGAACAGGATGACACCAATGTCATTGTCAAGTATTAAGTACCCCATGGAGACAAATACTGACTCCATAATAGAGTTGTGTGTATGGGCGCATGTTACGCTTTTACCTCTATGTGCAGTGTGTGTTGTGTCGGCGGTACATATTAAACCATTAATGCTTTGGTTGGGTGGGTGTTGTGTAGGGGGGAACCATGTTATTCGTTTACCTCTACAGTGGGGTTTGGGTATGTATTGTGTTGTATCAGGGTGTGTCATTCCATTACCTCTATTGTGGGGTGTGTGTTGTGTTTGTAAGCCGTGTACAGTGGGAACTGGATCTGGAAAATCTTGGCGGCGCAGAGCAGCAGCTTCTCCCGGTCCTCTGTGCTCCACGAGTCAAACATGTCCTCCTGAGCCTGGCTGTCCGTACTGCTGCTAGCTCCAGCCTCAGACGTCCCAATACCACTACTACTTTCCTCTGTCTTGGGGGCCTCCTGCTGGGCCTTGCTTGTCCCCTGGACTGGGTTCTGGTTGTTGTTATTCTGGTTCTGCTCCGGTGCGTCCCCGGCGGCGTCCTCCTCCGCCGAGTCCCTCTCCACATTCAGCGGCTCGTCCTCAACAGGCGAGGAGGGCGGTTGCTGGGGGTGTGGCCCTACTCCAGTTATTCCACCCTCTCCCTCGCCTCCCCATTCTGTCCCGGGCCCCTCCGTGCCACCTGCGGCCCCGTCCCCGGTGTCGGTGACGCCCCGTTGGCTGTTGGTGCTGCAGAGGCGGTCCCTCAGGCTGGTGACCTGAGCGATGACCAGGTTGATGAGGGCGTAGACCAGCTGGTTGAACACCTCCAGGTGCTTGTACTCCTTGAAGCAGCATAGACATTGCCTGTGGAGGGAAAGGAGGGGTGGCCAGAGGGATTGTGTGAAATACGAATCACGAAGACCCACCAGTGAGTCGCAGTCAACTCCTACTGGGGTCACAGTTCGAGGCTGACTCATTCCATTTGGATGGTCAAAGAATCAAAACGTTTGGGACCATAAAAGGGCAATGCACGGTCCACACTGCAGTGAACTGTAGCTTCTGCTTGTGTTGGCCTCAACAACCAGCCATCTTTAGAGAGACTCATCTCCTGGCTCAATTCAATCAAACTTGCATTGAAGCGAATAAGGCATAAAATAAAATAAGGCATCAAATAAAATAGCAAGAGGAGCCTAGTTTTAGGTACTTGCAACAGAAAATATTCAGTTCACTCACTTTCTGAATAAGACTTGTAAGTAGGCTTTAGTTGTATTAACAACAATGCAGAATATTCATTGTTGGAGGATTTGATTGAATGAAGCCCTTGATCTACTGAGCTCTGTTCATGAATTCTGTTTCTTTTGACAGTTACGTAACGTTAAAACGCATGTCTGACTATATTACTGACCATCCTATTTTAGAACCCCCCCCCCCCCCAATGTATTTTCATAAGACAGCAACCAATTAACACACATGAAGGATCCCACACAAATGACGGATCCCACTAATCAGAAACACAAAGAGAAGATTGCAAAAGTAGAAGAATGCCTTCAGTCAAGTTTTCCCTGATTAGTCAAGCACTTTTCCCCCTGATCTCAGAGAGTGGGAGAACTACTAGGAAAGGTCAATAATTTCTCAAGGCTCTTCTCCGCACAGGCAGGCAGGCAGGCAGGCACGCACACATCTAGCTAAACAACAATAAAACCACCACTAAGCAAGACGAAAAACCTATTATGACCTACTTGTCCTCTGGTGACCTTAGCGAGCCTACATGCTAAGCTACACTTAAAACACATTGGTTAGCCTTTGGCGCTAGTAATAAATTATGAATTCACGGCTGATAATGACCTCCGAGTTATCCAGGAGCGGATATCCTCCCCTTTTAAATATTAACGGTCTACGTTCCAAATGAAACCCTTTTCCCTACATAGGGGTCAAAAGAAAGGCACCTGGTCACAGTAGTGCACTAAATAGGGAACAGGGTTCCATTTGGGACGAATCCGTGGAAGAATAATGAATGCGGGGAACAGAGGAGAGCGGGAGACTGACCTCTGGGTCCATGAGCTGATGTAGCTGAAGACTCGTAAAGCATGCTCCTTCTTCAGCTGTAGGCCCTCAGTGCTGTCTGCATCCGATACTGGAGGGGAGAGAGAGCAGACAAGGTGGTGAGTACAGTTCAATGTACATGGAAAAGGCAAGTGTAGGACATGACACTTGACCCACACTGCTTGTTCAAAGGCTACTGGCCTTTATAGTGGCCACGCGCTAGAAAATTGCACACATAGGAAGCTGAAATTGCAATGCAAATATTTTAGGCATTATCCAAGACCGTTGAAGAAGGAATAGTGGTTGTCAGACGCTTTGCTACAACAACAAAATATATTTCCCGAAGCGCAATGCGAACGGTCCTTTGGTCAACAGGAGAACAGAGATGATCGTCTCTCTAGTCTGGATGGGAGACTGACCCATGGAAGTCTCAAGCCTCTGGTGAGAAACGTGCCTCAGCACCACATTAGCACGGCGCCAGGCAAAGCTCCCCATCGCCGACCACTAACAGGTACACCAAAATGCCTTCCCAAGCAGCATTGGCTTGTACAACAGGCTAAAAATAAAGTCAGCTACTGTATTATGTGTTGGTGACTAGGAATGGGGGTAGAAATACATTTCACTATTTGAATAGTATCATACATTGTCGTCGGTATCCGGATATTAGAAATATACTAACGTTTTTAACCTGAGCACTGCTGTGCGAAAAAGAGGCTGGCGCTCTATCACTGCTCCTGCTTGGAAATGCCGGTGAGATGGGAGCGAGCAGACAGGCAGAGGTCGTGTCTACACTTGACACTTACATGCGACTTCTGCTATCAGAACACGAAGATCACATTGAAAAGCCCCTTTGCGGTCTGACTGTGTTCAGATCTGGCTGACCACTTCAGGAGATGGTCAGGGACGCATTGTGTGCCGATTTCTCCTAAGTCTGGACGTAAACAGGCTACCGAAATCGCATACAGTGTGCGATGTTATCAGCAAGCACTCCTCCCACAAGTCTCCAGAAAGCGTGTGTTTTGGGACCGAGAGGCACCTTTTCATTATATTGCTGGAGGAAATACACTACCGGTCAAAATTTTGAGAACACCTACTCATTCAAGGTTTTTTCTTTATTTTTACTATTTTCTACATTGTAGAATAATAGTGAAGACATCAAAACAATGAAATAAATAAAATACAAAAAAAATATTGGGGGCTGGAGTTATGCTAACCCGTTGCGTTGCTTGCTCTTGACTAGCTACAGAGGTTAGCTGGCTCGTGTGCAACACTAGTTCGCTACTGCCATCAGTTGTTGCTGTATCATATTTTGCCTAGTCCACAGTTTTTAGAATGCATACTGGCATTTGAATATAGCGCTGGAAAAGGGAATCCGGACACACTGTGGACACCATAGACACATTTAAATGTAGGTGCAGGCGCGTGACATGTTTGGAATTCCATAAATCAGAACTCTATATCAGAATACTAAATCTGCATGCACTGTCAAGTCTGGACACGGCCAGAGAGAGAGACGCTGCCTGGCTACAGCCTAGACTAGCTAACTTGTAGCAGGCAATGTTATTTATCATCCCATGCAATAGTGTCCGTCTTGACTGGAGTAGCCTACAAAAACTATAGGTAGCTTGGCTAATTTAGGCCACATTTAGCACCCTCTCCCCAACCCCATTCAATAAAACTAAAGCCTACCTATTGGTTGCTTGTTGTAGCCAAATAATTTTGCTTCCGTAATTTAATTCCGTCTCAATGTGTAGTGAACGCTCACTACACATTGAGCCTCATTGATTGGCCAACATAAAACAACAAGCGATATGTGAAGGCTACCAGACAGCTACCGGCCTTTTTTAAATGGGGCAAGTCATAAAAACTTAAAACAGTTGATTTTATTAAATTAATCATTTGAAATGTCACAGACCTTGTATGTAACAATGTCACATGGATATTTAAATTTAGAAAATGCCTGTGTTAAAATAGGCCTATACATTTTCTTGATGCAAAAATGCATTCCCACAAGTATTCAAATACTAACATCCTTTAAGACATTCGTAAAACCACGCACATCCCTATTGGTGACACACAAACACACAGTCTCAAAACAAAATGTAAGCGACGTGTGGGGCAAGGCATGTCCAATGGAAGGTTATTGCCGTGTCAAAAGTTCAGCTCTAACATTTCTGTGGAAAGTGCAGCATTGCCTATATTATTCCGCAAACCCAAAGCACTTGTGTCTTCACAAAGTCATTGGTGTAAATGAAAAACATTTGTGACACTGGGGAGGCTGCATTTGTGACGCATCATTTTCAGCCGCACCCACAGATCTGTTGTTGTTGTACCAACAGCCTATTTTCTGCTCTCAGAAAAAGAGAAAACGGACCATATTGTCGCCTCCCATTGGCGTACATGCCGAGGCTACTAACAAGAAAAGCAAAAGGACACCCCCATGAAAGCGTTAGCTGATACGCAAAATGACTTAGCCCACATATTAAAGGCTTTTTAACTTGCAAACCCACACGAGTGCTTCATGTTAGACTTTTTCTTATGCCACTTCAGACCCAATTTTTGTTGGGCTTTTCTAGTACTATTTCACGACAAGAGCACCTGTGGTTGTTTTGGAATACTTGAAGAGTTACTGCTACTTATTTTTCTTCACTACTAACTAAAAGTTAAAAGTTTAAGATAAATTGCTAATGAAATCAACTATACATTGAATATTGCACGTTATGTTTGAGGGAGAAGTGTCATTTAAAAAAGGCGCAGCCTACATGCAAACTTTGTGACAAAGTTTCCATACCCGACTGACCTAGGCCTCAATGTCACATTTTTATCATGCATAGTGCATAATAACAACCACTGTGAAAATTGGAGTTGTGCCAAAACGCTACCAAGAGAAACAGAAAACATAAAGTGGAACTAGTGTCTAGGTAAGTGGGTCTGTTCTTGAGATGAAGAAACAACAAACAGGGTTCTAAAGTTCACCAGGGCAACTTGTCTTAACTCTGACCTAACTGTGTGTCTGCCTTCATTCCCTTTTCAACCACTTTTCTTTTTTTATCTTGAACTGGACTCGGCCAAAATTCCCAGCTCCCTTCATAAAACAATCCATGACATTGTGTTCAGTGGCCTGTACCAAAAACATTGCGATCATCCCCAGATAAGACAATCTGGATATCCCAGCCATTGTTCTGACAGCAAAGCTTTGAGCTTGTAACAAAAACATTAGAGAAGTAAAATAGACACCTACACCTCAGCAGTTCTCAGCAGGGCTCTGCTGTGCTCAACTGCCTGTGTTGGTGGAAGTAACGTCAGTTGGCTTAGGTGCTGATCTAGGGTCAGTTTGTCTTTTTACATCAATGGATTAGTATTAGGCTAGGGGTGGGCAGGTAAGCTGGTCCCAGAGATCTATGCTCAAGAGCAACCTCTGCCTTGCTGGCCACAGTGCCAGACAGCATCTTAAAGCAGGGTGTGTGGAGATTGACAATGGCAGTCACATGTTACATTTTAGTCATTTAGCAGACGCTCTTATCCAGAACGACTTAAAGGAGCAATTCGCAGCGTCTTCTTCAAGGGGCCATCGACAGATTTTTCACCTAGCTGGCACGGGATTCGAACCAGCGACCTTTTGGTTACTGGCCCAACACTCTTAACAGCGAGACTACCTGCCACCCTGCAGGATTACTTGCACAGCATATTCAATAGCAAGTTGAAACCCTTCATTCCCTCAGTAAATCCCTCACTTCCCTTGCATGCATGCAGCCACACACAAAAAATTCCCGGCTTCATGCATACCGCAACAGCAAATTTGGGGTCAGGGGTCACCTAGTGAACGCACCCATGGGGCTGCCAGTCTCACACACATGGGGCTGCCAGTCTCACACACATGGGGCTGCCAGTCTCACACCCTGGCGCTCCAGACAAGACTCTCACACCTCTACTGGCAGCAGCCTGGTGCCAACAAACACTCACAGGGGTGTACTCTGTTTTGCTCAACAGAGGGAAGACCCCAGTCACACTTAAAACAGCAGCTCTACTGTGAAAACATACTACTGTGTGGCCGACTAGCCATTTCAGAATTATTGTTGATAGACGTACATGTGGGCCAGAGAGAGGGTGTTTTGCTCAAAGACAAAAAGGGGCCCTTTTAGAACACTAGTGACTTAAGCCTACTCCTCCACACACTTTAATAATACATCAGTGTGTTCACTGATTATAGGCCAAAGGAAATGTATAGAACCTTTAAGTAAGGCTACATTTCTCTTTATGTAATTTGCCTACAAACCACCAAATGAATGAGCACCTAAAGTGTCATACTCATTGCTCATTTGAATAACAGATTTGCAGAGGGGATAGGTTATGTTATATTCCATTCATCTAGTTTATTTTGAATGTGTATTGGCAGGGTGAAAGAACCTTTGAGCAGCAGCATCATGACGCCCCTTTCAAAGGGGTCCTGCAATAATCAACACACAACTGCTTTACCATGTGGGTTTGGATGTCCTCCCAAAATATGGAGACAATTTAAAAAACGATTAGTCCAAGTCACCAAATCAAACGCTTAGTCACTAATATCTGACTGAAAATAGGTGTAAAACATAAAAAAACTCACAAGACATCCTAACTAGTAAACAAACATATTAAGACTAAAATGCAAAATCCCATATTATTGATGGCAAACAACTCATATGGCAAGAAGCACAGTACACCAGGCCATAAGGCAGACTGTCAGCAGTGTCTTCTTGCTACCATCGCCAATGCATTCCCATATTCAGTTCGCTAACTAGGCAAAACAAGTACACTCTACATATACAAACCATTGCAATTTCATAGACGTATAACTAGCTATAGATGCAATGGAGGAAACAAGAGACGTAGCCCTAAAAAAATACCTAAAAAAATGGGCCTTTGTTTATTCGCTCCCATATCCCGTTATGAAAGCAATATGGCCTAGTTAGCTAACGTTACATCGTAGCTAGCAAATAATCTGTTCTGATGTTACTGTCCATTTTAATCTTAACTAGGAAATACATCCAATGGTATTCGAAGGCACATTTGATTTAGATTAAGAACAAGTTTATAATAGTTAACAAGCAATCAAAAACTCAAATGAATCATAGTTGGCATATGTTATACATGCCTAGCTTGCTAGCTAGCTTGCTCGCTTAATGTATTTAAGTAAATAAACTAGTGACCCCATATTACTCAGCTAACGTTAGCCGACAATGCTAAACATTTGCTTGTAATCTGGCAAATTTATATTACAGCGCCTGTGTCAACTCAAACATGAAAACTAATTAGTCCGTTTTGATGCTAGCTGGCTAGTCAGTGAGTTAACGTTGGACAACTCGTTAGTCAACGTGAAACTGACAAACATATCAACCAGGCAGGCTAGCTAGAAAGAGCGAACACGCCTGCACAACATAACCACTTCCACAACCACCCCTCTCGTCTCGGACATAAAAAAGGCACATGCAATGTGTAGCAAACATTTGTTATGGCCAAATACATGTCAAACCACATGTATACAAGCAGTTAACCAAACTGTTAGCTAGCTAACCAAGGCATCAACCCAATCTAATTAGTTAGCTAACTAAGTTAAATTGTTTAGATTCTCGTCTAGCTAACAAGCCAGTTCAATCTGCTCAGGCATCCCCTTTATCCTGCAGCGATTTGACAGAGACAGGCCTCAAAGTTGCAGACAAGGTTCCATTTACATTCAGATCATTAATTCAAGACAAGGCCTTACATTGGCAGCTGTCTGGCTAGTGGAGAACCGGGTACGATAGCTAGCTGTCCAGCTTCCATCAGGTAGCCTGACTTAGCTAACGTTAGCTAGCGTTAGGGGACCACTACGGCCAAAACATGTAATATATTTTTTTCACTTACTTTCATTTAAAACCTCCACCAGCTCGGCGCAGTTTTCACACATCGTTCATTAAGAAAATAACAAAGGAAAAGTGTAGTCAAACCATTGGAAATTGTTGATGGATACGAATTGTTGGCACCTGGTTGTTTTGGGGGAAAAGGCCCGACGTAGTGGTTGGTGAAGGTTTGCTAATGCATTAAATAAAATAAGGGAGAGTAATAGATTCAGATTGAATTTGATACTAAATATCGTTGATAAAGTCAAAAAGTAAGAGGCATTAAGATTCAGTCGAGTCAATATCCAATCGGAGCGTTACTGGAGAGTGTAGATACCGCAGCCATATTGAAAAGGGGTGGGGGCACAGCATGTTCATAATTCGTAACTTTCCGTTGTCTCCTTCGCCTTGTTCGTCTTTTTCCGCTAGTCTCGCGGTTACACCATCAGCAAGAACTGTTTACAAATGGCGTTTCATTCACAAGCAGCAGACAGTTAAGAGAGCACCAGCCAGTAGCCACTGAGGGGATTCGATTATCTGGCCCGGGTTACCCCGATGAGGGAAGGATACACAGGGCATGTGCCAGGTGTCCCCATCAGTAATGACTAGGATGTTATGTTTTCACATGCATAAGTGATTGCTTTTTATCGGCTTTCCCATTGAGAACTCTTTTGAAATTTCAAAAATAAATTTGATGGAAAAGATATGTTTGTTTCAGGACGAGTCACAATGCTGCCTTGTTAACAACATTATAGAGCGACGCAGATTACGGTTCGATTTGAAGGTGCTCCTCCCTCATTGCTTGTGCCCTTTCACGTCACGGACCATAGACCGGTGAACTGCGGCTCAGGTTTATAGATGGCCCTCAATGGCACCAGCAGACAAGCGCACCTTTGCAGACATTTTATTCATTTGGGGAATTTGTCAGAGAAGTACTATGCCAAGGAATCGTTTTTATTTTATTTGTTACTCCAAAGTATTTAAGTAATTTAACCTTAACGTTCAACCTTCCTCTCAAAATGCAGACTTATCAGTGAGTGTTTAATAGTTTCAAATCCTAATTCAGATATTAGATTTCATAACCTTCAATGATGGAAGGAAACACACACAGAATAGGACATACACAGTTTTGTAAAAATAACCAACTTTATGTTCCCATAGTACTAAGACAGCTTTACAAACAGGATGATATGCACATAACCTTCCTTTGATCTAACATTCTTGTCCAAATGTCAGAGCAGTCCGTTTTTGGTGCAAACAAAACCTGACTCGCCACATAAAAACTGCTGCCAAAACAGAAACAAAGGAAGCAGCGTCATTTACTGTCACATTCATCTGCAGGCTCCTCCAAAAAACACACGTTCTTTCTATTGGAGCACTTCCTGACACTACAGCGCTTTTTAAAGTAACCTTTTAACGTGCGCTTTTAACATATCTTACATATAAACAAATAGAAGAGGTGTTGGTGGGGGGGGGGGGTGTAGGGAAAGAAAGAGGGTTAAAAATAATTATTTCTTTCAACTTCATGCACGGCGAAACAGAGGATGACCAAAAATATAACGCTTGAATTAGGAGGGAAAAGGAGCAATACCATATTATTACACAAATGACTCTGTATAAAATGCGTCCGTATGCAAAAAAAAATGTGAGTGCCCGAATCATAGGCGCAATTCTCATTTACATATTGGCATTGATTTGGTCGACAAAGCACCTCTCAATCTCACACACACACACACACACACACACACTTGACAAGAGGAGCTCCCAGCTTCTCTTGGCTTTCTTTTTTTCAAAAACTGTACATGTTTACTGTGGTGTTCGTTCCTATGTGGCGGCACTCAGTCGCACATCTCCTCGGGGAGCTCATGGGGGTTGAGGATGCCGGGGACGGACATCTGCAGCTTGTGTTTCTCCTCCTGGGCCTGCCGCAGCGACGTCTCCCGCTCCTCCAGGAACAGGTCTGTGGTGTCCTCGCCAGCAAACTCCTGGACAGGGAGTAAAAAGAGGAAGTTGAGTGTGAGGGACAAATATCATGTACATCTACCATGCTTCAGTGGTTTGACACATCAGACTGATAGACACGCGAGGGCCAGAGAGTTACTAAGCGTTTGCACCCATGTGTGTGTGGCTACAAAACCAGAGTGACTCACCTTGATCTGCACCAGGAAGTCCCTCAGGTGCTCCTTGAAAGCGGGGATATCCTGGTTCAAGCTGAATAGACCTGTTACAAACACCTTCACCTGGGCACTGGAATGGAGAGGAGAGTCAGGATTACAACACAATCACCTACCTATATACCAACTACCTACAGTAAGTAGATCACTTTAGATCAACTAGTTATTGTCTGTAGTACAAATGTATCCCCAACACCAATGTAAAATAGATGAGGCCCATGAACTACAGGTTCAGCCATTTGGGCCAGTGCGGTCCATTGTAGAGGAAGCAGCGAATTTGACAAGGCTGACAACTAACACATCCCCATTTCAGTGCTCAGAGTGGAGCACAAAATGTTTAATTTAAAATTGACTTGACAGGGTCCCTCATGGCAGCTAAGAATAATGCAAATAGGCAGGCTGACAGACACACTTACTCTTGTAGATGGGGGAAGGCTGTCTTGAGCAGGTTGGCCACATACTCCTGAACGTAGCCCTGGTTGTTCTGGCTGGCTGGGTTGAGGGAGGTGCTGATTTTACCCTCCTCCACCAGGTTGAACATGTATGCCAGGATGGACGCGTGCATGGTTAGCCCTGCAGAAAGTCAAGCATAACATCAATTATACCTACGCTTGTCTGGCACTCACCAATGGCACATAAGCACATTGTCGTGTCCATCTGCCATGTCTGTGTTTGACTCTGCTGCAATGTGACATCAAAGTTAAATATCCCCATCAGGAATCAAACCATCTACCCATCTAGTGTAAAACAAGGACTCGGATTCCTCGCCTGTACCCAACACTTTTTACAGTACCATAGATGTTTCCGGTGATATTTAACTGTCAGCCACCGACCCCACCACCCCCTCACCTGCTGTATGCGAGGTATCTGTGACAACAGAGAAGATGTGCTGGAGGATGTCACAGAAATAGGTCTGGTAGAAGCTCTGTGCGGCAGCCTCCTCCTGGGCCACGTTCTGCAGCAGGGTGTAAAGAATCTGCAGACCTGGGGGACATAACGAGACAGACAGAGAAAAAGAGGATGCGGGATGAGTGGCTTGATGACAATAATAAGCAGGGCACATTCCACAATATACCGAAAGGACTATTTTCTCAGACTCAGATTAAGCCTAGTCCTGGACTAAAAAGCTGTTCTCCATTGAAAGAAAAGCCTTAGTCCAGCATTAGAGTTCACCTGTGTCTGAAACGCCCATAATATTTGAAATATAATTAAGTGAACTGCATTTCACCTCAGAGGAGTTTGACAACCTCATTCATCAACACAGTTCCAATCTCGTGAAAGTACTAGTATGTATGAACAGGTAGGTAAGGAAAAAGCATATGGAGGGTCCTACCAGTGTCTGCAACATTCCTCATGGTGTGTTTGAAAGCCCAGATAATGGAGTCCAGAACCAGTTTGAACTGGGCCGGGGGAATGGAAAGGAAGGCCGGGAAGCACTGCGAGTTCACAGCTTGGAGGAGGTAGAAGAAATGGGTCCTATGCTCTGGGTACTCCTCAAAGTCCTGGAGAGGAAGAAAAAGGGGACAATTCAAGTTGGACAATGTCAGTGGAATTACTTTCTATAAGGAATAAAGACTGCTTGGATTATCTCAGTCATACAGTCTTTGTTCACATAAACAATTACAAAAAGTATCCTGTGTTCAACAATCCTGCACAACCATGCATTGTAAAGACTTGACCGATTGTCTGTAGTACAAATTTATCCCCAACACCCACGCAAAAGGGATGTGGGGCCCATGAACTACAGGTTCACTGTGGCAGCCATTTTGGCCAGTGCGGTCCATTGTGGAGGAAGCACCGAATTTGACAAGGCTGCACACCAACACTAACTTTCTGTTAATGTTCCTTTGACATCATGTACAGTCTATAAGGGCCACTCAGGCCAGCTAAGAATACAAGCTAATTAATAGATTACCACATTTTTAGTAGTGCTATAATAGTATAGGAAACATCTATGAAACATACTTTATTGATCATGTTCAAAGTGCACTCGAAGACTGCGTCGAAGATCTTCGGGATCTCCCCGGTAATGTGTCCGCCCAGTTTATTGACGATGGTCGCCATGGTGCTGAGCACCTCAGGCTCTCTGGCGGCGGGGACGTTGCGCTGGTAGTCGATGAGTACGGCCTCCAGCAGGGGCGGGACAAAGTTCTCCCCCACCTGAAGAACCACGGAACGTGGTAGAACGTGATCAGTTAATAAAAGGACATTCAATCTAACAAAGCAAACTGTCAGATAACTGAGGGCTTGGGGCTCCACTGGGGGATAGTGGTGGTTCAATTCATTGGCACCATAGTTATTTTAGAAGAACTGACAGGCAAATGCTATATCTTTGTCTGTGATGTGAGCTATACTCTGCTTTTTCAACCTGTAAGTGGATGAAATTGTTTCAATGGGCATGATGCCTCTGGATAAGGTTGGGACTGTGTGGAGTGCAAGCTAGTCCAGACAGCGAGTTCCATCTTTCTGGTTGTCTTTTTGCCTCCCGTTTCTCTATGGTGTGGTTTAGACAGGCCATCTATGGTCTGAGAGACGCCCGCTCTGATCCCACCATTAGATTTACTGTTTATTTAACAAGGGAAGTCAGTTAACAACAAATTCGTATCTACAATTACGGCCTTCTGAGAGGATCTATAGAATAACCACTGGTCTATACCATTCCCTACAGGCTGTGACTCTAGATTTGATTAAGACAGGACAGACTCGCCATTTGTGGGTCGTTGGAGCGGCTGACCCAACCTGAGATCAGCTTGAGCGTTTCTCTCTTCACCGTCCTCATACTCCGGATCAGGGGCTGCTTGGTCACCATCTCTCCTAGCAGGACAATAGAGCATTAGTTAGCTAGCATAGGGATTAGTGTGGTAGCATGGAGTTAGCATTGGACAGCTCAGTGACGCTTAAGAAACATTATTATGCCACGTTCAAAACAGAGAACTTCAGTACGTTCAAGACAAACGAGCTCTGACTGAGAAAAATTGTTGTGAATGGTCACCCAGCCCCGACTTTCCGACCTGAATATCACTGACGGCATGATTTGACATTGTAATTTTCCAGAGTTCCCAGTTGTCTTGAACGCACTGTTTGACTGGACTTATAGTTCTGTGACTGATGCCGCAGACAGACAGTTAAGCACACACACACACTTTGACAAGCAAGTGCCTCAGGCATACTAGAGTGACAGACCCACACACCAAGACAAACAAGCACCTCGGGCACACAGATCAGATAGACCAGAGACAGACGACTAGGCACACACGTCTCACCGTTGGTCTGGATGGCAGAGGAGATGTTCTCACTCAGACACTTGTAGACATTGAGCATGTCCAGGTAGATCCGTCCTAGCTGCACCACGAAGGGATGACCCACGGCCTTGCAGGCCCGCACGTTGGTCTTCAGGATGCTGCCCAGCTGACGCACTGTCTCTGCATCCTTCAGGATGTCCACATTCTGGGGGAGAGAGAGTCAACAAGTCAGTTAAAATGCTTTCACCGCATCTTCAGACAACATATGGTAAGTCGCTCTGGATAGCTTTTTACTCAAGTGTAAAAAGATGAGGCTTTGCGAGTTGCTATTTACAACAACAAATGGGAGAAAAGGCATTTGTTGCTTATAAAACTACAAGGGCATCTAAGACGGTGGGTGTTCCTCTTCATTTCTTCATGGCACAGCGGTACAAGGTGGGTGACACCCTCGTGCTGTTTGGGTTGTGGGGGAGAACTTCGTGGGCTACACTCAGCCTCGTCTCAGGATGGTAAGTTAGTGGTTGAAGATATCCCTCTAGCAGTGTGGGGGCTGTGCTTTGGCAAAGTAGGTGGGGTTATATCCTGCATGTTTGGCCCTGTCCATGGGTATCGTCGGACGGGGCCAGTGTCTCCCGACCCCTCCTGCTTCACCCTCCATTATTTATGCTGCAAAAGTTTTTGTCGGAGGGCTAGAATCAGTCTGGAGTATTTCTCCGGTCTATCCGGTGTCCTGTGTGAATTTAAGTATGCTCTCTCTAATTATCTTTCTTTCAGAGGATCTGAGCCCTAGGACCATGCCTCAGGACTACCTGGTATGATGACTCCTTGCTGTCCCCAGTCCACCTGGTAGTGCTGCTGCTCCAGTTTCAACTGTTCTGCCTGCGGCTATGGAACCCTGACCTATTCACCGGACGTGCTACCTGTCCCAGACATGCTGTTTTCAACTCTCTAGAGACAGCAGGAGCGGTAGAGATACTCTCAATGATCGGCTATGAAAAGCCAACTGACATTTACTCCCGAGGTGCACCCTTGACAACTACTGTGATGATTATTATTTGACTCTGCTGGTCATCTATGAACATATGAACATCTTGGCCATGTTCTGTTATAATCTCCACCCGGCACAGCCAGAAGAGGACTGGCCACCCCTCATAGCCTGGTTCCTCTCTAGGTTTCTTCCTGGGTTCTGGCATTTCTAGGGAGTTTTTCCTAGCCACCGTGCTTCTACACCTGCATTGCTTGCTGCTTGGTGTTTTAGGCTGGGTTTCTGTACAGCACTTTGTGACATCAGCTGATGTAAGAGGGGCTTTATGAATACATTTCATTGATTGATTGTGTTGCATCCATATAATTTAAAATGCTTTGAAACAAGAGGTAACCAAAATCCAATCCCATAGTGGAGTGTGACTTACCTTGGTGGCCTGTTGGATGATGCTGTCCCACACCTGGTTGGGTAGCAGCATGTACTTCTCGATGAGGTGCTCTTGCACGGCCTGGTCCGTCTGGGCCCCAATCATGTAGCCCACCGCCTCGTAGAACGTGTGCACCTGAGGGGAAGCGATACGAGGTTGATTATGGTCATATGAACAACTCCAGCCATTTCACATGGCTGTGACAACTGGAAACAGGGTGCTCCCTGAACTTGGCCAATAGAAAACTCAAAACCAGTGTTGCTACTTGAAAATGTTCTTCAACTACTACTGTATTTTACTCTTAGTTTTGTTTGTTTTCAGAGGCCTGTAGCTCAACTGTGTTACTGCTAATCTTGGTGTATCTGTGTACCTGTTGGGGCTGGAGGTCACAGATGATGGTGTTGATGTTGTTGAGGATCTCGTCGATGAAGGGCATCACCTCGCCCACCTGCACCTGGACAAAGTGGCGCCGGCACTTCTGGGCTATCTTGATGAAGGTGTCGCACGCCATGTCCTGCACGCCATCGTGAGTCTCTGCCGGGAACAATTACATTCAAATAAAACGTTTAATAAAAGGACGTGTTCATTTGGACATACCGTAGCGGAACTTTTTTTTAAAGCTTTGAATCAAAAACCGCAAATGACTTTCTTATGGGACTAGTCCAGGTAGTCCCTCCCCCTGTTTCACAGTTGTCTTTCTTCTGTCTTGTGCCAAATGAACAGAGCCCTGGTATTTTGCATGGATGCAAAATCACACCAAGGAAATCCATTTTCAAACGACACTGAAAACAGTATCCTGTATCTTTTTGAGATATGCAAGTGGTGGCCTGAACAAAGTTGCTTACCGTGCATGAACTCAAAGAGCTTGTTAACAACAGTCTTGAGGAACTTCCAGTGGGCTCTGAGGAAGCGTGGGTACTGGCCCACGATGTACATGATGTTTGAGGCGATGATGGCTTTGTTGTCCTTCCCCCTCTTCTGCTCACAGAGACCCAGCAGGTCCTGAAGACATGATGAGAAAACGACAGTCGGTCAACAACACAGAAACGCAGCTCAGTACATCCTGACAGTCACTCTACAGCAGCAGAGTTGGGGCCAATTACATTTTAAGTCTTGTCAGGTGACTTGGACATGTAATTCAATTATTTTTTTGGCCAAATGTCGTTTCTATCAATCACTCCAAGCACCCACTGTTCTGAGTCCTCGGCGTAGACATAGCCCTGTTACTCTCCGCCCCTCATGACACAGGCTCAACACGCAGTCGGACTACAACACCTCAAGGAGCAGGTTATTCAATTTCTGAACAGTAAGTGGAACATTTCTGGTCTAACAGAGCACGGAATTGATGACTAAGACCAGCAACTACTGTGTGTGTATTTTCCCCTTTAAAGACCGTAGCTACCTGTGAAGGTGCGACACGTGTATGTGCGTGGTTGCGAGTGCATGAGTGTGCGCTGTGTCCGTTAAGACTACTACAGACCTTGATGACGGTGACCAGGAAGCGCTTCTCGTCCTCCTCGTGCATGGCCCCGCTGATGGAGCCGATAGCCCAGCATAGCGTGTTCAGGTTCCTCCACGACCACTCTGTCCCGTTGACCTGGTTGTGCAGCTTCTCCGTCATGATGCGCTCCGTGTCCGCATAGTCCAAATGGGTCAGGTAAACTGGGGGGGGGGGGGGAAGAGGGGGGTATGGTAATTACAGAGAGAGGGAGTATGTGAATAGTTCCCTACGTTATAGACAGCGAACAAAAGTGTACAGGAGAGATGTGCATCACTGACAGAGCGATCAATTGTGGAAAGTTCCTTTGACAAAGGAAAAGATTGCGGATTAACTGACATTACAGACTAGAGAGAGGACGTGTATGTGTGTGTGGAATGTTCAGACGGTCCTGGGCCAGGCACTTACCCAGTGTCTCTCTCATGTTCTTATAGAGGTTGATTGAGTCTGTGTCCTTCATGAACTCTCGGACCACCTCGCCCTGGTCGTTCTCCACCACCAGAACTTCCTCTGGTTTGGCCATTCGGCTCACCATCAGCGTACGCACCTGTGTTACCAGGCAGACAACATGCCAGTGACAATTAATGGACAATCTAAATAGTGTGATCCTATCAGAGACACCATGAGGCAGGGACACAGTCGGGGGACAACAGTTTGAAGTGGTGGGAACCTTGTTCAATTGTCACACATCTTTTTAATTTGTCGATTGCTTTGCTACTCTCTGCCCTATGACACGACCCTGAAGGACATTGGTTTGGGGGAAGGTCAAGAGAGAGTGTGTGTACCCGTCCGTCGGTCTGTGTGTTACTCCTCACCTTGGAGAGCACGGGCAGGTAGAGGTGCCGGCGTGGCGGCACGTCAAAGTGCTGGCTCCCAGAAAGCAGGGGGGAGGTGGAGGTGGAGAAGGGGCTCTCCCTGTAGAGCTCGGCCGCCAGGTGGTTCCAGTACTCCAGACAGATCTTAAAGATCTCTGTCTCCTCCACCTCAGACACGAGCAGCATGTAGTGCAAAGCCTGGAGAGGGGGGGGGGGGGGGGTTAGAACAACAGAAGGTAAGGAGAATGTTGAGGATTGGGGGGTTAGCGCCATTTCAATGGTGCGTGACTTGAGGACAAAAACAAAAACTGAAAAAATAATAATAAAATGCAGATAATAAACTCAGCAAAAAATAAATAGGTCCCTTTATCAGGACCCTGTCTTTCAAAGATAATTTGTAAAAATCCAAATTACTTCACAGATCTTCATTGTAAAGCATGTTTCCCATGCTTGTTCAACTAACCATAAACAATTAATGAACATGCACCTGTGGAACAGTGGATAAGACACTAACGGATTACAGACGATAGGCAATTAAGGTCACAGTTATGAAAACTTAAGGACAGTAAAGAGGCCTTTCTACTGACTCTGAAAAACACCAAAAGAAAAGATGACCAGGGTCCCTGCTCATCTGCGTGAACGTGTCTTAGACAAACTGCAAGGAGGCATGAGGACTGCAGATGTGGCCAGGGCAATAACTTGTTATGTCCGTTACTGTGAGACGCCTAAGACCGCGCTACAGGGAGATAGGAAGGACAGCTGATCGCCCTCGCAGTGGCAGACCACGTGTAACAACACCTGCACAGGATCGGTACATCCAAACATCACACCTACGGGACAGGTACAGGATGGCAACAACAACTGCCCGAGTTACACCAGGAACGCACTATCCCTCCATCGGTGCTCAGACTGTCCACAATAGGCTGAGAGAGGCTGGACTGAGGTCATGTAGTTCTGTTGTAAGGCAGGTCCTCAGACATCACAGGCAACAACATCGCCTATGGGCACAAACCCACTGTGGCTGGACCAGACAGGACTGGCAAAAAGTGCTCTTCACTGACGAGTGGCGGTTTTGTCTCACCAGGGGTGATGGTCGGATTCGCGTTTATCGTCAAAGAAATGAGCCTGTACTCTGGAGCAGGACAGAGTTGGCGTTGGAGGGTCCGTCATGGTCTGGGGCGGTGTATCAAAGCATCATCGGACTGAGCTTGTTGTCATTGCAGGCAATCTCAACGCTGTGCGTTACAGGGAAGACATCCTCCTCCATCATGTGGTACCCTCCCTTGCAGGCTCATCCTGACATGACCCTCCAGCATGACAATGCCACCAGCCATACTGATCGTTCTGTATGTGATTTCCTGCAAGACAGGAATGTCAGTGTTCTGCCATGGCCAGCGAAGAGCCCGGATCTCAATCCCATTGAGCATGTCTGGAACCTGTTGGATCGGAGTGTGAGGGGCTAGGGCCATTCCACCCAGAAATGTCCGGGAACTTGCAGGTGCCTTGGTGGAAGAGAGGGGTAACATCTCACAGCAAGAACTGGCAAATCTGGTGCAGTCCACGAGGAGGAGATGCACTGCAGTACTTAATGCAGCTGGTGGCCACACCAGATACGGACTGTTACTTTTGATTTTGACCCCCCCTTTTGTTCAGCGACACATTATTCCATTTCCATAGTCACATGTCTGTGGAACTTGTGCAGTTTGTGTCTCAGTTGTTGAATCTTATGTTCATATAAATATTTACACGTTAAGTTTGCTAAAAATAGTTGACAGCGAGAGGACATTTCTTTTTTTGCTGAGTTTAGTATTTGAGGTCAAAGGTAAAATTGTTCTGGCTGCAGTACAGGTTGGTAAGGAACAAGAGGGTATGTGAACTGTTAATACGTGACTTATGGATGAAAGCGATTGATTCGTGCATTTCTCCTGCCAAAAAAATTGTAGGAACAGTATCTCTGCTGTTATTGTCCAGTATTCACGGCGTTAACGCTACCTCCACGAGTGTCTCCCTAAGGTTAGGCCTCTTCTCGATGAGCTGTCCATGCTCTTTCAGGAAGGTGCAGAGGAACAGGCTGAGGTTCTGGATGAAGTTCTGCTCATCGTCCTTGCCATTGGAATATGCCAGGCGGATGTTTGTGTTCAGGGGGAGCATCTAACACGCAAAGAGAGATAGGGGAAAATGCAGATTATGTGATGCGTCAATTAGTGTTAAATCACTTATTTTTTTCTTTATGTAAAAATGTATGCTAACTTCTTAATAGTTCTTATGATGCCTGCAATATGATCGTTGTTGAAACATAGGATCTGCAGTATCCTGTTTAAAATAATATATGAAACCCATCGGTTTGTCCTGCTCCATCATTTGGGTACCACTGCTACAATAGAGTTTTGACAGTAGGCTTAACTGGCCAGCAGATGGAGCTATGCATACCAGTTTGAGCTGACATGGTGTGTACCTGTTTGAGCTGATCCATGGTGAGCGTGAAGAGGTTGACAAACTGCTCCTCATACTGGTTGACACTCACGCCGGCGATCTCCGTCAGACACTTCAGCGTCACGTTGCGGAACATGGGCACGTTCAAGAACTGGGAACGGACAAGAGGAAGAAGAGGTTAGTCAACAGGGTCGTATTCACTAGGCACCAATCAGGAGAAAACTGACTGAAACAACGTGTGCATTACATTCTGTACTTTGACGCATTTGCTGATAACGAAATCTGAAAATACTCTGGATACATTCAGTAACAGGTGCAACATAAGACAAAAAAAATGACACGGATTTGAGTGAGAGGACTAACTGGTGTCTCCAAGTGGCCACACACCTCTCAAAGAAGAGTCTTCAACTATAAGCTTCTTTTTTTTGCTCTCCTATCTGTGCTGTTGAGGAACTAGAGCAAGCACACTTGTAGTTTAGTCCTGAACACATCCCCGCCATCGCACAATTACTATTGTGGTTTATGCAATCCAATAACACCCAATTATAAATCGCAATCTGGGTCAAGTGGGCATGATTTGAAAGCGTATTCTATTGCCAACATGACCAGTCTTTATAAAATATGATATTACAGTGTTCAAAAGGCAATTCAGAGAAAGATATCGGAATTTTGGTGCACGTAGAAAGGAGTCTTGACTGCATTCAGGTGCTGCTGCAAATGTTCTAAACAATTAACAAACATAGGGTCATTCTGTTCAGAACAACCCAGGGTATGCCGCCATATCATATTGTAACTGTACAACAAACAGTGATCATAAACTGACACGGTATATGACATAAGTTTTGAGATTTGGACACGTGAAAGTCACATTTGGACGAGTGTTTGGCTTGCTTGTATGACATCAAAGCGGTATTTATTATAATCCTCATGCCTCATCTCTCAAAATACAGTCCTGCTCAGCCACTATAGAGCTCTAACGTCATGTACAGCATGTTACTTACTGTACAGCCACTTGGTTCCAATTTAGGCATTTATTAGTGGCTAAATCTGCCATTTTCAACCGGTAAAGGGTACAAGTGTACGGATGTTTGCAGCAGACCAAGTCGCCGACGCAACAAGGTGCAAATGTCTCAAACATTCACAATATTGTTCCTCTGGTTCTTACGCACTTGCAAGCAAAACCAATGCAAGAGCGCCTTTGTGAGAGGATGCCTATAGCTCAACTGCCGTTTCAAGTTTACACAAGCCGGTATTGCTGTATCACATCAAAAACATCACTAAATTGCCTAGGGAGATGTTTCAATGGAACAGAGAAGTAGTAATACGCCGATACTTAGTCATCTAATTTTCAGTATGGGGACAGGTGCAAGTGAGTCATCAGGAGTTGAGTTACCTTGTACACCAGAGTGCTGATCAATTTGGTCTCAAATATGTACCCCAGGGGGATCCAGTTCAGGAAACGCAGGAGAGTCTCGAGTGTGGCTTGGACCAGAGGGGCATTCTGGGAGTTTTCCTGCAGAAAAAAATGCATTTAACTTGAGTTGGGTATTCAACATGTCAATTTCATATCATATTTAGAATCCCTGAGCCATTGCTTACCATGACAAACTGGCAGAGCTGGAATATTTGCGAGAATTCATTGCACATACTGAAAGAAAAAGAAAATCATTACTAAATAGCATGTCAGTGTACAATTCCATCTTATCTACCCCTGCCTTCAAATAATGTGATGATAACATTTTTACAATTCAGTTGCCATGAAGAGACTGGTAATGATACCAACCACTAATACTCAGGGAAACACTCTTTGTGATATACAATACATCTCCAAGCAGCCAAAGCATTTATTGTATAAATAAGCATTCAATTGTACCGTGTAGACTACATTGTATCCTGCGCATATGACAAACTTTAAAGTTATTAGGTAGCTGGATAGGAGACGTTATGTACCTGTCTTTCAGGTGCTTGGCCTTGACCTGGGTCATCTGTCCACTGGAGAAGTCAAAGACCTCCTCACTGAGCAGCTTGAGGATGATCATGTTGTTCTGACACAGACTCTCGCTGGTGCGGCTGGCACCCACGATGTCACTGATGAAGGTAGGCCAGTGCTTGGGCCACTCCTGCTTCAGGATCTACACAAGCAGAGGAGACACGTTGCGTTTGATTGTTTCGGTTTTAACCATTTGTAATGACAGGACAGACGTGTTTCTTACAAAATTGCTTTTTTTTTTTTTTTACCTGTACGAGGATCATGTTAAGTTTTGCAATGTACACTCCATCTTTCTGAAACACAGATTAAAAATGCAGATGAAATTTGGGAACGAGCACAGAATTTCAACATGGAAAACATTGCAGCGAGAACAGGGTCAAACACAGGAACGACCTTTTACCTCAACATTTGCGGCATCAGATGAGGTCTTGATAATCAGACCAACGACATACTTCTTTATTCCTGAAAACATGCAGAAATGTTTGACTCAACATTGTCAAAGATCAAATGTTTGTGCCTGCATAACACGGAACATTAGCTATGTAGTCTAGCCACGTTATTCCCTTATCTTAATGTCACTGTTCATTCCCAAGGTTCGTATCTCACGCTTGGCCCTAATATAGTGGTGTTATTCCAAACAACCTATTGTGTTACCTTCACATTGATTTCTTGGAAGAATCTTCCAGCGTGTCTTGATCACAGTCTCCAAAATTTGCAGTGCATAGTACTGGAATGGAGAGGAGGGAAAGGCTTAGACTATCAGGAAAGGCATATCACTCACAACTTCATCTCCACTAATAAGACAGATCTTTTATGTTTGATACATTGGATAAAATATATCAAAAGTTAACAAATGTAATAAACAAGATCTACGCATCTCTATGGCTCCAACTGGACTGCCAATGCCTGGCTGTAATGATATGCTTTTCGATGTTGACTTATATATTCGCCCTGGTTAGAGGATGTAAACCGATCACAAGGAATGAATCACTGGCACACATACTTTAGTCTTCATGTTCTGAGAAAACTCCAGGATGGTGTCGACTCGTGTCCATGCGTCCGGGTGATCCTTGAGGTTGGTCAGCACCTCCTGGGCCATGCGTTGCTGTGGAAGACGAGGAGAGAGAAACTGTTCTGAGATCTGTGTGGCTTTAAATGTCTAATCCGCAGTTGAAACAAAGCATGAACCCTGCCACTAAGGGATGGAGAAATGTAAACACTCAAATTCATAGAGAGCAATGGATGCAAGGACTGATCTTCCATGATATGAAAGTTACAGTTTTAACCATGTTCAGGCTATACAGTATATGTTTATGTTTACCAACATGGGAGTAAAGTAAGTTTGTATTTTGAGTCATAACGGGGTACAATTAATTGTCTGGCTACCTAAACTCCTTGCTCCGGCCAAATCCTACACCAAACCTACTGACGTAAGTTTCTTCTTCGCAATGAGTCTGGATCTGAGTAACTCCTAACAATTTCTAGAATGGAAAGCTATTCTAGACCGTAGGACTGGTCCCATAACCCAAAAAGGTTGGGCGAGAGCCAGAACACACATGGGTAAAGCAACTGAAAATGTGGCTTTGATACTCAAAGCCAATCAGAAATGATCCAATCACTGATTACTTTGTTTTTGTACAAAGCCCCTGGTTTTGAAGTCACTGCAAACAGCCTAAATGATGGCAGTCTGTAGCATATGTAGCATATGACAGAGCAGCAGAAGGGCAAGGAGCAGCTCTCACCTGTGATCCAATGTCATAGTACATGGAATTGACTACATTGTCCAGCAGATTGATGTCCAGCTTTTGACTGAAGTCTAGCAGCTGTCTTGCTGCATGATCCGCCAACATTGTCATGTTTGCTGGCATAGAGCTCTAGCAATGGAGGGGTAGGGAAACATGAGAACAAATGGCAGAACTTAACTACAGACAGACCTGTAAATAAAACCTAACCAGAAGACCAAAGATATTATTTTCACTCCCGATATTACTACCTATGGCTACACCCACCCACGTAACAACAATGGCGAAATATTGAGTGTGACTAAAATTGCGACATCACTCGCAAGCCTGTAAACTTAAATAGATGTGGAAATTGCGACACCATGGACCACAAGTGGTACTTATGGCGCGTTCAAGTGCTCGTCGGAACCAGGAGAATCGAAAATGTCCGATTTATAAACGGGTTATAGTCAAACACGTGCCGGGTTTAAACCAGTTAGTCATTCGGACATTTCTGAGTTTTCTAGTTCCGGGAAGCACGTAAACGCGGCAATACAGCAACCCCTCCCTCCATCCAGCGATTCAAGAGTGCTGCTAGTTGATAACGCAAGCTAACGTTACTGTTTAACTCAAGGCTAACTTAGCGTTTACTATTGTTAGCTAGCGTTACCTCTATTGTGTATACCACTTAGTTACGTCTAAATTAACTGACCTCAAAGTTGACACAGGTCTAGTTAGCTTATCGCATAAACAAACGTCTGGCTAATGTAGTTATGTTAAGTCTGTAAGACGATAAAATTTCACTTCACTCACTCGTATTAACAAACTAAGTAATATTCACAATTATAGCTAGCAAGTTGGTTTAGCTATAAAATCAGCCAGATAGCTAAAAGGCTAGTTAGCTACCACTAATAGCTAGCTGGCTAACGTTAGCTACATCACTAACCAAACTCAAGCGATTCAACCCACTAAACAGCTAGCTACCAAACTTACCTTATTTAGTCTTTCCGTTGTAATAAAAAAAAAGAAGAGACTTTTGCCCTTATTTTTCAACTGTCGTCTGGCTGGATGTCAAGCTATCTCATGGCACACGTTCCAGTGTGGTTGACATTCACTAGCTAGCTTCCTGGCTAATTAGCTAGCTAGCCAAATTATTTATGTCCTAATAGCACGTCGTTAGCTGCATGTCCTGCCACTGAAGCGAAGTTTCAGTATGATAATGTACATGTAACAATTTACCAAATAGCAAATAAATGTCCACGGACTAGTCTAGAAGTAGCTTAGCAATGACTGAACCGTTGCTGACGGCGAGAAATGTTGTCACGTTAGCCTGCTAATGCACAAGCCAATGATGACTTAGCTTCCCTTGGCTAGCTAACAATTTACGGAGTCACACGTATAGCGTTATTCCGGTTCATAATCACAAATTAAAATAATCTTGAATTTATTATTGGTTCTATTCGTATATAATATTTGATAGCAGGGCTGTGTAAGAGCTTGTACGCTAGCTCTTCATCTCATGCTTCAAACCCAAGACCGGTTGAAACCGGTTAAGACTGGGATATTCCATCTAGGTTTTTCGGCCCATGGCGCCGCGTAAAATTTGGACTATGTGCACGCCCTTGAGTGATCCGATTGGTTTGTCATAAAATTATACAAGGGTTGTCCTGTTATTTTACGGGCTAAAGATGCTGTCAATCAAAATGAACATCCATCCTTCAGTACCCATGCGGCTGTGTTTTCCGTTGGTCTGCGGGGTCCACACACCCCAAAACATATATAATCCATTTGGGTTGGTAAATGACTTCAAGTCTATGTACTGTACATAGACTTGAAATCACTGGCCACTTTAATAATGGAACACTAGTCATTTTAATAATGTTTAAATGTTTTCATACGGCTTTACTCATCTCATTTGTATATACTGTTTTTAGTCTATGCCCCTGAAATTGCTCATCCTAATATTTATATATTCCTTAATTCCATGATTTTACTTTTAGGTTTGTGTGTATCAAATCAAATTGTAATAGGTGAAATGCTTACTTACAAGCCCTTAACCAACAATGCAGTTTTCAGAAAAGTATTTTGTAAAAAAATACAAAATAAATATTTAAAGAGCAGCAGTAAAATAACAATAGCGAGACTATATACAGGGGGCACCGGTAGAGTGTCAATGTTAGGTTAGTCGTGATAATTGAGGTAATATGTACCTGTATATGTAACTATAATATGTAGGTAGAGTTAAAGTGACTATGCATAGATAATAAACAGAGAGTAGCAGCAGTGTAAAAGAGGGGGTGGGGAGACAATGCAAATAGTCTGGGTAGCCATTTGATTAGCTGTTGAGCAGTCTTATGGCTTGGGGGTAGAAGCTGTTAAGAAGCCTTTTGGACCTAGACTTGACGCTCCGGTACCACTTGCCATGCGGTAGCAGAGAGAACAGTCTATGACTAGCGTGGCTGGAGTCTTTGACAATTTTTAGGGCCTTCCTCTGACACCGCCTGGTATAGAGGTCCTGGATGGGAGGAAGCTTGGCCCCAGTGATGTACTGGGCCGTTCGCACTACCCTCTGTAGTGCCTTGGGTTGGAGGCCGAGCAGTTGCCATACCAGGCAGTGATGCAACCGTTCAGGATGTTCTCGATGGTGCAGCTATAGAACTTTTTGAGGATCTGAGGACCCATGTCAAATCTTTTCAGTCTCCTGGGGGGGGGGGGGGGGGGGATAGGCTTTATCGTGTCCTCTTCACAACTGTATTGGTGTGTCTGGAGGACCATGATAGTTTGTTGGTGATGTGGACACCAAGGAACTTGAAGCGCTGAACCTGCTCCACTACAGCCCCGTTGATGAGAATGGGGTGTGCTTGGTCCTCCTTTTCCTGTAGTCCACAATCATCTCCTTTGTCTTGATCACGTTGAGGGAGAGGTTGTCATCCTGGCACCACACGGCCAGGACTCTGACTTCCTCCCTATAGGCGGTCTTCATCATCTCATAGGTTTTTCTTTTATTTACATTGTTGTGTGTATTGTTGTGAACTGTTAGATACTGCACTGTTGGAGCTAGAAACACAAGCATTTCACTACACCCGCAATAACATCTGCTAAACATGTGTATGTGACCAATAAAATGTGCTTTGATGAGGATTTATTTCCAAATTGTTTTATGACAACTAGTACAGAAATATAAATATCCCTTAATGTACATGAAATACATAACACCTTTATGTTCCCAAATGTTATGTATATATGAAATGAAAGTATGATCCTGAAATATATTGCAAATGTTAGGCTACACATATTTAGTCACAAAACATTGACAAATAATTGTCTAAAGAAAATGGATCACAAACATCCAAAAGTAAGTGGTCATAGTGTTGTATTTCCTGCATAGTAGGATATCACAAAACAAAGAGTACCCTAAACTGTTCAATGTGACAATTTGTATAACCATAACCTACTACTACAATTGACTCTGGTCTGTGTATCACACTAAATTGTATTTGCCATTTTCTTTTAATAAACAAGAAATTAACCAATTGTATTTACACATTTCCCATATATATATATATATACACACACATACATAGATAGACAGATAGGCTAAATGTATGGTAGAATATTTTATAGTAGAAGCATCTCTACCACTGTGTGTCAGTGTGAGAAAATGCACTCCTTTGACTTTTCAGTCATCCTCGTCATTTTTCTTGTCTGCTATTGCAGTGTTTTCCCTATCACTCTCTGACTTCTGACTGTTTCGGCTGTACTGGCCGCTTCTATAGCTTGGGCTGCTCTCTGTACTCTTGGGCCTTTTGATGATGTCACTCCCTTCATTCTTTTCATCGTCCAGGGGCAAGTAATGCTCACTGGCATCTGAGTAATGGTCATCATCATCTGAGTAATGGTCATCTGAATAATCACAATCATCTGAATAACGCCCAATGTCCTCCCTCTCCCGCCCTACTTCGTCATGGCCTTCATCCTCCTCTTTCATGGACTTTAATTCATCTTTCTCAGCCTCCTGCTCTCCTTCCAGTTCTTGGTCAGCAAAGCTGTCTTCATAATTGTCTGGGTAGTCATCCTGGAAGACCGTGTTGTAAATAGCTGGTGTATTGGTCTCATCCTTGTCACTGAGGAAACAAAATAAAAACATATAAACTCTTATACCATGGCATTGTTGAATACTCGTTTCTGATTGGCTTGAAGTGCATTCTAGAGCGTGCATTATTTAAGAATGCTAGGATTCAATATATTTCGTTATTCTTACATGTTATATGTTTGAGTGGCCTATGAAAGCAACACAAGTCGAACTGAAAACATTATTGCCATTGTTGAATTCGACTTTTATAATAGCAAGCTAAACGTGTGTTCGTAAATTCAATCTGGAGTGCCAGAGTGCGCTCTGGGCGTCCGTAAATTCGGAGCGTTGTCAGATTGTCCTTTAGTGAATTCAGAGCGCACAGTGGACGCTCTGGCCAAGGATAAGCGTTGATCCGAGCGTTCTGACCTCACAACGGCAGTCAAGCACTGCTAGCTAACTGCTAGCTACAAATGAGAGAACAACTCACTCAGACCATTTTACTTGGCCTAGCAGAGTTGGTTAGGCTGTTTTCATGTTATCCAGATCGTTGGTGACTGTAACTGTACTGCTGGGAACAATTTTAATTGCGCCTTTTTGCCGACGTTTACCAGCCATATTCAACCGGTATTGAGTGGTCGTACATTCATCAGTTATTCTGCGCTAAAACTGATGGTTTGGATAGCTAAACTAGCAGTATGTTTGTTTCGTTACCAAGGCAACTACTGTAGCTATCTAGTACATTTGCTAGCTATTTCAGTGGATTTTGAACACATTTCTAGCGGCAAATGTGTACATTATAGCGATGGTATAAAAGGGATAATAAACTCGGGGCTCTATGCATTCTCTGTAAAGTAATATACACCTTCCATGTCCTTCATTATTTTCCACAGAACGCATATCCCTCATTGATTATCCCTTACACATGGCTCAACTACTTTAAATAATATTTCTATTGATTATGAGTAACTTTACGACTGTGTTAAATATGTTATGTATTATATGTCTATTCACTATCACCATCTGAGACTGTAATACTGTATACAAGATCTAAGACCACAGCACAGGTTATGAAGTAGGCCTAAAACGTTTTTTTTTTTGCAACGTGATACTGTATTGTCTTCGTAGAGATTTTGACTAATGAAGTATGTTTACAAAATGTATAATTCACTGTCATTGAGCCAGAAGTCTACCTTTGTTTGGAGTCACTGGAGAAGGAGGTCCTGCATGCAGAGTCTTGGCCACCTGGCCGCTGGGACTTGGGCACCTTGCCACTGACAAAGTCCTCACTCACTCCACAGCCTCGCAGGGTGTCTGTGTAGTGCTTCTCTGCAGCATGTTTGGCATTCATCTGTCAATAGACAGAAGTGAAAAATTGTATACACCATGACCAGTGATGGGTAAAATAGTCAGTCATACATTTATTATTCATGCAATATATATTTATTGTGTGAATGAGTGGACTGAGGAGATGAGGAAAGGAAGCCACTTATAACTACTGAAATGCAACCCATGTCATGTCACTCCACGTGTGTGTGTGTGTGGGGGGGGGGGGGGTTTCAGGCTCACCTGTGCGACCTGCTCCAACAGCAGAGGCCTCCCCTTCACTCTCTCCTGGATCTCCCTCATCTCCTCCTTGTATTCCTTCCTGCGCTGAAAGTCCTGCTTTCTGTTTGAAACACAGACAACCTCTCACCCCTGTGATCCCACAACCCTCAAATAACCCTCAACCCTGACCTATTCAACAAAAACATCACTTTTACAACCGCAGCTTACTGTTACTGATATGGAAATCATTCCGAAACAATTACTTGAAACTGAAATTGGGATAAGGAACAAAAGGGTATCCACACATTAGTATGTTTTTAATGTCTTATAAAAACAATGAAGAGATCCATCCATTTTCTTCAATATAATATACTAGAAAAAGAGTCACAATTGAGACTATTGAAGCAATGTTCGGTTCAGTCTTTTTAATAGTGTTAAATTAACACTTTAGGTTTGCAATTCCATTCACTACTTCCATATGAAAATGTGGGGCGGGCTGTGGAGTGGGTGTTAGTACTGGTCTCAGGTAGGGTGAGTTTCTTGGTTGCTACAAGTATTATTGTAATGTTATGGGTTTCTATGGGTACCTGAACTGCTTGAGCTTGGACTGGTTGGTCTGAGAGAGGGGCACGTGGGTGTCGTTGGCCTGGGCGCGCTTCGAAACCACCTTTGCAAGCTTCTTCTCTCTCTGCTTCTGCCTCTCACTCCATCTCGCTTCCTCTTCCTCTGCCTTCTTTCTCTGCTCAAGTACCTTTCTACTCAAGGAGACAAGGTAGTCATCGATGACAGGAAGGCATGGGTAGAGGAAGGACTTTGTCAAAAGGGAAAATGGAGGCCAATGACACTAGAAGTAGGACTAGGGGGGTAATAATGTCTGAGGTTGGGCATTTGGTTGTTTTGGAGCTGGGAGTGTATAGGAAGTCCATAGGGATAGGAAGTCCACAGGATTCAACAGACAAGGGTTTCAACTTTCAGGGCATAACTATTCCTAAAAAGAGCAACTAAATTCTGAAGCTCTCACTAGCTCCTCTAAAAAGGAGACGCTCCTTGCTATTCTATGTGGGTAGTACCTTACGGCCTCTTGCCGTTTTTTGCTGGCATCGGTGACTTTGGCAGGCAGCTGTTCCAGACTGCCTGAGAGGGAGGAGCAAAGGCTAGAGTTGTGTGAACGGACATGCCCAGTTATGCTGATGTAAGGCCAGCGCTTGGCCCGCGGACTCATCTGCTCCTTCTCGATGTCGGCCAGGATGCGTTCGCGGTGCGAGGGGATCTGTGACGTCCGGAGCTGGAACGGCTCGCACGTCGTCAAAGGTTTCACGTCGCGCCGGCTCTCCAGCTGCTTCTTGAACCTCCTGTAGCTGGCGTCGAAGTCGGGCACCTCCGTATTTATCTTAGGCCTGTAAGAGGCACTGTTGTCATCCTCAAATCCAGCGGTGTCCCCACTGGCTTCATCCTTGGCCCACTTCCTTTCGCTAAGGTGGCGTGCAAGCATGCTGGGTGGCATGGAGGCGCTGTGGAGCAACTCCTGGGCCCTCATCTGCATCTTGATGGCGCGGTACAGCTGCTCCTCCTTCAGTTGCTCACCCGACGCCGCCTCATACACTGCCTTGGGCACGGGCTTGGCCCTAAATGGTTGGACTCTCTCCTTGCTGTTTGGCTGGAGGTTGCGGAGCTGCTCCTCTCTCTGCTCCCTCTTGAGACGTTCGCGCTCCAGGAAACTGAAGGGCTGCTGGGTGGAGCACAGACGCTGCTGCTCCCGCTCACGCATGGCCCGCCGTGCCTCGTCGCGTTCTTGGAGCTCCTCATACAGGGGCAGGCGCACGTGGGCGGGTACGGAGCTGGCACGGAACTTGCGCTGGCATTCTGTCAGCTCCTCCAGCTGCTTCCGTAGGGCCGTGTTCTCCAGCTCAATCTCTGACCGTGTCTTGACACCTTTCTGGTGCTTCTGGTTCTCCCGCAGCGTCATGTGGAACGGCTTGGGGACGGTCACTTTGGGTTTCCAAGGCTCGTATTCGACATATTTTCGCCCTTGCTTCCGGTCCTTACCCTTGATGCCGTTCTTGTTGTCCCCAATGAGGCTCTGGTGGGAGGATGTGGACGGGTGACACTTGCGAGGTGACAGCTTGAAGTCCTGCCACATGTTCTTGATGTGCTCTTTGGGGGAGGACTGCAGACCCTTCTCCACATTGTTGTCGACAGTACCTTCCTCGTCAGATGTGTCCGACAGCCCAGAGCCCCTCCTCAGCTCCAGAGCAGAGTGGGCCTTCCTCAGACGCCTCACAGGCATGGGGCTGATCTTCAAGTACGACCTGGTGAGCGAACAAAGATTTTACACCCTTCTAATATTAATTGACACGTTAGAAATGGTAGACGCTGAGTACAGTACACTCCAGGAGCAGAAATAATGTACCCTACCAACTTCAGCTTATCATCTTGATGGTTAATCAAGAAAAACAACTAATTCCAAACAAGAGCCACAACACACCTGTGTGCCAGTGCCCCCTGCACATTTTCTGAGGGTGGTGTGCTTTTGAGCTCCAGCTTCTTGCGGTACATGCCCTCTAGCTCGGCCATGGTGCGAAGGTGGGCCCTCTTCAGCTCCTCCAGTTTACGATAGTACTCCTCGTTGGAGAAGTAGAACTCACGCAAGTCGATGTGATCCCCTGTCACTCGGTAGTCTTTGATAATCAGGGGGCTGCCCTTCCCGGGGGCATCCCCATCACCGTACTCAGACCCCGAGTCGTCATACTGCAGCTGAGAAGTCAAAGAAAGTCATGAGGGAAATGAAGCAAAAAACATTTACGTTGTGCACGGATTGTGGAGCATGTGTCTGGAATCCATTCCATACAAATAATAAAAGTAGCCTACAAAGGACATTATTGGTCAAATGTAAAATCGACTTTGTCTCGGACCTAACACCGGTGCCAATATATCCTCCAAACACTGGCTTCTTTGGCATTATCCCTTAAGTAAGTCATTGGAAGCAATGGGTATCTTGGATAGGATTATGGTTGCATGGAAGAAAGAGCCTTTCACCTGTATTTCTATGACTTTCAGATACTTCTTGAATGGGTGGCCCCATTTGTGTTAATATGCCAAATGTATGGAAGTGTGTCATCATGTAAGAGTAGTACTGATGACTGGACATATTGTGGATGGTTATGAAGTGTGTAGAGTAGAACATAATATGAGATGGCTACTTGAGGCCTAAGCTCATTATCCCCAGCTCTGTGGGTTTGGATGACCTATCCATATGGTCACGCACAGAATGTGGGTGATAATGGAAGGAGTGTGTTCAACTTTCACATTAGCTGCTCGGCCCCCAACCATCTCCATCTTTTTTCTAGGGATGATGAATGGACGAGATCAAATCATACATTTACAAATATTAAGAAAATATGTCTAAAGCTTGGACAAGCAATTCTACCTAGTATCCTACTGGTTAGAGTACAAGCCAGATAAAAATGAATGTACTTTCTAATGTATTTATTTTTTGAGATGCCCAGATGTAGGGAAGATCATTGTCCAGTGAGGAAAAATAAAATGGGATTTGAAATAATGTTGTCCAAAGGAAATTAAGCATTTAGGATTACTGGCACTATGACGTCAGCGTAAGCTAGTCAATGAGGGAAGCCAAAAATAGGCCAGTCACAAGTTATACAGATGAAATCCTCTCCCACACAGGCAGGTTGACCTGAAAACAGTCAAATCTCTGTAGTAACATTTGAGAACAACATGGATTTATGAGAATCCACCAACATAAGTACATGCTTGACCTGAATTTTCCCAATCTTTAACATGAGTGACATTAAATATATTCATTAATAGTTTCTCCACTTAATTTACATCACTATCCAGTATCATAGGATATACATTAGGCCTACTTACATCAACTTGTATGCAATGTATGATCAATATGTTTCATGACTAAGCTATCTAGCAGATCAATGAGGGAGGACCAAAGAATTAGCTTATTATGGAATTTTGACCCCATGAATGTAAAAAAAATAATTATATATATATATATATATATATATATATATATATAGGGTTCCTATGGGCAACTGATTCCATTCCTCTCCAGATCAACATAAAGATTGGAGGTAATTTATAACGTTGATGGATTGGTTAGTGGGATGAATGGCATCTTCCCAAGTGTTGGATGGCGCTCCAGTCCTCTTTCCACCCTTATGCTGCATTTCAACCAATCATTTCAGAATATTTCTTGATTGCTTAGCTCAGCTTTCAAATACCAAACTCATCTGCCGATATCTTACCTCTTTTTCGTAGTCTCGATTGTCAATACGACCAGCTGCTGGCGAACATGGAAGGGCTCGCTGCCTTTCATACAACGCCAACGGAGCCTTGGTATGTGGGTCTACCGGCGTTTTCAAACAGGAGGTAACCAGGACGTTGGCACGATGGGCATTCGCCATTGTTTCCCCTGTTCTTGCTTTCTTTGTCAAAGTTTAATGTAGTAGAGACGCTACAACTACTTGGCAAACGCTATCAAAAGAACAGCAGGTGCTCTCCAGAGCAACATCGACGCGTCGTGTGGTTGTGAAGGAAATGACTAGCTGTTTCAGGAAGTAAGAGTTATTTTTTTTTAACTGTTAAGGTACACATTTATTAGTATTTAGAGCCTAACAGATTTCTTGTTGGCAGAGTATTTCATTTTCTTAACATAAAGTTTAATAAAAAAAATTCAAGGTATGAAAATGTGGTGTTTTGTTTCTAAAATTACATTTGTGAATATGAAATTTGGCCAAAAGAATAATTAAATTAATTACATAAAATAGTTTCAACTTATTTTCTATTGTAGGTAAAGAATCCAAGCAGTACATCTCTCCAAATAGTGTAAAATCTTCATAAATGTAATTTTCAATTATACATCTACTGATGTCTTGGCACAGATTCCTTCTGGGTGGTCATTACAAAAGGTACAATTCGATTTTTTAAAAACTTCTTCATATAGTGGTTGGCAGGATAATATGTATGAATCATTTTAA